>NC_135483.1:94502734-95702734 GCF_052094955.1 Ictidomys tridecemlineatus
ATATATAGATTTTGTATATATTTTAGTATTTTTGTTGACCTCAACTTATAGCCAAGGAAATGTATTGGTTAAATTGGAAGATTTTGATACAACTTTTAAATATTCATAGGTCTTCTGAATGAATCATGTTCTCAAATTATGTAGTTTGGGAAGGTTAAAAAAAAAGCATTTTCAAATAAGTTCTAAGAAAATTGAAAACCCTCAACTTCAGGTCCCTCCTCTGTAAGTGTAGACACTGAATTATGACATTACCAAGTTCCTTCCAGATTTAGCACTTTCAGAAGTCTATAAAACCACTTAGAAATGCAGCTTGTTTATCCTGCCCCTGTATGCATAGTGCTTGCTCCTGGATTAGTCCCAGCAGGCAGAGGAGAGAGATCCTTACACATAATTCATCAGAACTGATAGGTCATGACTAGGAAGTAAGATAGTTCTTTTGTAGTAACTATAAAATAATGATTCCCTTCAAATTGGGTGAAAGGAAAACAATGTCACTTGACTTTGGAGACTAAAAATTCATCTGTATACTTTCAATCCCTGTGGGATTCAGGGAGCATGGAAGTTTAAAGGTACGTCAGGGCCTGTTCTTTCCTTACTGTAGGGCAAACAAAGGGGAAAGATGTTTCTGTTATGAGTACAACCAATTTAACAAGCACCTCTGTAGACATTATTAAGAAAAAATGCATTCCTAATGTTAGAATTTTAGGTATTGAAGTAGGCAGCTCAGTATGTGGCACCAGTACATAAGAAGCTTTCTAAACCTCTCTGTATAATCATACAATGATGATACTCAATCATTAGTTCTTTCAATAATGATTTAGTAGCTAGTGTTTGCCAGGTACCATGCTAGGATCTTCAGATAGGAAATCACACAAGGCAAGATCTTGATTGTAGGGAGTAGATATAATTAAAAATGTAAGATAAATGCTGCATTAGAAAACATTGATGACCAAAAATAGATTAATAGACAAAGAAGTGCAATAGTTTAGGTGAGGATATGCCTTATGTCTTATGCCATTTGTGCTGCAACAACAAAATACTCAAGGATGGATAATTTTTAAGTAACAGAAAAATTACTTCTCATAGTTTGGGTGACAGGGAAGTCCATGATCCAGGCACTGGCATTTGGTCTGCAGCGTCCTTCTTGTTTCTTCCTTCACATGGCAGAAGGTGAAAGGGAGAAGGGCAAGCCAGAGAAGTTTACTGGCAGGCTGCTTGAAGCCCCTATTTTAAAAAGAGCCTTCATTTCATTGACGGAAGCAGCTCTCAGGGCCTCTTAAAGATGCCACCCGTTAATACCATTGCCCTGGGTACAGCTGTATTTTGGAAGGGATTAGTTTCCATATGACCTTTGGAGGGGACAAGAACATTCACATCACAGCAGGATGTAACTGGCCCAGCAAAGACTCTAACCATTTCTGTTCTGTGGCAAGAAGAACCTGTGTTGTTTCTTTATGTGTCCAGATGGGGAGCATGTTGCTTTCCAAACGAGAATTTTCTTAGGGGATAAGGAAAAGCTGTATATAAGGTAATTCATATGTTGATTAGCTCAATTGAGCCATTCCACAATGCATATATACTTTAAAACATCATATTAAACATAATAAAAATATAAATATTTGTCAGTCCATTAAAAAAATTTTTCTGTAATCTAGGTGTAGTCTAATTGCATCAATTATCCCAAAGGGAGGTAGGATGAGGCATGAGAACCTATGAACCAAAGATGGAATGAGAGCTACGTAATAGAACCCAACCAAGTTAGAAAGCAACGCAACATAAGAAATCACATTAGAGATCCCTTCCATTCATTTCTGCTTGCTTAGCACCAACAAAGTAGAGTAGGCTAAGAGTTTATGGATAAATGCAGTAAAGACAGCCAGCCAATTGGAACGCAAAGCAGTAATTGAGGTCCAGTGGAGGTTCTGGCACAGAGAGGCTCTGGAAACTGAGTAAGTTCCTGTAATTAATGATTATGCTTCTAAAAAAATGTGTCTTTCCAACATTAATGGGAAGACAAGAATTAAAAAAAAAAAGATTCAATGGCATAGGGAAAACAGAGGAAATACATAGTACAACATAAAGAATGAGAGTATTAATGGCAGGAAATAAGGTATTTTTGCTGGCAAGAATAGTGAATTAATGCTTACAAATGGCCCCAGTGCCTGGGCCAAATGGTCAAAGTAAGTGAGAGGAGCTACTCTTCTGTTACTTTCTCTGAGTTCATTAACAACAAAAGGGATTATAATGGACTCTGAGAGGATTAAGTGACACTCAACAATCAAACCATGATGAGAGTTTATTGTAGAGGACATTGTATTCAATGATTTATATTAAATTCACAAAATACATCTTATAAAATACAGATTAAAATTTTCACTATTCATATTTTTGTATTTCAATCTTTATTCATTCTTCCAAAATGCTTTCTATATAGAAATGAATTTTTCTTTAGAAAGCTATTGATCAATGTTCTATTCATATTTTATCCTTTTATACTGCATTGTAAAATAAGATTAACTTGCTTTTAGACTAATTTAAATGTAATCTTGGAGTTAACAATGTTCTGCTTTCAAATGGTGATGACAAAGGAAATTCAATTAAATATTACATTCCCCTTATCATGTGGATTTTTAAGTACCATATGCTATGTTTTATGCCCTTAACTATATGATTAGAATAGATACTTGCCCCATATTTTCAGACTATATACTTTCTTGGTCTTTCATATTAATTTAAATAGTGAGAACATAAATATACTCATCCTCCTATGTTCATCCTACTTACTTTCTTTCATTTGGCTTCCAATCAACAGATGTTCTGTTTATGTTACATACCTACAAAAAGCACTGGGTACTATTGAAGTCATCTAGAAAATTCCACATTTTTTATACTGTAGAAGAACCAAGATACATATCTGTTGCTGTTCAGAGAGTGTTCAAGTGTGTCAGTTCAAAGAACTTGTGGATTTGGGGCAGAAAACAGACACTAAAAACAGTTTATGATATTCTCCCTGGTGCCAGTGCTAATGTGTTAGCATAAAGAATCACTGAACGGTAAATGGTACATAATAGTGTTACTTTAAGAATGAAGTCAACAAGAATTGCGTCAACAGATCTTAGCCATACAGAATTTGTCATCATGGTATTTTTGGCAAAAGTTATTAGATTACTCAAAAGTTGCTTTTATTCACTTCATCTTGAATGTATGCATTGTGGAAAGATTTTCTAGTTAGTGTGATCAACCCAGTGTAATTCCATGTTTAAGTTTTACTGAGTGACTTTTCTAACATAACTTCTTATTTCTGTAATCTTGAAAAATTGCATCAAGATAAAGGCACGTGCTGGCATGGGAGTGAGAGTAGGAAATGGATGCAGTTGATGCCCAGTGAGGATAAATGTATTTTTACCATTTGTTGATAAATAAATTGTTAACTTATATTCTTACTATGGTCTTTGTTTCTTCTTTCAATTCATTGTACATATTACTGCACAGCGATTATTCTGTCTTATATATTTCATCACGTAGATCTCCTGCTGGAGAGAAAGAGAGTAACGTCCTGATGGCAGGATTACTCTTGGGATGATACACAAGTCCTCACACTGTGATCCAGCTTGGTCTCCAGCCTCCTTGAGGCTCCCTACCCAAGATACTTCCCTCAGTAGCAATATTGAACAAGCAAGGCTTCACTCATTCCCTGCTCCTTGGAACACACCCATGCTTTTACCCTCGTTTTTCTCTTCTAAGCTGTCTTTAAGGACAGGGAAAGAAAAAAGAGGAGGATGGAAAGATGAAGGGGAAATGGGAGGAGGAACTGGAGGAAGAGATGGAAAAGGAAACAAGCAGAGAAGAGAACAGAGAGCAGGACACACACACTCAGACACACACACAGAGAAGAAGGACATCTTCACCAGATCCTGACAGATAGCCCCCTTCCACCATACCCTGTCCTGTGTCACCACCTAGCAAATTCATATGGTATTGCAAAAAATTTTGATATATATTTTATCTTTGTTAGCAGATGATTAGGATCCCCAGGAAAGGGTCAGAGATGTATGTGTCTCTGTGTTCCCCATCACCTGGTAATTACTTGGTCCAAAACATTTTTTTTTAAATAAACATGAATGGAAACTACAAGTTAATTAAAAGAGAGAGCAAAACAAAAACTACAAAACAGAATAGATTTGTTCAACCCTATTTGTGTAATTGATGTAGACCTCTAAATTAGTCCTTCTCGTTGGTAAATTGAAAGAAAATTAATGATCCTGAAAAATGAAAGATAGGGCATTACATTACACACTTTCTAAGAGCATAAGGAGATCATTTTATCCTTTTGATGTCCTAATTTCCCTCTCTCCACCCTGGATTGTCTTCTAAAATTCTTCACTCAAATAGAGTTAATTTTTATTAAATCATTAAAGGCAGAAAAGTAACTTCCTTTCCAAGGTAAAGGTTTAGGAAGAGAGAGAGGAGATAATTGTTAGGAGTAGCTTAGACCCTAAATATACCATCACAGAAACAATGAATGTGACAAAGAGGAGCCTCCGGAAAATACAATACTGGGTGCCAGTCATTAGGATAAAAAGACAGGTCTGCTTCATCAATTTTGATCTAATGATTGTAGGGACTGACAAAAAGTGAAAGACCACATTCTTCTGTACATATTCTATAACCTCCCTTAACTCATTATTCTCGGGTTTTTAATTCTGCAAATGTCTCAATGCATTGATACTGGTATGTTAAAACAGGTTGGAATTTATAATCTAGAGCTTATATATTATTTATTACCATTAAGAAGGAAAACACAGATTGCCCCATAGTTTACTAAATTGTTTTGTGGTTCTTTTTTTTTAGTAATCTAAAAATTTTGCTATAAAGAAAATGAGCAAATAACTTCCATGATTAAACAGAGTTTTAAGGCTTGCTAATTTTCATTCTATCCTCTAACAAATAGTGACACACTCAATACTTCAAGTTCTCAAACTGAACTAAATTTTAATGTTCTTCCACCTACAGATAATCATTTGTTTTTGAAGCTTCTCTGAAACACATCAGTTCAATGATATGTGTAGGTTAAGAATAAATTCTGACTCAGACATAGGTAGACTCGAATCCAGATCCCATTACTTTATCTGTGGCTTTGAAAAAGTTAATTATTATTCTAAAGACCTGGTGTTCTCAGCTATAACACAGAGGTGAATAATATAAATATCTAATATTCATTGAGTACATTGTACATGCAAGGCACTCATCCAAGTGCTTTGCATAAATTAATACATGCAATTATCCTAATACATTTATGATTTAATATAATCATTGTACCTATTTTAAAGATGGAAAAGCAGAGAGCCAAGAAAAATATAAGTCATTTGATAATAAACTTTACAGCACAGACTTGGCATATAGTATGGAGCCAGTAGCTGGAAACACATATTGTTTGTTTCTATTATTCACATGTGAGTCTGGTTTCCCAGAGAAATAGATATAGAATCATGGATCTGGGAAAATCAGTGCTGTTAGTCTCAGTGTATCTCTGAATATGAAGGCAACAGACTACAATGTCCTACCTCAACAACAGCGAGAGAGAGAGAGAGAGAGAGAGAGAGAGAGAGAGAGAGAGAGAGAGAGAGAGAGAGAGAGAGAGTGTTAATTATTTTATTTCACATTTGTTCTATTTAAGCCTTCAGTAGATTGGGTGAGGTTCAGCCATACTGGGGAGAGAACCTGCTGTCCTTAGTCTACTGATTCCAATGTCAATATCATCCAGAAACACTCTCACACACACATCCAGAATATTGGTTAGTCCAATGGCTTGGTTTCTAGTGACCCTGTCAACTTCACACATAAAATCAATTCATTCTGATAATTACATATGAGGAATTTTAGGGTGAAATCATTTAAAAATGAATACTTAGGGTGAAAGTAATACTGAGTGGGGGAAAGCACAAATTAAATGGAGAATTTTGTAATGGTGATTGAAAAGAAAAAGTAAAAAGGAGATCAAATGAGAAGAAAATATTGGAAAACGAGAACAAAGAAAATGACAGCAAAGAGTGTAATGTCCTATGCAAATGTTTACAATAAACTCAGGTAAAGGTTTGGGATTTAAAAACTAGACAGACAAAACATAAAGTAAAATCTGTGTAATTCAATTTGAAAAAAAAAATGATTTTAAATGTTCTCAGAATAATAAATGATGATGATGCAGAAGAAATGTCAAACTCTGTCTCCGTATGTGGCACTCAACTCCAATCCATTCTCATTAGTATCAGGAGTGAGCTTTTAAACCAATAAATCTGTCATCTGCATTCTTCAAACTGTCTTGGGGAATCCCTGCTCTTTAATGAAATCCAAACTCCTTTAAGTACCTTAACATGCTCCTAAAATTTGTTCTTATGCATATACAACCTCAGTTTCTTCCATTGTTTTTCCACCTATACTACAGTCTACCCACAGTCAGCCAGTCATAATTGTGCAGACACAATATGTAGGCTCTTTACTTTTATTCCTTTTCTTGCCTAGATGGTGCCAACTTGTGTGTTCTCGTCCATAGAGGTCAAGTTTATGTTGATGACAATAATGGTATGGAGAAGAAGAGAGTAATGGTGATTGCAGTGCTTTTTATTTATTATCTGTATTGATTATATCTTTTGGCCAAGCCCTATAGAATAGGACTTAATTACATATTTCATGTAATAATAATAATAATAATAATAATAATAATAATAATAATTCCTCCTCCTCCTTCTCCTCCTCCTCCTCCTCCTCCTGGGATTGAACCCAGAGGCACTTTACCATTAAACCACATTCTGAACCCTTTTTTTCTTAAATTTTTTAATTTTTGAGACAGGGTCTCACTAAGCCACATAAGGGCTTGCTAAATTGCTGAACCTGGCTTTAAACTTGTGATCCTCCTGCTTCAGCATCCGAGTTGCTGGAGTCAAACATATTCACCACTACACCCAGATACTTCATGTAATTCTTTCAACAATCCTAGCTTCTCTTTTTGACATCTTATTATTGTAGAAATTATAGTCGGATTGAATGACCCATTCATGTTCACCCAGTTAATAAGAATATTATGAATTCAATCCAAATACAAATTCACTTTTTGAACTATCAAAATTGATTTTTTCTGGGAAATCTTTTATTAATAATAAGTTTTAAAACTTATAAAGCCTACTAGTATGTTCATTTTGTATTATAACTAATTATATCAGAATTATTTATATATCAATCTACTGAGTTTAATTTTGGATTTTTTATATTTGGAGATGAGTTTCATCTACCCTGCTTCTTCCATGCATTGTTCAGTGTTAGATTCATCATTATTACTTTGTAATGTTGTATTAACTTAAACATATATAAAAATAAATTCTAAGTACATACAGTGAAGGCAACATATCAAATAGTAAAAATAAAAAAGCATAGAAAAATGCCTTTGCCATTTTGAAAATTAGGAGAGAAAAAATCTTCTTAAAATTCCCTTGTACTATAATGTCAGTGGACATATACATTGAATGAAAATAATTTGATTATTTTCATTAATTATTATTTGGAGAAAATATTTGAAAGGGAAGCACCAAAACATAAAGACAGAAAGAGCAAGAAATAATAGCAGATGAACCATGGGATTGCCAAAACCCAAAGAACAGTCTGAAAGCTTGACTTAAGGCAAGAATTTGTTCTGTTGCCAGTCATAGAAAGCATCAAAATTAAATAATATGCTTTAAATAATCTGATCACAAGGGGATACTGGATACTTCTTCTTACATCATTTTTTTTAATGAATCCCTTGTAGGATGGCTCATTAAGAGACAAGATAGTGTTTTTTAATTGTCTGTAGACCAATCAATATCTTTCAATCCCAATGTGTAACCTCTTTGTCACCATTAAGACAGCAGAGGGCAAAGGAAGTGCAATAAATGTTAGCTTGTACAAGATGAAGTAGCTGGTAGACTCATTAGAGTAATTATCAAGAATAAAGAGAGCTGTCCCCAACATCAGTCCCCTCCACGTTGACCTTTAGATTAGATTGCTTCATGAAATTCAGGCTAACTTTCCTCATTTTTAAAAACTGTATTTATTCTCTAGTTTCTTTTGTCTTTTTCAGGATTCATTTGCAAATTATCCTTTCAAGTGGGTAGTTGGAGAAAACATAATTTTTGAACTTCACTCTTTAATCATTAAATAAATGCATTCAAATGGAGATGGAAGTGGGTTAAAATTCAGACTTCAGTATCATTTTATACTGAAGCGCATTACCTTGAGGTAATATTTACATGTTTCCAGAATGTAAATCTTCTTTAAATGTCCCTAATTGTATGCATTTTCCAAACAAGGACAGTTGAAGGTTCTTTTTTATTCTTTATTATTGGGGATTAAACCTAGGGCTTTATCCCTGCTAGGCAACTACTCTACATTCCCATACATTCCCAATCTTCTATTATTATTATTATTATTATTATTATTATTAATATTGTTTAATTGTAGTTGGACATCATAATATTTGTATTTATTTATTTATTTATTTACTTACTTATTTATTTTTATGAGGTTCTGAGGGTTAAATCCAGCACCTCCCATGTGCTAGGCAAGTGCTCTACCGCTGAGCTACAACCCCATCTCCCCACCCCCACCCCATAAAATATTCTTTTACTTTTATTTTTGGACAGAGTCTAGTTAAATTGCCAAGCCTGCCCTTGAACTTGTGATACGCCTGCTTCTGCCTCTCAAATAGCTGAGACTACAGATGTACAGATGTGCACCAGGATACTATATTCTAATGTTTTTTTTTTATTATTTATTTGTTTGGAACCAGGCTTTGAACTCTGGGTTGCTCAACAACTGAGCCACATCCCCAGTCCTTTTTTTTTTTTTTTTTTGTATTTTGTTTAGAGATGGGATCTCACTGAGTTGCTTATTGCCTTTCTTTTGCTGAGATTGGCTTTGAACTGATGATCCTCCTACCTCAGCCTCCTGAGCCAATAGGATTACAGGCATGTGTCACCATGCCTAGATAAAAGGTTTAACTAAAATTTTAAGGCTGTTTAAGTTGCAACACATATAAACAAAATCTCAATTGACCACTAATATGTATTTTTGTATGTGTGCTATATCTTTAGGAGAACTCATCAATAGTGAACATCTATTAGAATAAAATAATTTTAATATAGAAAGTCTTTTAGTAAATATTAAATCGTATAAATTTGAAATATTTGGAAATCACAAGCTGTGCTTTGCTGACCCATTGTATTTATTTAAATCTTGTCTATCCGATAGATAGTTCCATTGTGTTATTACTTCAGGGTTATGGAGGTGTATCAATTCTTTTAGAAGTTTTTCTTCTTTCGCCTCTCATAAATTTCTCTTAAATTTACAGTTTATGTTAACTAAAATCAGTAATTATAATAAAGGTACACATTATTAAGAAATTGATCACACAATTGCTCAACACCTTTTTAACTGATTTTAATCTTTTGAGAAATAGTTCACTGAATAAAAATATTAGCTCCAAATAAAACAGGTTTCTAGGGGAAGCCTGATAGAGGAAACTAAGAAGAGACTTGAGGATTGAGTGTTAAATACTATGGGGAAAAGGCAAACTCAAAGAAGCAGAGAATAGAACCATGGTTGCCAAGGGCAAAGAAATGGGTAAACAGGATTTTTTTTTTCAATGAATGATCTATGTATGAGATTAATTAAGTTTCAGAATCCTGCTGGATAATATGTCCTCCAGTTAATAAAACTATGTTTAAGAGAATAGAACAGTTGATATATTCTTACCAACATGCACACATGCACAGGCACACACACAGAAATTTTTGTCATTGACAAAATGTTGGGCATCTTGGTTGTATAATGATATTATGGTGGTATGTACATGTCTTGATTCATCAAGATGCTTACATGAAATGTGTACAATCTTCTTTATTTCAGTTATACCAAAATGAATCTAAAACGCTGTGGGAAATTCAGTAAGACAATGACATATTGTAAGATATTGTTTGTATTTTGAATTGCTTTTTCATAGGCTCCAATTAAAAAGTTGAAATTTATTTTGTTTAATTCTGGGGGAATAGAAATATGGATTTGAAACAGCTTCAAAATACCACTAATATTTTATAGGTACATCTAAAGATTCTCTTCCTATGTCTTTGGGGAAAAAGAGAGAAGGAGGGAGATGAAGCTATGAGATAGGAAAATTATAAATTCTAGTTAGGAATTTATTCTGTATTACATTTTAATCTCAATCTTGTAAAAATAACTTTTGATTAAAGATCTTCATATTGAAAATTCAGGTAATATAGAATGTTACAAAGAAGGAATTTTAGTAAGCCAATTACCAGCAGTAGAAGAAAATTTCCATTATTTTTGGCATATATTTCTCAACAACATACATACATAGGATATATAGAAACACAGCTACAGAGTTGAGATGCTTATGCTCATTCTATATAAAATATACAACATTCTTTTGTTTAATTGAAAATGAACAACATTCTTTTGTTTAATTGAAAATGAACATCTTTTCATGACAATTATGGCAGATTTATCTCTACCCCCCCAAATTAACATTTATTTTGCTCTTATTGGTGTTGAATAACAATGATGTATAAGGAATATATTTTAAGTAAACATCTTATATATGTTTCTAAAAACTTGAGGGTTTGTACAAATCAAAATGTAAACAGAGAATAAGAGCAACTACAGATTTTCTCAGAAAATTGTGTGAAAACCTAAATAAAAGACAGTGATGAAATTGAGAAAACAAATTTCTCAAGACTCTAAAAGTAGCCTTTTAAAAATTATGCCATTCTAAATAAAATTTAGTATTTATTTTAGTACATGAAGCAGAAATTAATAAAATTACATTCATTTTAATTTATGAAATTCAGAAAATATAGTTATTTTCTGTAGTTCTATTTAAGACATTATTTAATCTCTCTTTGCTTTTGTTGAGTTCCCCGTTTTTAATCTTTAACTTTCTTATCTTTTCCCCAATTTCATCCACTTGTTATGCTTTATCCTTTTAGCTCTGCTTCTGATTTACATTCACCATTCCCATGAAACTCCTTCAGTTCTTAAAAAAAAAAAAAGAATGAGGAGACCATTGATTACTGTTTAGGAAATTCTTATTTTATTTAAATATTTTTGAGTAATTAAAATGCATGGAAGTTATATAATCACAGTATATGAAAAATTAAAATGATAGATATTTTAAAATTTGTATTAGTTGCTGTCTTATTTTCCTTTATGGCAATGGCTATTGAATATAAATAATTTTCAATAATTCCCTTGAAGACTTTAAAACAAATTTATCAAAATTAATAGTTTTGTCTGTGTTTGAAGATAATCCTATTCATCCATTGTCAGTACAGCATATCTACATATTGTCCTTTTAGCTTTCAAAATTTAAGGGATTGTTTGTGATATCTACACTGCTGCATTATTCCAACATAGTAAAACTAATGATATTTTATGTGACAGTGATGTATTAGTCTTTCAAGAAAAAATTGTATAAACTATTCCTTTTGGAAGGAATATCCTGGTGTGCTGTGCTGAGCTAGGAAGTACATAGCCAAGTACCAGCAATCTATCTCTTACTTAAAGATTGGTAAATGCAGTAGCAATCACCAAAAGCAACTGTAGCTGCTTAAAATGAACATAATTGATTAGCAATTGATATACACTTTACAGAATATCTATTTTTAAATTCTGAATAATGCTCTCAGATTTGACCCATTTACTGTCCTTTCTCAACCCCAATCCTTTCCCTAAAATCTGTTTAGGTTGACAATCTCCCCACCTTTTTTTTTTTTAAAGATGAATTAGATATTTTAAAATCTCAATCTCTCTCTTCTCATCCTTGTGTGTTTTCTCTCTCTCTCTCTCTCTCTCTCTCTCTCTCTATATATATATATATATATATATATATATATATATGAAGAAATAAATATAAAGAAATATAAATATAATGAAATAAATATAAAGAAATTCTCTCTATATATATTTGGAGAGAGATTTTACATATATATATAAATAAATATAAAGAAATAAATATAAAGAAATATAAATATAAAGAAATTGTCTCTATATATATTGAGAGAGTTTACATATATATAAAGAAATATAAATGTAAATATAATTAAATAAATATAAAGAAATTATATATATATATATAATTTCTCTCTCTCTCTCTCTCTCTCTCTCTATATATATATATATATATATATAGAGAGAGAGAGAGAGAGAGATATAAATCCATGTCATGTGGTTAATTTTAAAAATAGTTTTTACTATAATTTCACAGCATCTTTAATTTATATATATATAAAATGAGAGTAAAACAAGCCTTATATATATATAGAGAGAGGGAATTTCTTTATATTTATTTCAGCTTGACAGCAAATATTAGTTATGACTTGCTATATTTCACTCCCCAAAGTGTTAACATCATCCATAAATTATGACCAATAGTAGGCACTAGTTGCTATCAATCACCAGGGAGGAATTGATGCTGATTGAATCAAATAAATGTGATGTTTACAAAGCCATGACCTTGTCAATCAACTTGGGTGCAACAAATCTATTATACTCATAGGTACTGAATCTTAAAGATAACTGAGGAAGGTAGTTTTTCATGAATTTAGAAATACAAAAATGGCTTTGACTTTAAAAATTCTTTACTTACAGCAGGGTAGTCTAAAATTATGCAAAGAAAAAACCATTACAAATCTTCTTAAAGTGAGATCAAAGGCTAAATTTATTTTTATTGAATATAAATCTTGAAAGAAGGCTTGTTTTACTCTCATTTTATAAAGAAACTATACAAAGACCAGATAGAGTAAATTGTTGTCGGTTGTTTAATGAGTCTTTTTTAGCACACATAGGGTCAGACTCTGTTTACCTCTCCATTCCCCATCCTGAGGAGGGAGGGAGGCCAAAGTGACATTTTCCCCTTTTTCTTTACCAAAAGTAACCCAAAATTGATTTATAATTAAACCTACTTTCAATTGTCTTCAAAATTCATATTGCATTTATATTAACATGTGCCCGTTAAAAAACTGCAATTCAGCCAAGCCCTTAAGGCTGCATTCAAATTTAAAAAGTAAAATTCACCTCAGTAATGTTGATTTAGCCAGAAATCAGCATCTTGACTTAGACACTTTTCCAGAATGACAGTGAATTTGATTCTGAGTCCAGGCTTTCATAGGATGTACATTGCTGAAAGACCATGGCTATAATGGGCTTACATAAAAAGGTAGGTTATTATATATCTAATATACTAAAATATATCCGAGGACATTGAGTCTTCATTTGACTTAAGAAATTCAGTGACTGTTGCAGGGAAAAATATCCTCAGTTTTCATTCATCAGTTCTACCAGCCCTAGGAAAATTTCTTAATGTTTTTGCCTTTTATTAATTAACCATATCCTAAGTGCTAGAAGCAAGGAGTCATTTTTAAAATTTATCTTTTCTGTATGCCATCATTTCTAGCGTTTCCACTTCATACTCACAAACAAGCCATAAATGGATTAATCATTATGTCATCTGAGGATATAAATCCATGTCATGTGGTTAATTTTAAAAATAGTTTTTACTATAATTTCACAGCATCTTTAATTTATCGAAGGCCTGCTGTTTAACAGTCAATGCGCTGATCGTTTTTCATGTATTATTTTCAATTTGCCACTGGCAACTTCTCAAGGATTATCTAGTTGAAATTTCTCTGTTAACAGAATGGGAATCTAAGGTTCAGGAAATGTGAGCATATTGCCAAAGTTCAAATGACTGGTGAGTGGAAGAGGCAATGTTAGTTTACTTGGCCCTGGATTCTGAATCTTCTGTTTTTACCTCTTCGCTAACTAATATTGTAAATCTGAAATTTTAGGGGTAGATTTGGCCTTCCAAGTCAGAATCAATTGGTAGGAATAATTGGACTGATGGAAAACCATTTCAGTAGACAATGTGGTCATTTCTAAATGTCAGGTTTCTTTATCCTTGCAAGCATTTTAATACCAAAGCTGAATTTCTGTCACATAGTTTGAAATAGAACTACCTCTATAGTGTGTTTCTCAAATTACTATGGTGTTTTATTATTGTTGACATTGTTATTTAACATTAAATTTTAAAGAATTAAAAACTTAACTATTGCAAGGATCGTACTATGTGTACTAAGATTGGATAATGTCAATTTCAAATGAAATGGTTCCCTATTTCACATGTACAATAACTGAAGTTACAGAGTTTCTATTTCTAAGTTTATATATGCACATGTAATTCTTTGTTTACAGAGTAGTGGAAACGCTGCACAAACTCAGAGGCTTTGCTGGGTGTGGAGGTGCATGCCTGGAATCCCAGCAAGGACTTGGAAGGCTGAGGCAGAAAGACCACGAACAAATTCAAAGCCAGCCACAGCCAGCAACTTAGCAAGGCCATAAGCCTCATAGGAAGATCTGTCTCAACATAAAAAATAAAGAGGACTGAGAATGTGACTCATTAGTTAAGTGCCCCTGAGTTCAATCCCTGGTACCAACAAAACAATACTCAGGGGCTTCTACTTTACTTGTAGATATATATTTATTCTGCCAGTCCTCTCTAACTTTGTCTTGATGGGTTAGACGGGACTCAAAAGGAAAGGAAAATGGGGATTGCCCTATTTTTTTCTCTCTTTTTTTTTACTACCAGTTTGTTTGTTTATTTTATATAAGACAGCGGAATGCATTACAATTCTTATTACACATATAGAGCACAATTTTTCATATCTCCAGTTGTATACAAAGTATATTCACAATAATTCATGTCTTCATACATGTACTTTGGATAATAATGATTATCACATTCCACCATCATTTCTAACCCCATACTTCCTCCCTTCCCCTCCAACCCCTCTGCCCTATCTAGAGTTCGTCTATTCCTCCCATGGTCCCTCTCCCTATCCCACTATGAATCAGTTTCCTTATATCAGAGAAAACATTCAGCATTTGGTTTTTGGAAATTGGCTAACTTGACTTAGCATTATCTTCTCTAACTCCATTCATTTACCTGCAATTACCATGATTTCATTCTCTTTTATTGCTGAGTAATATTCTATTGTGTATATATATATATATATATATATGATATATATATATATATATCACATTTTTTATCCTCTCATCTATTGAAGGGCATCTAGGTTGCTTCCACAGTTTAGCTATTATGAATTGTGCTGCTATAAACATTGGTGTGGCTGTGACCCTGTAGTATACTGTTTTAAGTCCACTGGGTATAGATGGAGGAGAGGGATAGCTGGGTCAAATGGTGGTTCCATTCCCAATTTTCCAAGGATTTTCCATTCTGCTTTCCATATTGGCTGAACCACTTTACAGTCCCACCAGCAGTGTATGAGTGTACCTTTTCCCCCACATCCTCACCAACACTTATTGTTGTTTGTATTCATAATTGCTGCCATTCTGACTGGAGCGAGATGAAATCTTTCTTTCAATGTAATGTCATTTTCAGTGTAAGCGAGTGTCTAACACAGGGAGGTAAAGCAAGTAAGGAGAATGCATAAAGCTTCATTGGTAGTTCCTGAGTTTTTGTTTTTGTTTTATTTTGTTTTTGGTTTTGTTGTGCTGGGGATTGAACCCAGGGCTTTATGTAGTGTAGGCAAGTGCTCTACCACTGAGCTACATACACCCTCAGCCCTCAGCCTTCATGTTCTTTTTTTTTCTCCCAAAATTTCTATCACAAGCACGGAGGATCTTTGTGGGCCATCAGAGCCCCTTCTTACTCAATTCTAGATATCACACACATCGAGTTTGAGTGTTGCTGAGCTTCCAAATAACAAGTTTATCAGAATTCTCTGGTTATAAGGCATGACAAACACTATGTGTAAGTGGAGTAGCAAGAAATAATGGGCGTGTGTGTTGTGCATACCACCTTCACTCACATGCATGGACCACCCTTCTAACCCACTTCAGTTTCAGAACACAGATTCAAAATCTGATTCTTAAAACACTTTGAGATGATGAAAAACAAGCATAGAATCCTTCTGTGTATGCCGGGTCACATGTTCATAACACCAATCTTGTTCATATTATTGACAAAGGTAAGAATATGTTATAGCCTCAAACCACTCATTTTATAAATGGGAGTTAAAAGATTTTCTCACATTATTTTTTTCCCCACAAAATGTCACTCTGAAATTTGACAATTATTCTTAAAGTTAATTAGTTAGGGAACTGTTAAAAGACTATCTTCTAATTTATCAAATATGCCAATTAGGACATCATCTTATTATTGTTCATTTATTTATTTAGTTATATTTTTCTTATGATTACACAGCCTCTAAACAAGGTTAAAATTTTAGCTGTGCTGATCTTAGATGAAAACACATGGGATTATGGAACCTGAAAAATCTACATTTTTACTTGTAACATATGTAAGCATATACAAATTACATATGCACATCTATAAAATGGGGATGATTGTGCCAAGTCATTGGAGTATTATGAGAACTGAATATACAAAAAAAGACACTTTATAAATTGTGACTTTTTTTTTCAATGCTAGGGATTGAACCTAGGACTTTCCACATGCTAAATAAACTCTCTAGCACACAGAGATACACCCCAACCCCACTTCAGTTCTTTCAAATATAGAGGTAGCTACTGACATTGGAGGAAATATCTTCTAAAACTATGTTATAAAATGTAAACATAAATCAATATTAGAACATTATAATGTGAATTTTTTAAAAGTGGTATCAAAGATAAAAACACAAAGTGGGGGGAAAGACTGTAAGAGAGAATCAAACCAAAGAGAAAGCAATTCTAGAAAGAAAAATTTATTTCAGCAGAAATCAGGAGTGTATTTTAGAGATCTATGTGGAGAATCCTGGACCAAGTGCTCTACCAGACTCTCTCTGCTTTCCATTGACCTATGACTAACCATTAGAAAAATTCTAAACCAGAATTTTTCACTTTACCATTTAATCAAAGAGTTTCTTATAGCATGAATTCCAAACATTTGTTTTTTGTTCCCTGGTCTGTAATATTACCAAATGTGGCAGGAAATTATTATACCTTTCTTTCTCTTACACCATTCCAATTTTTAACAGTAAAGGTAATTTTTTTAGATGTTTGTAACATTTCTATAGTCATTGTAAAATGCTGCAATAAATCTAAATATTTGGATGTAAAAGTGAGAAACGTAAACTATTATGTGAGAAATGTAAACTATTATGTTTTTAAAGTTCTTTCTGCTTCTAAAATTTTATTATATGAATGTCTTTGGGAGATGGGGATTCTTCTCATGAAAATAGAATACTAAGAAGTCAAGACTCAGATTTCATTTTTATATAATCTAAATCTTCAGTAAGCAACTCTTCAAGCTACTTACATTTGAAATTACATCACATCCCAGGTCCCATTCTAATTTTCATTCTTGGGATATCCATTCATTTTTCTCTTTCCAGTTGCATTTTTTTCTAAATGTTTTTTCATAGTTGTTTGTATCTTGTTCAATTTTGTTTCCTTTTAGTCATACAAGATTTTGTGTATATTTGGAAATGGTACAGTATGCCTTATATAAAAGAAAGAATATCCCTTTTGTACCATATTTATAGACATGTGATTTCTTGATGACTTATTGGGCCAATGTGAGTTTTAGGACAATTCTTAGAAAAAGGAGTTTTCCATGTCATCATATGAAGTCAAGAATACTCACGTGGACAAATAAATATATAACCAGTTAGGGATTACTATTATTTGAATATGAAGTATCCCCTCCTAGAAAAAAAAAGGCTCATGCATTGAAAGGATGATCCCCATTGTACCAAGGTACACAGGTAGGGCTTTTAGGAGAAGACTGAATTATGAGATCTATAGCCTCATCAGTGAATTAATAATTTGATGGTTTATTAATTTAAGTGGACTCCTGGGGAGTAATCATAGGTAGGTTGGTCATGGTGGTATGACCCTAGACTGTATCTAACCCTACCCCTTCCCTTCTTCCCCCCATCCTCCTAGCAAATTTCAAGTGTGTTATACAGTATTGTTAGCTGTAGCCATACTACATTGGCTGTATAGAACTTATGTAACTTGTATAATGGACACTTTATACCCTTTAGCCAACATTTTCTTATTCTTCCCATGCCTGGCCCCTGGGCAACCATCATTTTACATTTCCCTCTGTGCAATGGACTATTTTATATTGTGCATGTAAGTGAAATCAAGCAGTGTTTGTCTTTCTGCATCTGTTCTTTTCTCACTTAAAATAATGCCATCCTATTGCTGCAAATGACATAATTTCTTTCCTTTTTTAAAGCTGAATAGTATTTGTATATATGAGTGAGTGAGTGAGTGAGAGAGTATTCTTTATCCTTTCATCCATCAATAAACCTTCCGGTTATTTCCACTTCTTGGACATTGTAAATAATGCTGAAATAATCATGTGAGCCCAGATATCTCTTCATAGATACAGATTTAATTTCCTTTGGATATATATTCAATCAGATCGTGTATCATAAGATACTTTTACTTATAATTTTTGGAGGCATCTGTATAATGTGTTCAAAAAGCAGCTATATCAATTTCCCTATCTCAAAAGAAAACATATTAACATCAAACAGGTGTTTGAAAGGGTGCTCAAATTCACTCAGCATCAGGGAAATACAAATCAAATCAAAATACAAATCAAAATCACAATGAGATATCACCTCAAAACTGTTAGCATTGCTGTTTTTAGAAAAACAAAAGATAAGTGCTGGCAAGGATGTGGAGATAAAGGAAGTCTTGTACACTGTTGGTAGGAACGTAAACAGGTATACCCAATGTCATTTTATTACACTTCCTTTAAGCTTTATTAGCCCAAATCCAATAGTTACTTGTAATCAGGATTGAGATGCAGTCTTCCTCGAGGCATTATCAGTAAAAGGACTCCTACATTTTCAATAAAAGGACACAATGACCCCAAATACATGTGTGGCTGCATATATGGTGCGATGCTACCTCATGTACAACTAGAGAAATGAAAAGTCGTGCTGCATTTGTGTAAAATGAATCAAAATGCATTCAGATTTCATATACACCTAATTGAAATAAATGAATTAATTAAAAAATGACTCCTAGAGAAACATGAACACAGAATGATACATAAAACACAGGTAGGAACCAGGAAGCTCTATCTAAGTTTATAGTTCCATTATATTTCAGCACCACAGTTTCCTAAAATGTAGAAGAGGCATTTTTTAAAAATGGGAAATTTTATAATATAAATTTTTATCTTCTGTGTGTATCAAATTCTTCAGAATAGAATATTTATTTAGCATTTTGTGTTAAATTAAAAATGATAACTTGAGTTTTAGATGTCTGTACCCTGTGGAAATGTATAGGAAGACTGAATAATTGCCACTAAGTTCATTTGCCTCATGTATATCTGTTGCACTGTTATTTCAGATAACAGTGTTATTTCATGTTATTTCAGATTTATTCTCTCTCCATCATCTTTCATTACCTTGGTCCTCACTTCTCTCTATGTCAATAAAAGACAATATAACTTCCATGTGCAAAGTCACTTTGAATAAAAATTTAGTTTCATTCTTTATCTTAAAAGTCAGAATTAAACTAGTGTTTAGTTTTCTCAAATACAGACTATTTTTAAAAACTAGGGATAGATGGATGTGGTATGTGTTTGCAAAAAAGGAATAATGTTTTTGAGGAAAAATATATTGTTTTCTAAACTATGAAATCATTCAATCAAAAGGTAATTTTAGATGGAACATATTTATCTCATCCATCATCTGGGATGTGCTTTAAAATGTGTCACAGTTGAAAATGTGATTTTTTTCTGAGACGCCTATAGATTTCATAGTTTCATCTAAGTTTTTGGGAAGTTTCTTGCTTTATGCTTATGTCCAGAAGCAGCAATTTTACGGGCTCCAGTGTGAGATAATAGAAATGATGAGTGATAATGATAATAAGAGAATAAATTAACTGCTTATTAGTGCACAGAAAGAAAAAGTTGTAAACCATGTGCAGATTTTGATTAGTTTTAGGGAAAGAAAAAAAATTTGGTCTGAGGCCATAGCAGGTGGGTGCAGGCCTTTTGTGCTTCCACAGTCTTCTCTTTAGATTCTACATAGTTGGCTTAGAATAAGGCCAATGGCCAGAAGAGAGTCATGTAACACAATAAAAGAGTTGTAGCATGTCCTTCTTGCTAGGGGAAAGATCACCCAATGATCATTTTAGAGGGCATGGAGTTTAAGGAGAGGGAAAATCAGATTTAGATGCTAACCAAGGTCATTCTAAGACTGATTATTTCTGGAGGTTGATCACCAAGACCAAGTTCCCCTCTTCCCTCAAATACTTGGCATATATTCTTCATGCTTAGTGTCACTGTGTTCTAGGATGTAACTGAAGGCTTGGAAGCAGTTCTTACTAGCATTGTCAAATCTTTGATTTTAAGTCCAGCCACTCACTTCTCAAGTTATATACCTGTCTTTATTTTTCATCTCTTTTTGCTTCCACTTGACCCTTTTAAGGTCTGACTTCTTATCCATCATTTGTGTGTGCACGTATAGTTCTTTTATTTTATTTCCTTATTTTTATGTGATGCTGAGGATAGAACCCAGTGCCTCACATACACTAGGCAAGTGTTCTACCCCTGAGCTACAACCCCAGCCATTAGTTTGGACAAGTTAATGTGTGCTAATACGAACATGTATATGTACTTTCTACCCGTGTATAGATAAATTGATATAAATCTTTGTGACTGTTTCTTAGAAAAAATAGTCCACTTTCTAGACAAAAAAATCACAAAGATCTGTTCCTTCTGGGGTCTTGGCAAGGGCTCAGCATGTTGTGTGACAAAACAAGTGCTTTCTCCTCTGGTAGAATTCAGCCTGGTGCATGAGTACAGCCAGAATATAGATAGGCTTTCAGCCACCAGTTGTCCCTTCAGCCAGATTGCTTTGTGTAGTGAATAAGCTGCACAATCATATAAAGAAGTCCTGATTATATCTACATATAACACATACATGTGAATACAACTGGTCCTCCACATTCACAGGTTCCACATCCATAGATTCAGCCAGTTGAATATTGGGAATATTTGAAAAGAAAATTATGTTTGTACTGAACATGTGAGGAAATTTTTTCTTGCCATTCTTTCTTAAACAATAGTGAAAACACCTATTTATGTAGAACTTACATTTCATCAGTTATTGTGAGTAATCTAGAGATAATTTAAATATATGGGAGAATGTGCTTGAGGAGCATATAAATGTTAAGATACTTTGGATATAATTGCAAATCATTGTTTTATAATGGAAAATTGTTTTAATTTGCAAAACCTTTTATACTGACGTATATAATGCCTAAGTTACAGAAATCTACTGGAGAATTACAAAGTTAGGATGATCACGATGTACATAAAATGTTATCAATTATTGATTATGAATTTTTGGTCCATCAGCAGACAAAATTATTATCTGGACAATTTTAGCACATATCTGGGTTAAAGTCCAGGACCTTATACTTATCATTAATTTAGAAAATTATATTTAGAAAATATAATCAATGATATTTTTTCTGTACTTCCCAATTGCACATTTTTTCTTATCACTACATAGAGGAAAAAAATGAGTAAAATTGAAGCTAATATTGGGAATTTCTCCACCAGGTATGAAAATATTTAATTTCAAGAAAATTCTAAAAACTGGTGAGCAGCATGTGAAGTAGGAAATATAGTTGCTTTTCTCATTGCAAGGCTAACTACATCCCGTACATTATCACATTAATTATTGTTTTTCTCCTCCAAGTTGGTTGATGAGATACCACAGGTGTAAAAGTATCACTCACCCTTAATGAGCAGTTCAGTAGGGCTGCAACCTTCCTGGTCCTTCTACCTTAACAGTAAACCCCTCAAACCCAGTCTCCAAAACCTGCACTATTATGTGGCTGCTAGTCACATGTGCTCATTTGCATATTAATCTAAACTTACATGAAATCATGCATCTAATTCCGCAGTTGCAGTAGCCATACTTCAGGTACTCTACACTCATGTTGCCATGGCACAAATTGAACATTTCCACCATCGCAGAAACTTCTATTGACAGTTGTGACCTTTGCACTTGCTTACAAATTAATTTGCCTTTATAACTTACAGTCAGCTGGAATCTTGCTTTAAGTGCTTTGATGGAATACTAAAAGTCTTATTCTGTTTTCTTTCTATTTCATGGTTGCCAGTAAGTAATTAGTTGTGCCTTCTGGGAGCAAGGACACCAGAACAGCCAAAGCATTTCTACTTTTAACCTTTTGACAAAGGCATACTGTTTGATCACAACCTGTTTGCCTGAGTAGAATAATCACTGTAGTTCATCCAATTGGAGAGACCATCAATTGAAAGCAGCAGCATTATTTTGTATGTTAGCAAGCAATTAAATATTGGCATTCCATTTGTTTCAGAGTCTTCCCAATTCTAGAGATGTTAAAATGTGGAAAAGAAAAGTGCACTTTACAGTTATTTAGATGTGGTAAAGTAAAAAGTAAGATCTTTATTTTTTCCAAAACAAATAATTGCAACAAAGAGAGAAGAAGACAAATACAGAAAATCATATTTGGCAGTGTCTTAACAGATTGAGAAGATTCTTAAAATATCCCTCTATTGCTTTCTTAGTTTTAGGTATCTACCTTCATCTCAGCTAACATATGGCTCATCTTTTCTTTGTTACAAGGTTATATTAAGGTATAATTTAATTGTAAGAATTTATATTTTTTAGCCTACAAGTCTTTAAGTTTTAACACCTGCATACAACTGTGGGACCACCACTACAATGAAAGTAGAGGATGCACCTTTGCATCAAAATATCACTCATGTCACTTTGTATTCATCCTTTCTCTATATTTATTCTTTCTTTCTCTGTTATTCAGCCAAGGCAAATACTGTTTTGTTTTCTGTCTCAAGATTTGCATTTTCTAGAATGTCTAATAAAATAGAATGATACAGTGTAGTCTTTTGAATCTGGTTTCTTTTACTTTAAATAATGAATTTATGTTCATGCATGTTGTTGTGTTTATTGGTAGTTTATTTTTTCCTTTTTTTGCTGAATAGTATTTGATTGTATGGATATACTTTAATTTATTATTTTCTTATGTGAGATATTTAGGTGGTTTCAAATTATGGAGAATTTTTTAAAAAAAACTAATAATAAACACTCAGAAACAGACATTTTTGTATGAACATGGGTTTACATGTGACTGCAGTGAGATTGCTGAATTATATGATAAATATACATTTAACTTTCTAATAATATGAATTAATTTTCTAGCATATGATTTGAAATTTCCATCAGAAATCTTTCACACTTACAGTTGTTTTTTTATAACCAACACTCTGTCTCATCATTCATATTATTATGAATAATTGACAAAGGCATACTGCCTTTGATCACAACCTATTTGCCAGGGTAGAATAATCACTTTACTTCATCCAGTCAGAGAGATCATCAATTGCAAGAAGCAGCATTATTTTGTATGTGAGTAAGCAGTTAAATATTGGTATTCCATTTGTTTCAGAGTCTTCCTAAGTGTGCAGTTGTATTTGAATTTTCTCAATAATTAATCATTTAAAAATGCATGTGCTTAGTTGTCATTTACATATATTCTTTGGTACAGTAAATGCTAAAACTTTCATCGGGAGGTGTTAGTTTTGTTATTATTGCATGGTAAATGTTCTTTATTTTGGATGTAAGCCATTAATCATACATAATTTGAAAGTATTTTTCATATAATCTCTGTTCAACCATTCCATTTTGTTATAGTATATTTTTTTACAAATTGCACATTAATTTTGATAAAATCCAATTTTATTTTTTATACACATGCATTTGACTTTTAACCTAAGAAATTTTGCTATCTAAAAATTTAAAAAATTATCCAGGCTTTTTTTTATTCCATAGATTTTTATATTTTATACTGAACTTTAATATTGATTGTGGTTAATACTTATACATGATGTAAAGTATGTATCAAGGTTTATTGTTTTCTGTATAAATATTCAATTATTCTAATTCCATTTGTTGAAAAGTCTAATTATAATTTTTTTCATTGTATCATTATAGAACCTTTGTTAGAAATCCATTAACCATTTACATATGTGTCTGTTTGTGAGAGTTACATGCCTATTATTTTGAGAAATAAAAAAAAATTATTGAAGGGGCTGGGGTTATAGCTCAGTTGGTAGAGTGCTTGCCTTGTATGCATAAGGCCCTGCAGTTCAATCCCTAGCACCACAAAAATGAAAAAAAATGATTGAGTGCTGTAAATTGTACTTTTAAAAAATCTTTAGGGCTTTCAATTTTTTTCTTAATGTTTGTTTTCTTAGATTTTCTGAATCTATGTAGATTTTTTACTGCTATATAATAATTTTAGTAATAGAGGGATTTGTGATATATTCATACATGCAGTAACATACTTGGTCAATTTTATTTCTAAGTATCAGCCCTTATAGTGCTCACTTACCCCATATATACTTTATCTACCCTATGGTCTCCCTTTAGTTTTTTGTGAAATCTCTTATTTCTATCTAGCTTCTACATGCGGAAATTAACATATGACCCTTTACTCTCTAAGTCTGGTTTATTTTGCTTAACATAATGTTCTTCATTTCTATACATTTTCCTACAAAAAAGACATAATTTGATTCTCTTTCATGGATTGATAAATTCCATTGTGTGTATATACTATATTTTCTTTATTCATTTGTTTGTAGGTGGTCACCTAGGCTGGCTCTATAACTTGGCTATTGTGATTGCTCTGTAATAAACATGGGAATGAATTTATCACTATAGTATGCTGTCTTTAAATTTTTTAAAAATTAATTCTGAGGAGTGGTATAGCTTAGTTATTTTTGGCACCATTCCTAATCTTTCAAGGAACTTCCATACTGATTTTCATTGTGGGTATGCTATTTTACAATTTTACTTAAGCTATATAGGAATTACTTTTCCCCACATCCTTAGCAGTATTTATGACTATTTATAGTCTTGATGAAGATTGCCATTTTAGCTGGAATAAGATTAAATCAGTGTAGATTTTATTAGTATTTTCCTGAGTACTTATACTATTGAAAATTTTTTTCATATATTTAGTGGCCACTTATATGTCTTTTTAAATTGGCACATAATAATCATTCAAAATAGATTCATTGTGACATATAGATCATGTATATAACAGAACAATATAATTTGGTCGTTTTCATTCCCTAGTACCTCCTGTTTCTCTCCCCTCCTCCTTCATTTGTATTGCTTCTGTTAAGAAATGTCTGTTTAGTTCATTTGCCTATTTATTGATTGGGTTTGGTTTCTTTGGGTGTTTTAAGAGTTCTTTATATATTTTGGATACTAATCCTCTTAGAAGAGTAGGTGGCAATTTTTTCCCATATACAGTCTTTCTATGAACTTAATTATTTCCTTAACTATGAAGATCCTTTTTACTTTGATGCCATCCTATTTATTAAATCTTGGTATTGTTTCCTAAGCATCAGGATTGCTTTTAAAAAAGTTGATGCCTGTACCTATGTTTTCTTCTAGTGGTTTCAAAATTTTGGATCCATTTTGAGTTGAATTTTGTACAGGGTAAGATAGAGGAATCTGTCTCTTCCAACACAACTGTTCACTTAGTATCCCAGAACTAGGCTGATGAGAGAATTGGAAAAAAATACGAACAAGCACAGAAATATAGAAAGTGGGAACAGGTGGTTTAGCCAAATCCTGATGGAGGAGGACTGATAAGAGCAGGATCTGCATATTTATTTTGTAGGGGTCTTATATCAAAGGGATTCATTGTGAGAAAGTTACTTTAAAACAGAACTGAGGTCAAAAGTTTGAACAACCTAATTACAATCATCAGCTTGTGCTCAAGTTCTCCACCCCTGGGTGGCTGGTGCCTGAACTTTAGGTTATGAACTTAAAAACTCCATGGCAACCATGGAATTTCCACTTAAACAGGCATCACCAGACAACCAGGCAGACTTCTTGGCACCATTGCACTGAGAAATGAACAAGAGAGGTGTCAGCCTCTGTCTCTGGGCAATTCAAAGCAATAATTCATTCACAGCTCCTGTCAGGAATCTAGTTGCAATATGCATAGGGATATTCAGTTTTATCAATACTATTTCTTGAAGAGGATATCTTTTCTTCAATGTATATTTTTGGCATATTTGTCAAGCATCAGATGAGTGTCTTTGTGGGTTTGTCTCTTGCATCTTATATTCTATTCCGTTAATCTACATGTTTGGGTTTTTTTTGTCAGTGTTATGCAGTTTGTGTTCTTATAGGTCAGTAGTATAATTAGAAATTGGATATAGTAATATCTTCAGTTTTTTTATTTTGTTCAGCATTACTTTGGCTAGTTTGGATCATTACTTTTTTATATGAATTTTAGACTTTTTTTCTACTTCTGTGAAGAATGTCATTGATATTTGATGAGGACAGGATTGTGTATAAGATTTCTTTTGGAAATATGTCCATTTGAAAGTATTAATTATGCCTCCACAAAAATGGAAGGTCTTTCTATCCTCTACTGTTTTCTATTTATTTTTCCAAGGTACTGCAATTTTCATTGTAGACATCTTTTACCTCCTTGGCTAGCTTTATTACTAGATATTTTGTTTGTTTTGAGGCAATTGTGAAGGGATTTTTAAAACTTCATTTTGAAGAGATTCATTATTGGTATTTTAAAAAGCTCTTGCTTTTGTATATTGGTTTTTCATCCTGCTACCTGGCTGAATTTGGTTTCCTCTCCACAAGTATTCTGGTGCAGCTCTTCAGATATTCTAAGTATAAAAGCATATCATTGGCAAAAAAGCTCAGTTTGACTTCGTCCTTTCCTATTTGTACCACTTGTATTTCCTTCTCTTGGTTAATTGTTCTAACTAAAATTTAAAGTACTATATTGTATAGCAACAGTGAAAGTGGACATTTCTGCATTGTTCCTGATTTTAGAAGAAATAGTTCTATTTTCATCCATTTAGTATAATGTTGACCTTGAGTTCGCTGTTTATATTCTGATTTCCAGTTCAGTCTGTTTACTTGAAAATTCAATAATTCTATTCTTCTCCATGGCTGAGTAAAACTCCATTATGTATATATGCCACATTTTCTATATCCATTCATGTGGCATAGGCTATGTCTTCCTTAAGACTTTTACAGCACAAAAAAATAAAGGAGCAATAAATAGGATGGCAGCAAGGTAAAAAAGCTTCTGTACAGCAAAGGAAACAAGAGCATGAAGAGAGAGTCTAAGCATGGGAGACAATCTTTGACATGTACACATCAGATTGGGTATTAATATCCAGAATATATAAAGAACTCAAAAAACTTAACACAAAAAGCCAAATTAACCAATTAATAAATGGGCAAAAGAACTAAATAGACCCTTCTATTAGAAAATATTCAGCATCTCTAGGAGTCAGGGAAATGCAAATTGAAATTACATTGAGCCTTCATCTCACTCCAGTTAGAGTGGCAATTGTCAAGAAATCAAATAATAATAAACATTGGAGAGAATGGGTTTAAAGATACCCTTATACATTGTTGGTGAAACTGCAAATTATAACAACCATGCTAGGAAGCAGTATGGCAGTTCCCCCCAAAACTAGGAATGCAAGCTGGAGAAAGCCAATCCCAAAAAACAAAGGACAAATATTCTGTCTGATGAGTGAATGCTGATCCATAATGGGGGAGGGGGCATGGGAAAAATGGAGGAACTTTGAGGGGAGAGAAAGGTGGGAAAGGAGTATGGGGGCAGGAAAGATGGTGGAATAAGATGGACATCATTACCCTAGCTAAATGTATGACTGCACATATGGTGCGATGCTCCATTGTGTACAATCAGTCTCCTGGAAATTGAAATTTCTGGTCAAATTCCTAAGTCTTTGGTTCACGTTGAGTTAATGCTTTTACAGGATAAGAGATAAGGATCAAGTTCCATTCTTTTACATGTAAGTGTTCAGTTTTCCCAGCACCATTTATTTAAAAAGATATTTTTCCTCCAATGTATATTTTTGGCACCTTTGTGGATCATCAGATAACTATATTAATGTGGATTCATCTTAGTGTCATCTGTTATATTGCATTGATCGTTTTTATCATTTTGGTGCAATTACCACACTCTCTTTGTTACTGTCACTCTGTAGTATAATTTCAGGTGTGGTATTACGATGCTTTCAGCATCACTTTTCTTGATTAGGATTGCTCTGTTTTTTCTCTGTATGTTATTTTTCCAAATGAATTTTAAGACTTTTTTTTTTTCTAATTCTGTCTTTAGTATTTTGATTGGAATTACACACAATCTGTATAACACTTTTGGTAGGATGGTCATTTTAGCAATATTAATTCTGCTTATCCAAACATGGGAGGTCTTTTCATCTTTTAAGGTATTTTTCAATTCCATTCTTAAGTGTTCTGTACTTTTTATTGTAGAGGTCTCAAAACTCTTTCATTAGATTTATTCCTATGTGTTTATTTTTTAAGATTACAGTGAATGAGATAATATTCATAATTTCATTTTTAGAAGGTTTATTATTGGAGTATAGGAAGGACATTGATTTTATGTTGATTGTATCCTGCTACCTTTAAATTTGTTTATCAGCTCTAGAAGTTGTCTAGCAGAGTATTTTGGGTTATTAAAATATAAGATCATGTACTCAGCAAACAGAAATAATTTGATTTTTTTATATGTGGTTTGCCAGTATTTTATTAAAAAGTTTTGGATATATGTTTATTAGAAATTTTTTGGCCTTTATGTCTCTTTATCTGGTTTAGTTATCAGGGTGATAATAGATTCATAGAATGAATTTGGCAGTGTTCACTCCTTTTTTATTTCATGGAATAATATGTGGAGGATTGCCATTTGTTCTTTAAAGCTCTGGCAGAACTCATGTGTGAATTCATTATGTCCTGGGAATTCTTGCTTGTGAAATTTTTAATAGCTGCTTCAATTGCATTATTTGATATTAGTCTGTTTAAGTTTTCCATATCTTCTTGGTTAAATTTGGGTACGTCATATGCCTCTAGGAATTTGTCAACATGTTTGAGGATTTTCTAGCTTATAAATATACAAATTTTTTAAAAATTTCCGATGATTTTTTTCTATTTCAGTAATGTTTGTAAAGCTATTTCCTTTTTCAGCTCTAATTTTGTAAATTTGGGTCTTCTCTATCCTTTGACTACATTGTCTAAGAGCTTACACATCTTGTTTATATTTTCAAAAATTTTTTTGCTTAATTTATTTTTTTTAATTCTTGATGTAATTAAATTTGATTCCAATATTAATTACTTTATGTGTTCTACTGATTTTGATATTAGTTTGTTCTTTATTTTTCTAGAGTGCAATGTGTGAACCCAGATAATTTTTTTGATATATTTCTTTTTTTTAATATAGAAATTTATGTATATAAACTTTCATTTTAATATTGTTTTTGTACTGTCCCATAGATCTTTATATATTATAAATCTATTCTCATTTATTTCTCCCCTGGTTTCTTATATAATCCATTCTGCATTTAAATGTATATTACTTAATCTCTAGGCTACAGATAATTTTATTTATCTTGTCATTGATTTCTAATTTTACTCTGCTATGATCTGATAGAATATAGGAAATTATCTGTTTTTTAATTAATTTTCATGATTATATTTATTTAAAGGGGGTAAGACTTTATGAAATAATCAGCAAAAGATATGGAGTTGATTAGTCTTTTTATTTACTAAAATTTGTTTTGTGGCCAATATGACCTATTTTAGAGGATGTTCCATGTGGCATTGAGAAGAAAGTAAATTCAGTTGTCAATGGATGATATATTCTATAGATGTCGGTTAAACCAATTTGGTTAATAGTATTTTCTACTTCCGAATAGTCTTTACTTAGTTTATGTATGGATGAGCTACCTAATTAGGAGAAATGTATATTGAAATCATCCAGTATTCTTGTATTAATATTGATTTGGTTCTTTATCTTGAGAAGGGTTTGTTTTATGTGCATAACCATACTGTTGTTTGAAGCACAAACATTTAAATTCGTTATATCTTGTTTTGATTACTTCTGTGACCAGTATAAAGTGACCTTCTTTCTCTTTTCTGATTAATTTTGGCTTGAAGTCTAGTTTGTCTGATATAAGAATATCTATCCCTGCTTGCTTTTGCTTTCCATTTTCATGGTATGTTTTTCAATCTTTGTTCATCTTCAGTCTGTAGATGCCTTTGTCTGTGAGTCTCTTATAAACAACATATTGTTGTTGGTTTTTTTAATACAATATGCCAATCTATATCTTTTGATTGAAAGGTTTAGACCATTTAGAGTGTTATTATATAGAAATGATTCTTATTTTCTGCCATTTTATTCATTTCTAATGCTCAATTCAAAATTTGTTCTTCTTTTATTGACTATTATTCAAATTAAATTCAACCCTATGCTTCTTTTATATTTTTTTATTTCTTCTGTATGTAATATTTGATTATGTTTTGTATTGCAGGCTTAGTAATTAGAAATTCTTTTAGTTTCTGCTTACCATGGATAATTTCTATTTCATCTTCTATTCTGAAGAATATAGAACTTTCATGGAGAGAGTATTGACTGGCTCCAATTTTCATTCTGGGTTTGGTATATATTATTACAAGACTTCCTGGGGTTTCCTGGGTTGAAAAATCAGTTGAAATATAAATGGTTTACCTCTAAATATAATGTGCAATTTTTCTAATTCTAGCATTAATATTTATAGTAGGCATTTTTATTATGTGTCTTGGAGAAAACCTTTTTTAATTTTGCCTCTTTGGAGTTCTAAAAGCTCTGATATTTGAATTTTCATCTTATTCCTAAGATTTGGAAAGTTTTTTAATATTATTTAATTGAAAAGATTGTACATGTCTTTGATTGGTATCTAAATACTTCTTTTATCCCAATTTTCTTAAATATGGTCTTAATATTATCTTAGATTAATTTCGGATTTTTTAAAAACAATTTAAACATAGTTTTAATTTATTTTTCAAGTTTTTATTTGTTTATAATTATATATGACAATAGAATGTATTTTGACATATCATACATAGATGGGGTATAACTTCCCATTCTTGTGGTTGTCCAGATTTCTTGAATATACTGATCATGGACTGTCAACATTTTTTCTTTATTGTTGACTTTATTTTTAATATTTTGTACTTCAAGCCCTGATAATACATCTTTAAATGTATTGGTGATGCTTTATACTGAATACTTCAGTTGATTTATCGATTCTTTCATATTCAAAATTCTGTTTAATTTTTTTTAAATCTCTCTCTCTTTATGGAACCAATTCTTCACTTCCTGAATTTTCTTTTTAAATTCATTACTGTATCATCATTTATGTTGTTGAACAGCAAACTGTCTAAATTATTTATCGGAGAATTTTTCCACTGAGGTTAGTTGTTTAAGTGTTGTGGGCTGTTTGGAGTGGTTTGTTTACTTGCTGTTTTTTTTTACCAAGAATTTTTTTTACACACCTTTATTCTATTTATTTATTTTTATGTGGTGCTGAGAATCAAACTGAGGACTTCACAGGTGCTAGGAAAGCACTCTACCACTGAGCTGCAGCCCTAACCCTGCTGGCTGTTTCATACCACTTATATTCTACCCATCTATTGGAGCAATTGTCACTTTTTTTTAATGAAAGTCATTATTTAGTTAGTTTGTATTTTAAGAGATGAGAGCTGAGTGAATATTTACGAATTGATATTTTACTCCATGTATGTCCTCTACTGTTCCCATTATCAGCACCATTTTGAGAGATGACAGTTCTCAACAGTTCTTCTCATCCAGCTATAAACATAAATGAAATTCTGGAATAAACTGAAATTTTCATTATTAAATATAATAAAATTACTATAATATTACAAAGGTGATAAAAGTTGATGGGAGAAATTGGGCAAAAGAAGACAGATAAAAAGAAATGAGAAAGAAAAGACAAGATATAAAATACTAATAAATACCAAAGTAAAAAGAATAAAAAAAGGATGGGAGGATTTGAGGAGGTAGCAAGTAATACAAGAGGAAAAAGAGGGGATAAAAGAAACAAGTGCAAATATGAGCTAGGAAAACAGAATGATTCACATTAATGCTTTAAAACATTAGAAGAAATACAATTAAATCAGTTGAGGTGACTGTCTTTAAGCACAGGACCCACAATTGTGGGCTTTCTGTGGATGACCTGTGGTGGAGAAGCATTTCTTCTGAACTAAAAAGATTGCTGGAGTATTTTCCCTGCTGTGAGGAAAGAAACTTAGCCAATTCATGTGGGTTTTAACTCCCAATGCCCGAGGTTTTGAAACATGCGCACCAACCCCCTCTGCTACCTGAGACAGAGCCAGCCATCCAGCATGTGTCCAAGGTTTCAATGATTGTGACAACAAATCATGGGCATTGTCCCCCTCTGCTTCTCATCCAGTCCTAAACTCTTACTTTATGTCACTGTGGATTAGTGTGTCTACAAGGTCCCTTCTTGGGATCCTATAGAAGCTCCGTGGAATGCTGGGTTAGACTAGCCCTTCCTGGGATGGGTCTGCTCTACCCCACTCCCCTTATTCTTTGGAAGGGAGAGAGGTTTTCAATGACTTTAAGATAGTAGCAGTACTTCTAGTTTCTTATAGATGGATTTTACTGAGACATTCCACTGTAGAGGTGTTCCATCTGGTTATATTTGTTGTTATCTGAAGATGTTGCTATCTATGTTGATTTAAATTCTTGGAGTGCAACAGGCAAATGGTGGGCTGCACACAATGGCTGCCATGTATGACATGGCTTTCTACTGACAATTTGAGTTAATCTGTTGCTCTCCTTTAATGACCCCACTGCTCTGGCATTTTGGTGTACTTCTAATATTTATTCTTTTCTGCTTATTTTTTCCACCTGTTGTTAAAGCACTGAGCTTATGTGCCCTTCCTCTCCCTCTTCTCTCTTTGTTATCCTTCCTTTCTATCCCCACCCTGGTCCAGTTTTGGGGTTAAGAAACCCTGTCCTTATTTTCTAATCTGCTAACTGAACTTCAACTCAGACTACCAAATATTGGGTCTTAGAGTGTTTATTCTGTCATCCACATGTCTGGTCAGCTGATTCTTTCACTGATTCTTTTCTGCACTATGGGGGGTCAGCGACTACTGCCTAAACTCTGCCATTTTCTCTGAATATCTGGTCTTGCTTTTTATGTCAATCTTTCAGTGTATGTCTTTTAATTAGGGAGTTGGAATCATTTGTATTTAGTGTTAATAAAGAGAAATGTTTACTATTTCCTGTCATTTTGATGAAATTCTGTTTAATTTGATCTTAATTGCCATTTATTTAACTATTTGTGAGTGGGACTTATCCATTCCTCACATCTGATCTTTGTTTTTGTCTCCTTCTCTGTGTGTAGGACTTCTTTAGGAATCTTCATCAATGCTGCAATAGTATTCCTGAATTTTTTTAGTTTATACTTATAATGGAAATTTATGTTATCTTTGATTCTGAAAGATATGTTTGCTAGATATTGTATTCTTAGTTGTGAGTTATTTTCTTTCATTACTTGAAATACATCATTCTAAGCCATCCTGAATTATTCAAACCCTCAGTCACTGGGGAAACTGAGGTAAGGGGTTCAAAAGCCCAAGTCATATCTTGGCAACTCAGGGAGACCATGTATTAAACAAAAAGTAAAATGGGCTGGGAGAACAGCTCAGTGGCAGAGCACACCAGGGTTCAATCCTCAAAAGCTTAAAATAGAAAATGAAATAAGCCAACTAAACAGATTTTTAAAAAGGGTCAGAGGAGGTGGAAGGAATGGAAAGAAAAGAGTGCTAATCAAGGAGAGAATAAAGAGAGGGAAAGAATTAAAAAAGAATACAGAAGAGCTGTAGAGTGAATACCTGTGTTAACACATTACAGCATTAAAGAAAAAGGCATAAAATTGGATTAAGTAATTAAAATATCAAAAACTTGAAGGCAAACTATCAAATAAATACAGAAGATAATACCTCTTGGGGTAAAAAGCTAATATTTCAGAATAAAATATTACTCTTTGCTGAAATATATGAGATGAACACATTTCTCTATAGACCTTCCAGCTTTGGATAGGGCCAGGTATTGAGAGGTATAGTGGATGCTCAAATCTTGACTGGGGTAGCTTCAGTATCTATGGGAATGGAGGTAGAAACTGTATCAGCTCCTTCCTCTATGTATTTAGTTTTTGACTGTCTAGATTTATCTCCTGTTCAAATGCTGCCAAGAACTCATGTTCTTGCACTTCTCCACCCCAAACTCAACTTGCAGACCTCTGTCCTCACCCTGTATGACTTTAGGGGTTTTGTGACATTTCTATGCTCCTGAAAGCTCACTGGAGTGTTGAGGGAACATCCTGAGTGTCCACAGCTCTGCTGCCCAATCTTTCCCTGTCTGGTATGGAGGCTTTGTGTCTTATGGGAAATACCAAGCCCCAGGGCTAATAACATATACCTCACCCCTATTTTTTATAGGGTGGTCTGGGCAGCTTTGAAAGTTCTTGGTGATGAATCTCAGCAACTATGTTAGGTTTGTGGGTGCTTATACCCCATGGTTAAAGAGTACTTATCTCACCCTGCCCTTTTGCATAGCCAATGTACTCTGAAATTCCTGTAACAAATCCTAATGCTTGAGACCTGGGCAAATTGAACCATGCCTAACCACAGCTTGTATGCACAGCTCACCCACATCTAAACTGCTAATTTCAAAAGTCCTGCCATTGCTATGTTGCTGTATAAAGCTCCTATAAATCCATGCTACAGTTGCATTCCTGATCCTAAAATAATGTTTGTCCAGGCACTTGCCTACCAAGTTAAAAAAAAGAAAAAGTTTAAAAATGAAAAGGAGGCCACTGGGTCTTGGGAATATGAAAGAGGAGAGATAAAAACAGAGATGAGAAATAAAGGAAAGAAGGCAGACAGGAATGAAGGAAAAGAAAGAAAAACAAAAATGAAAGAAGTGCACAATGATTTCTGGTCTTCCCTTTAGATAGCTTAGATGATGGGGTTCCTTTAAGAAAGTGTTCCTTTCTAGTCCTCACTGAATCCAGAGGGTCACACCATCTTGCTATGCATATTTAAATCTACTTTCTGCTCAAAATGCTTACCTACCTAATACAGGAGTCTTTGTTTTTTTAAAAATCTTTATGATTCCTTTTTAAGTTGTCTAGAAGGGAAGCTTTCCCTCCCCAGCCAATCAGTCTATACCTAGCCCTGGTAGTTTATTTTACTATCTTCTTTTGCGTTTTCTAACTCTCATTATTCTGAAACACCACTGCTCCCGTGCTTCCACTGCTTGTTGACTCTCTGAATTGAATTCTAGTGTTTTCCCTCTGCTCCTTCTCCCATCCTGAAGCTGCAGAACCCTTGACTTAATTTGATCTCTGGGAGCAGCCAGTGCATACTGTGTGCCACTTATCTGCCATTTCCACTGCCAAATTCTTACAAGAACCTTTTAGCATCAGTATATTTCTTAGTATACTTTTGGCTTTGATTTTGATGGGAATTGTAGTGGAGCTATAGATCAGTTGTTTTTATTTTTTTAATTTTTTATTCTGTTTATTTATTTTTATGTGATGCTGAGGATTGAACCTAGTCCCTCATATGTGCAAGGCAAGCCTTCTGCCACTGAGCCACAATCCCAGCCCTATAGATCAGTTTAGTTAATAGATGAATTCTGAGAAAGTTGACAAAAACATTTAAGTCATGAATACCATATGTGACTATTACACTTGGGTATTTTGTTCCTTATTACAGTACCTTAATGTTATCTTTATATGTTCAGTACTGAGAGCTAAGCATAGTTTTCAGTACTGGGATTATCTGTAGTTTTGTGTAGTTTCTGTAGAATATGGACAGAAAGTTGTAAAAAAAAGAAAAGAAAAAAAAAGTAATGCCTTATCCTTGAAAATGTTGTCAGTACTCTTTAACAGGTCTGAATGAGCCTCTGAGATGTTCTTGATATTATTACTCTATTTTAGGAAGGTATTACTTTGTTAACAGTCCTTGCTTTGTCCTTTGAATGATTGTTAATTTGATAATTTGGAATCCTCTTCTTTTAACAAGTAGAGTTGTAAGGAGCACTGTACACTTATTGAATTTTTTTCTATAGCTCAATCAGGTCTTATTGTCTGTATGTCAAGAGTTATAATATCATTTTGGTAAAAGTCATTTTTGAATAAATAATTAGCATATAGGCTATAAATATTGAAAATGAAGGACAAGGACAAGGGAAAGATGAACTCCTTAGGTACAAAGGCAATCATTATTTTCAGATTCCTCAATAAAATGACATGCAGTAAAAAGGTACTAATACAGTAATTTTCCATTTTATTTATTTTTTATTTGTTTTTTATTTTTTATTTTTTTGGTGGTGCTGAGGATTGAACCTAGGGTCTTGTGCATGTGAGGTGAGGCAAGCACTCTACCAACTGAGCTATATCTCCAGCCCTCCATTTTATCTTACCCCTAATGTTTTGATTTCTTTCTTGGTTAATTGTTTATATGAATAATATGAAAAGAAGTGATGATGTGCTCATGTTACTGGAGTCCTAGATAAGAGGCCTAATTCTGGGAATCTCAATAAATCAGGTCCCATCACTCACCCCACAAACCAAATGGAAAAGTAATGGTGACAAACAGCGTATCTCCATTAGGGAAAAAAAAGGAGACCCACATTTTTATCCCCATCTTTTAGGATGTTGATGTTAACTTCCAAGTTAGATAGATGAGGGGGACCAGAAATACAAATACTCCAGCAGTGTTGATCAGAGTGTGGTCAGAGTGATCATTACCTGTGGATGCTCAGGAAGGCCTTTGTCAGTGAGAATTATGTTGCTGTGGCCTGGGGGTAGTTTCAGTTCATCATAAAATATTTATTGATCAGAAGTATTTTTCCTAGAATCCAAGATGTCTCAGAGCAAAGGAGACAAATACAAAGGCAGAGATGAAATATTTTATCCTGCTTTTAGATTCCCATGGACATTTGTAGGCCCAGGTGAAGAGTCTATGTCCTTGTTACAGTTACACAAAGTAGAATTGGAACAGACTTTCTCACATCATTCCTGTGTAAAGGCAGAGCAAAGATTTGCTTATGTAACTTCCAATGAAGCATATGGGAAGTTTCTTTTTCTCATTCTTACTTTAAAAGCAGTATAATTATTTATGACCAAGGTTATGGTTTAATAAACCATCTTTGTTATATTCCCAGTGAAACAAAATTTGATTTTATTATTGAGTTAACTATCTCTTATTCAGCCTCAGGATTAGTTAATCTTCTATTTCTAACATTTATCACATGTCGAAGAGCTAATGTTATCAAAGTATTTCCACACAAAGAAAAGGCAGACTAAAGTAGAATTTTGTCAGTGTTATTTCCTACCTGTTTATTTCACTCCAAGCCCCATAATTTTAAATGCCATTGATATTCAGGAGTTTTAGATATGTCTAAGAATGACTGTGTAATTGACTTATCAGAATTGTGTAAGTAAGACACAAAGGTTTTAAAGGGCTAAATTGTTGACAATGTACAACAAAAGTTTTTAGTAATTAATCATATAATTATTTCAAGCATAGTATTTCGAATAATAAGGATTATAGTATCTAATATTTATAGGACACTTAAAATATATCAAGGACTTCACAAACATTGTCTTATTGAACTCACGAAACAAGCCTACAGGGCAGATCCCACAATTATCCTTATTTTCCAGATATGGAACCTAGAAGTTCATGTTAAATTCCAAGAGCATAGAAAGTGTCTTAATCAAAAAATTTCGATGCTTGTATTTTCCCTGAACATTCATTGTGTCATCTACTTTTAATTCAGTATCTACTGATACCACTCTAAATTCTACAGGCCCATTTTTACTATTTACTGTGCAATGACTGCTGCCAAGTGTTTAGACCCTAAGCCTAGATTTCCTCTCTCTTTGTATGAATCAAGAATGATATTGAATTGGGTGTCAACATACTTTATACATAAACAGATGAAAAATTGTGGTATATATGTGTAGTAAGAATTGTAATGCAAAAAAGTACATGTTTAAAGGCATGAATTGGCATGAACATACTCTACATATAAAGATATGAAAAATCGCACTCTATATGTGTGTAATAAGAACTGTAATGCATTCCACTGTCATGTATTTAAAAAAATAAAATCAATGAAACTAAAAAAAAAATGATATTTAAAGTTGGGCACAGTAGTACTCACCTGCAGCTCTAGAGGCTGAGGCAGGAGGCTCACAAGTTCAAATCCAGCCTCAACAAAAGCGAGGCACTAAGTGAGACTCTGTCTCTAAAAAAGATACAAAATAGGGCTGGATATTGAGTGGATTCAGTGGTTGAGTGCCCCTGAGTTTAATCCCCAGTACTAACAAAAAATAAATAAATAAATAAAGAAAGAAAGAAAGAAAGAAAGAAAGAAAGAAAGAAAGAAAGAAAGAAAGAAAGAAAGCTATTTAATACTCTTTCACTCGTATTTCTGGGTTCTGACCATTCTCCTTTGAGAGGAGATGTTAAAACATTCCACATCTCTTTAGAATAACTGCCTTATTGTAGTCTAAACTGAAAAAAGGGATTGTGGAAGAACATTCTTCACATTGTGGAAGAACATTGACTCTGAAACCCTTTTATCATGCACCATGATCGAACTTTTCCAGCACCCTCTTTTTCTGTTCAGTAATTTAGGTGTAAACAATGAGGGTTTTGACAGAGCAGAGGAGCATATTCCAAATCAGCCTGACAATTAGGTTGATCCCAGGCACATGAAGAGATGCAAATTTCAATGTATCTCTTTAGTTGACTCCAGTATTATATTTATACAGTAATTCTAATGATTTCTATGATTCAAAATATTTGAAGAACATGGTACAATACACTTTGTTTTTCAAAAAAGAAGAAGAAAAATTCAGAGTCAAGGTAGAATACTGGAATTCTAAAATTAAACACAAATAAGCACTACACAGAAGAAAACAGACACATGCTTCAGTTTTATTTTTTATTATTTCCCTGTGAAATTCTGATTTCTGCTTTGAACTATATGTACTCTCTCTTGCCTTTGATGCAGTTATTACATGCATGTGACCTACAGCTTTCCTAAAAGGGGAAATAGTCTATTCTTGAGCACTGGCTCTAAGTAATGTCTCTGGCATTTTTAAGACTTTGGTTCAGCTAAGCTGCAGGGCTGAGGATTTGGCCACTTAAAGAAGAACATTTTGTTATTAATAATCATCAGGTTGATGTGAGCTACATGCCCGTCCAGTTGAATATACATGAAGTGGTAGAGAGTGAAAGTCAATCCCTTACGTATTTGAGTTCCATGCCATCAGGGACCTCACAAATAGAGGTCAGAGGGGGTTTTTATGTTGAAAATCAGTAGAGTGTTACCTTTACTATGGGAGAAAACAACTGTCTTCAGATATTAATGTCACCATTAGAGTAATTGCTCCTTAAAGCTGTCTCTAGAGTTCCATTTCCTGTTGAACAACAAATCTTTCTCATCACTTTAGCATTCAGCTCATTTTTCATAAGCAGCATATAAAGAACACATTAATCTTTATAGATGTCTGCCTATATTTTTATCCCAAGGTTAGTTATTGTCAAGTGTATTCAACCCACAACCCTTTTCTTGCCAAGAGTTCTTCTTTATTAACTTCTCCAATAATTCTCCATCCTTTAAAGGAGCACCATTTATTTTAATCGAATATGTGATAATTACCAGGAAACTGAGGCAGATGAAGTTTAGTCACTGGTCCAAGTTTGCACAGTACATGTTGATCCAAACAGATTATACAGTTACTTTAACACCCAGCCCACAGCCTCACTATTACTGTATAACATGTTCTTAGATTGAGATGATTGTGGAGGATTTAATGAAAAACTGAATAATAAATGATACCATGGTCCAAAAACATGTTTTTAAAAAATGACTTCAGATTTTTAGAGGTTTTTAAATAAAATGATTTGTTAACATGCAGTGAATGTAACGAACAAGGGCAAATCTTCTGGTTTATACATTTTGCTTCTGAGTACATAACAAGTATATGCTTAAATAGGCATTGAAAATAAGGTCAGTGATTTGCATTCTGTGTGGAAAATCTGGCCAACCTAAATAGCTATGAATAAGGAAATGCATAAATTATTATTCATTCTTCAAAGTTTTATCCTACTTTTTTTTCTAATATTTTAAAAATCATTCAATGTAGGTGAATATTAATTATCTATGGCAGGTATAATGTTGTGAAAAACTACTACTACAAAATCCATACATCCCATTCAATGATTTTTTTTTCCACCTGGTAGCAAGACTTTCATTGAAAAAAGTAACAATTGCAATTGAAATAAATTCGAGCTTTTCTGGTTACTCTTTTTTTGCCTTAGCTTCAGATAGTAGCTAAACATTTTCCATCTTTATTCTTCATGATGTAACTGTTGGATATATATTACTTTCTTCATTTCATTGATGAGTTAACAAAGTTTTTTCCCCCTCTTTGAGTAACATACTGAAGAACACATAAAATAGTACTTGCCCCCTCAGAAATAGAAAAGAGGTCCTCCTCACCAAAACTGCCACCATGATCACTGTTATGGATGGATGAGTGGTGTCACCCCAAATCTCACATGTAAGATAATACAACACAGTTCAGAGGAGAAATGAGTGAATTCTGAGAGCCTTAATCCAATCAGTGGATTAATCCCCGGGTAAGGATTAACTCAGTGGTAACCAAAGGCTGGTACAGTATAACTGGAGGAGGTGGGCATTGAGAGGCATGGCTTTGGGTTATATATTTGTATTTGGCAAGTGGAGTCTCTCTCTGCTATCTAATCATCATGTGAGTTGCTTCCCTGGGCCACATTTTTCCACCATGTTGTTCTGCCTCACCTAGAGACCTCAGGATTAAAGCTCACTGTCAATGGACTGAGACCTCCGAAACCATGAGCCCTCAAATAAATGTTTCCTCCTCTAAAGTTGTTCTGGTCAGGTCTTTTTTTTTTCACAGCAGTGAAAAAGATGACTAAAACAACTACTTTCCTTAGGCACAGGCTTGGCTCCCTACACAAGGCCTGTCAACACCTGTATGTTGGAACAGTGATCCTTATCCATTCCTTTCTCATTCTTAGGCTCAGTAGAAAAACCATGAGAATATTTCTCTCATTTCTGTCCTAAAATCTTTTCTGCATCAGTATTCTAGGGAGAAAAACTGATTGATAGGAAGTGAAACAATGTTTAAATTTATTTTAGCATATATTGAAAACCTACTTGTCCTGTCAATAATTGATTTTTAAGTGGTAGTTCAGGTTTTCAAAGTAGATATTTTCAAATGATGATAAGTAGGAAGTAATTTAAGGCCCATTAATGTGGAAGTTGTGCATTTGCCTTAGTTAATGAAGAGGGTCTTTAAATGAAAGTATCTAATTGCAAAGAGGGGCATTTTCGGTGAGGTTGCTGCCTTGGCAATGTATCATGGTGAATGTGTGTTAAATGTGAGTCATTGAAAAATATACTAGGGAGCATATTTGTAATGTAAGAGAGAACATCTCTTGAACTGAGTTCTAAGAACAATTAAGAGGAAGTTTGATTATAATATGATTAGTTTAATTATCTAATAAGAACTATATCAGGAAATGATTTATGTTCTGGGCACTCCAGAACCTCCTGTTGTATAATAAGGTATAAACTTCTTGAACTGGCTGCTCTTACTATGTAGGCCATTTGGATTATATCCTGGGCAAAGTGTTCCTACATAAATTGAAAACTGTTGCCAACATAATTTTTGGTTTCTATCTGCTTTGAAGATTGGAGTCACCAGACATCCCTTTTCTTAAAGAAATATGTTAAATGAAAATTTATTTATATGTTCTCATCAGGTTGTCAGCTCTTATACTCTGAAAGTATTGCTGCATGTATTGTATTTCAATTTGGAGTAAATGCACTATAGATGTTACAATTGTACGAACAATATCCTATTCTTTCTAGTGAGAAGCCTGTTACCTGCAAATGAACCAAGGGAGAATATTAATAATAATTTACCATAATATTGTGTGACATGGCATCTTGATGCCTATGGGTTTACAAAATAACTCAACTGGTTTTGTGACAAATAGTTCATTATTATTTTATTTTTGTTATATTCTGACTAGCAAATTTATTTTTATTTTCATAGTTTTTGATATAATTATAGCTTAATTTGAACAACATATAAACCTTATATTCTTCATTTACATTAATTTTAAACTCACCACCTTGAGTATTTTACTGTGTCTGCCCATTATCATAAAGATGATGTAATTGAAGAATTCTGACTCCTCTACTGTTTCCTATCATGCTTCCTTTTTTCTGTTTTCATTTTAGTAGAAAGGAAATAAATTTTGATTGAGCAGGATCTTAATTCCAATCCTGATTATGCCAGGTGTGCGTATTGGATGGATAATTGTATTTTATAAGTAAGGTTACAGTGAACACTTAGAAAACTTAGAAAGGAATTAAAAATACTAGCAAGAATCATTTACGCCTTTCATTCTCTCCCATATTTTTCTTTTCAACCAACATTTATTTTGTGTTCACAAAGCTTTTTCAGTAATGAAATGTTTGAAAATATTTTTGTAGAGCTGCAGTTTATGATTTTGTGAATCGTGTTCACAACACAATTATCTGCTACCACATCACCCTAGCTCTTAACTGCATAATAAAATACTTCAAATAACAGAGTCACAACTCACTTATCTTAAAATAGTATCTCATTTTTTTTTTGGTCCAAACCTGGCATCATCTTGCCTTCTAAGAGAATACCTTTTGCTTATATCATCAATTCTCTTCGTGGGTGTTTTTAATAAATGGTATCGACTCAGAGGTTTGCTTTCTCTCAGTTAATTTTTCCTAACTGATTGAGCCAATGGCAAAACCATAATCCTATTCTAAATATTCTCCAGGCATGAAAAGGAATGTTATGTATATCAGTTCAGAAATTTAACTGCAGTGAAGCAAATGGCTTACTACCGGAAAAGGAAAATCCCTGGTTCAAACACAAGTAATAAGAATTTTCTGCTGTTTTTCTTGTGAGCATAACATTCATTTATATGAAAACTCTCATATATCTTAGGTAATAACTACTTTAAGTGGAAAATAAGTTGTGAAAACAGCTAAAGAAGAAGGGGATTTATATGTTGAATCTGACATATTAGATCATCTTTCCAAAAGGAAATCTCTCTTAATTGGGGCAATCAAAATTAATTCATGCATATTTCTGTCAAAGAATCTTTGAATGGTATCTTAATTGATTTTTTTCAAGTGAATCTTTTGCAAATCTGGGGTTGTGCTTCATGAACTGGCTTCCTGGATAGCATGCAGAGATTAGACCACAAAGTAGCTTGAAATCAGAAACATCTGAGCACAGCTTGTGACTGTTTCTTACTTAAACTTTCAATTTTAAGTTTAAGGTTTATAGAGCCTATCACATGAATTAAGAATGACAATATCTACTCCTTGAGATTGATTTAAATGTCAAATTATATAAAACATACAAACACTCAACAGTCTGATATGTAGTAGGTACTCAATTTAAGAGTTGTTATAAGTAGGACAACTTCAAGTTTGGAAAACTAGTTGTCTTTTTCTCAACTATATTAATCTATTCAGTGTATAAATAAACTATTATTTTCTTTATAATACAATCTAGACACCAAAAGATTAATCACTTCTTAAGAAGCCTATGGGCTTATACTTTGCTAACCCTTATTTAAACACAACTTTCAACATCGTACTAATGTAATGTATCTCAGTCTTGTCACCCCTACTGGATCATAAACTCCATGGGAACAGGAATCACATTTATTTTGGTCCTCTCATTTGGCAAGGAACTTAATGTATAAGGTTGCACATAATTGATGCCCAACAGTCATTTAAATACTGACAGACAACCTATAGGAGTAAATAAAAAGTATTAACTGATACACTTCAATTTTATCCAATTTTAATGCTTTTTATTATGCTAATAAAACATAATATCGAGTATAGTACCTGTACCAGAGAAATTGCTAGAGTCATTTATTAAATAATTTTCATTTGCAGAGTACAAAGTGCCACTATTGGTAGAAAACTTCTATACTATTTTCAACTTCAAGTTCTGGCAGGCTTTAAATATGTATGAGTTATTTGTTTGTTTTTCTTTTTTTCAGTAGTATTCCATGCTCTATTTCTGTAATGAATACAGCTTTCATTCCTTCTGTATTCTATATTGACAAATGTGAGGCTACTTGCCCGTATTTACTTGTTTCCCTGTCAGTGCTCTGGGAGCTTTCGTAGTCATCTGCAGACATGTGCAGAGCAACAGAACATGTGGGTTTCCTTGCCCAGTTTCCCAGCTAATGCCAAAAAAAGTCAACACTGTGCTCCTTATTTCAGCTCTTATTATAGAAACAAGTATCTTTTCCACAAGCTAGTCAGCACTATATTTTTTGGCATTTTTTGTGCTTTTTGTTGGTGATATCATTGTTTAAATTTACTCCCCATCACTGAACCCAGCCCCCCAAATATAGTACTGAAGTGTTGCTGTCTTCTGTTAGTGCAGGAAGGCTGTGATGGGTCTTCTGGAGAAAATATATGTGTTAGATACATTTCACTCAAGCATGAGTTATTGTGTTATTTCTCATAAGTTCAGGGTAACATAAAATATATAAACATACACAGTATCAAATGGATGAATATGCACTTTTTTACTGTAAAATGTATTTGTCCCCAAAGATCTCATCACACTTCAATTTGCCTCTCATTTTGCAGCAACCAATCATTATAGGGCAAGGGCACACACTGCTCCTAACCTTAAGTGACTCCTGTGTTAACCACTCATTATGGATAGGTTTTGCCTAGCCAATATTGAAAAGGAGTCTAAAATAAAAGAAAGTGAGTATTGTTAAAAAAAAAAGTAGGAATACTACACATGCAAGAATACTACACATGCAAGAAGAGAGAGAGAACCAGAGAGAGTTCTCTGTTTAATATCCCCCATCCCTATTCCATACACTTCATTTTCTGCTGTGGGCTTTGGATGTGTTTTTTTTATTATTATTATTGAAAATTACAAAACAAGAAGTATTTGAGACTTACTGGGAATAAACACACACACACACACACACACACACACACACACAGTGAATTTAGAGGAAAAAGCTCTAAGCTAGGTAAAAGACAATTACTTATATATGGCAAACTGCTGGATTGGTAGCACACATAGAGAGAAGACCAAAATCTATGACTTATTGCTTAAATGTGCCATGGTGTACAGGCAATTCAAGGTTGCTTCCTTGATCATGACCTTCCATCTTAGCACACAGGCTGAGGGAAACAAATGTAATAGGTTAAGAACCATAAAGTAGAAAGCAGATTCACATTTCTCTTTGTCCAGTTTACACCATTAGAGGGTCATTGAAGTACTTAGGATTCAAATTTAATGAAGACCCGGCGACCTCCATAACAAGTATTAAAGAGGGGGCTGTTGTTCGATGGATACGCCCAGTTATGTCTCATTGCTTGGTTGGCGGTTCTGTTTTGCCCAAACTGATGCTGCACAGTAACTATTTCTCTTAAGATGGATGTAAGCCTGGAAATCAGGGACAGTGTGTTAGGTATTAATGGATGGGATGAATAGTTTCTTTTTACTCATACATCATGAACACATTTGTCGGCTCTGAAGACCAAGTGCTAACTTGGCAGTCTGCTTTGGCAACAAAACTTTGTGAGACAGAAAAGAATGTTGACGGGGTGGTCATATTTCTTAATTCTTTGTCAGCCAGAGTAGTAGTTTCAAGGTTTAAATTTTGTAGTCAGATATGGAAATTTAGAGGATACAATGTGAATGCCAAAATAGGCACCAGGAGGTGATATTTTTGCTTCTCTTATCTCTGAGAGTGAAGGCGATCTCAGAATTCAGTGTTTGAAAAAGAATGGGAGGATGAAGCCTTATTATAAAACACAACACTGTAACAAATGAGAAAGTCTGAATTTCAAAGCAAAGAGAGAACATTACTACTACTTGGCCAAAGATGTGACCAATCATGTTTAATTGAAGCTATTATTGCAGCAAGAAGAAATAACAATTTGACTGCTAGGGAGTGTTAATTGTCAGCATTATAATATTTGTGCCATGTGTGCATCCACTCTAGGAATAAAAGAAGCTTATGTAATTATATACTGAAAGATAAAAGTATCAATATAAATCCTGGAAATAATAACATAAAAATATAGCTAGGTAAAGAAAAATATTCTTAACTAGATTCACATGTCTTCCAAGAAAAATGATTTTTATGGAAGTATAGCATGCTCATCACTTTTTTTTCTAATGTCTCTTTAGCAATTCTCTTCATTTTCTCTGTATTACAGTATTTCTTCTTCTTTAATACAGTGGGGTTTTTTTGTTATTTACTATGGTCATATGTTCCAGATTTTATTTTCCTGTGCAATGGGTGTTTTAATCCTTGGGAAAATGACCTTTGAAAAGAAACAGGATTCTTTAAGGATAATAATGAAATATCTGGAAGATTATTTACTTGAAACCAACCATTTGATATATCATTTATAACCATTACTGGGAAGGGGTGGGAAGTACTATCCCACTTTGTCTTAACCAGCAAACCCTAGAACATATGTGGAATTTTTTCCTCATTAGAACATATTACTTGACAAATATCAATTAAGTGTTTCATGTAAATATGAACCTGAGCTAGAAAATGTGAAAAATGCAAATGTAACACATATTTGCACCTGATAACCTTCTAGTGGGAAAGAGACACACTTAAAATATGTATATATTTATACTAGAGTTTAGAAGTATCCTAAGAGTCAGACAGTAAACTGTGAGAGAAATGGAGTCCAGTTGAGGAGATGTTATGCGCTCCATTCAGGGGCTATTTTATAAGGTGGGAAAATGCCTATGTCAGTTAAGGCAGCCTTGGACTAAAGGACAAACAAAGCAGAAAACTTTTAGGATGTATATTCAGAATTCTCCTAATTTGCTTGGAGTCTAGACAAAGTAAACTGAGGACAAGAAAACACGAAGAAGCTAAAAAAGCAAAATCTTTGAACACTGAATCAAAATATCTCAATTTTATTTTTTTATTTTTGATGTTTTTATTATTGTTATTTCTATAAATAATAGTGGGGCTCATTTTTGACATAGTCGCACATGTATGGAAGATACTTTCTGTGCCTAGTATTTCCTCCCTCCTTCCCCGTCTGCCCCATCCCATCATTTACTCCACTGGCTTTTCCTGCATTCATTTATTGTTCTTGCAAATTGGTGCTTTAAGGGTACACACAAAGGTGGAGTTCACCAGGGTACATCCATGCACACAACATAATATGCCATTCTAACTGGAATGAGATAAAAATCTCAATGTAGTTTTCATTTTAATTTCCCTGATTGCTAGGGATGTTGAACATTTTTTCATACATTTGTTGTCCATTTGTATTTCTTCAGTTGAGAAATGTCTTCTGTCCATTTTTTGATTGGATTTTTTGCACAAAAGTCATCTCAAAGTGGATCAAAGACCTATGAATTAGACCAGAAACTTTGTAACTGCTAGATAAACTTTATTTTATAGACTGTGGATGTCATTGAATATTTTGAGTAAGAAAGCAATCTAATCACAATTATTCTAAGGTTAGCAATTATACTCTGAAATATAGAGGACTGAATAAAGTATAGGATCAATGGTAAGAAGAGGAGGCAATGAACTCCTAAACTAGAATATTTCATTTTTGGATTTCTTTTTTACATATGGATTTTATATTATTTTATTAAAATGAAGTCTTTTTTATTGGTTGTCTTTATTCTAAACTAGAGTCAACAATTCTTTTCTTTTTTATTTCAGATTTTTCATTATTCATATACTGCTTCATATGTGATTTACAACATACACACAAGGTAAGTTCTTTGAGTTTCTGATTTTCCTAAGCAAATATTCAGCTTAATTGTTGGTGTAGATGTCCACTTGTTCACGTAAAAATATTCACATATTTTCAAGGGAAGTTTGGGAGCTAAATCCTCCAGAAGTAGAGGACTCCGTCTTGCAATATGCAGCCTGGGGTGTCCAAGGGCAGCAGCTGGTAAGAAGAGGCATCGGTATGCACCGAGCCCTATCAATCATTGCTCTATGAAACATGTTTACAGATATCATTTCCTTGTAATATAATCATCCTGTTTCTCTAAACTTCTTTATATCTTTTGAGTATTTTAGCTTAAGAATGATACTAGTATTATTCAACAATTAATTTATAAACAAAAAGGTTTTTCACCTATTGTATAACTAAACCTAGAAGATGTTCAAGGATATTAGGGCCTAGTCCTGGGCAATTTCTATTACCTAATATTGTCAATTTTTATGCAAAACTCAAAGGATTATTTATTTTTAAAACTTTATTCCAAAATTTATAAAAATTGTCTAATATTCTTTGAGAGGTATTTTTTTCACCAACTGCATTTTAAATATAACAAACTTAAAAGATAATTAGTGATATAAAAAGAAGCTTAAATAAAATAATATTCCTACACATGTCTTATGGTGCCCATGTAAAGAATTTCCCAAGGGAACACTGGTCACAGAATAGTCTGGTTACTTATATGGTACATGCATGCTCAAATGTACTAAGCATTACCAAATTGATTTGTAAATTGTCCAAGTGTGTTTATATCTGTCAGCACCCATAAGAGTTCTCTTTTCTCCATATCCTTAACAATACCTATTTTATCAGATTTTTTAATATTTGTAACTTTATATTTAAATGTTAATATTTGTTACTTTATAATATACCCAATTTAAAATGTATTTGCTTCTTCTATTTGGATGTTAGTGTTTCTGTTTTGTTTTCTAATGTAAACACTAAAGTCTATAGAATACTCCCTATGTTTAATCTTTATTTAAAACATTTGATTGCAATAGTATCTAAATAAGATCTAATTGTAGTAATTTTGAATATCTAGTATTTTTAAGAATTTATTACTGAAATTTTTTAATTTACAAAAATATGAAATTGGTGCTAAAGCTAATTTTTAGTGTTCAGAAATGTCTTTATAATATTGACTTTGAAATTGATGAGACTTGCTTTATGGTTTGGTAGAGGTTATTATACATGTTTCCCATAATTTTCCCATAATTTTATGCTTAAGAAATGCATAAATGAAATATGTATGCATTTCTTAAGCATAGTTTTCTTTATGTACCTATTAGACCAATCTTTATAATTATTCTTCTAGAACTTTTATTTCCTTAGCAATGGTGGTGGATATGTGATTTTTTTTCTTTCTTTAGGGTTCTGTCAATTTTGTATTATTTAATTTCAGCTAATCTTTTATTAAGAGGGAGAGAGTTTTAACCTGACAAATAATCACAGTGAAATTACATTCTTGATACTTTAATCAATATGTATTTAGCCTATTTATCTTAGTAATTTAGTAATTATTGTAGAGAGATACTATGGATTGAACCCAGTGAGGAGCTTTAACCATTGAAATATACCCCAATCTTTTTTAATTTTATCTTTAGACAAGCTCTCACTAAATTGTTCAAGCTGCCCTTAAACTTATGATTATCCTGTTTCAGCCTCGCATGTTGCTGGGATTACAGGAGTGCACCACTGCATGGGGCTATCTTTGGTGATTCTGATTGCACAACCCTTACTCAAGCTGTTATAAGAATCCTTTAATGGAGTTTCTAGATTTTTTTAAAAAATTAGAATTGCTACATACACTACAATTGGGTGGTTGTTATTTATTTCTTATTTTCTGTGGGTCTTGATTTATAAAGAGCAATATGTAAACCATCATATCATCATAATTGTTTTGAAAATATAACCATTTCACTTAATAAGGCATACATAATTTTTATTCTATTTTATAAATTAAAAAAATGTTTTCTTAAGCTTATTGGCAAAATAGGGAAGTGGGGCAATACATTTCTTATCACAAGAGGGGCATAGAATGATATACTGTTATTATTTAATGCTTATTTTCATTGGAAAATATTCTGGATCCTGAAATAATCTGAAAGTACCTAAGCCTCAGATGTGGTCTCTCTGAGTGTTTAGTCACATAACCTTGGGTAAGTTATTTTTCCTCTTGGTAGCCAATCTGCATCCGCAGTAAAATGAGATCATTTGAAATATTATACTAGTCTAATTTGATAAAGTTCAAAAAAATTTTATAGTCATTGGTTAAAAAACATGGCAGAATATGCAAGATTGGAAGTGAATTGAGGAGTAATGTACTATAACATTTTTGTTCATTTTTCAAAGTTATAGCTTATACTCTGAATATTAGATTAGTGTTTGATATAGGAAATAGTTTTGACCTAGAGACTTTTCATTTTTTCTTGGTGGAGACATTCCTTTAATGTTTAATCTTAGTGTTAAATAGAATATTAAAATTAACACCTACTTATAATGTAAAAAAGAATCAATCATAAAATAAATTATGGCTATCCCTGGTATTAAATTTGCCCCATATTTAATATATTTGTATGTGCTTAGACCAAAGGAACATTTAAAAATTGTAGCTCCTTTAAAATATTGAAAAATGCATATATACAGTTTATAGACATTATATTTGAAGTCATTTCAAAGTTTATGGTTGTGTTTTATAAAAAAAATCTACAGAAATCCTGTATTCACTATCATTTCAACACTAAATGAATGCATAGTTGAATAAATAATTATGAATAAACGTCAATGATATAAAATGAAAACATAAACACAATGGTTTTGATACTATATAGTATAGGTCATGTTTGCCTTTATCATTTGTATATACATTTAGAGAAAATTGAAAAGAATATATTCAATATACATCTGGAGGACTCTCTCTCAAGTCTGTACATCATAATATTCCTGCAAAGTGTCATTAGAGGTCATAGCAGTTCAACTAGATGTGATGATGCATATTTGATTCAGAGAAGTCAGGCAATCAGTGTGTTCTGGGACAGTGGTGAGTGGGACATACAATATAGGTAGGAGCTCTCATTCTACCAGCCTTACTCTATCTAGTTCTATGAACAGTAGAGCCGACCCATTGGGCCAGGCAAATTCAAAGTTAAAAAAATTCCAGAACCCAGAAACCAATACAATTTCACTTTCCTATTAATAGAGAGTCCTTTGGAAATATTTAAAACTTTAGCTAGATTTAAATGACTTTTATTCTCCAAGCCTGAGAGAAACACACACCTATGCCAAAATAGTTGCATTATTAGTGATTGTTTTTGATTCTGTATGTTTTTATATATTCAAGAAAACTACAGAAAGTGCTGAAAATACAAAAACTCTAGGTCTTTCCATAATATTGCAAGTAAATGGATTTTGACTTCAGTGATTGCTAGCTATCAAAATTGAGAATTCCTTAATCTTTAAAGTTGAGATGATAGCCTTACTTTACTAATAATTTTTGGAAGGTTAATGTATTCTTGTAGATCTAAAACACTAAATATATATTTTTTAAATTTTTTCTTTTCATGTATTTTAAAAAAAACTATATGAATTTTAATAGCTTAGGAAATTTTAGTGTCATGTATTGAGGAGTAACAAACCTTAGTTCTTTGTAACTTTATAATGACATTTGCAAAATCCTTTGGGAAACTTGGGGAAGAAATCAGTGTTTATCAGGGCTTTATTTTGTGTGCATACAAACATGAATTTAATAAAGTAAAACATGTATCTTTATAAATTGCCAATGATATATTTCATGTGAGTATGATGGGCTTTGTCAATATTCATAGTCACCAAAAAACACAGTATGATTTTATTAGAGATGAGTCACTACAATACTTTAAACAGTTTCACATTAAATAAATTGAAGAGTTCTATAGTGTTTGCTAACTAGAGATAATTAATTTCTTATTCTTAATTTTCAGTTTCTACTCTTAACTTTCTATTAAAAAGATCCTAGTGGTAAGAAATCCTGGTGGTAAGAGAAGAATTGTGAAGGATTCACATAATTTCTGATTTAAAAAAAGGCTTAAGTAAGAATTCAAATGACTTAATAGAATTTCCTGTGAAATGTAAAGGAAAGCAATTTTGATGGGGTATATTAAGTGGGGCAAAATAATCTGAAGAAATATGAAAAAACATGCATTATTCAGAGAAGATAGTAAGTAGACACATTAGCTGTAGCAAATGTTTTATAAAAAGAAATGTTTTGGGAGAGGATACTAGTCAGATGTGGAGTAGAAGTACCAGAAATCTGTCTCCCCTGCTAGGTAGCATTTATACCAGTAGACACATTATTATTGAAGTCTCTAGAATCTATTTGAAGTTTCCAACTTCCATGCAAAGGCTTGAATGTAATTTGTAGTTAATTTCAGTTTATTTCTGATCTCAGCTCAGCACTTGCTATATTTTACCAACCCTGTCTTGTGGCAGCTGTTCCTGAGATACCCAGCTCCTGGAAACCAGGGTTGACAACAAGGTTCATACAATCCAAATACTGGACATTTGTGTTCTTTGTGTTCACTTAAGATAGAATTACAGACACAGGTCCAAGCACCCATTTTCTCAATCTCTTCACCACCATTACTGCATGCCCATCTTCTCTTCCCCTCTTCAATTTCCACTTTTTCCCATTTTAGAAGCCATTTATTAAGTAGGTTGGCAATCAAAAGCAACTCAATATATGAGAAAATATAGAGAAAAACTGGAAAAAAAACACTGGAAAATATGAGAAAGTCACTGTGCATGCATAAGGAAAGATAAGATCTGAGAAAACCTTAAGTTCATACTGAGGATAATTTTTTGCATGTGTAAAGCCTGCAATAAATAAACAAATAAGTAAATACAAATAAAATAAAAATAGCAGCAAACCATGGGTAAAAAGTATCTGATTTCTGTAGATATTAAATTGTAAAATCAAATGTCCATTTCTCTGTAAAAAGTCTCAAAGAATAAGCAACTGGGAAATACAATCTTAGGGAAAAAAAATGACAAAATTGCTAATTGAGATCAGGTTTTAGACCTACTAAATGAAGACTAAAATTGTCATCTTAAAGATATCCAAAGTAACAGAAGGTGTGGAGACACCAGAAAGCATGATTAACAAGATATAAATGTCAATGAAAAGATAAAGAGCCTAGGAGATAACCAAAGGCAAATTGTAAAGGCAAAAATGCAATAATGGAAATGAAAAATTCACTAGAAGAATGCAGGACTTATTTGAGCAGGCATAAAAATCAGTGAATTTACAATAAGATATTTGAAACCACTGAGTCTCAGAAGCCTAATAAAAAAAAGAGTATAGAAAAACGTATAGAATCTAGATGAACGTGGTGGTGCACTCCTGTAATTCCAGCACCTTGGGAGGCTAAGGCATGGGGATCACAAGTTCAAAGACAGCCTCAACAAAAGTGAGACACTAAGCAACTCAGTGAGACCCTGTCTCTAAATAAAATACAAAATAGGGCTGGAGATGTGGCTCAGTGGTCAAGCCCCCCTGAGTTCAATCCTGGTACCACCCCCTCCCCCAAAATGTATAGAATCTTAGGGATGGCGAAAAGTAAGCATCAAAAATATGCATTATGAGAGTGTCAGAAGCAAAAGAGAGAGAAAGAATCATAGAGATGATTTGAAGAAATAATGGCCAAATATTCCTAAATTTTATTAAAGACAAAAATTAAATATTGGAGAAGCTCAACAACTTCAGATAAGATGAACTCAGAGAAACACAACAAGTACATTATAATCAAACTGTCAAAAGTCAAAGTAACAGGAAAGTAACATATATATAGAAGAGATTCAAAACTGGAAGACAGATTAAGGCATTCACAGATAAGTAAAACTAGTGGAAGTAACCACCAGATCTGACATTCAAGAATTGCTAAAGGGAGTACGTCACAATCAACTCCACTATTATGTATAACTACAGTGCAGTAATAAAATAATAGTTGCTAAAGGGAATCCAATTTGTTTAAATGAAAGGACACTAGACAGTAACTCAAAGCAATATAAATACGTGAACAATTATAAAAGCTAATAATGTTATTAAAACAAATATTTGTAACTACATTTTTGTTCTCTATATGATTTAAGAAGTTAATACATTAAAAGTTCTTCACCTAAATGTCATTATTCTTTTAGCACTGGTTTTGTAACTCTACATTTTATTTTTGCCAATATTTAAGAGATTAATGCACTAAAAACTAATTATTGATATTTTGGGACAGAGCATAAAAATGCATAGCTTTGTTATATCAATAACTGAAATAAGTGGGCAGAGCTCTAAATCAGTATAGTTTTGCATGTTATTGAAGTTAATCTGATGTAAATTAAAGTTAGTTATAACTTTAGGGCATTATATGTAATCATCAAGGTAACAGCAAAGAAAATAGTAATAGGATATACATAAAAGGATATGAGAAAGAAATTAAAATATTCCACCAAACTTAAAAGTATACTAATGTAGAAAGTTAGGGTCAAAGCCTATAGGGTATATAGGAGAGAAATAGAAAAATGTAAGTAGCTTAAATTCTCTAGCCACCAATAATATAGAGATTGGCAAATTGGATTTAAAAAAGTAAGAATTTACTTTGAAGGAGTTACTCAAACACACCACTAGGTTGGGAGTGAAAGGATAAAAAAATAGATTTCATGGAAGTAGTAACTAAAACAGAGCAATAGAGTGATCCATGTTAGACTGAAACTTCTGAAACGGTTAACACCAAATAAAAATAGAATTTAAATCAAGAAAGGTTACAAGAGACAAATTATACATTAATCAACAAAGTGAGAAGTTATAACAATTGAAAATGTTTCTATGTCAACAATGGGTCACTAAAGTATATGAAACAAAAGTTATATAATAAAAGACAAAATTTAATACTTCTATAAAATATTTGGTGATGATTTCAATACCTTATTCTCAACAAGTAGAACAAACAGATAGAAAATAAGGTGAAAAATTACAAACTTTTTTTTTTTTTTTTATTGTTTTTTTTATAGACAAATAAGCCTTTATTTTTTCTTTTTCTTTTTTAAAATTTTAATTTGTCATATATGACAACAGAATGCATTACAATTCATATTACATATATAGAGTGCAATTTTTCATATCTCTGGTTGTACACAAACTAGAATCATATCCTTCGTGTCTTCATACATGTACTTAGGGTGAAAAATTACAAACTTAACCCAATAAACCAGACAGATCTAGCATGTGTGCACAGAACATTCTACCTGACATCATTGCACTCATTTTTCTTAAGTGCATACTGGATATTCTCCAGGACTAACTATATTTTATGATACATATTAAGTTGCAGTATATTTTAAAAGACAAGTTTTATACAAAGGATTTTCTCTGATCACACCAGGATAAAGTCGGAAATCAACAATAGAAAGCAAAATGGAAATTCACAAAATTTTGGAAATTAAATAAAACTCTCTCAAACAATTGATTAAAGAAAAAAAGTCACAGGGAAATTTAGAAAATACTTAGAGATTAATGAAAGTTAAAGAATTGTATACCCCAATTTATTGAATACAGTAAAATGAGTGCTAAAAGGGAGATAATTATAAATGCTTAGTGTTACAAAAGGACTTGTGCCTTGTCCCTCCCAAATTCAAATGCTGAAGATGACTGTTGGTGCATTGGAGATAGAGGTTTTAGGAGGTATTTAAGGTTAAATGTAATCATAATCCATAGGTATTGAGGTATTATAAGAAATGAAAAGAGCTTTCATTATGTTTTTCTCTTGCTTTTACTCTTGTGTTTCTCTACATACTCAGAGGAAACAAGAGGTGAAGACAAAGCAACTTCTGAACACCAATCAGAAAGTCTTCATCAGAAACTCAAATGTGTTGACCTTGATCATGGACTTTTCAACCTCCAGACTCTGGGAAGAAATAAAAAGTGTGTGTGTGTGTGTGTGTGTGAGAGAGAGAGAGAGAGAGAGAGAGACAGAGAGAGACAGAGAGAGACAGAGAGAGACAGAGAGAGACAGAGAGAGACAGAATGAATCAGAAGAAAACAACTGATTTTATAAAAGTAAAATACATTGTAAGTACTATAAGCACTTATACACAAATGAATTTGGTAATAAATGGAATAAACAAATTTCTATAAACACAAAACCCACCCAAGTGAAATTACATAAAAGTAAAAAATCTGAATATACCTATTACAACTATGTATATTTAATTAGTAATAAAAATCTAATTAAAAAGCACAAAGACATCAAGACACAAAGACTCGACTGGTATGTACTGTTAAACATTTAAAGTACTAACACAAATTCTCTTCAAGCTTTTACAAAACATTAAATAGGAAGGAACTCATTCTATAATGCCATCATTACCCTGATATCAATGCCAGACAGAAATTTCACAATATAGGAAAACTACATATCAATACCACTTATGTACATATAAAGTTTCTCCCTAAAACTAATGGGTTAGATAATACAAGAAAATTTAGAGGTAAATAATGAGGTTTTGAGAGCCTTAACTTAAGTCAGTTCATTAATTCACTTGAATTAATTTACTGGGTGGTCATTGTAGGCAGGTAGGGTGTGCCTGTAGGAAGTAGGTCACTCAGGTTTGCCTTTGAGATGTCTATATTTTCTCCCTGACAAGCAGAGCTCTCTCTTTGCTTCCTGTTTGGTAATTTCCTAAGCTGCTTTCCTTCTCTACAACCCTCCACCCATATGTTCTACCTCACTTTGAGCCCAGAGCAATAGAGTGATCCATGTTAGACTGAAACTTCTGAAACGGTGAACACCAAATAAACTTTTTCTCCCTTAAAATTGTCCTTGTTAGGTCATTCAATCACATCAAGAAAAAAGCTGACTAAAATACCTTATATATCTTGATGTAAAAATTCTCAAGAAAGCCTAGCAAAACATATTTAACAGTTTATTAAAAGGATGATACAACATGATCAAGTGGGATGTATGCCCCAAATTCAAGCACAGTTCCACCCATGAAAACTGATGGATGTAATATGCCATAATAATGGAATGGAGGGAAAAAAAACATATACTACCTAAATTGATACAATTGATAAAATTCAACAATCTTGCAGGATGAGAATATTCAACAAACTGGGATCATAAGGAAATACCTCAGATAAATAAAATCCATACGTTAAAAAACTCCATAAGGATCATCATTATCAGAAGTGAAGAACAGAAAGCTTTTCCTCTGAGATTAGAAATATAGAAAGAATGATTTCTTTTGGCAGTTGTATTCCCCATAGTACTGGGAAAAGCCTAGCAGAAGAAATTAAACAAAAAAAATGAAATAAAAGGCATCTGACTGAAGTGAAAGAAATAAAATTATCTCTGATTTTGATCTTCTAGAGAAATCTAAAGATTTCACATATCCTAAAACATTTAGAACTACTAAATACATTCAGCAAAGAAGCAAAATAAAAAGTCAACACAGATAAATCAGTGGCCAGTGTATGCACTAACAATAAGGAATTTGAAATGGATGTTAATAAAACAATTACATTCATGATGCATAAAAAAATAAAATACTTCAAACAAGTTGGTCAGACTTTTACACTGAAAACTAATAGATGTTTTCTGAGAGAAATTGTAAGAGTCAAATTAGAAGGCATCCAATTGTCATGGAGTAGAAAAGTTTAACATAGCTATGATTTTAAGGTTACTCACTGCAATGTATAGATTTACTGCAAAATGATATTTTTTGCACAAATAGAAAAGACCATCCTAAAATTCATTAAAAAAATCTTAAGGGACTTCAAGTAACTAAAAGTTATTCCTGAAACATGAAATATTGGAAAAATCACATAGGCCAATGGAATAAACTTGAAAGTAAGAAATAAACTCTCATATCTATGATTTTCAACAAGGGTGCCAGGAACTTAATCAAGATTCAGAGAACAATCTTTTTAACACATGGTACTACGAAAAATGAATATCCACATACAAAAGAATGAAGCCTTATCTAACACCACATAAAAAATCTAAACCGGACCAATATCTTAGTGGAAGTTGTAAAACTATGAAATAGCTAAAGAAAACATGGTGTAAAAGCTTCAAGATATTGGAAGAAATAAATGAAAAAAAAATCATTTGTCAACAATAACTTGGCCATTATACCAAAGACCCAAGCATTAAAAAATTAAATATCATGAAAATTTAAAAAGGAAAACTTTTGTGTATTATAAATACTGTCAACATTAGCATTCCCATATCAGAGAAAATATTTAGCCTTTGTTTTGGGAGGATTGGCTTATTTCTCTTAGCACAATATTCTCCAGCTCCATCCACTTACCATTCTTCTTTAAAGTGGACCAATATTCCATCATATATATGTGCCACATTTTTTTTATCCATTCATCTGTTGAAGGGCACTTACGTTGGTTCCATAGTTTAGGTATTATGAATTGAGCTGTTATAAACATTGATGTGACTGAATCACTGGAATTTTGCTGATTTTTAAGTCCTTTGGTCATAAACCAAGAAATGGGATAGCTGGGTCAAATGGTGGTTCCATACCAAGTTTGATGAGGAATCACCATACCACTTTCCAGAATTGCTACACCAATCTCTAGTTCCATCAGCAAAGTATGAGTGTACATTTTTCCCCACATCCTTGACAACATTTATTGTTGTTTGTATTCTTGGTAATTGCATTCTATGTGGGGTGAGATGAGAGTAGTTTTGATTTGCATTTCTGTAATTGCTAAAGATGGTAAACACTTTTTCATATATTTGTTTATCAATTGTATTTCTTCTTCTATGAAGTATCTGTTCAGATCCTTAGACTATTTATTGATTGGGTTGTTTTATTTATTTATTTATTTGTTTTGGTGTTAAGTTTTTTGAGTTCTTTATAAATCCTGGAGATTAATGCCCTACCTGAGGTGCATGTGGTAAAGATTTTTTCCCATTCTGTATGATCTCTCTTCATAATGCAGTGGTCAGGGGGTAGCTAGGGAGGAGTAGAGTAACTTTAGATTAGGTAGAGGGGACTGAAAGGAAGGGAGGTGGTATGGGGGTAGGAATTATAGTAGAATGAATCAGACATTATTACTTTATGTACATGTGTAACTGTATGTACATATGTAACCAGTGAGATTCTACATCATGTATACCAGAAGAATGAAAAATTATACCCCATTATATATGATGTATCGATGTGCATTTTACACTCATGTATAATTAAAAATAATTTAAAGAATTTTAAAAATACTATCAACAGAATGAAAAGACAATCTATGGTATAGGAGAAAAATATTTTCAAATCTTACCTCTGAAAAATTACTTTTGAAGACATATGAGAAGTTTTTAAAATTTAATAAATATTAGCAAATAACCTGATTCATATACGGCAGTTGATTTATATGGGCTTTACTACAAAGATGACATATCAATAGTCAATAATTTATAAATAAATCAATATTGCTAAACATTAGGAAAATGCATATCAGAATCAAATGACATACCACCTCTCTCTGATTAAAATGGTTACAATATATTTTTTAAAAACCTGAAAATAACAATTGCTGGTAAGGACACAGAGAAGTAGGAACACTTGTTAAGTATTGGTAGAAATGTATGATGCTATGGAATCAAATTTGTAGTTCATTACAAAATTAAAATAAGGGGCTAGGACATAGCTCAGTTGGTAGAGTGCTTGCTTTGCATGCACAAGGCCCTGGGTTCAATCCCCAGCACTAGAAAAAATCAAAACAAAAGAACAAAATTAAAATAAATTTATCATTTTATTCAGCAACTCTAAATCTAGGTATTAATCCCCCAAAGCTGAAATTAAGATTTGAAAGACATATGTACACTTTTATGTTCATTATAATGTCATTCTCATTAGCCAACTTATGGAAAGAATCTACGTGTCTATAAACAGATAAATAGGAAAAATGTGCTACATGCATAATGTGGAATATTATTGAACTTAAAAAAACATAACTATGCAATATATAACAAGGCTGATGAAACCTATGCTTACATGGTAATAAGTGTAAGAATGCAATAAAGACAAAGACTGTCTCATTCACATATATGAAGGAGGAGGGCAGTCCTAGAGACAGAAAGCAGAGAGTCTCCAGAGCCTGTGAGCAGGGGTAAGTGGGGAGTTCCTGTTTATTGGCTATGGAGTTTGATTCCTAACATGAAAGGGTTCATGCTGGAAATGGGATGGACTATATAAAGTGCATTCATATTCACATGAATCGTACACTTATATGTGGGAAATTTTAGGTGCATTTTATAGTCTAATAAAATGGTAAACAAGAGCTAGGTTAGAGTACTAGAGAAAGAAAAGATGCCAGTGGATCTGAGGAGGGAGCTCAGAGACCCATTCACACAGAGAGACTTGACATGTGATAGAAGGGTAGGGCAACCGGCAAGAAAACAGAAACCAAACAATAGGCTTAGATAAGTGCTTATCAGGATGGGAAAAAGAGAAAATTGGGTTGCTACATTACATCACTTTCATTACATCACTTACAAAAGGTACACTGCAGATGGATTAAAGACCTAGATAAAATATAGGTTTAATATTCAGGAAGAGAAGGAAGGCCTTCCATGACCATCAGCTAGAGAAATTTCTCAGAAAACACATAAAAAGGACACACCCATCAAAAACAGGTTCTTGCCGTCATGTCTATTAAAATCAAAAACCTCTTATTTAAAAAGCAATGCCATTAGCAAAATTAAAAGACGAGTCAGACTGGTTGAAGACATTTTCAATATATGTGTGTCTACATGTGTGTATATACACATTTATAAACATATGCATGTATAATGTATAATTTCAATAAATCAATAAAAGCATGTCTACTCTTTAAAACTCAAGAAAATGGACAAAATATGAGTCGGAGTTTCAGAGTAGAATAAATCATAATGGAGAAAAAAGACTCCCACCAAAACTCACCCTTTCTATGGATTATAATTTTCAGAAATTAACATTTCCAATAGGTCAACCTCGCCAATGAAAAAAGATAATCTTAAACCCATATGTATTTTTCATTTTATTCATATGAAAGTCAAAATGGGGAAAACTATAGAGACAGGAAGGACATTAGTGGTTACCTAGAGCTGGAGGAGTGGGCATATAAAGGGATGATAGCTGAAGGGTACAGTGTGTGTTTTTGAGTTAATGAAAATAGGATTAAATAGACTGGTAGTATTTGCACAAATCTGTGAATATACTAAACATCATCACATATACACTTTATTATTTATTTATTTTAATGCCTTATTCGTGAATTGTAGTTATACATAATAATGAGGTTCATTTTGGCATATTTAGCTCATTTCAGTGCATAGTAATCCTCTCTTGTGCAATTTCCTCTCTCTCACTGATCCCCTTCCTCTACTCTTTCTTCTATTTATTTATTCATTTTAATTGGAGCTTTATAGTTATAAAGTGAAATGCATTGTGGTACATTCATATGTACCCTTAGCATAATTTTGTCAACTTCGCCTCCCAGTCCTTCATCTTTCCCTCGCCTCCTCCCTCTCCCAAACTCTCCATTTTAATGGATGACTTCTGTGGTGTGAATTGTCTACTAGTGAAAGTGTTTGCTTTTTGAAGAAATGGTAAACCTAAAGCAGGAAAAACATGTTAGCATTCATTTGAAAAGACTTCTAGCTTTACAGAGTGCCCTTTTCTTTTTTAAAATGTAATTTAGTATTACAAAAATTAAAATCGCTTATTATAGAACATTTAAAAATACATATCATAAAAAAGATGGAAGGATTTGCATATCAGATAAAGGGGTTTGAGCTTGAGAAGGGAAAACATTTTACTGATTAAAATGTATCTAGAATCAGGAAACCACAGCTCAAACCAAATTTGTGTGTGTATATGTGTGTGTGTGTGTGTGTGTGTGTGTGTGTGTGTGTGTGTGATGCCAGGAACATTTGTAGAGATTTATTTTAAGAAATTAACTCATGTAGTGTTGTGTCTGGCAATTCCCATATTCTGGAGTCAACCAGCAAATCGCAAATTCCAGTAACAGTTGATGTTGCAGTCTTGAGTTAGAAATCTATCATGCATGCTGGCAGTCAAGAAACATAGGCAGAATTTCCTGAAGTGGCATTCATTCTTTTATAGAAATTCTAATATCTTACTCTAAAGAGCTTCCTCTAATAGGGTACAGCCCACCTACATTCTTGGAAATAATCTTTGATATTTAAGTCAACAGATTTTAAAAGTTAACGCTGGTAATGAAATTCCTTCACAGAAACTTCTTCACTAATGTTTACTGAACTAGACCTAGTTAAACTGACATATCAAATTAAACATTTATAATAACAAGGTAAATGATAGGTATTTTTTGTTTCCACCTATTATCTTCTATTAATTACTCACTTAATTTATAGTCTGCAAACGTTTCACCTAAATATTTTAGTAATTTATTTTCTAGCATCTTCTCTCCTTCGTAGTCACTTTAATTCTTCTATTACCTGAAGAGATATGTGTTGAAAACGCATAAACTTAAGATAACCCCAGTAGATTACAAAAGTTCATTGAAGTGACACAATGCCATTGATGTGACCAACATGACATATCATCTGACTTCTTCCACTCCATTACAGAACACACATTTTTCTCTACCTGAATTAAACTCTGTGTAACTGCTGGACAGAGACACTTGGTTCCTCTGTCCCTGACTTTTCCCTTTTGTACACCTAGTCTTTTTTACTTTTTTTCTTTCTTTTCCCTCAGAACACTTTGCAAACACTTTCTCTTGCTCTCGTCTGATCATTTATTCCAAGCCTTACTCCATGGTATGTGAATTGCTTGCTTTCAACATTCCTCTATTTTATCTCAAATTATTCAATTTTAATACTACTTATTGACATTGGTATCTTCCACCACTTACCTGTGGGGAACTGGTAGACTATAGAATATGCTAAATATTTTTCTTTCCTTCTATTTTTCTTCCTTTTTTCTCCTCTTCCTTTCCTTTTTCATAAAGCTTACTTAACCTCAAGGCAAAATGTAGGTTTAAAAAATTTCTCCAGTACTGAGAAATTAGTGGAAGGCTGATTATTGTTCCCATGCATGATGGAAAACCAAAGAAGATTTTGAGGATGGTATAATGTATAAGGAAAGAAAAGATCATATATGAAAAAACAGATCTAATAGAGGAATTCATGAGAGACTAGAAGCAGTTGTATCTAGTGTCAAGGACTTAGATGTAGAGACCATTATTATAACTGAGAACTGAAATGGTAAATAATGATATATTTAAGAGAAAAATGAAACAAACGTATAATGAGATCTAAAATTAATTGCTGTATAGATATAAAAATTGTCTTATAAATAATCATTCATACAAATGAAACCATGAAAATACTAAAGAAGTAAGCAATTATATCACAGAAATTTTTCCAAACTTTTTCCAAAAGTAATCTCTTTGAGATGTCTTTTTTGATACTGGCAATGCTTTTGGGGACAAAATAAAATAATAAACCCATCCTTCTAATGGCTTAAAGTTTTATGCAGTGTTTTATTTATCAAAATCTAGATGTTTGGGGAAATCATTTTTTCACATTCATTACCTACATTTTTGAAAATTATAGTGTTTGGGTAATTTTCCAAATATATATTTTAAAAAAACAAACTCCATCATCTACAGTTTTACTATTACTAGAGGCTTAACTTAAAATTTATCAAAACTGCAGCTAATTAGAAATGGCTTGGTGTCTCAAGGAGATTTTAAATTTCTGTGATATAATTGCTTACTTTGTCATTAATAGAAATTTGAAACTGGTCTACCCAGGTATATGTATAAGGTAATACTTTTTTCAAATATGTTTTTGAAATCTCATATTTTCTAATAATAATCAATATGCTTCTCCTCATATTCCATTAAATATCCACGTTTAGCTGGGCACAATGGCACACACCTGTAATCCCATTGCTCAGGGGGCTGAGGCAGGAGGATCCTGAATTCAAAGCCAGTCTTAGGAACACTGAGGAGTTAAACAACTTACTGAGACCCTGTCTCCAAATCAAGTACAAAATTAGCTAGGGAATGTGGCTAAGTGGTCATGTGCCCCTGAGTTCAATTCCTGCTATGCCCCCCAACCCCCCAAAAAATCTATGCTTTTTTATGTTAAAGTGGTTAGTTCTTATTAAGATGCATTCAAGAAATAAATAGTAAACAATCACAAGACAAAGAGACACAGTGCTAGAGTCATTTTCACTTTGAGATGAAAGTCTTGTAATTTGGCTCCTAACACACCAAAATATAATAGAAATTGATAAGGAAAGAGGCCAGTGAGAGTCCAGTTCTAATTCTAGTCAGTTCCTCACTGCACTATGAATGGAATGGTGCTCATTACCAGCTAGTACACCATGCAGAAAAAAACCCTAGGGAAAGAAGCCAGAACCCTTTCACCATTCATATCTGCAGTGATTGGCATGATGAATATGGTGAGATTGGACTACTGGTTTGTTGGTTCCTTAGGTTGCTTTTAGTTTCCCACATTCCTCTTCATTTTGGAAGTACTTGAAAACAAGTTACCTACTGATTTTATCTGGAACCAAAGCTAATCTTTTTAGTTACAAGAAATAAAAGCAATAACCCTTACCACATCCTAGGATTAGCCACACCTAAAGTCTAATGTTCTCACTTCAAATTTAAGAAGCTCAGGTTATTTCTTTACTCAATATTTAGGCCAGAAATATTTATGAACTATAATTCAATAACTGGGTTTAATAAGAAACACATATATACATCCAAAAAAATCCTAAAATTTTCTCAATCTTCTTGACTGATAAATTTGCTGTATATTCAGGTATATGTTTATATTAATGTAAGGCATATATAAATACGACAGGAAGTACATTCTCATATGAGTAAAATGCTATAACATTGATTGGTTTTGTGTGGGAAAAAAATGTGCAATTGCAATACACAATTTGAAAGGAAATTAATTTGAATTGCTGTACGAAAATCGCACACCCATCAGGCAAGCACTTCCATAAACTCTTTAATGTCTTCTTAGCTAAATAGCATGTTTGTGACTTTTCCACTGAAATTCAGAGATCTTAAAAAGAATATGAAATGCTGCTCCTTAATAAGCACAGATTTCACACTTGATTTTTCCACTTCAGCGACACGTACATCAATGTAAAGAGACAACCGGACATTCTGAATGCCACTAATTGGAGCTGTGTTTTTCTCAAATTGTTTGTGCTGGCCCTCGTAGAAGTCACTTGAGAAGTGTGTGTTGAGTTGACTTTGCTGACTGCTTTGGATTCTAGATTCTCTGAAGGCAGGGACTGAAGCTCTGTAATCCTCCCAGCATGTGAAAATATATAATGAACTGTGGAGATAGCAGGCAAAATGATTCCACTGACAGTAATTAGAGATGCTGCTCAGAGAAGATGGTCAAAGCCTGTGCCAGCATGTGAAGTGGAAGGTACTGAACTGCTGAAGTCCCTAGAGAAGGGTAAAACACTGAGAGGCTTATCAGAAAGAAAGAAAAAGAATGTTGGGGGGTGCGGGGAGAGAGAGGGGGGAAGGAAGGGAGAGAATGAGGGGGCAAAGAGAGGAAAGGAGAGGAGAGGAGCTTGAAAAGAAGGAAAAAAAGCCTCACAAATCTACTGTATGGTATTTGAGAACACTTTTTCCCCCTCTACTATGCATGTTAAATTTTATTTAACACTTCATAAAAATCAAAAGGAAATCAGTACTCTGTGAAATAGAGTACCAATGTTAATTATAGGATGGCTAATCTTTACCTATCTCTTTTTTGGATGGAAAAGGTAGTCTTTAACCCAATCAAACATTTCCATAGGTTTACACAACATGTACAATGAATTTTTATAGAGGTTCAAACCAAGTGTTCAGATTATTTCTTTGGAATATAGAAGCACAATCCAATCTGCATTCCAGGTACTCTGACTATAGAGAATTAGCAATGAGAATTCTGAGTTTTGAGAGCACTTAGAACAAGAAGCGACCTATAAGCTGAATTTGAAGTTAGATACCGGTGTCATATTTGTATCTTTGTGGACTACTCAAATATGAAAAGAAATGAACCCAGGGCTTCACACATTATAAGTCAGTGCTCTACTGCTGAGCTGCATTCCTGGCCCCTCTTGTGTTACTGTTTTTAACAACCGAAAACTAAAATTTAGGGATCACTTCCAAATGCGAGAGGATAGAAATAAACAAATGAATCATCAGTGTAAAACATGTCAGCTAATTTGTGCTGGGAATAATAACAGTTGCTCACTACATTCCCCTTAATTTGTATTTAAGCAAATTTTGAGTTATTTAGAAATAAGGAGGTAAATGCAAAAACATATTTTCCTTGTTGGTTAGATTTTTACTGTAAATAGCAATTTTTGTGGCACATCTAATTTCATGATGCCCCCCAACATAAAATTAAATAGTAAATTGTACAGTAAAGACCATAGAGATTGCAAGACTGTGGATAGCGGTAATCAGGTCATACACAATTCAATGCACTCAACACTTTGGACAGTTCCGGCTAAGTAAACCACCTGAATGGAATAGTGATGCAGATAATATGCAGTGGAAGTTCCTAAACATTAGCCTCTTTCCGTTTCACTGGAGATTTTGCATATCTGTTATCATTGACTCCTCAGGATTGTCCTACAGTGGTGATAAGAGTGATGTCATCAGCAGTCTAAACAAAAACTTGAGAAGAATAATATTATAATGACACCTTTTGTAAGAAGTGAACCACTTTACACAATCCCTGGGGTAAAAATAAAAGAAAAAAAATAATACCTATAATTAGGAAGCATTTAGTGTTTTAGTGATTTGCTGTGTTTTGTTAAGTGGCATGCAACTCCCTGAGGAACTGTGTTCTGCAGTACTGTCAGGATTCTTCACGTCAGAAATAACTCCAGATATCACTTTGATGATGTGATACAGCAAAGAACTATAAAAATGTGAAAAGAAAGTCCACTAATAAGGTTATCATAATAAGCCACATCTGAAGAAGTGATTTCTAAGGAAGATAGAGTAAAATAGTCTCAGAGCTAGGGAAGGATTGAGAGCAAATATACTTTGTAGTGGAAAAACATAAAGATATAGACAAACTGAAAAATCTTAGTTGAGAATTTAAAAATTTCTTGTACAGTAAAAGATGCAATAAGTAGGAAAATAAGTAAGAATATAAAATATTTGATCAATATAGCCAACTTGATCTGCATGATGTTTATTGAAACCTATACTTAGCAATTACAGAATACAGGGCACTTTTAAGAGCACACACCAGACCTTAATACATGTTTCATCAATATGAAAATATTGCAACAATACAGAATATACTCTTTGACCACAAAGGAATCAAAATGTAAATTTAATAAAGCATGAATTTTATATACACACAATTTTTATTCAATTAAGAATATACCAAATAATAACACAGGTTGACCTAAAAATTTGAAATATGAATTTATCCTGTAGATATGTTGCTCCTCTGCCTAAAGATGTGCAAAAAGACAAATCATTGCAAAATTTTTATAATTTTAAAACAGAAGAAAACAATTTAAGTAATCATTGTGATCCTGGTAAAAATAAATTGTAGAGCAAATATACTTTGTAGTAAATTTGTTTTTTTAAGTAAAATAGTAAATATATGAATTTATTTTACTTAAAAACCAAACCAAACAAGAAATCCTGGCAGATTTATTTGTTTCTGATGTGCTTTAGAATGAAACTAGAACTAAGAAATTATATTAAAAATTGGTACCCAAATCTGATTTTTTTTCAAAATAATCTTAATAACTGTATTTTATGTCTCAACATAGAACTGGAACATGGGCAGGAAGATATTTAGGACTAGATGTTCATTGAAGAGAAACAAATCTCATATACCTATTTCTTTGATTTCTCCTGTGTTATCCAAATTCATATTCTCCCAAAAGAACTTTCTTCTGGAAAAAAATTACCATCTTCAAGCCAGGTACATGGCTGTTATATAAAGTCATTGGAAACATAAAGACATTTATCTACTGATAATTCAGATTTTAAGTTGATTCTTAGAACTAGAATTACACTCAGATTTAAGCCTTTATCACTTTTTTGAAATTGTGACTTTTTTTCTGATAACAAGAAATTCAATTGGAAAAAATTGAAGAAAAATATTATACATGAAATATGATAAATTATGTGCTGGAAAACAAATAATATTCTAATTCAGAGCTGTCACCAATTAAAAGAATCTTGACCAAATTTGAAAAAATGGTTTCTCAACCCTGATATTGGAGAGTATTTGCTAACATTCTAACCTTCATGCAAATTTAGCTAAAATAACTGAATAAAGTATTATTTTTAACGAAAGCAAAACAATTCCCTAAGGTCTGGGCAACTATACAAAACAAGGCAAATTTTGGAAGGGAGTAAAATCGACAAGTAAGTGATTGACAGTATATGAGTTTTTCCTTCTATGTTTTTTTTTCTTTTTTGCTTTGATTTTATCCTAAGGACAACTATAGCTGAGGCAGAAACAGGGTTATGAAAAGCTGATTCTCAGACAGGGAAACCCAATGTCTCTCCAGGAAAAATGAGCCGTTCAAGCTCTGAGTAGCTGACCATGAGGCAGCACAGAAATGTGTCTATTCTTTCATATATTTACTATTTTATATCCATATATACATAAGATATTAAGAAGAACACAATGGTTACTTTTATACATGCTGAATATCTAAAATTAAAAAAAATAACTATATGGGAGAATAGGAATGACAGACCATTATTCAATATGGAAAAATAGACCATTACAAAGGACAAAAGACAGGGCCCCAGGGAAGAGTGAGAAAACTACAAAATGCCTGACATATGAGAGAAGGGAGAAGGAAAAATATTTTAAGAAATGATAGTCCGAAATTCTGGAATTTAATGAGACAACAAAGTTTACATTCAAGCATTCAATTGAGCGTGAACCGAAAATACAGTAAGTTCACAGAGAATCACTCAGAGTCAAGAAAGAGACAGGCTGTTGAATATTAAAGATTTTTAAACTGACAACGTCGGTGTGGCCAGAGAAACCTCACAAATAGAACTCAGGAGGACAATTAGAAGAACTGCAGTGTTCTCATTAGTAACCATGTAAAATCAAAATGCAACAAAGATAATCTCTGATTCAAGAAAAGTAAAGGTTCATGCTACAAGAATTGCTCTTGGAACATTTTCTGGGTTCTTTCATTTCTGAAGACCTGAATTTCCCTTTCATATCAATATAAAGAAAAATGATAGCAGAAGGAAACTCAGATCTTCAGGATTGAGCAACACAGAAAATAGTATATATCCCAGTAAATATTAAGAAACTTTGGTTTTTCCTTTTAATTTCTGTTTAAAATATGTTAGTGTTAAAAGTAAAAGTGATGATGTGATTTGGGGGCCTATAATATATATATGTGTAATGCTATTGTCAATGATAACAATAAAAATGTCATCAATTTTTAAGTTGAAAAATTATACATTCACAACATTTCTATATTTTACGTGATCTTATTTTCCTGAAGGATAATTTGCTTAAACAAGGCACTTTGGGTTGTTAGATGACTATAAAACATTAGATTGTCTAGTAAATAACTTCAGAATTCAGGGCATATGGTAGTTTATCTTCATTAAACAACAATAGATAGAATCATGTATTCATAATGCTCATCTTGTTGTTGACGTTTTTATTCTCCATACATTTGAAAAAATTGAAACAAGTTATTATGAACTTGCCTCCTAGATGACTAAGGATATAAAATTGTTTCAACTTTTTTTCCTAGAATATTTTGAACTTTTGAAAATGTTGGTACATTTTGTTCATATTCCTAAAATTTAAAATGTATTATCTTGGTAACTAATCCAGTTTTAATTATTCAGCTAATAAAATATTTATTAAGTAGTTCAGTTCTCCTGGTACCTTGTGTTACTCCCAAAGATCATGACCTTCAAGAATATAGTTAATAAAATATGGATAATATTTCCTGTAAATGGAAAAAAACAGGCACTTGATTTTGTAAAGAATAAGAAGTTTGTTTTTAGAAATCTGTAATGTGTTAGCTACCCCAGTGAATTCTGTTGGAGTGAAATTAAAGAATTTATGAAGCATTTGAAATCCATAAGGAGAAGGTAGTAAGTCAAGAAGCACTTTGGGCCATCAACATTTGGATGGTGCATGCCTATAATTTCAGTAACTCGGGAGGCTGAGGCAGGAGGTTCATAAACTGGAGGCCAGCCTCAGCAAATTAGTGAGGCCCTTTCTCAAAATAAAATATTACAAAGGGCTGGAGATGTAGCTCAATATAAAAGTGCCCCTGGGTTCAATTCCTAGAACTGATAATAATAATAATAATAATAATAATAATAATAATAATAATAATAATCATCATCAATACTTTTAGCAAAATTTCAATAGCCATTTCACAGCAAAATGCAGATAAAACTAAACATATTCATGTTTTTATTGGCGAATAGCAGTTAACTCTTGGAATCTTGGTTTCCTTACTTAAGAGTTTAAAATGATGTCCATCTATTTGGAGAAAAAAAGAGAGACTTTACAAAGGAAAAAAAGTTATTTGCAAAAAATATTCAAGTGGATTTTAAATATACTTTTAGGAAATCTATAAGATAAGATTATGAGGGACACACTGATGAAGAATGGGGTTGGCATAGTGGACCTAGCATTCTATCATGGCTATATATTTGCTGGAAATGTAAATTAAGTCACTCTGTATTTCTAGAAATCTTAGAGTGCAGTTAAAGGTGACTCTAGCAGGTGTCCATAAGGTGGGTTTGAGTATAGAGAGATTTCTTCCGTCAGAGTCCACTGAATTGATAGTCCCTCTAGTACAGATTTGAAGTGCCAACCCTTTACATGTACAGGTATGAAAAAGTTGCCATGTTCATAAATAAAATAGATAGGAAATATTTTCTGTGGAATTTTATTAGAACATGGCCATGTGAGGAGACCCAGAAGATAAAGTCATCTGAATTACCTTCTTCAAAATGAGTTTTATTATTAGTACTGGAATTTGCTGACATGGAGTTGACCCACATCTTGTAACAGTGTTATACAAATTGAAACCTGTGAAAAGAATTCCTTCTTAAGGTTTCAAGTAAACATAGTTTGTTATTATTAGAGAAACAGGATATATTTTAAAATATTTTTAAGACTATTCCCTAGAAAATTTAACCTAAAAATATTCTGATTTTATTTTTTTAATCATGGCTTAATCCATTTAAAAATGTCATATCTTGGATCCAAAAATTTTACATTAAAGTAGAAAAGGTTTTAGACATCCTGAATTGAAAAGAAAAAAATAAAAAAGAAACTTTTCTTTTTTAGTTGTTTTCCCTTAGACCATGGGTCAGCAAACATTTCCTATAAAGGAGCAGAATGTAAATATTTTTGGCTTTTCAGCATAAGACATAGAAAAAATCAGTATTATGCAAGTACTTATATAACAAGACCCAAAGCAAATTGTCACAAAATTTTATTGTGATAATTCAAAAGAAAATACTTAAGTATAGTAATTTGTAATGCAAGTCTACAAATAAAAGAAATAGCATTTCTTTCTTTGTTAATTATAAATATATGTTCTCAATGCTCAAACCAATTGTAAATATTGGTCTGCAAAAACCATTTTTAGCTTGTGGACCATAAAAAAGCATGCACAGACTGGATTTTGCCTATGAACCATAGTTTGGTGAACCCTGCTTAAGACTATATATATAGGGCTGGGGATGTAGCTCAAGCGGTAATGCGTTCACCTGGCATGTGCGGGGTGCTGGGTTCGATCCTCAGCACCACATAAAATAAAATAAAGATGTTGTGTCTACTGAAAACTGAAAAATAAATATTAAAAAATTCTCTCTTTTCTCTCTCTCTCTTCACTCATATATATATGAATGAATATATGTTTTTGTATAGTTAGAACTAGTATTTTAGAAAATTTCTCCTTTACAATGAAGAGTGCAAGAATGATAAGGTTGGTAGGCATGGATCTCATATAAGAAGGACTTATTTGTATAGAGTAGAAAGGTTATGGTCTAAAGAAACAGCAGGGAACAATGAGTACCTTGAGTTATAACGTGGTAAGCAGTAATTACTATAGAGGGTCTTTGAAAAATGCTGTCCTCAAGGGAGATCCAAGGTTCCGTTATGGTAAAGAGGGAAAAGGAACCCTCAGAAGAGAAATTGAGAGTAAAGGGAAGTTGGTTAGTGTGGAGTGCTGGAGTTAGAGTGCACAGTGTAAAGGTATGGCAGGTGAGATGGTAAAGAGCCAAGGAGCACTGAGCATTGTTATTGGCACAATAACATGGAGTGGGATCTGGTGATGATCAGTACTATAATCTGTTGGCAATAAGTATTGTAATCTGGCATGCAAAATGGAATAAGTGGCATGGGAGATTTACTTGAGATAGTTTGCCCTGTGGTAAGAGGCATAGTTACTACAATGATGGGATCCATCAAAGTTCTATGTTCTTTGGTAGTTGCTGCACTTTGAATGTGTCCCCATAGAAGCACCTGTGTTGGGAAGTGGGGCCTAAAGGTAGGTGGTAAGGGAAGGAGGGCAAAGGAATCACTAGCCTTATATCTAGTCTAGTTTCCTTGTAGAAAAGGAGGTCAGCTTCTTTTCACACATGTCCTCTTATCCTTCTGCCTTCCAACAGCAAGAAGGCCCTTTTCAGCCCCTTGATCTTAGATTTCTCAACCTTTAGAACCATAAGGAGTAAATGATTCTCACTTAATAAATTACTCAGTCTGTGGTATTCTATGAGAGCAGCACAAAGTAAACTGTAGGCTAAATGCTATAACAAGACATCATATTGTTTGTGATGAGCATTCTATATAGCAGACTTCATGGACTGGTCACATCCATCCAGTATCCCATTGTTCATTTGTTCTGCAGTTTTATTTTATCTCTCCAAGAATTATGATGCAAAGTTATTAGTGAAGTCTGAGTTCAGACTTTCCCATAAAGTCATCTTGCCTGCTGTCGAAACATCTGCTTTTCTATTTCTACTAGTCTCCATCTTATCTAAAGATAAGTACTTTCTAGCTCTAAAGTACTATGCACATCAAGGGTAAGAAGCATACTCAACTCCCACCACAGGTTGATGTGAAAAGCACTTAATTTTAACTGAGAGTAGAGGGCATTTGGTTGGTTGTGGAGTGGTGGTGGTAGAGTACACATTGGAAAGCTACAGCAAGTGAGTTGGTACACGACCAAGGAGTATTTACTGTTGTTATGGGTTATTCTTTACTATACTGTAACCTATAATATTAGGAAACACAAAAAATGGGAAAGGTGTTTAGTGGTTCGGTTTGAGATACTTCTGCCTTAGTGGTTCATGTTACAATTTTGTTGAGATTCTGCTAATTCATTTCACTTTCTACTTCTAAATTAGAGCAGAGTGTAGAGAAAATATGTTTTTTTTAACATTAACTGAAAATAAAGTGATAAATTCTAAAATCATGAGAAATTTTTTTTCAAGGCACCTTATTAATATTCTTATCTCCAAAATTGGACTAATATTTTTCTAGTAAGTTTTTAGATGGATTTTTTTCTTCATAAATATCATTTAAACCACGAAATGGATGAATGTTAAGACAGATAACATTTATTGCCAATGCTTTTTTTTGCAGAGTATTTTGAAATTTATTGCTTCATAATTTTAATTTTCAAGTACAAGAACTTTTTTCTTTTATTATTATTAATTTTATTTGTTGTACGTAGTTGTACATGACTGCAGAATGCATTTCAATTCATCATACATAAATGGACTGCAATATTTCTCTGGTTGTACAGGGTGTAGAGATGCACCATTTGTGCAATCATACATGGACCTAGAGTGATATCTTTACCCTAGCTCCATTCCCTCTCAAACACACATCTGTTTTCCTTTTCCACTCTCTAGCTTTCTGTCTTGATCCTTTTATGATTGTGCATTTGAGACCAGAGATGATACTGCTGGTAAGAATAAGTCAGCATCGGGTCCTTGTTCTCCTGATATTTAAGATTAAACACCCAATAAATGACAAGGCAACAGAAAAACGTTTTATTTAAAGGACAGGAGAGAGAGAGAGAGAGAGAGAGAGAGAGAGAGAGAGAGAGAGAGAGAGAGAGAGAGAGAGAGAGAGAGACTACTCTGACTCCAAAGCTGTTGCCTGAGGAAGTGGGGGGTGTCCTGCCCCTTTTAGCCTTTCTTTTCACGTCCCCTTCTCCTCTTACTTTGCCTACATGGCAAAAAGGTGGGAAAGGAGCCCTCCATTGGTGCCTCAGAGAAAGGCAGGAGAGGAGTACCCAGGAGGTATTCCATCAACAACTCCTTATTGGGAAAAATAATTCCCTGGAGGCAGGTAACCATGGCAACAGGTTGGAGGAAAGGGAAGTGCTCTGGAGGTATTAGTACTTTCTTTTCTTTTGAATCAGCCCCCATATTCCTGACTCAATCATTCATTATCTATACTCACTGTTCTTTTGCCCTGGCATCAATTTCACCATCTAACCTTCTAGACCTGCCTTGCTTGTACTATGTCCTCCACTTAGAATAATGTTTACTTGCTCCCAGCTCAAAATAACTACTGGAATTTTTGGATCCAGTTATGATGTCATGTCTCATCTGGAGACCTTGCTGACACCCCCAACCCCAAATTCTGACCATCTCATACCATTTACCTAAATTCCAGTAACACTGAGCTTCACTAGATTATAGAAATACTATATTTTAAAATAAATCCATAAACTCTTTCTTTATTTTTTCGTTATATATGTGGATTGTTCAACCACAGGAGCTATGATATTCCTTGTTTTCTTTGAGACTTTGTGAACATTAAGCATTCAGTACAATTGTACATGAAGGAATGAACCACATGAATGAATGAACCATCAAGTCTCCAGACACCTCTCTCCCCCATACCATGCAATCTTCTCTCTTCTTTCATCCTTAAAATTTCTTCATTGGTAAATTAAAAATACTTACCCCAAACAGTCATATGTATGTATTTCTTTGGAACAATGTGAAATTTACCATATCACTTTGCATTACCAATTGACAGAAGTGGTATTTCACCAGGGGTTTATACTTAACTCTTCTGCCCAATGTCACTTTTTCTATCTTGTGTGTTCATGTCATATCCAAGGAAGAAGCAAATCAAACAACTGCATACAAAAATTAATGCATATTAAGGTTTTATTTTTTTATTTTTTATTTTATTTTTTTTATTTATTTTTTTATTGGTTGTTCGCAACATTACGAAGCTCTTGACATATCATATTTCATACATTAGATTCAAGTGGGTTATGAACTCCCAATATTTACCCCAAATGCATATTAAGGTTTTAAGATTGACCAAGACAGAATATAATATGGTGGATTGAAATATATGTTCTGAACAGAACACTTTTACTTAGAATTTCATCCAGAAGATTCTGATATGTCTACTCTATGGAGCTCATGCCCCCATCCCTCACCCACCACATCGAACACTGTCATAGTGAAAGTACTGCCAGGAAAATTCTCATTTATTGTTGTATTATATGAGTGCCAATGAAGACTAAAGGCAGACATACCAGTAAATAATTTATTGTAAACAATCAACCATAAATTACTAAGGATCAGAAATTACTATTTTTAACACCATCTTATATGCTTGTATCCGCCAAATGATTTTAGAGTACATTTTGTTGCAAATATTCATACATCATAAGTATTTCTATTGTAACAGAGTAACTGAAGAACACTGGAGAGTTTACTGTACAGAATCTTACAGGGGAATGTATCCCAACTGCTTTTATTCTGGACTCCAAGTTATACTTAAATTTAAATGATTCTCATCCTCACTTCCTTTTTGGTTCAATCAATTTTAAGTTCATAAGAACATTAATCAGAATAAATAATTTTATTCTGGACATAGAGCTTTTATTACCAAGTTCACTTTCTATGGATATTTTACTTGTATTTAGTATTTTTGAAGGATATAATAAAACAAAAAAAATGAATGTTTCTGTTCTGCAATAAGAAAATGTATTTCTTCATTTGGGGCCAAGGATGTCTTGAAATTGCATGAAGAAGTAGTATAAAGAGTCTAGAGTTGTGGGGAAAATGTGCATGGGAGATAGCCAAGCCTGGTTCCACCTTCTGCATTTTTCAATTTTCTTTCTTATCAGCATGCCCATAAACTGGAAAGTATTAGGCACAAAACCATTGATAAGCATATGAAAATTTCTTCCAGTCTCTCTCAACTCTCCTTCATGGAAACTCTTAAGTACTGCAATTTGAAATAAAATGAGTCACAATACAAATGTGAAAACAAATTATTTTAATCTTGGAGGCTAAAATGCATATGCAGCATATTTTTCACTAATTTTTTGATGCATAAGAGGGAAGACAACTAGCTGGAAAGACTCTCAATATAAATGATAGTGAAGGACTTTCTTTCCCATGAATGTATAAAGGTTAAATGGTTGCATGCCACCTGTTAATTAAGATTCCGAGAGTAGGCAACAGAAATGGACTCATTAAAACAGAAAATGAACTCATTAAAACATATCTGAAAGCTTTCAGAACCAATGAGAAGGTTGGAATTCTATGACCAGAAAATGAATAGGAGCTATGAAGATCCAGGCATTTTTGAACATAGGAATGTGTTCTGGAGAATCTGATTAAGATACTGCAGCAAAATCTGTTAGGGTGCTACAACTGGTATTTAGACCTATGAACATTCACCTCTACCCTTGGAAAAGTGAGGCTCTCTGTGTATTCCTATGAACTATTTTTAAACTGCAACTTTATTCCCTCAAGATTCAGAGTCATGTGGAGGAATGTGACCATAGGATGTTTCATCAAGCATGTATTTATATTGGTGACAAGTCTTCCCATCCATATTTTATTGCACATCAATGCACAGGTAATACAAGGATCCTCTAAAATTGAAACAAATTTCAGAGACTGAATCCCCACCAAAGAGAAAATGTACTCTATGCAGCTGATACAGAGAAACAGCATACCATCTTCAAATTCTTACGCTTCCTTCCAGGAAAACTGGGAAAGGAATATTTGATTCTAAGTTTTAATTACATATTTTATGATCAATTACTATTAGATCAAGTGATTAAAAAATCTGTGTACAGATATCCTGATTTTGTGTTGTTTTTTTAAATGTATAGACCACTGTGAAATACTAAATTCACTCCTTTTACAAATAAGAAAAGTAAGTTTCCATAGAGGGGAAGTGACTTTCCTGCCCCAGTACTACAAAAAGCCATTGACATTGCCAGGATCATATCACATCTCTCTCATAGAAATCATCCTCAACAGGGCCACAAATAAATGTAACTTTTACATAACAAAGTTGTCATTCTGAATAGCTAGCCCTGTCTTGTATACTCCTTTTCTATATTTTTCTTCAATACTCCAAAATCTTACTTTAATTTTATTTGTTTTCATTTCAAGTTCTATTGCCATCACTCATGTAAAGTAGTACTATTTCTCCTGAATTAATTTATTGGTTCTATTTTTTCCACCATATCTACACTGATTTGCATATGCTTTCTTTGGAAAGTCATAGTAGATCATAAGTTCTTTTTTTTTTTTTTTTTTTTGGATCCAAGGCTTAACACAATGCCTCATATGTAGAAGGTGACTGATACCTATTTGGGTTACAATGAAGGGATAAAAGAAGGGAAATAGGCAAGACAAGGAAGTGGTGAAGAAGGGAAATAGGCAAGACAAGGAAGTGGTGGAGGAAAAGTGAAAGAAGAAAGTGAGGAAGGGGAGTAATCAGACACACAAAGAGAAGACAATACCATCCTCTTGCACTGACACATACATCAGTGTCCAAGGAACTTTTTATATTAATAATAATGTTGATGACTTTATCTCCTATGGATTCCAGCTTATTTATTTGGACCCATAAATATGTGTATTAATGTTTTTAGTTATCAGGATGATCTATTAATCACAATGTTGTCTCTAAATGAGCTTTATAGTCTGATGTAGCCAAAAGACAATCTGCTATTACATTCATTGATTATAATTGATACTTTCACTGACTTTATTTTGGTATCCATTTGTCTCTTAATATATATATATATATATATATATATATATATATATTAAGAGACAAGGGTATAAAAGATAAGGGTTTGGAACTGGAAAGTGACTTATGTAATTAAGAATTTAAGACAAAGGGATATTTTTCACTTGCTGAAAATTGCATTATATTCTGTAAAGGTTTTAAGAAATAAGAACTTTGAAAGGGCTTCCTGATATGAATAATTGCAAATGTCAAAGTATGAAAGTTCCCTGATAGTAATTCTATTTCTAGAATGCCAGGTACTGATTCAAAGGTGACATGAATGATTTGAATGAGTCGTTTTATATCAGAGAGATGGTCCTGTAGCAGTATGAAAGCAGTCTTTATAACCAAGAGAGAGATTTATTTAAGGCCAAAATGTCAGACGTAATCAAATTATTTAACTTGTACTCATAACTTTATTTTGCACTATATTAATGGACATACAAAATTTATTATATCCCAGCAAGTTAAAGAAACAGAATGTTATAAAGAGTAAATTTGAATGCTACATAGTGGTTTTTAGTGAAAAACTGATAAAAATCTTTATGATAATATTTTGTAAGTATTAATATAAATTACATATTATATTTTTTAACTTCGTTTTAAATTTGTTTTAGCATACATCCTGTAAAGTAGACAGTGCTGGTCTTTATGAGCATTGACATGGTACCTGGAGAAGAAACAGAATATTGTTCACACCCAGAAAACCTTTATTCTGCCTCAACTAGACACTATTTCATTCAAAGGGTGATCACTATCCTGATTTTAAAATGATTATTAGCTCTCATAAGTAGTATACTAGGAGCATTTTATGTGTGTATACACACACACACATACACACACACACACACACACACAGGCACAGATTCAGCAATCTGTCTACCCATTCACATACATTTCTATTAGGCATGTTCCTTGGAATAGCACGGCTGGGTCATTCAGTTGCACATATGTTCTGCTTTGGTAAAAAACTATTAATAAGATTTACAAAGTATTCTACCAATTGTTTCAAGTGCATGAGTATTTTGTTATTTCTCATCATTAGCTACACATTATGGAGTCTCTCTTTCATTTTATCATTCCAATACCCAAGTATTTCCCTTTTGTTTTTTTACTTTCTTTCATGTTATCAAGAACCTAAATTATATAAATCAAAATAAGGACTTTTTATTCATAGGATTTTACTTAAAATTTTAAAGAAATAATAATCCTTCAACTGTTTCTTAGGATGAAATTTTATGTAAATTGCATAAATTGCTTAGAGAGGAATTTTTTTTCACTATTTGATGGGATCATCTCCTTTAAGGGTAAATGCTGTTAATATTTCAAGGATTTTTATTTATTAAAAAATTAAATATCTTATAACATCTTATACATATAATAGAATTGAAGGAACCTTATCCTCATGTCAAGGAATTCTTATTCTTTGTTATAAAATTTTATGTATATATGTGTGTGTGTATGTGTGCGCATACGTGTATGTGTGTGTGTGTGTGTGTGTGTATATATATATATATATATATATATTCAAAATGTTTAATGTTATCTGTATGATGAAAACTCTTCATTTATTGAAAAATAATAGTGCTTGCTCCCAATAATGTCTGTAAGTCAATACAGAATCTTCATATTTCTAATAATTTATTTCCACATTATTACATCAAGTTCACTTTAATAACAAATGCTTAGTTTATCGTAGTATAATACATTCTTAAAGAAATTTTTAAGGTAGCATCATTAAAAATTAAAATCTGTTCCTTGTAAAACAAAAGATCAAAGGGTCCACACACATTTTTGGAGCCAGATTTGGGCCACTAAGATTTGCACAAAAGGAAAGAACTGCAAATGATTTGAAGAATGTGCCATCAAGGCTAAAAGGAGCTGCAGTGATTGACTCTGGGGGCGGAGAATAAAATGATGCAAGTGAGTGAAACTAAAGCATGTGCTTCAGAACTCACCTTTTAAATGTAAGCACTTTAGACGTAACATTAGGAATAATGACAGCATTTTAACAATCATTCTTCCCATTAAGCAAAATGTTTAAGAATTACCTTTCTGCCATCAGTCTCTAATTTTCACCATCCATTCTTTATTTGCCACCAATTATTTTATTAAGTATTCCCCTAAAATTGATCATACCACGCACCTGCTCATAAACAATTTAAAGTTGTCAAATATTGAGAAACTTTGAGTTAGTTTCTCTACGATTTGGCACCAGTTAACCTTCAGATCAAGCATGGGTGTATAGATCCTCTACAACTTTTCTCCAAATATTTCTATATAGTCATGCTTTAGTTTTAGCCCATTCTGGTCTTTAGAATAGAGTTTCTTCTTTTCTAACTTTCTAAGCCTATAGAATCAATCCTGTCCTTTATGCAATGCATATTTAGTATCTTTAAAAGTCTTGAACCAAATCACTCATCCTGACCATCTGCCATTCATGACTCAACCTGGTAATTCTTGTATTTTGCTTCATTGAATTTAGAGGTTTACCTACCAGTCACATAAAATTATAATCTTGAAGATAAGGAAGAAACATTGTAAATATACATATATATGTACAATCCCAGGGATATTTAGTAAGGTACTTTCAAACAACAAATTACAAATGGGCTTTTAAAGGCTTGGAGAATTAAGTTAAATATTTAATATATGGAACATGATTATGCCATAAATTGTTTAACTATGAATCAAAGTTCTCACTTGGGGAGTGGTTTCAAGCCCATCTTCCCTGCCAAGGAACATATGGAAATGTCTAGGGACGTCTTTGGTTATCCTGTCTGAGCAGAGGGAATGCAACTGGCATCTTGTGTGGAAGCTGGATGTGCAGCTAAACATCCTGGCATGCATGAAGCAGTCTTCCACAACAGAGAATTCTCTCATACTAAATGTTGTAGTTCTTAGTTTGAAAACTCTTCTATGTTAGGAAAACACCCTTCTTATCATCAGTTTTTTTTTTAAATAATAACTATCATTCATGTAGCCCAAAGTCCAGATTAATTTCTATATTACTCATATATGAACTTCTGCAATTTATATACAAATATAAATGTGGTCACTAATCACCAGGAAATGCAAATCAAAATGACAATGAGATAAGACCTCACAATTATTAAGAATGGCTGTTATCCAAACAAACAATCAAACAAATTCAAGTATTGGTTAGCATGTAGAGAAATGGGTACATTTATAAATTGCTGATGAGAATGAAGCTAGAGTAGTTTCTATAGAAAATAGTGTGAAATCTCTTCAAAAAATTAAAACTAAAACAACCTTGTGATCTACTAATTCTACTTCTTGGTATTTGCTCAAAAGAATTCAGGTAAGTATTTCGAAAGATATTAGCAATCCCATATTTGTTGTACCGCTATTTACCACAGTCAAAATATGGAAACAATCTAAATACCCACCAGTGGATAAATAGAGAAAAAGTGCTGTATACCACAATGGAATACTTTCGCTCTACCCTTATCAGCCATAGCTGTCATCCGGAATAATTTCTGATTACAGTTTCCCCACCTGGAATGCAAATCACAGAAAAAGGTAATTCAAATACTACCGCCAATGCACTATAAGTTTACGGATTCTATGATGGCATTTATGGATATTTTTTAATGATTCATTTTCTAATTTTGGATTATCATGAAAATCACTGAAGTCAGTAAAAGTGAAGTAGCTTTTGAGTAGTATTTCTGATAAAATAGATTGAATAGCCAATGCTGTTTGTTGTTGTTGTTGTTGTTGTTGTTGTTGCTCTTTTAAGCTGGCTGAAAAAATTTTGTGAGAGTGTGGCTGTGACCATCCATTTCCTCTGGTTGCATTAGTCACAGAGGACTCATTAACACTGTGCTTACTCAAGGTCTTTACATTTTCATGACTTTAATATCAATTGATCATTTCTTGTTTGTCCACCACATGTCACTTGTGTATGGAATGGGATATGCCCTGTGTCTCTGCTTTTGTTTGGAGTTGAAGAGTCCCCCAAAGCTCATGTATAAGATTATGCAAGAAGGTTTACAGGAAAAATGATTGGGTTGTGAGAGTCTGAACCCAATCAGTGAATTAATTCCTTGATGGTATTAATTGAGTGGAAACAAAAGATGGGTAGAGTATGGATGAAGGAAGTGGGATCCTGGGGGCTTGGCTTTGAGTTATATAATTTTGTAGCTGGAGAGTGTAATCTCTCTCTCTCTCTTTCTCTCTCTGCTTCCTGATCATCATGTGAGCTGCTTCCCTCTGCCACATTCTTCTGCCATGATGTCCTGCCTTACCTTAAGCCAAATAAACTTTTCCATTTTTACAATTGTTCTGGTTGGGTCTTTTAGTCACAGCAGTGAAAAAGCTGACTAGAACAGCTTCCTCACGCAGTAACCCAGGCTGCTGGTGTTCTCAGCATGTGGAGCAGCTGCTGGTGTTGCAGGAGGAGGAAGACAAGGTGGTAAATTGAAAATTGGCTCTTAAAGCCTCCTTTCCATCAGTGACACACATTGTGTCTGATCTCTTGATGATGAGCAATATCGACTAGCATATTGATTAGAATAATTTCTTGGAACATGTATTACATATTTTCTGACAGAATAATTCAGCACATCGTATTTCAATTATCTTCCTGTTTCCTTTGGTGACTTTACAATTTTCAGTTATTTTTGTGGGTAGATTAAGAATATTGATTTTGAGAAACTGGATAGTTGGCATGCTTTATAAATTTGAGGCTTAATTGATCAAATACCTATCTTTCTATCTGTTATGCTTTTTAGGTGGCTCATTGAAGGAATGAATTAATGATATCAAAATATTTTGACAGTTTAATCAGTACCATTGGGATGCATGGCATTACTGTTTGTCATGTTTCCAGGGTGATTTAAGTCTAGTTGAAGCCCCATTTAATTTCATCAGAATGGAAGGAAGATAGGATCCAGTTTCATTTCATCAGAATGCCTGAGAAAAGTATCTGGGAATATGTGGAGTTCTCAAATTGTCAAGGTAGTGGTTAGAGTTTTTCATTAGGTGAAATAATGCAATTCAGTGAAAAATCTTGTAATTGAAATGCGGTTAAAAATTATAAAGGTAGATTTTTTATGAAAACAGCTACTATTTTTTGTTGCTGTTTTTGTCTATTGGGGAAAAAAAGATTTTGTGGACGGTCTCTAGTAGTATAGCTTTTAGTGGGATGGCATTAAAATTCTGATTCCATATTGCTTGTTCTTTTACATTGGAGCAGATGTCAGTTTCATATGGATTCTGGATGTAATCCAATCTGTTCTTCAAATATAAATGTAATTACTGGTCAATAGTTGGGGATAATTTATACATCTGCTGAAGTCGTGGAGGTTTTATTAATTATTTTTGACTTAGAGTTCTTTCCCTCTGAAAAACTGAGGATTTTGAATCATGTTGCTTTGGGTGAAGTCACCTTTTTCCTAATGAAGTCTTGGGTTGAATAGTTGGGGGTTATGTGCAGTCGTTACTCACAAGTGCTATTAGAGGGTTCTCATTTAGGGGGAAAAAAAGAGGTGGTTATCCCAAAGAAAGAGTTTACACTTTTTTTTTTTAAGGACTGAAGAAGTTAGTATGCAAAATACATATAGTTTAAGCTATAATCAGCTAGAATAAAATTAATGTATTTTTCCAGCTATCAGGGTTTAATTAATTAAATTTATTAAAGTCCTTAAAGTCATTAATTCAAACTTTCATCCAGTATTATGATACCTCATATTATTCTCAAACTTTTGCCTACGTGGGATCTCTATTCTTTAATAAGAAGCTTATTTCCTGTTTTGTATTGTTACCTGAAAACTTTCTAACTGAAATGAAAACAATAAATATAATTGATTTAATCCTCCTCGCCCTTCCACTGTGGCTGTTCGACTCCTAACACTAATGTGTATTTAACTGGCAAAATGTGGACTACTGGCCAGTTGTTGGGGATCATTTACAGATGGGCTGAAGCCATGGAGTATTTTATTTTGATTCAGAATGTAGAGCTTACCAAAAGCTCAGGATTTTGAACCATGTTAATGTATGAGACCAGCCTTGATTTTAGGAATAGCCACATGTGTTTTATATTTTATATTCACTATCTCATTTACACTTCATAACAGACGGTATGTGTGAGACTTAACCACATTTTACAAATGAGGGGACTGCAGTTTACCAAGGTCAAGAAAATTATCAAGGTCACTAGATTTTAAATGTAGACTAGCTGAGGGTAAAGTCCATGCTTTTATGCACCATGCTGTACCCTTCTGTTTTTGAGATATTTTATCCGTAGACTGATATTCTTACTTATAATAATAATTATTAACTAAATATACCCAATATTAAATGCTTGCCACATACCCAATATCAAAATAGAATATCAATGAGATTTTCTGTAAATGCCAATTTGCTCTGTTACTATTCGCAACCAGATTTGAAATCTAGGATCTAATAATTATTTAGACAGTTGTTTTAGAAGTGCTTGTATTTTCTCTAATTGCCATTTTGTGTATGATTCTCTACCATGCTAGTTACGTCCTTTTCCTTATTGGTGGAACATTTGATGCTAAAAGAAGTATGGCTTGCCCTGGACAATTTTTGACTCCCCTAATATACGAAAGAAACTTGGTTCTATGGAAGCTCATAACACAACATGGATCAGCTCATTTATTATTAAATACAATATAAAGTGAATTACACATAATTTTATCCTGAATTATCAATAGCAAAGTTAGGTCACTTTGGGTGAACACCATCATTCCTGTTTGGGGGCTGTTGTATTGATATTACTGAAGGAGACTCTATACTGTGTTCAAATTAAAACTCTACCACTCTCAGGCACAAGTTCCTTATCATTGATATGCTATTTAAAAAAATGTTGGCAAAGAATATTGGTACACGGGTAAGTGCATTTCATGTGTAAGTTAAAAGGACTTTTATTATTTCTTATTATCAGTGAATCTGCAAGTCCAGCTGGATAGCTTCTAAAAGATTTTCTAAAGATATTTTTATTGACCCCCCAAATGCATTTTTCTAACAGTAAATACTCAAAATTGAAGCTTTTCCAACAGACAATTGACTGTTACTAAAATGACATCTATTTCAGTTATTATTCTCTTGAGTATGCAAAATGTTACCTCACAGCCAAACCAATTTTGTGGTATGGGAGAAACATCATTAAGTAGATGAAATATTGTTGCTGAAAATAAGGATTTAAAAACATCAATATCAACTTCCATGTGATTTCAAAATGACAACTTGATATTGATATGATAGGAAAAGAAGTAGCCATTAACAATTGATTACAAATATATGTATTAAATTTTTTAAAAAAGATTATAAGTAGGCAAATGACAAAACATTAATTTAGTGATCATTATATGATATGAAAGTTTAATAAAGACATCCTAACATGTTGGGGTTTTTTGTTTGTTCATATGTTTTCTGATCCAGATTTATATTTTTGAAAATAATATCTACTACCAACCTGATATAAAGAGCAGTTCATTGCGACTTACATCCTCTGGAAAAGAAGGAATTATTTTTAATGGGATTGCTGACTGGTTATATGAAGGTGAGTTGAACAGATTTGGTTTCGAAAGAATACAAACGACATATGTCGATAGAAAATCTAAAAGAAAAAAAATCTATTCATACCAGAACAATACATTTAGCACTATATCTTCTCATTTCCTCTCAAAATTGCCTCCATGCTTTCATCTTTTCATGTTTACATTTTACCTGGTTGTAATTTAAATCTACTTATATGAGTCCACTTTGGTTATATGTTTGAAAGTGTATATATAAAATGCACATACAGACACACTTGGTCTCGGCTACACAAATTTTGTTGTTGATGATACTTAACCAATGAGAATGGATGGATACCTCACAGCATTCTGGAATTAGATGCTTAATTTTTCAGATTCTCTGGAAAAGGAGAAACAAAAGCCTTTACCTGTCCAAAAAAAAAAACAGTGCATAAAAGCCACTCGATTTTAGTCATTCCCATGAGGGACATTCTGTCATATTTTAAAAGCCGTTGCATAGGGAGAAAAATAAAGCCTACGTGAAGAGTTATTTTTCAATAACTGTTGAATCAAGTTTTGGTAATAGCTAAAAATAAAGGCTGAGGATGTAGTTCACTGGCAGGCAGACAGCTAGCCTAGTATGCATGTGGTCCCAAGTTCAATCCTACCATGGAAAAAAAATAAAATAATAATAATAGTATAAAAATTAGTGAGATGCTGAAAACCTTCCTCTATTTTTTTTAATGTTTAGTTTTTAGAAGTAGCTGGACGCAATACCTTTATTTTGTTTATTTATTTTTATGAAATGATAAAACCAGGAATCCTACAGAAAAGTGATTTTATTTCTTGAACGATATTTGCAAATGCAATTTCTCTGCCTCAAATTCAATAATTTAAATTCTGTAATAAAAGTGAGTCATTCAGAGTGCTCATTCATTTTTTTCAGTCTCTCACTCAGTGGGTATTATCAACTGTCTTCCATATACTAGTCTTGGTATTAAGATAGCACAGGAAGTTAATATATATATATTTTATATATATATATATATATATATATATATATATATATAAAAGTGTTGTATCCTTGAAATTTACAAGTTGTAGTCCTTGAGATTTATATATATGTGTGTATGTGTACAAGTCTATTTATATCTATAATAGATTTCTGTATACATGCCAGCATCAAATAATGAAAGATTTTTAGAGGCCATGCTTTATTTTGAGGAGTAGTGAGAGCTACACTTAATATCAGCAATTATTATGCCATGAAGGAGCAAAACAACAGTAGCAACAAAGGAATACACAAATAGATGAGAAGGGTTCTTTGGTTGAGAGTTTCAGAAGCTGACTCTAAATTTCCAATTTCAAAAAGATAAGTTTTAGAGAGGCCTGGAATGGTCCACTAAATTGGAAAAACAACAACAAAAAATAGGTGGAGAACATGCTTGGGTAGGTTTGGGGATTTGACTAGCTGGAGCTACAAGATGCCCTTACCTAAAGGAGCACAGAGGCTAAGATAAGACTTTCAACTTTATGTCATTGATACTGTGTGAGAGACCAAAAAGTGAAAAAAAATGGATGAATTCAATATGGTGAGTGCTTGACTTATGGTCAATGACTTGAGCCATTGAAATCTCAGGGATTTTCAAATATTTTCATTTCATTTCTCAGCCTAAAAAATTAAGAAGAATTACATATGAGAAGAAGATATTAGGAAGGAAAATCCATGCAGAGGTAATAGCTTGCAAAAACACAGAAGGGTCAAACAACACCATGTGTGCTAGGGAACCAAATCTACATTCTATTATCAAGGTATAAAATTTGGGACAGAGGAAGACAGTAAGAACTAGAAAACAGGGACCTCCCACAATGATCTTGGGTTTCAATTATGTTTCTACTAATAAATGTGGAAATTAGTAGAGCTTTTCAAGTACAAGAGTGATGAGATTGAGTCATCCATGTACATAGAGGATACTGGTTATGGTGTGAAGCTGGGATCTAATAGTGGAAAGGACCAGTGAGCAGCTATCAGGCTTTTTCTATGCTCTATCAGGAGATAATGAGCATTGGAACTGGGGTTAAAGCAGTTAGAAGGAGGGAGGATTCTAAAATTGATGGGGCAGTAAAATAGTTAGGTCTTAGTGGCTGAGCAGATGGAGAGCATGAGAACACGTCAAGAATGACTCTATGACTTCTGGTTTGGGTCACTAGTAAATGGTGGTGGCAGACACAGTGAGCGAACACTAACAAGGAGTGAATTTCAGGGAGGAGAGGAGTTAATAGAAATGTGGTCATTTCAGTATAGTGGCAATGCTATGTTGGGCAATGCAGTGTGATCCTTAGCATCAATGAGCTTTGAAGTCAATGAGATGTATATACAGTGCAGATTGGGCCTATTTTGCTGATTTGGACCCTGATTAAGATGACTTAAGCCACTGTCCAATTGGGGAAGCTTCATGTAGGTTATGGGCATTCCACTTTTAAGGAAAATTTAAGGGACAGTGTTGGAGACCATTAACTAACAAAGAATTTTGAGATAATAAAAATGTATATCTACACTGAGCATGAACAGTGTCTTGAGGTATGGGAGGGGGCAGAACAAATAGGTAGCAAAATCCTTTGTGTGTATATATATATTTTTTCTGTCACTCAAATTAAACTTGACACTTTGGCCACTATGTTCCAAATCTACTAGGAAATCTCCCATGTGTATCTGATTTAATCCTTACAGCACTGCTTATTGAAGAAACCAAGGCTCAGGGGGCACAAGTGACTTGGATAAGGTCTCAGAGCTGATGAGTGGCAGAGCTGATCTTTGAATGTCTTCTGTTTCCAAAGCCATTGCTTAGGCAGCAGGCTACCATATTTGTTGGTGTTTGCTTCCCCTGGGTCCTATGACATGGCCATATCTGGGGCCCTAAACCTTAAATTTTCACTAATTTTTTCCTCATCCAAGGGCTTTACATCCTGCTGTCAGTGGAATTATTCGATGTTCTACTTCATTGCCAGAAAGAATCTTTTCAAGGGACTCACATTGATAAAATTTGGCAGAGGGGCTTAATTTGGATGTCACTGATTCTCCCTTAACATTTTGCCTGTCATCCCCAACCTGTGCTGCCAGAGTCCCATACACACGTTAATCTCCCATATCACTTGCTTGTCTGACATGCCAACAGCTCCGGTTCCAGAACTTTCCTTCATGCATTGAGGGACACAGCAACATGCCCTGGGGAATACATGTGATGGTCAGTGCTGTGTGTATAGTTCTAGTGTGGAGATCATTTTATTTTCAGAACTCAATTATAATCTAACCTGTGTGGGAGGTTCAGGAAGTAATATGTAACATGTCTTCAAAGATTGAAATTAACCTTCTAGAAATGTTATGGGAGAAAAAGATAAGAGGAATCACACAAAAGATAATAAAATGTTTTTTATAGAAAGCTTTAAGGAAAGGGCTTAATCTTTTTGGAATAGGCCACATTGTGATTGCAGGTGTTGCTCTCAACCACAGTCACTACCATGGAGTCTTTAAAAGTGTCATTTTAAAGCTTCTTTGTCTCATTCATATCATTATTCAGTTCCTAAAGAAAATAAAGACATATAGAATATGATGTTTTAAAGGGATGATGAAACTCAGAGAAATAATAAAACTCTTAGAATGGAAGATAATTTTAAATATTGTTTACACAAAGCACACCCATGTGCATCATGTACTTGGTATTATAACTAAATGAGGTAACATATTAAAGTTGATTTTAAAAAAAAATCTTTTAAGTTTTGTTAAAGAAGTATATAATTGCCAAGTTCACAGCTTTGAAAATTTCCAGAAAGCATTTACTTTATTAAGTAGGAAAAAAAAATGACTTGCTTTAAATTATTTAAGTCTATAGAGTAATGAGACTAATGTGTTTAAATGATTTATGAATATACTTTAGATTGTCATATTTTAAAGAAATTATTCTCTGAACTTCAAGGAACAACAGGAGAGCAAAGATATCTGTCAAAGTTTATCTGAGTATAAATAAAATAGAGGTCCATTGAAAACTAAAAATATTTTTTAAAAAGGGGGGCTGGGGTGGTGGCTCAGTGGCATAACCTTTGTCTAGCATGTGTGAGGCATGGGGTTCCATTCTCAGCACAGCATATAAATAAACGCAATTTGTAAAAATAGAGGTCCATTGAAAACTAAAAAAAATATTTAACAAAAGATTATCAGAGAACAGTAAAATGAAGAGTAAGAATTTTGGCTGCTTACAAGTTAGTGAAATGATAAACAGTAAAAAACTATTATATAAGAAACCATTCACAATGTGAAAAAGAGAAGTATAAAGCATACTAAATAGAATTATAAAAAAGTTTTATATGCCAAGCATGGTGGCCCATGCTTATAATCCCTAAGATTCAATAGGCAGAGGCTGGAGCATCACAAATTTGAAGCTAGGAAAATCAAGTTAGTGAGGCCCTAAGCAACCTGGCAAGAGCCTGTCTCAAATTTAAAAATTATGAAAGAACTGGGGATGTAGCTCAGTGTAAATCACCCCTGTGATCATTCCTCAGTTTGAAAAACAAAACAAACAAAAAATAAATTTGATGTGATAGAGGATTTTAAGGTGCTTTGTAGAAGAAATGGTTCTTGTATTGATTTGTAAGAATGGAGAAAATAGAAAAAATATTACAGGATAAACAATATCCTTTTTGACAGATTACAGTTGTTGCACTTTTTTCATTTAATGAGAACTGCTCAAAAATACCTATTTTTCACTTTACTTTCTTCCTTCTCTTGGATACATGAAGTCACATTTATTCCTCATTGATTCATAAGAATTTTATTGAACACTTACTGAGAGTCAGTATAACTAGACTGTGACAGATAAGATTTTTTTTTAAATTTTTAAAAAATTTTTTTTATTCTTTTATTTTTTTATTTGACATAATGTATAATATATTTTATGAAAAATAGTTATATTTTGAAAAACAAAAATGCATTAGTGAAAAGATCACCCTGTCTGTTTTGCAAACCCCTTTAATAGGGGGACACTGTTCAGCCATCTACTTCTATACTCAATCTACTGTTCAGCCATCTACTTCTATACTCAATCTATTGTGATTCATTGTTTTTTTTTATTGTTGGTTGTTCAAAACATTACATAGTTCTTGATATATCATATTTCACATTTTGATTCAAGTGGGTTATGAACTCCCATTTTACCCCGTATACAGCTTGCAGAATCACATCAGATAGTGATGCAGCCACGAAGCTAGAGAAATGCCTGGTTATCAACAGTGCTGAGTCGGTAGAGGTCAAGCAAACTAAGAATTCAGATTGCTACTTGATTATCTATGACCTTGACCGGAGCAAAATCTGTGAATTGATGGGAACAGAACAAGACTACAGTGCATGGGAGCCTATGAAGGAAGTGATAAGACTATGAATATAGATCAAGAAAATTGACAGGGAAATGTAGAAAATAAAGGGAAAGCATTAACCACAGGTCCACAGGGATGGTAATACATGCTTAAGAAATTCAGTCTAAATTGATAATGAATGGATAAAATTAGCTTGTTTTTTAGAAAAGCATGTTAATCTGAATGCAAGGATCATATCTTAGTTTTCTGGAAATGCTTTGTGTTGAGTCTGTTTTTAAGTGTCTGTGATATAAAGCCACATGTGCTGCAAACTCCATTTGCTCTGCAGTGAGATTTCCTAAATCAGAATAATAACAAGAATGAAGAGCCAAACCTATACTAAATTGGAATGGAATGCAATTTGTAAAAATAAATTGTTTGTAAATAATACGTAAATTAACGCAGGAAGTTTCAATCCTTGAGTAAATGTCCCTTTTAGTTGCAATTAAAGAAACTGTGCCTTATCCAGAATAACTGTAAAGCAAATGCATACTACATTATTCTATTCAACTTCTCTTTCCAGTTAACTTTAGTTTCTCATCTGAAAAACATTGCATATCTCTTTGCATTTGTGAGTTTTTTAATATTTACTTTTTAGTTTTAGGTGGACATATATCTTTATTTTATTTTTATGTGGTGCTGAGAATTGAACCTAGTGCCTCATGTATGCCAGGTGAGCACGCTACCACTTGAGCCACATCTCAGGCTCCTGCATTTGTGGTTTTTATGTGATAACATTTTTTTTGGAGTAGAATATTAGTCAAGTTCAATGTAAAATAAATGAGAGTCGGTTATACCCAGTTTCTATTTGGGTATACCAGTGCTCTGAGGTTTATACCATGCTTCCTTGTGGAAAGTGCTGTCATACATTCCTCAGTCCCTGTGATAGGACCCATCCCTCATAGTGTTGACTTGAACCAATAGGATTTCTTTGCACACTTAAGTTTCATAGGTCTTAAAACTTATAATTAATTGACCCTCATCATATATATTTTTTCTTCAGTGTGTCCTGTGTAAGTCATTTCTTCAACTGAATTATAATTGTTTGTATGAATCAAAACCACTTAGAAAACAATAGCACATACAAATACAAATAATTTAAGGAAGGCGTATCAGCCATCTTTGCATTACTACAACAAATACCTGAGACAATTAACTTATAAAGGGAAAAATTTGGTTTGGCTCACCATTCTGGAGGTCCCAGTTCACAATCAGGTGGCCCCATCAGTTTGAGCCTCTTTTAGGGTAGCACGTCACGATAGGAATGCATCCCAAGACTGGGATCCCACAGTGCCCTTGAAGGGCACAACCCCAGTGGACCTAAGGGTCTCCCACCAGCCTCACCACTCAAGTTTCCACCAGTTCCCAGTAGTGCCACCTTGGGATGAGCCTTTGACACATGTATCTTTGAGGGACACTCACTCAAAACACTGAAGAGGTTTTATCTCTAAAGGGGCCACTCGTCAAGGACAAGGGTTATGCAACAACCTCTGGCTAGTAGTGGTTTGCTTATTAACACCTGGAGTGGAAAGCAGAGGCAGCAGTCATCAGGATCTAGGAGGAGGAAATCCTGAATATTTTTCACAGCAAAAGAAATGATGAGTTTGGATGAAGAATACAACCAGACACATGATTTCAATATGTGGGAGCCAAGAATAAAATCCCATGCACTCATTTCCTCCCTTCATTTGATTTGCCTGGGCTTCATATTGGTCATACCCAATGAAAAGTCAGAGACCAAAGGAATATTCTTATTATTCTAATTAAAAGTTTATGTCCCTGAAAGAGGAGTATACAAAGTTCTATCTGTTACAGTTTCTCTGCAGGATAGTATCAGTCCAGTTTTAGATATGGAATTTACAAATACAACAACCACTAATCTTTTTCAGCAAATACTCTCATTCACAGAATAAATTAGTTTATCATGTGGCATTAGGCAGTAATCATGACTGCCTTCTTTGACTACTGATCCTTTTCCCTTTATTTTTTTTCATGTTGACCAAAACTTTATTCCTACAAAATCTTATTACTTTGTTTGATTTTCTTAAGCAAATTGATAACAATTTTTTTTTATTATTATCTGGAACCCCTGGGCAAAGACGTATTCGTGAATGTCCTAAGTTCTCAATATGTACTTGTATGACCTCTTTTGAATAGTAAAGACACCTTTTATTTCTTGTAAATGAGATGTGTCATTGACCCAATGCAGTGACAGTGTTTTCTGTTATTATTTTCTTTTGTTTGTTTCTTTTTGGTCATAATTAATTCAAAATATTCAGGGAAGAAATTTCAGCTTCCAATTCAAAATGTATCCAATGGGTTATTGGCATAATGACTGATGATTTTACAACTGTTATCCTGATTTTTCTAGAATTGTCCCTCCTGCCTATGCTGTTTGGAAGTTTTCGTGTAAGATGGATACATTTTTCATTATATACACATATAGTAGAAGTGACAGGATTGTACATAGCAAAGGCAAATTCACTCCCAGTATATGTTTCTCTCTGCATGACACAAATGCTGCCCATTAATAATGGAATGGTTCCATGTAATCCATCTGCCACCAGTTTGTCACATAGACTTACTGAGAAATTATATTATACCAAAGATCAGTGATAGTGGCTGCCATTTCCAGGTAGGTGAGAGAGCCAAAGGCTGATTGACATTCATGGGGATGTCATCTTGTTCATTTAATTACTGATAGCCACTTTTAGTTGTGGATGTGATTTGGTAAACATTAAGTTGGAAACTAGTATCTTCATATTCTTAAATATTTACCTCTTATGATAAATCATTCCACTTATCTTTCGTAAACATCCTTGGCACTAATTTTCTAGTTTTACTCTTCCTCAGTCTCTCATGAAGTGGCTTATTATTAGTTACCATGCATGAGTCAGAATCAATTCATTCTTCAAGCCAAATTTTCTTCAAAAAAAAAAGTGGACAACTAAATATTTGGTTTGAAATTTTGCCATTTGGAAGACATGTTCATTATTGTCTTTCAATGCCTCAATGGCTCTTGTGAATCAAATGGTACTATAGAGTCTATCTAATCCCAGCTTGCTCATGTACATCATGCAGGCCTACCCAGAAACCAAGCCAATGTTTATTTGTCCTCTGCCAGTCTGTTTCAGAAAACATACCCTCCCTAGGGCATAGGTGTGAGATGAGGGTTAGAAGGTGAAGCAATACTATGGACAGTCCTATGTGCTTTCTGGTCCAATTCCATATATAAGACTTTTATTTTATAGTAGAATGTTGCTGTATGTGTCCAGTTGTATGGTCATGGATCAGATAATAACTGGTTTTGAGTGGGGGTATGGATTTCAGAGTCATTAGGTAACCCATAGTCAGGTTAATTTTCTCAACCAGAGCCCAATACAGAACTGCTTATGAAAGAAGTAATATTCCTTAACACAAGAGAGAATGAATGGTCTTTCTTCAAAGTGTGAAATGAAATGCCTGTGCTGTGATTATAGTATGGGAGTGCCAAAGACTCCACATAGCACCTCTCTCTGTCATGGGCAGTCACATTATCATTGCATCTGCTTTGTCACAAGGTGCAGAAGGGAGACAAAGTTGCAACATGACATATCTGCATTGCAGAATCCTCTATTGCTCACATCCAACTCAGAATTGGCAGCCTTACAAGTTACCTGGGAAATAGAACAGAGCAAAATGTTAAAATAAGGTTTGCATTGTCTTCAAAATCCAGGAGAGTCTAATTCCTCTTTACTTTTGCACAGATGTGATCCCAAGAATTTTTCTCTCTTGTGAGAAGATACCTGATGTGTCATAGACTACTAGGTTTCTAAAAAGTTCCCCAGTATTTTAGACTCAAATTTTCAAAGATGTTTGTTTCCAATTCTCTGCCATTATGCAGAAGAGTTCTAATTTTCTTATACTGATGTTCTCTGTCAGTGAGAAGATCTGTGAGAATTATGAGGTTCAAAATATTTATCAGTTGCATATAGCAGTATAATATAGCACAATTACTTGTGCTATATATATATATATATATATGTCATATATATTATATATTGTATATAGCACAATATACTTTATATGAAACTGGTTGAGAGAAAAAAAAATGCTTCTTCTCTTAACTGATGTGTGAGAGTCCCAAATCCTCTTTACTAATATCTTGGCTTAAAATCGCACAAGGAGTTGAGCTTCTAATCTGGGTGCAGATAGTCTCCTGTTCCTATGTTATTTTGGACCTCAGCCACATTTTTCCCCCAAAGCAGAAATGGACTCTTAATGATTCCATTGTGACCCTTTATTCTCTATGTGCAGCCCTAATTTCACAGTCATAGTTTCTCTCTCTCTCTCTCTCTCTCTCTCTCTCTCTCTCTCTCTCTCATGAATGAAATCATGGCTCTATTGTTTCATACTCACTCTCTCTCCTCCCCTAGGCAATTACTCTGGGTTGTCAGAAAAATCATGTTAACTGCATTTCAGTCTCTAATCACCATTGTTTTTGTTGCAACTAAGTGTTAAACACTAGTTCTTTCAACAACTCTCCCCATTACCAGTATGTCTTCCAACATCACCACTAGTGGCAACTGATTACTCACAACTCCAGCTCCTGCTATGGATCATCTATGCTCCAATTTCCTCTTAGAAATGTTGTTATCATATTCCACATGTATTTGTATCTGGAATATAATTTTATATATATGATATATATGGTATATAATAAGAAAGGCAAAATATAACTCAAAATATAACTTGAAGATCTATCTTCTAAGACTACTTCTGAACTCTATCAGGATCCCCCCAAAAAAGAGCTGACACATTCAGTAAGATAATTAGTTTGTTTGCAAAAAGAACATTTACCAAAAAAAAATAGGCATAAGGAATCCACAAAGAAAAGTGCTATAATCTTAACTAGTAGCAGCCACCTTACTACTAGAGGAGAAAATTGTGTGGAGGAGACTGCTTCGACAGAGTAGTGAAATCATTTAAAGTTCACAGCCAGCCTGAGGTGACATTGCAGCATGGAACTGAGAGAATAAGTAACCTGGCTTTACTCTCTTCCTTCTATTCTCCTGCCAAAGCATTATAATGATCTGTCCTCTGGAAGCCAGAGGGCATGGGGGCCCTTTTGATGTAGTTCACATAGATTGACTTTCTGAGCCAGAAAGCAGGTGTGGAAAAGTGCATAGTGGTTCTTGGGTTACATGAAAGAAAGATATCCAGTATATTTCTTATTCTTCCTTAGAGCTTAAAACAGTTAATGAATTTTAGTGAGTTCTTAATTCATTTCTTCAGAGAATGGAAAATAGTCACATGCAAATACACATTCATGGTAACATGCATGTGGTTTTAGGCCATTTCTCACCCTTCAGTCACTGTTCTCATTCTGTCTACTGTAATAGGACTTCCATAAACCTCTCCACATTGCCAATGATGAATGAAATCATGGCTCTATTGTTTCATACTCACTTTTCTGCATATATTTTTCCTGAGCCTAGAAGGTGGCTCTGAAAGAAGGAATTCTCAGGGAAGTTGATAAAATCCAGCATGCTATCCAGAAAATATATGTGTGCGATGGAGGTTTCAAGGACAGATTTTTGTGGGTCACTAAGCCCACATCTCTACAGTTGGTTTCAAATAACACTTATTTATTCTAGAGGAACTTCTGCATTCTCACATCGCCCACTGGTGGTCCCCGGATGGAGAGAGGCTTGCCTTCTTGATGATAAATGACTCCCTGGTGCCTAATATGGTTATCCCTCGGTATACTGGAGCATTGTATCCCAAGGCAAAGCAGTATCCATATCCCAAGGTAAGAAATGTGAATGTGCTAGTTTGTTTCTTCTGTCAGCACCAGAGACTTGATAGATAATGTGCTGGGTTCACGAGCAAGTTTTTGTCTTTTAAGAGAAAGCTTCTCTTACTTGGAGATAGATGAATTATTTCTTAACAGACAAGGCAAAATACTGGGTTGAAAGAGGGAGAGATGATTTGGAGGCATCAGAACTTTTGCTTTTGCTACATGTTTTTCCTTCTGCTTCTCATTCTTGTTTTTCTCACCTTCCTTATCGGAACAAGGGTGAGAATAGGTAAAACACAGAACTGATGTTAGCATAAGTATAACTCCAAAGAATAATCTAGTAGTTGCAAGTAGGTATTTTTAAGAGAGGGGAAAGTGGTCTGATCAAATAAGTTGGAAGTTCTTAGCTTAAAAAAAGCTTCTTTCAGATGATTTCATAGAGAACTTAATATACTATATGTTAATGTGTATTATAAATCTCCTATAAAAATTGACTAAGCATAAAGAATCCCAGTAAGTAATATACTAAGCATGAAGAATCTTGATGAAGAACAGACAAAGCATAAAGAATTACCCATAAAGAATAGACTAAGCATAAAGAATTTATTAGTATTAGTATTAATATCAGCATTATTTTGGCAGTGCATACTCTGGAACATGGTTTAAGAAATGCCTGTGTTGAATCATAGCCAGGGATAGATAGGATAAATGATAGGGTTTTCCTGGGTGAGAGAATATGGAAATCCTACCCAGACAGTAAGTAAGTATTGACTGGGGCCTCTTGGGAGTGGCTTGCAAAAGCATAGTGCATTGTGTTTCTATTGTAGGCCACCCTAAATTCCCAAAGATCTCTTTTTATGACTTCATTTCCCCCTTATGCTTATATAACAAGGCTCATGGTAAGGGCCACATGCATTAATCATGTAAAGATGTCTTGTAGAAAAATTTCTAAAATGCCACAATGTATTTTTGATCTAATTAGAGAACAGGGTGCTGATTTCATTTAGAAGCTTTTTTGAAGCTACTCCTTTAAAGAGCCGCACTTTGTTTTTCCCAAGCTCTACAAGTTTTCTGCCTTTGAATTTGTCCACTGTATTAACTGAGCACAGCACACTGGGCAAATTTCTATCACAATTGTTACTCTAGAGCTGCAGTGAAGGCATGGCCAGTGTGGGGCCAGGTCCTTCGTGCTTTCCTTCTTATCCTGCCATTCACCAGACTCAAGTTATCCAGGGGAGAAAGTAGGAGAGGCCTGAGTATGGGAAATCAGGACTATGATGAGCATTGCCCTCCAGGAGCTTCTGCCCTCTCTGTCTTTCTTTTGTGGGTTATAGTATTAAATGCAAGTTGGAGAGAAATTGGCTTCTATGATTTTGAAATGTTATTTTTAGGGTCTTCTCTGGATAAAGACTAGAAGGCAGATTTACTTTGTGCTTTCAGGAGAAAATGGCGATCAGACTTCACAACAAAATAATCATATTCACAAAGAGATTTTTATTGTATTCTAAGAAAAGTTCTTATGACTTCTCCAATTATAAATTTAGCTTTTTTGTGTGTGTGTGTTTGTTTGATAGTTTGTGCCTATTTAGCATACCAGTACACTTTTTCTTTCCAGATCAAAATTGAAAAGACTTTGTTTGGTTTATTGGAAATGATTAAAGTTTACATGGCAATTTAAGTATAAAATGGAGAGCTAGTGATATATTGTGAAAGGCATATCCAGCTGTCCAGTGCACACTGAACAAAGGGGATAAAATCAGCCCCACAGATGGGACAGCGCTTTTCAATTCATTTCCCAAGAGGAGTGAGAATTTGGTAATTCACATAGAAGATATGTACATTAGCTACATCTTCAAATTGCCTTCTCGGTTATGGACCCAGTGTGCTTGAACTTGGAGACTCACAGGCCTCACAACTTTAACAAGACTGAAGCCAATGAGTGAGAAAATAGAAACATCTGAGAAAAATTGAAATATAAGATCAGTAATTCAGAAGACACAGGATACAAATCTAGACAATTATTTAATAATCTGTTATTTCATCAATAATTTAACAGCACATAATGATGTTTACATAAATTACAGATGTTAATAATACAATATGTTTGCAGGGGGACTTCACTAGTTTTTCTCATATGGTCTTTATCACAATTGCCTATGTTTTATAAAAGGCAGAGATTCTAAAAGGTTAAGGACTTTTATAAAAAGTTACAGCTATTTTTAAGAATAGGAAAATAACTCGAACTTATTGATTCCATTCCTCTCAGTAAAACTACCAGAGGTCATCTTGTATTTCAGGAAACATTGATGAAATCAAAATATCTTTTTGTCAAGTTAACAAAAAATATTTGTTAATATAAAAATATTTGGAAATCTGTTTGCTGCATTTGCTCCTAATTGCCTAGCTGTATATGTGTAGCATTCTTAGTTTCTCACCTATAATGTGTAAATATAACATGATGAGGGTCCTGAGTATTGATGATTACTATTAAAAAGGATTAAACATAAGTAGTAACAAATATCCTAGCAGACAAACTAAGTGGAAACACCCCAGTCCTCAAATATTGTTATTTGAAACACCAGCCCAGGTGTGTAAAACTCAAAGAAAGTAGAGCTAGATTTTGGTCCTTGTTCTCAGAATATACTTTAGTATTATTTTGGGTATATTACTTTAATTTTCAAACATATTATATTCTATTCTGGTTTAGAACAATGTTTGATTTTTTTCCATAACAAATGCATTGTTTCAATTTGCTTCTATGCAATAAACTTTCAAAAAGTGGTACTTTAGAAATTGAAATAACACGTTGAGTTCATACTAAATTGTGTTTCAAATTAAACTGGATTAAAATGAGTGCGACAAATACCCAGTGTGGTCAAATTTACTAATGAAATACTTATGCCAAACAAATATATTAGTATTTTACTTAATTCAGCATGATTCAGAACTCATAAAAACCCTATCATTAGCGATTCAGCACGAAAGAGATGCACAGTTCTATCTCTGTGACCTCAGGTTAATCTTCTTAATTAAAACATTATCTCATTTAATGACAATTTAGTTGCCAGTAGAATAAGGTTAATTATTATTGAGGCTTGTGTTTCAGAATCATAGAGAAAGGAATTCTGTGGCTTTGCAGGATTTGTGGCAAATGTGAATGTTAAAAGCAAACATGAACTCTTCTAATTTGCAAACTCTTGAATTGATTCAAATATTAAAAGGTACAAATGAACTTGCCATGTGTGCTTAATTTCAAAATCCCATGGAAAAGTAAAAATGTAACAGAATTAGAAAATGCTAACAGCTGAATTTTGGAGACAACCTGATGTCTCTTTTGAGTTCACTTTTTGCCTAAAATTTGGCCTCAGGTGTACACATTTTTAAATTTGTTTTCACGTAGAACCTAATGGGGCTATAAGTGATCTTGAACAGATATAAACTTCGAGTGTTACTGACAAAGCTGTCTCAACAACAGGATAATGGTTGATGTGTCTTTGGCAAAGTATGTCATAAATTCTAAATTACTGGTCAGAGTTCATACAGATCAAATTTAATTTATTTCTTTTTTAGTTTAATCAGTATATTGAGTAATAAGATTATAAACACACAATTTCACTAATTAGATCAGAAGAATTAATGTCATAACAACTACTTTCATTTTTAACTCAAGACCATTTACTATTTTAGACACATTATCATCTGTTGTTTTTTTATTTAGTCCTCATAACAAAATTATATTTTTATGTACAGAAAGGGAAACTTCTTTGACCCAAAACTACTATTTCTGACATGTTCTCAGAGAAGTATGCATCTCATTTTTGATAATCAAGTAAATTATACTTGAGAATATTAAGCATCTTCTCATGATCCATGTCAAGTAAACGACAAAATCAAAATTTGGATTCGGATTTCTCTGATTCTCAGATTAGTCCAGTTCTCAAAATGTGGTCCATTCACCATTATCAGGGTAACAGGTGCAATGTATCATATTGCTGTATCTGGTCCTGGCTTAACTTTTACTTTGTCCATGATATTTTCTTGAACATGTTTTTTTTTTTTTTTTTTTTACATTTTAAAGCAGTTTTCCCATGCTTTACTATTTTGAATTCACTTTTGAACTCTTCAGTTTTCAACTCACTTCAACTCCCTTTCAGTTTCCTTCTCTATATCATAGTCTGCTCTGTAGCCTCGGCCACACCAAAAGGATAGCAGTGCGAGTTGTTTAGAAACACACTGAGCCACAAGTAGTCAATAATTTATTTTATGCAAAATTTCTTCCTGAGAACATTTTTTCATTCATTCATTCAAACTGTTTGAGGCATGTTGGGGAAAGTTCCCTTTCTGCCCCTCTATTTGTTCATAGGGTATTTTAGAAAAACTCCCAAGGACATTGCCTGCAAATGAACTAAAAGCATAGTCAATAGCATCCTGGATTTAAATACTAGCTCGCTTTGTTTTTAGATATTTCACCTCATATAACTTATTTAGCTACTCCATTTTCATCTGGAAAATGGGTATATCTTAGGACAGTAATAGACTCACTTGGAGAGAAAATTCATGTAATACCTTTAGTACACACTATATGCCAGAAACATACCAGCTTCTACTTGAAAGTTATTATTTAACACAAATTTAATCCCTGTTCTCAAATGATGAATCCTTCTCACTTCCCTTCCACTCTTCATGCCAGATCCTTAAGGAGAGAATTTTGCCTATTTTTTAAGAGATCAATTAAAAAAAAGTCACCCTATTTAAGCATCAGTAAAGTATAAAAGAAACTTCAGATATATGAATTCAATGGAATACATTGGATTTTCTACAGTTTTAAGGATGTGACACATGCTCTATGAGGGTAGGATAATCATGTATGTAGATAGGATTTCTTTTTTTCTTTTTTTTTTCCTATCTTTTTTCCTATCTTCTTTCCTTCTCTCCTTCCTTTTCTCCTTCCTCATATCTTTCTCTCCTTTTGAGTTAGCCACATCTCCCCCACTGCATGCTGTCTAGTGAGTAGTCACTTGATCTACTAGTTGTTTTGCACAGCCAGCCCTTCTGGTGCCTTTCTATGGAAGAACATGGTAGCCCAGCCTAATGAATAAAGTCATCATGATTTCCTATCACCTTTAATTGTCTGACTAAAACGCTTTGAGAAGCAGCAATCTGCAGAAACAATTGAAAGCAATCAAGTCATTGAATTTAAAATCATTTATACTTCCGAGAAATTAAACTTTTTTCCTCCATAACACAAAAAAGTAAACGAGTCAAAAAATGCTTTTCTTTTATTCTCAATGTAGCCTAATGCTTAATATACTCGCATTACAACTTTCATTTTCTCAAAGGCAGGTCAAGTGAACCCAACAATAAAATTATATGTTGTAAACCTATATGGACCAACGCACACTTTGGAACTCATGCCACCCGACAGCTTTAAATCAAGGTATGCAATTTCAATTTCACTTTTACAGGGAAATAGATATTTTCAATCCAATTATCATTTTGTTGCAATTTAGAGAGAGATGTGATCAGCTCAACAATTCCACTTGAAAATAAAGCTGAGGTTGCCTCCATTAGTGAAGAATGAAGTCATTCTGGGTGTCTGGCTGTTCCCAAGACGCATTTAGTTTCAAGGTGATTAGCAACATCTAAAATGACTAAAGATACTGATACTGAGAACTGGGTCTTTTGCTGGAGATGTGACAAAGAGATAAGGACAAAGGATAATTTTGAACTGAATTTTCTTTTAGAAAATAGTCACTCCAGGTTTTTTTTTTTTTTTAATGGTGCTCTTTAAAAGAGTATAATCTCCCTGAAATTTGTTTGTTTGTTCAACCTCCTCCCCACAGCTTGCCAAGGATTCACTAGCATTTTTCTCCAGGCAGAGAAATTTAATGAGATTTTGTTTCCACTTACCCTACCTCAAAAGCCTTCATTTTTAAAAAGTTTGAGCAGGGAGAAAAGAAGCACATTTTATGTGTCAGAAGCATAAATTTAATATTAGCAAAGTTTTCCCTAGTGAACAAATAATCAAATAATCATGTGTATTACAAAATTCCGAATGGCCTCATACTTCAAAGGAGATTTTTTTTCAAATGTTGCAGACCTTTAGAAATTTACAGAGTCTGGGAGAAGGTATAAACAGGTAGGAAAATGTTTCATGCTATATTGAATGATTTGGGCTAAGCTCAAATTTTGTTTTGATCATGTCTATATAATCAATGCAGGTTGACTGATTGCAGCAGAACTTTCATTAAAATGTTGACATAGTGAGGGAAACCTCATCCTACTTGGGGTTTTACAGGTTTTGCAGCCTGGATTGATGTTATGAAAATTTTTTCCATTTGAAAAGGTAATAAAAATCTATGGGATGCTTTCTCTGAAAAGCCCCTCCTTAACTAGCTAATATAAACTGTTTTTTATTTCTTTATTTGATGTGAAAGATGAAACTCAGAAATATTATATGGTTCAAATAGAACCTCGAAGCTAGTTGGTAGCCTTGGAGGAAAATAGGTCATCAAGTCACAGAGCAGTTCATCTCCATTGTAATGGAAGACCTAAAATTCAATCTGAAGTGGCATATATAATGTGGTTGGGTTCACCAAATCAAACAGAAACTTGTCTTTCTGAACTTGGTCTATCAGCCATGAGGAATTAGTCACAGGAGAAGCAATCATAGAAATATTCACATTCTGTGTGGCCCCTAGCTCCTTTCCTCTGAGTTGTATGATGCTCTGAATTGGAAGGAAATGGCTGAGTGTCTGACTCAATGTCCACCACCATTTCACAATGTCACCTGGCACAACTCAAGGCTCTGGACCTCTCTCAGGGACAAACTTGCTCCACCTTCATCTTGAATTAAGAATCTATAGGTTTCATTCTTTATTTTTAAATCTTAGCCATGTGGTTCACTTATACAATATCCATGTTTCTTTCTAACAGAACTTAGTTAATTGCTGTCCATAATTTTGTTTCCTATTTGCAAAAATGTAAACAGGTATCAATTGATCTATAAGTGATATACTTTCTCCAAACCCTATTAAATCTGTCACATCGTTAAATGACCCCTCTGATTTTCTTGGGGTTTTTTTTGTTTGTTTTTTGAGTTTGTGTACCTAACATATAATTTTAGATATTGCCTTATTTTTTAATAACAATACATAAATCATATATATATATATAAACCATATGATATATAATTTTTAAAGTAAATATAAATTATTTTATAATGATTTGCATGTTTTGTATATTATATAACAGCTATTACCTTTTTTAAATCTTCAGAATTTCTACATTATGGCAATCAATAAGTGAGCCATATTTTATTATTTAGTGAAGTTATAAATGATATTCTTTTTCTTTTCAATTATTTTTTTCCTGCCTATATAGAAGAAAGATGCATAAGACAAATGTAGGAAGATGTCCTTTAATATCTTGAGCTACCTTATAAATTACATTCCATGACTTCCACCTGAGAGTAAAAATATTTGTTTTGAACTGAAGTTTTTAGGTCATTTCTTTTTTTTTTTTAATTTGGATATCTGGTTTATCTATATATAACAACTAGTGATTATAATTATAATAGAAAAAGATTTTCAGGCTAGCATCATCATGTGCTAGACTTTCTCTTTAATCAGATGCTTATACTGTAGCCAAACACTATAAACTAACTAGATTTTAATTCATTTATATGATTTTGTAAAAGAAATAAAAAAATATTAGATAGCCTGGGTAAAGGCATAATTTCTTTTCTCAATTTCTGCCTTCATTTGCCTTCTTCATTTTCTTCATTTATTACCTATTTATTTATGCATCCAAAGTTCAGCTAAAGTACTTAATTAAACAAATTTAGAATATGAATGCAGCATTTCTTCAATAGTAATTCATTACATATTCATCTCATCACCATTTAGTTCATCTTTATTTGAATCATAGTCTGTGATTATTCTGAAAATAATGTAGTACAGTAGGACCTAAGACATTGGCCTTGCTTGGGTACCCATAGAAATAATGGTGGACACTAGAGGAGTCATTTCATCTTGTGAGAAAGAGCTACTTTCCAGATTGTTGCCCTGTGAGTTTAAGGTATTATAAGCATTCAGTGCATTTATTAGAAAATGTAGCTATAAGTTTAAAAATGTATAGCCATGTCCTAATGAAAAGTCTTTTTTTTATATAATGAATCATACCAATTTTTTTTTTCATAGATTAGGTGTGTGTCCCATTATTTGGAAGAAAATGACACAACATCGTCTGTGTTTAGACCTCTCCAGTCTGAACAGTAAATGTAATTGTCTTTGGTTTCTCCTTAGCCCAAGTCTTCAGCATTATTTGACTTATTTGATATCTGTCTCTGGCAACTCACCTTTTGTGGTCCATTATTCTCTACCTGCTTCATTTATGTGACACTATAATATTGTTCCTGTCACTTCGGGCTTGATACTATCATGCTCTCTCTTTCTATTTCATTGAAGTATTCTAATCTACATCTCTTATTCTTCCAAGGAGTATTTGTGCCTTTTAAGAAAATCTAATTAATAGATTCATTTGTGTTCATGACAGTGTCCTAAGTGACCCTTTTACAAGTAGCACATAGCTATTAACAGTGGTCTTTGGAGAATGCTCACTGAGAGCCAGTCATGAATGCTGTCACAGTACACTTCTGGGCAGAAATCCTGGCTTATCTAAAAGAGAATGATCCCAGAGTAAATGTATTTGCACAAAGATTATGTTGTGAACACATAATCTATATCTACAAATAGTATGTTGTGAACATAAAGCAGTGATTAGACACAAGGTCAAATAAAACACAGGTGTGACTGCTAACACACCTGTCTGCAGGTGATGCTAGGGCCTCCACTCCATATACCCTGTTGTGGACAATTAGATCTGCTGTGCCAGACCACCCAGCTGATAGAAAGTCTCTGTTGACTTGAGTACAATCCCTCTAACCCGCTTGTCTCTGTCTCTGTGGCTCAAGAGGACCAGATCCTCGAGGACTTCCTGGGAAATCCAGAGCCATGGAGACTAGGAACAAGCAGGAAAGCCAGTTTAAGAAAGGGACACTTCTGCTGGCTACTGGTTGTGGAACACCAGATCTAATATGTTCATGAGATGGAGTTCCAGGAGGACAGCTACATCTGCAGCAGGCAGGTCAAGAAGTGTGACCTTTCCAGGTAAGGGTACTACTAGAAACTACTTTGTCATGCAGAGAAAGCCTGAATGCTTTTAATCACACAGAATATGTCCATGTGAATTGCAGGGAGATGTGCACTTAGGATCCTGGGACATGGGAAACAGGTATACAGGAATCTATTTACTGGAACATGTTTATTTCTTCTCTGCCTACATCAAGGTCTACTTTACCTTCCATTTTGGGTGTTTCCAATACTTTAATATAGATACTTGAATGCCTGGAAATTACTCCATATGAGACTGTACACATTTGATTTTGGAGAGAACTCTCACTACAAAGATTGTGATTACCATGTGCAAGGTCACCCTTAAATATAAATGAGGTGTATACTAAGGTATCTCACATCAGATTAAATTTTTCTTATTAACACAAGGTGAAATGAGTACAAACACACAAAAATTACATCATTTACTCAAAGAGCAATGTAATAGTGTGACTACAAGTTGATGATTTTAGCTTAATAATTTTACACCTAACTTAGTGTCCCTTAAAAATTCAATTATTCACCAGACTTGCACTAGTTGCCTTTAACAGTTTTCCAAGTGTTACATTCTTTTTAAAAGTCACCATTTGCCTTCATAAGTAACAGATATAAATACGTCAGTATTTGTAAAGGTATTGCAAAGATTTTTCTAGCAACTTTTCATTTGAATACTACTTTAAAAGGGAAATGATGTGAATATTTAAATTCTGTTGTTATTTTTATTTTAAAATCATTCGTTACTTTGTCATGTCATTGTGCCTAAAATGTATTATTTGCTTTAGCTCACTGAGACAATTCTGACCAGTTTTGAAAATCAACTTTCATTCCTATCTACATTTTCTCCCAAAATTATGAACTCCTTGATTTAGCAGTTGTTTTAGCAGTGTTTACAATATTCATGTTAATTTTTTTAACCTAAATTTGAACAATACTTATACCCATCAGTCAGAAATATATATTGTTAAAATTCAGTACTTCTTTTCTGGACTGAGTAGAGTATCCATTATCTTTTCTCTCCAAACTTCATTTTCTATGTAATGTATTAAATGTTAATATATATTTTATGCTTTTTAATATAATGCTCCTAAATATGATCATGTACACAAAATAAACTAGCTTAAACAAAACAGTGAAAATGAGCAAGACATTGTTTGTTACAGGATTATAAGGTCCATGAAGTCACAGGTTATACCTAAAATAGCTATTTATTTCATTCAAAGTTGTCTTGCTAACACTATTTAGGGCACTTCCAATTATGGTTTCCTGGAGGTTCAAGTGGGGTTCAGCTGGTTGTAAAAGCTGCCAGATTTCTTTAAGAGACTTTTGAAGAAAATATTGTAGGCTTCACTCTATGACAGATGATGCTGGCCCTCCAAATGATGTCTTCTCTTTGATGGGTAACAGATTGTTGAGAGGAAGCAGTAGCTACTCAGCAGTTTTAGGAGTATGATTCACCTAACTGGATATAGAGCTTAGATATATTTAAGGACAGGTGTTTTGTATCACAAAGTTTTTACTATATAGGGTTTTTTTTTCCCTATGTCTAGTTTTAATACAATGTCCATGGATGGCATTTTGTAGGCCATTTCTAAAGAAACTTGTGTCTTCTGAAACTGGACAAGAATAGATGTCATTTTGCCATCAATCAAATCATTTTTGATGATTGCATTTTTCTGTGTGGGTGTTTGGATATTATTTCCAAATATACAATCTGCAATGTGTCATCATAGAAAACATATCAGTTTTTCTGAATCTCAAACTACCTTCAGGATATTATTAATTAACATCCTTACTATATTAAAAATTTAATAGTCACTCATCTCCTTATGTTTGATTTCTTTTTCATTGTTTTAAAATGTTTAAAACATTGTTTTTAAAATGTTTAAAATAAGTAAGAAAATTAATATATTTAGAAAAATAAAACGGTTGCAAACAAAATATTTGGCTCTTAATCCACAACTAAAAAAGACCAAAATAGACCATTTACAGGTCTGTAGGCAAAGTCTCATATATAAAGTGAAACAACATGAAGGTCATTCACAAGACAAAATTATAAAGCCAAGATTAAGCATTACCATTTAATTAGCTATTGATTGTGTTTTTAAAGAAACAGAGATTAAATAGTTTTAAAAATATATTCTTGTTTTGCACAGGTATCAGCACCAATCAATCGATGTTTTCCATTAGAAGTCAAGCTTCTGATTTTTTTTTTTTTCAAGAATTGCTTTTCTGAGGAATCAATGATTTTCAAATACATTTTCAAGTTTTACATATGTGTGTGTATGAACATATGCTTACATACATTATTTGCATTTGTATGTGTACATATTTAAAAATATCAGATTGTATGAATAAATATGTATATATAATAGAAATTATATGAAATAGCATCCTTTTAATATTTCCAGTTATGTTTGCATATAAAATAAAATATCTGTTATTGGTTCTACCCAGATTCTCTAGCTCTAAACATAAGTTTTAATTTTTTGTTTCCCAACTAGAGAATACTATATTACTATGGTTAAGTGGGTAAGCAATACCAAGACAGTGGTGAGATGGTTGAACCGACCTCAGAACATATCCATCCTCACAGTCTGTGAGACCACCACTGGTGCCTGTAGCAGGGTGAGTATGATTACTTTTCTTCTATGATTGAAACAAAGTAGTTAATCCTTCTTTACTCAGAGAAATCAGGAAATTTTTTGAAAAAAGTCTTTGATATTAACTTTCACAGGAAGTTAGAAAACATCTATTCCCATTAAAAGTATATACTTGAGTATATTCTTGAGCAGTGTCAATGATAAGCAGAAGAGAACAAATTCAGCTTTTTAAAAAAATAAGTGAATTCTTGAGAGACAAAGGGTAGTCTAAGTTACATAAATGTCTTTCTCAAATGTTGAAATTTTCTCTACCTCTTGTCTTTGATTAACTTGGGATTCTACAAAATTTCTTCCTGGACTTTTTTAAACACTTTCATAATTCAGATTACCAAAACATAACCACTTCTTTATCCTTCAATTAAGTAAATATAAACAAAAAAAATGAGGCTCTTGGACCAAACTGTTTTAAAAGTAAATTGTATTTCAGTTTCTAAACTCAGTTTTTATAAACTGAACAGTAAATTCAACATATGTCATTTTTAAAGTTCTCAGTAGAAGAAATGGGGCAATTAGATTAAATTGTAGGTGTTATGCAATTGAGAAAAAAAAGGATTCCCAGATTATTTAACATTTGAAACATCTGCTCTAGGAAAGATGAAATACCCATTGTAGATTAGCATTTCTTTGGGATACTACCACAAAAATATTACATATATTATATATATTTATATATATATGCATATTTTATATATAACTGTTTGTATATATTGATTATATAAAACACCTATTTTCCCATATTGTGCATTAGGAGAAACAGGGCAACTGCTCTGCCTCTGAACCACATCCCTAGCCATCTAATGGCAAAACTTTTAGACCACAGAGTAAGGAGATGGAGCCCAAGCCTAGTAAAATTGTGTTACATATCAGTAACAGACTTGAAAAGACATTATGAGAGAAAACATTCTAAATTGAAATTTAGAATTTTGTTGAGAGGGAGCACTAGCTACCCAGCAGTTTTAGGAGTATAATTCACGTAACGAGATATATAGCTTAGATATATTTAAGGACAGGTGTTTTGTATCACAAAGTTCCCAAACTTATTTACACTTGACTCTAGCACTGTTCATGGAGGAGTCATGAGTACCTTATGACTAAAGGGGTTCTCTCCCTGGGATTTATGATTGGTTTAATATTAGAAAACTAATATTATATATATATATATATATATATATATATATAACAAGATACAAAAGAAGAAATATAGTTAAGTATTTCAGTAGATGGAGAAAAAGAAATTTATAAAATTCAGTATGCATTCATGGCAGGTAATTTTCAACATAACTAAGTAGAAGTAAACATCCCCAATCTGACAAAAATGATAATCTATTCATGAAATAGCTCTCATTCAATAGGTAAACACCATATTCACATAAAGATCAGCAATAAATCAAGGATATACATTCTCACTTATATTTATATAAACATTATTAGAAGCTCTAGTCAAAATATCTCAGGAAGATATAAATATTATAATGTTAGAAAAGAAGGAAGTGAAATTGTCTTTATTTCCAGATGACACTTTTGTGTATATAAAAAGTAGGATGTGCAAATAACCTAGAACAAAAGAACACAGTTTGTAAGGTTAGTTCACCAATTCAAATTTTTTGTTCAAATGCAAGTTTATGTGTGTGTGTGTATGTGTGTGAGTGTGTTGCAGATTCTAATTTTCATAGGAAACATTGACTAAACTATTTAGAGGTAAAGAATGCAATGACACCAACTTGCTATAAATTGTTTATTTTAAAAGTATAGTTCTAATTTTTTATTGGTTTTGAAAATTCATGCTTCTATCTTCTTCAATGTTTTAGAAACTTGAAAAAGAGGCAATAATGACAAATGATGGAAAATTATAAACAAGGGGTGATTATGTCTAATGGTATAAAGAATTTAAACTAGTCTCGTAAATTGTCTAAATTTACACCTGTTATGAAAAATAATTCAGAACATACAAGATATATTTCTCTATACTAATAACATTAAGAAGGACATATGCTAAAATACCAAGAAAGCCTTAAAACATTAAGTATGTAAGTATAAATTTGACAAATACTCTGAAAAATTTCAATATTGAATACTACAACATTGCTGAAAGGCATTTAAAAAGACTTAAAAAAATGAAAGCTAGTCCATGTTCTGTACTTGAAAGGCTTAATCTTGTTCACGTGTCAGTTCTACACAAATTAAGCTTGTAATTGCAATATAATGCAAAATAAAGTCTCCTTGGACCCTTTTTGTAGAAACACATAAGGTTTTAAAAAATTATGTGGAAATGAACAGACCTGAAAAAGCCCAAACTATCTTATAAAAGAAGTTGAAGGAGTTCATAATTCCTGAGTTTGAGGATAATTACAAAGCTACCCAAACCTTGAGATGGTAGGAGAGGTACAGGGACATACAAATAGATCAACGGATTCACACAGTTTATAGAAATTAGGCCCATATTTGTATGATTAATTGATTTTCAACATAGATACACTGTAACATTTAATGGAGTGAAAAAACATGTTATTGGAACAATTGGCATCCAAATAGGAAAACATGATATTTCTCCTCTGTTTTATATCACAGTTCTAATCTTCCTGAGATAAATCACGAAGTTACAATTTGCAGTCTTCTAAAGGAAAATACAGAATATGACTTCACTGTGTTGAACAGACAAAATATCAATAATCCTAAAAACAGTAACACATGGGACCTCATCAGTATTAGAAATTTCTAAATTAATTTCCATTAAGGAAACTGATAAACTGTAGACTGAGGGAAAATATTTTGCAAAATGTGTATCTGACCAATAAAAATGAAAATCCAAATAATATGTCAAAGCATGTGAACAGAAATTACAAGGAAGATGATAAATAAAGTTTTTCAACAACAGGATAGGATAACACTACACACCAACAACATTAGTAAATTGAAACAACCATGAGAAGGTTAGCAACATTATCTGTTGATGAATTTTAATTCTTTATAGGTGGGAGTGTAAACTGATATGCTTACTTTAAAAAAAATGACTTTCAGTTTCAAATGAAGTTAAACATATGCAAATATCATTGTTTACATATAAATACACATGTACATATATGTATGTATACATATAAAGGAATGAAAATTACTTGGTAATTCCACTTAGTACCCAAGGAATAAAACAAATGTCTATCAAAAGATTTGTAAAGGTCTAAATGAACTTCATTAAAACTTTACTCACAATAGATAAAAACTGGTGACTCTGTGTATTAAGAGGGAATGGATTTTAAAAATCAAGACCTATCTATATGAGAGAATTCTTATAAATTTAAGAAGAAATAGCAAGGGAATGTTGATAGACCCAACAATGAATGAATCTCCAAAGCATGTGATATGAGGAAAACCTCACCCCAGCAAGCACATAATGTGTGTGTGATGCACGATCTTAATTTTCTGGGTTACTGCAACAAACAAAACTTATCTATGGAGAGAAAGATCAGGAGAGTGATTGCCATTTTGGAACCTCTGGGAAGGAGCATGAAGGAAGTTTAGAGGAAACATAAAAACTTTTATCTATGAGATATAAATCAAGTCACTCAAACTCATCACATTATGAACTTCAGATTTGTGTATTTCATTATATGTAAACATTTATAAAACATACTTTTTAATAGTCTATAAAAGAGTGAAATATAAAAACATTTAGAATGGGATGATGAGCATAGATGTAGATATGAAGTAGGAGAATCAACCATTTACTTTTTGGGTTTGACTAACACTTGTCACATTAGGCTTGTTAGATAATTTATCTCAGTCATCCTCATTTGTCCTATTATATTATTGACTGAGTAGACTTTCTCCATATATTTAATACACTGTCCTATATGGTTTCTTATTCAACAGATCATTAAGTAATTTAAAAATTGGCCTACATATATTCCATTTAATCAGAGAAAGACTGTTAACTTCTTTATGTAAGGATGATCTGAATTCTTTTAGTTGAGTATAGATAACAGCAACCATTGAAAAAGAAAAAATAGTGCAATGAATCTGACACAACTTTCATATATATATATATATATATATATATATATATATATATATATATATATATGAATATACCACAGTGAATCTCATCATTGTGTAAATCCACAGGACATTAATTTAAAAAAAACATAACTATGAGTTAATGGCAGAAAGATCAAGAGGACCAGGGGGTAGGGAGAGGAAAGGAGAAGAAGAGGTTTTGAGGTATGAATTAGAGCAAGATATTTTCCATAAATGGATTCTATTTTCACACATGACTAAAAAGAACCAATAAAAAAAGATTGGGCACAGAGTATCAGGATTGGAAGGGTACTTAAAGATTATATGTCTTCCAAATTTGGAAGAAACAGAATTTCAAATGGGTGAAGTCTAAGAATTTTTTTTTTTTGGTGAAATTTGTGATGGAATATTTTAGACTGTCTGAATGGTATTTGCCAATGACTTTATGTAGGGGTCATTGGAAAATACCATTTTTGTTTGTTTCTTGTATTTTTAAATTTTTTAAAAATTTTAATTTGTTATATATGACAACAGAATGCATTACAATTCATATAAACATATAAAAAGAATAAATTAAAAAGAATAAATTAAAATATTATAAGAAAATAGAGGAGTTCTATCATATCATTCATTTAATATCTTCTTGATATTCTATTTTATTTCTATGTCTTGTTCAGAGTTAAAAAGGTTTTATTTCCAGTTAATTTAAATAGCAAAACAAAAAAAAATAGTAGTACATGAAATTTTGGACTCTTTCTGGTTCTAAGAAAACTTAGTGGTAGTAGTGAGCAGCCATGTCACTATTTTATGTATGTGTTCTCTATGTCTGAATTATAGCAGACCTAGAATGGCTATTGCTGAATTACAAATAGGAAATAGAAGAATAATTTATGCAGATGTTTTGATGATATCTGCATGTGGTGAAGATGCACATGCAGATATCATGCCTCAAAAAATAAAGTGATCAGTTATAAAGCAATAATAATATGAATTTAGAAAAGAAAAATGATATAAAAATTATCAATAAATTACTATGAAAAATTTGAAATAAGGAAAACCTCTAATATTTTATAGTTTTGATAATTTGAACACTTTTATTATAGAATCATTTCTTTCAAAAAAACCCACAAGATATTTCATGTCAGTACACAGAAACATTACTAAAACATTTTACCTACACATATTTAAGATGTGGTACATATATGTACATTTCATTGAGATGAAATTAGTCAAATTTTTCTTCTTGCAATATGATTTGGGTTCAGACGATTTGCAAAAATGTTTTAAAGAAATCTACAATTTTGGAATTTCAAAGGTTTGATGGTTTTCTTAAGACTGAAGTACTACTAATATGAAAAAAATTGCAATGATTAAGAGTAAATTGAATATTGGAACAAGGTCCATTTTTTATTTTATTCCTGGCTATTTGCCTAGTTTCATGGAGGACTTAATAATTTTGTTTCCTGATGATGCCTAGAGGTGAAAAGAGACAGACTCTGCTGGTTCAAAACAGTTTGAATGAGGTAATCAAACATAGCTGGGAAATGATCTTCTGTCTCTGGTGATATACTTCTGGGCATGCTAAATAATCTTACCAAAAAAAAACTTTATAATTAAATTATCGTTTAATCCCAATTTACTACTTTTCATTCATTTTAAATCAGTAATAACAATGTTATCTCTCTTAATGTGTCACTACTTGAATGGAGGATGAAGTAGTCTGAAGATAACAGTATAAAAAGGGTGAATTGTATATGCTTGTTTTGGCCTTAGATACTTCATGCAATCGATTGTTTTGTTTCAGAAATATGAGATGACATCAGACACCTGGCTCTCCAAACAGGTATAGTATAGGTGTTCTTACTCTAGAAAGTTATTTCAGTAATATTACTTTAAGGCTTTGATAGTTTAGACAAAATCATCCCTTCCCATTAAGGTATTTACGATTTGGGCTTTCTATGACATCATTTGCAAAATAAAGGTTACTTCTGTTTTATATGGAATATAGATTACAGAATAACTGTTAGGACCCAATTTCAGGATCACTCATGTAAGTAAACATTTGTGTAGATGAAGGAAAAAATGTTGCAATCCATCAAAACTGGAAACTATCTGCATTATTCAAATTGCCCAGAAAATTATCCAAACCTCCACATAAATTGGTCATCTGGATATTATTCAGATGAACACTTTTTTTTTCTTTAGATGTATTCTAGCTCACTGTGCTATTGTGTGACATAAATGAGCCTAGAATTGAGATGAGTACAATAGTGTGAAAACCACATTTCTCCACACCTAGTCTCATACTGGACAATTCAGAAGGAAGCACAAATGGATACTGTCGGATCCATTTCACTGCTGACTCCATCATTGCTTTTTAAAAGAGAAATGTTATGCTTTATGTAGTTGGGATGGTTTAGGTTTGGTTCTTCACAGTCATCCTTTATTTTATATTCTCTTCCTGGGTGTCATTCACATCTGTGGTTTCAATTACCTCCATATTTTGAAACCTACAAATTTACAGCCCCAGGCACTTCTGAGAGTTCTGACACATCCACATTCATCTTAGGATCTCCTCTTAAATCTGTAAAACATAACTACATATTCCCCAAATCCAAACTGAACACCTTTTTCTTCTATATAGATGTTATTTCTTTTCATCACAGGAATAAAAGCATCTTTATCCATCTAGTGATTAAAAAGATTAACTAGTTAATCATCAAGTTTCACACTTTCAATGATCTATCAAGTCAATTGACTTTTATCCAGTTCATAAACATTTCCCAGGTTCAAATGACAAGCACCACAATCCTTTCTTATTAGCAAAACCTCAACCCTTCAGGCACCTGCCAATCTGTTCACACTATGGTTTGGCTGAGCAACAGTTTTTGAAGTATGCATTTGATTGATATAACCAACATATTCCCATTATCCTCATATTCCCATTCCTACAACTCAAAAAACAACTTTTATCTTCTCTTTCTGTACTTCAGATAATGACCAACATCCTTTGATGGTCCACAATGGATTAAACTGGAAATTGTTTAATCCACCCTGTCTCATATCATTTTTATAACCATTTTCTATCCAAGATACATTAGCCCTCATAAACCAAGGCTCTTTTGCATATGCCATTCCTTGTAAACAGAATTCTTTCAACTCCCTTTTCTTCTGTGAAGTCTATTTATTTTCAAACCTCAGCTTAATATATTTATTTACCTTCCCCAATCACCCTAGTCAAATTACATATCCGTGTATGTATTATCCTAAAGTGTAGATTTTATATAACATATACATTATTTTTGTGATTTTTGTATTAAGATTCAGGGGCATGAAGGATGTTTATTTTTTTGCTCTTCTTTGTAATCCCAATGTCAAACATGGGTTCTAGTATATAAGAAGTACTCCACAAATAATTGTTGAATGGATTAAAAAACATAAAAGGATTGTTATTAAGTTAAACCCATACTTGCTTGGAGTATAGATTTATGAAAATATATATATATATATATGTACATATATATGTATTTTTTAAAATTTATATTCTGCATATATCTGTCTACATGTACAAATATCAGTTAATTCAAACAGTTTTACCCTAGTCAATGTGCAAGATAAATTTGGATGAAACCTTGATTTTGCAGACAAGAATGGACTCTCAATTAAATTCAATATAGAAAATATAAACAATGAAAAATTGAACTTAATGGAAATTCATGTATTCTGAGTGGCCTTGCTTTATGTGAATCTATTCTGTCATTTTTAATGTCATTGACATTCAAAGTAGTTTAGCAGACATCAACATATTTAAACTCAAAATTCCAAGTTTGTGAATGATTAATAGAAACTTTTTTTAAAGAAAAGCATCCAGCTGTTAATTATTCAGAACAAAATACAGTTTGCAGTTTATCCCAGCTTATTTTTTTTCCTTCAGAAGTCCCAAGGGATTTTTTGTTGAGTGATTAGAATCACATGAGATTGAAGGGATGAGCATGGTTAGAAGTAATGAGAGGAAGCAAATTTCTAAGATGACCAGAAATTTAATAGAGTTGTATGCTCACTTTCTAGATAGTAGGAAGGGCAGAGACAAATAGACATGGTTGGCCTGGTCTTTAAGGGACTTTCAGTTAAGATGACTGGTATGTAATATGTTGGGTCAAGTTAACAAGTTCAATGACCTAAGTTCAGTGCCACGAGTATCAGAAACACTGACTTCCTTAGGGTCATAAAAGTCAACAAAAAGATTGGCTCCACCTGTACACAGTTAGATGTTTCCAGTCAGATACTGGCTGGTGGTAAAAATTTTGAAGACTAGCAAACATTTCAGGTAGAACCCTTCATCTGTTCTTTTTCTGAACCAGTTTGAAGGCACCAAAATGGAAGAGGAGGGATGTTAGTGAGAAAATGCTGAGTATCTCCCACCAAACAATGCCTATTTATCTGTTGAATGAAGCTCAGCTTATGAGAGAATGTTGAGTAAGTTTAACATACTGTAGGAAGTGTGGTAGATGGAGTGATGTTTGTGTGAAACAAACATTTTTTTTGCTGTTGTGTACATGCATTCATCTATTCAACAATTATGAGTTGGGCACCTACTGTGTCCAGTCCAATAGAGTTAAGCAAATCAAATTTAATTATAAATTGACTAGGAGAGTAAGCCAACAAATTAATAGATCAACAAAATAGTTTACAGTGTTCAATAAAGACATGAAGGAGGTAAATACAGGATACATTTTAGAATATCTAATGAGAGATTCCTTAACTTATAGAGGTTCTATAATTAGGGAAATTTAAAAATGGTGTATGTCTCATGAAATTAATTTTTTTTTAAAAAAGTAAAGTATAAAGTACCCCAAGAACAAAACAGAAAGTTTGTTCCACGTGGAAAATTGCTCTAAAGATAGAGTGATAGGAGATGGAACAAATAGAATTAATGACTCTATCATGGTTGAAAAATGGGGTTTACTCAGTCAAATATTTTGTCTGTATCTATCATATGCCAGTAATGCTATTTTCCTGGCATTGAATTGTATAGTATTTTAGAGTTTTCAATTTATTGGTTTTCTAAGTGTTCATGATGTAGACTAGGAAAATATAATCAAGCACAATTTACAAGTCACTGTCCCAAATGGTGGAGATGTAGCATTGAAGGTTCCTGCCTTGTGGGGTTCACATTATAGAACAAAATTAAATAAGTACATTCAAATCTACATGCTTGCACTCATAGCAGACACACACAATTATATATATATATATATATATATATATATATATATATATATAAATTTGTGTGTGTATGTATATATATACATACACACACATACATACATACACACACAAAATGCATGTTGAATGATGGTCTATTTAAAAAGTAGAAGGAAGGCAAAAGATGATAAAGGATGTCAAGTAGACTTGGATGACCTGGCTTATCTGGTTATGCTTTACATGAAATAATCAGTGGACTCCTCATTGATAAAGTGACATTGGAACAGAGACACGAAGAAGACAAGAGAGCGAGCTAGAAGAAGGTAATAAAAATCACGAAGACTGTGGGTCAGGAGCCTGGGGAGGGAACAGCAGGACAAGATGACATGATCAGAAAACATAGGGACAAGTCATCTAAAAGGGCTGGAAAGCTATTTTAAAAATCTACAGATTAAACGATATCAAAGCCCTTCTTTCATACCATGTATATAACCACTCTCATTAATTTGATAGGAAGGAATTCAGTGTTCTCTCAGATAAATACATTCCCTTAACATTCTCCTGGAAGAAAGATAAAGCAATCTTTCAATGTGACTTTCATCATTTCCTTTTCAAAAATAATTTCATTTATTTAGTATGTCTTTATAGTTTAATTAAATGCCATCAATTAGGAATTCATCACAGTTATGGCTGGGCATTTTGTTTGTGTGTTTGTGGAGAGATAATCAATGGAACAAGAAATTGGAATGAAATTATTTTCTATGACTTCCAGTTCTGTGGCCTCTTCGTATTCATATTTTAAGTAATTTTGTGCTCATTTTCAGTATTGAATTTTCAAGTAACTAGAATTGCTGCATGAAAGAGTTCTGAAAACTATATGAACTATGTTATGAGCTTTTATATTTTTAAAAAATTTTATAAACTGATGTAGATGTTCATGTCTTCCTTACCTATGAAGAATAAATTGCCAAACAATTTCACATGAAAGTTTTTGTGTGAATCAATTTAAAAGTGTCACGTCTGTCCACTGTGCATAAGCTTCCCCATCATTTGTACCACTCACATAAATACCGGCACTGTCACACGAAGTTCAATTTTAAAAAATGCTGAATGTCATACCCTTTGTTTTTTAAATACTTGGACCATTTTTTCCAAAGTAATTCTAAATCAGTAATTTTTACACCATGCTTGACTTAACAGTAGTTGGTAACATAAATTTCATGTGCCATTTTGGGATTCTTATATGCACATTCTTATATACATTCTTATCTGTATTTTAGAATGAGGAGCCCGTGTTTTCTAGAGATGGCAGTAAGTTCTTTATGACGGTTCCTGTAAAGCAGGGGGGCCGTGGAGAATTCCATCACATAGCTATGTTCCTCATCCAGGTAAGTGCTGGCTCCTTTCTGTAGCTCAACTTGATTGTTATTATGTCCCTGAAAGTCCAATTCTTGTGGAGTTTTGAGCCTCTGTGAAGCTCTCTCATACTCGACTCATAGACATTTTAAGAGAAGAACCCAGTCCATAGTCATAAATGTAAGCGGTAATAGTGCACAGAACAGTCTCAGAAGGCAATTAAATTTATTGAGTTGTACATGTGTGCTATGGACAGAGGACCTTGGAGTAGAGAATTTAATCAATGAAAACCATCCAACTTTCAAAGACCTGAGGACAACCTAGAGGAAGAATTTTATCCAACATATACTTATTACCATTTTGCACAAATAATATTTTCAAGGAGTTATAAAAATTTTAAATGCTCAACGCAATTTCAATGTCCACCAAAATTGAGTGGATGAATAAATTAAACCCACCCACACAGAAAAGCACAATGTAGATTTTAAAAAAAACTGTGTAGGATGAATTTTTATGTATTGTCAAAGACACAGGACCTGTATAATATACTTGTGGTCTTTTTGATAAAAGTAGGGAATTTTTTGCTTTCCTCTAAACTTTACAAGAATGTTAACAGTTAAAAATGTTTGGTTAATTATTTAAAAACTCAGTAAATTCACAAGTTGTTTTCAATATGTCAAGATTAATATCAGTTTAATTTAATTTCTAATAACAAACATTCTTGAGGAAATAAAGCATTCTTCAAAATAAACTAAATAATCATCACAGTGTCATAGGTAAAAGTTTTATAATGATAAATATTTGTGGTTATGTTGGAATCTTTATGACAGTTTTACAAACAAGCCAGAATCATTTCATAGAAACAAAGTACAAACTAAAGAGAAGGTGGCAGCCAGGTGAGGTGGTGTAAACCTATAATCCCAGCAGCTAAGGAGGCTGAGGCAGTAAGATGATGAATACAAAACCAGCCTCAGCAACTTATCAAAGTCCTAAGCAACTTAGCAAGACCCTGTCTCTAAATAAAATATAAAAATGGGTTGGAGATATGGTTCAGTGTTTAAGCACCCATGGGTTCAATCCCTAGTACCCATCCCCACCAAAAATTGAAAAAGAAAAATGTGCCAAAAACTTCCTAAGTATCTTGGCTACTTTGACATTTACAGAACTTTTGGCTCTTGTACACATTCTAAAGTAATTATTGCTACCTGTACATATTTAAATTAATCAGCCTAAAGCTTTGAAGCCTCAATATCTTGTGTCAATGGTTTAAAATTCAAAGCTTGTCTAAGGTCTCTTTTATTAAAATAATTGTCAAGGATTTTACATTAATTTTCATGAAGGCTGAAATAAATAATTAAGAACATACATGATGATGTAGATTTAACATACAGAGATGTAGATTTATATATATATATATATATATATATATATATATATATATATATATATAAAATTATTAAGTGGTAAAAACTAAATTTAAACTAATGTCATCCCTTCTATGTTCTAAATAAATGCATGCATTCAATGATGAGTAACGTTTTGTCAATCAAGGCAAACCATTAAACTATAACAGGCAGGTAGCATTTTAAATTAATATTTTCATTTTTAAAAAAAATGTGAACCAGAAATGTCACTAGCAATTAATTTACTTTTGCTAAGAGTAAACTTTTGTTATAACAAACACTAGTTAAATATCTTGGACAAAAACAAAATTCATGCTTTTCAAGTCAAATAAATAATTGTGGCATTTTGTTGAATTTTAATATCCAGTAATTTATATTTAACAAGCTGTGTAAATATCTAAGTAGCAAAGATCATGTACAAATCATGGATACTGAAAAGACATAGCAGAGGATAGGATGAATGCACACTATGTCTTTATATGCTCAATTCCAAAAAGTAGAAAATCTGTTCAACATATCAGCAGGAAAAAATGGAGTCAAGTATATTAGTGGACAAATGATGAGGGCAGCCTATGGAGACTGTGGAGAGTTTACACAACTAAGCAAAAATTGCTTGTTAAGTTGTAAAAAAAGAAAGAAAATCCTTCTGTGCCCAATGGAAGCAGCCTGACATGCAATCTAATTGGTTATTTCTAAAATTTTCAGAAGAGCTTCATGGAGCAGATGTGTTTGTTTTGTGTCTTTTCTATTATGGAGATTCTAGCAAAGCCTCCAGTAAAGGAAAAACATCTTGCTCCATTCTGGTTGCTCTTCAAGCCTATTTATGGGTTGCCACACTGAGAAATTACCATGACTACATGATCACTTACGGATATTCTGACAATTGATTAAAATTAAACTGTTTTTTAATGAATCAGATTTTGTGCTTATGTAAATACAATTTTACCTGAGTTTACACACATACATGCATCATATTATTTTAGGAAAAAGTTCAAAACTACTTGCTTCAGCTAATCGCAGTAGCACATGCCTACAATCCCAGCGACTGTGGAGACAGGCAGGAGGACTAAAGCCAGCCTCAGCAACAGGAAGGCATTAAGCAACTCAGTGAGACCCTGTCTCTAAATAAAATACAAAATAAGGCTGGGGTTGTGCCTCAGTGTTCAAGTGCCCCTGAGTTCAATCCCCAGTATACCACCCCCCCCCAACACAAACACACACAAAAAAACACTTACTTGCTTCAATTTAATAATATCTAATATAAAAAAATGTTTTGTGAGTTTTGTTAGCCTGCCTTGTTACTTTATATACACTATAAAAATTTGAAAAATTCAAAGCTGAATAAACTAAATACAATATATAAAATTGCCCACAATCTCATCATCTCACATTCTGATATCTTTAATAAATTTCTGCATATATTTCCAATTTCTTTTTATACTAAAATATGTAGTTTTCCTTTAAAGACTGCAAGCAAATCATAATTTAGGTTTGCAATATTTAAAGAATAACTTTTCTCACATCATTTAATTGTGTTTCTAATATTTAATATTTTATTAAATGTGATTTTAATTTCTGTTCAATATTCCCTCAAGTAGATGTATTATTATTCTGTATTTAAATGATCCAATTTTCTTCATTATTAAAGTGATTTCTACTTTTGATATTAGAAGTAATTCAGGAACAAGCACTCTTATGCATAAATACTTTTTTTCCATTCACAGTAATTCCCATGAAAATGACATTGTAGTTGTTAAAAGGCATTTAGGTAAAGCCTATGCATGTGTAATATATTTGTTTAAGTATTGATATGTAGTGGAAATTTGATCTTGCAAAACAGCACAAAATTTGCTGTCTAACTAGTAACACATACCAATGTTGATGACCTTGTACTTGTCTTCCTGCTCTTTCTGTTCTGTTGTACCTTCAACATGGGCATGCCAGAAAGTGAGAAGTGATGGGACCAGGAGGCTTTGCCCCCTCAGTCAGAAAGACCACCCCTGCACATCTTTGTGCTCGGCTGAGAGCATCCCACTTCACTCACAACCTGTGTATTTAAATGAAATTAGTACATTTTTGCAAACATTTTGCTGTCTTTTATAATCAGTGACTAGATAAAAACCATTGAAGGGCAACAAACTGAGTTATTGCTTTCAACCTTTTTTTATTATAATGAGAGTTATCATTACAAATACAATAGTGTTTTTTCCTTTATTTACAGAAGCTAGTCCTTGTTAAAATAATTGCAAAAAAATAAAAAAAGATTGGATTGATGTATTTTCCTCTGGTCTTCTCCCTTTAAGCATGGTTGTAATTTTATATAAATTATACATTATATCCTGAAATTTTAAACTTAGATTTTCAATGCAAACTTTTCCCATAATGCTACTTAAAAACAAAAAACAAAAACCTTTAGATTATTAGCATTTAGTTGATTGGATGCAGATAGATAATCATAATTGTCAAGTGTTTAATTGAATGGCAATTTATTGTAACTATAGATGGCACAGTACATAGTTTATTGAAGTTATTAATTATTACTTTAATATTGATAAATTATCAGAACTGGAATTCTTTAATTAAATGTAAAATATTTCTATTCCCTTCTACATGTATTTCCCGATTACTTTTATTATGAATATGTAAAGGCATACATTGTGAGCATTTTCTTATTTTCACATATTCAATTAAAAGCAATATATTAAAAATATGACTTTTCTAAATTTCTGTAGTGCTAAAATAACTTCTTCTGAACAATCAAGTCTATGCTACTAAATGTGAAATTGTTCTTCTCCACCATTATTGACTATGTGCATATTAATATCCACTTATATACTTTCTTTAATGTACCTCCTGAAGTTATCACTGAGATTAATTTTTTTTCTTTTTCTTTTTTTTAAACACTTCAGATATTTTCCCCTTCCTTCCCAAATAATATTTATTAAGTAGACCTCTAAGTTACAGACTCCTATTTCAGGAACTATAATATCACACCTCCTGCAATTCAATTCAGGCTTCAATGAAAAGCTTTTATCAAAGGAATGGGACCTTTTCTTTTCTTTTTTTTAATCAAATATGGGGTAAGCACAGTTCCCATTATATTAAGTGGTTCAGATTTGTGGACACAAGCAACTTTAATGTCATCTTTTAAAATTATGTTAAATGAAAAATCACATGTTGGTGAATCCATTTAGTTTGTCTATTTAACAACATGAGGTTTTACCCATGAGAGCTGATGATTTCACTTGGAACACATCTATGTGCCATTATTCATTACAAATACTGTAGAAAAATAACATGCCCCCAATTCACAATTCTATCACCTAATCAAAAATTTTTTCATTAAATTTCACTGGAGTATCTGATTAGGACATTGTCTGAAAACAATTAGCTCATTTAATGTGATGAATAGACAGTAAATTAAAGCATTCTATTTTTAAGCACTACAACATTTTCCTTATTTAGAAGATATAAAAGTGAAACAGAATTCAGATAATTGAATGAACAGGCAAAAAGCAAAGGTACCATTAAATTTTTACTGACATCAACATGTCTTTATTTCACAAATATAAATATAAAATTGATATTTAACTTCTTGGACTAAGATAAAATTTCTAACCAAGTCGGAGAGGTATCTGAGGCCTAATTCCAAATAAAACCACTATATTCGGAATTTTTAGGCTTCTTTTAAGAATGAACAAAATCTCCAATTTTAATGCTTTTCTCTTCCCTAAAATTAGAGTGGACATGTGAGTTCAATTTTGAAGTATGTTTCCATATTGCTTCATTCAGAGGTCTATTATGTTTTCACATTCATATTCAAGCGTTTCTTTTCTACCAATTAATATAGCAGAGATTATGGATGCAGTGAAAGAAAGAAATTCTGTTGTGGAGTAAAAATTGTTATTTTCTGCTGTATTAAATTTTCTCTCCTGAGACTGTATTTCTGGTGAAAGTATTTGAAAAGCTAACTGGAATACAGATACCCCTAATGCAAGGCAGTCAAGACCCTTGCTATGTATTTTTTTATGAACTGTAGAGTAATCTACTATATTCTGATTGTTATTGGAGTTATTTACTTTGCATCTGGATCAAAATTAATGTGTTCACTGTTATGAAACTCAGTATCCCATATATATATATATATATATATATATATATATATATATATATATACACACATATATTATTGGAAATTAAGTCTAGGCTATAATAAGTGGAATGGGGATTCAACTTATTTCCCAGCTCATATTTACCTTGGTAAAAATATAAAAAGCAAGGCAATTACAGATGTTTGAAATAAAATCAAAAGCTTGTGAGGTTCTTAGTATGACTCTCAACAAGAGATGTTTTCTTCTTACACTTAGAAGCAAAATATTTTGAAGTAAATGGACCTTTGAAGTCAATAGTGTAAAATTTTATTCCTGTGTTCACTGTGTTCAAACATTTTTCAAAGCATTGAATTTTTTGCTCAGGATCATTTAAATGCAGCCTCTCTCTCTCTCTCTCTCTCTCTCTCTCTCTCTCTCTCTCTCTCTCTCTCTCACACACACACACACACACACACACACATAATAAATTCTCTTAAAAAGAAACTAATCAACCTAGAAATCTGTGAATGAAATTTTGTCCTGACATTTAGAAATATTGAGCAAGTTTTCTTTATTAATGTTGTAAGAATTCTTTCATCCTTTATATTGACATTAAAGATGCACTAAAACATACAGATATTAGTATTCTGATCTTGACACATTCATGAAAGAACCTGAAAATAAGTGAGGATATCTATCCACACAGTTACTGTCCTATGGAAGCTTGACCACAAAATGTCTGAATTTAGAATTTCACATCCACCTTAGGTTGTATCTGTCTAAATCTCACAAATTATGTTTCATATTACATTTATACTTTTATTTAGCTCACAAATACTTGCAAATGACAGTAGTGCCTTAGACAGTGTACCTCAAATGAAAAGTTTAAAACTTACTACTAGCATCATAAAGCAGAAATCAGGAGGAAACTGGAAAAAAAAACAAGAATGACAAATAAATTCATTGAAAGGTATTCAAGGAAAAATAAAGAGAAATCTAAAAATATGCAAAGGAGATAAATGAAAACCTCCAACAGAATGAAAATAAAGAAAAACAAAGTATCAGACATAACTACAACTTAAAATCTAACTGATTCCATACTGGAGTTCTTAAATGAGATTAATAAGAAAACAATGGAAGAGATAATATTTAAAATCATGATATAACAACTGTAAGCAACAACAAAAATATTCTATAATCCAAAGAAGATATCTATGTAAGGTTGATAAAAACATTATTAAAGTTATTAATGTAAACTTAAATTGTATAGCTAAATGCAAACCTAGCACCAGGTTTTGAAGCACTAACTCTTTAGACATAGTATTCATGATAAATACATAAAATTGAAAGAGGTCTTTAACAGTGTATCAATTACACTAAAAAAATTGTATTGACCTAATTTACACACTAAAAGAAAAACTGATTTTCAGTTTGTCTTTTGTAAAGAATCCAATTCAATCCTTTATGCAAAATAGACATCTAAAATAAAATTATTCAGTAAGGCTAAAAACTTGATACCAAATAAAAGAACTTTTATTCTCAAAGCATTAAAGATGAACAAAAGAAAATAAATTATAAAAAATATATAGTAGTTAAAAAATCTATATCTGAGCCATAGATAGCATATGGTATTCAACATTATAGTATTCTATGGTATTAAACAAAATCATTATTTAGAAATCTTAGAGTCACACAAAAACTAATGTTTGCTCTGAGTAGAAGTGAGTCAAGTGGACCCAAGACTTGAGACTATAGATATATCATAGGTAGATAATTAGGATATATTAATATAATTATAAATATTTGAACACACATCAATAAAAGATAATATATTCCCTTCAATTTTATATGAGACATTAACAAAATTGAACGCATACAGGACAAAGAAGAAAAACTCACTGACTTATGTAAGCAAGAATGTTGTTGTATCCACCTAAAACTAAAAAATGAATATTAAAAAAGGGGGGGCTGGGATTGTGGCTCAAGTGGTAGAGTGCTCACCTAGAATGTATGAGACACTTTGTTAGATCCTCAGCACCACATAAAAAATAAAATAAAAATATTGTATCCACATAAAACTAAAAGATAAGTATAAAAATAATGTAATCACAGTGTAATATCCTAGAGATCAGAAAGACTGTGTGTGTGGGGGGGTGGATGTGTGTGTGTGTGTGTGTGTGTGTGTGTGTGTGTGTGTGTTGCTGGAGTTTATACCTGGGGCACTATACCACTGAGCAACATTCTCCAAATCTCCAGCTTCTTTTTTTTTTTCTTTTTTTTGAGACAAGGTATCATTAATTTGCTGAGGCTGGTCTCCAACTTTGTGATCATTCTACTTCAGCTTCTTGAGTCACTGGAATTACAGGTGTATACCACCACATGCTGCTCCATATTACATTTTTAACAGGTTTTCTATGTAGAATATATAAAATTTAAATTTTCTCAATTTTACCATTCTCTGCAGAATTAAAACCAAAATTGCAAATTTATAAAATATTAATAATAATATCAAGAAGAATGATAGCATGTATTCTCACAATTAGTGGTCAGAATAAAATACAGAGCTTTAAGTAATTATAAAAATGTAAATGAAAGAATAGAATCAAATGTATTGGATTCTCAACTCAAACACCTAGAAAGCAATTGGTAAAAATCAACATAAGACAGAAAAGTGTAAGGAATTATGTTTGAAGCAGAAAACCAAGTGGTTATAAACAGAAAGAATAAAACTAATAAATTAAAAAATAATGCTTCTTCTTTGCAAAGAAAGAAGGAAAAGAAGAAAGAATGAGAAAATGGAAATAAGGCAAAACAAAACTTGATCCAAGTCAACAAGAGAGATTTAAAAAATAAAGTAAAATTATTATTACGATGATGATGATGGTGGTGGTGGTGGTACCAGGGATTGAACTTAGGGGCACTCAACCACTACAAAACATTTCCAGTCCTTTTGCACATTTTGTTTAGAGACAAGGTCTAGCTGAGTTGCTTAGGACACACTAAATTGATGAGGCTGGCTTTGAACTTGAAATCCCCTGCCTCGGGCCTTCCAAACAGCTGGGATTATAGGTGTGCACCACACTCCCAGCAAGAAAGTAAAATTAGGCATGATAAGAAATGACTAGTGGGACCAAATATATATTTTAATAAACCATTAGAGAATATTTCTAGAACTCTATGCCAATTTATTTGAAATTTTATTTGAAATGAACAATTTCCTGAGGAATACATTTAGCCAAAATTGTCCTCAGGATATAGAGAGCTTTAACTGACTTATGACACAGATGAAATAAAATCTTACCAAAGAATCATGCCACAAAGGAGTGCCAGGCTTATATGACTTATTTTACAGAGAATAATTCCAGGCTTTGACAGGTAATCCCACATAAGTTATACTGTGCTACAGCATAGATTTTCTTTTTAGTAAAAATTGTGAAAATTTTTACAAAACTTAATACTAAATTCTTTTTATAAAACCTAAAATTTACACATCTCTGCCTAAAATATAATATTTATTTAGAAAAGAGATATCACCAACATTTCCATTGCAGTCAGGGACTAAAAAAGATACATGCTATTGCTACTTTAAACATTGCATTGGAGGAATTATTTAACATAAAATCATAGAAAAGTTAATAAATGGTCATAAACTTGGAAAAGTATTCAGTAAGAGAACAGATATTTAAAATAAAAATAATAGATACATTATATGTAAAAATCAATTAGAATTTGTAATGAAAGGAAAAGTACTTTTTATAAAAATATATATTTAGCAATAAATATGAAATTGAAATATAAATGGACAAACTTTTTGTGAGGAAAGTTTCAGAATGTTCCTGAAAGATAGTCAGGTAGGCTTAAACAAATGTGAAAACTTCTTGTTCTTGGCCAGATTTATAATATTCAATAAATAATAATATTGAAATAATATTAATTCAATTAAAAATTCTACAGTTTTTATAATTATTTATTTGTAGTAAAGTTTGTGCTGAAATGTTTTATGTAAAGTTGTCTAAACTGCACAGCTTCTAATCATTTAGGAAAGAGTGATCAAAGTCTTATGTTCCTACCAGTCTGCTGTCAAGTTCATGCATAGGCACGTGCTCACCTGAAGTTTTCTGAGTGATTTTTCTATAGTTTAGGAATAAAGGTGCAGTCCAGTGTCCTTTTGTATTTCTAGGAGTGTGTGTGTCTCCTGGAGATTTAAGACAGAAAACTGAATGTTAGCAGAGAACTAAAAAATTAAATGTGGCACCAGCAGTTGGTATTTTCATGTTTACTAGAGAGGTGCTGGTTAAATAAAAAGAAAATCAATATCTTCTATTTCTTTGCAGAGTAAAAGTGAGCAAATTACTGTGCGGCATTTGACATCAGGAAACTGGGAAGTGATAAAGATTTTGGCATATGATGAAACGACTCAAAAAATGTGAGTGCTCTTTGGTTTTCACGTCAGGCAGGAAGTCAGATTTTTCAGATGAGATCTTTTCTACTAGATTTGTTTTGCTTACCATCCTAGTGAAAATAGCCAGCCATGTAAAGAATAATCTCTTTTCAAAGACTTCTATACTTCACTTAAAGACACCTTACACAGAAGCATACACATGACACATACAGACTGAGATTATGAAAAAAGGTGACGATTTTATAAAGAACAAAATGTACATTTTTCAGATGGATCAAAGTCCTGTGGTTGAACAACAAAACAGCATTTGCTTGTTTTTCCACAGTTTAGAAAATTCAAGTGAAAGCTGAGTGTGACAAAGATACATCATTACTGATGCTTGTGCTGTTTTCTCTCCTGGACAGTTACTTCTTGAGCACCGAGTCTTCTCCCAGAGGGAGGCAGCTGTACAGGTAGGCACTGTGCAAGGATCTCCTGACAGGTGGGCTTCTTAATAGCCATTAACCCAAAATGATGAAGAGGTGCAAAATTTCGAAATGTCATTTTCAGCATGGCTAGGAAAGAGCCATCATGTGATAAAACCTTATATTCTTGGTTCTGGGTCCTCTATGAGTCTGAAGGATTATACCTAAAAAAAAAAAAGGAGACTTTATCTGCTTTTAGTTTCTCTCTCTCTCTCTCTCTCTCTCTCTCTCTCTCTCTCTCTCTCTCTCTCTCTCTCTCTCTCTCCCCCTCTCTCCCTCTCTCCCTCTCTCCCTCTCTCCCTCTCTCCCTCTCTCCCTCTCTCTCTCTCTCTCTCTCTCCTCCTCTCTCCCTTTCTCCCTCTCTCTCTATCTTCCTCTCTCCCTCTCTTCTCTCTCCCTATCCTCCTCTCTCCCTCTCTTCTCTCTCCCTCTCTCCCTCTCTCTCTATAATTTGCTTCTCTCAATTCTCCTCATTATTTGAACTTTATGTATCTTCCCCAGTATCCACTTCTTCTGCTGAGTCTCATTTTGAATTTTTGCTGCATTAATGTGGCACATATATAATTTATTCCTAAATAAAAAACACAATAGTTCTGTGAGCACTTATCAAGAGTATCAAGCAGAAGCTTCCTTTTTTGTCCCATATTTCATAAAATCCAATGAGATTGCTGTGGGAGAGGCATCCTTATTTAAGGAATGTTCATCACATAACTGAAACAAAACAATGCATGGAGGAGGAATATTTACAGCTGCCCAATTTTCCCAAAATGTGGAGCTGTATTCATAGAAAGAGCTTACTTATCATGACACACTTACTTATCATTACAATGTCTCCTCACTCACAAAGCATTCTTCAGACTTTACAAGAAAGGACTTTTATTTTGGGGCAGCCAATGACCTATTAATTGTAGACTTCACATACACTTTCTAATTTTCATTTCATAGGTCCATTTTTTAAGTGTCAAAACTGCCATGTCCTATTTCAGGTGGAAATGTTTGAAGAATTAGCACCTCTGATTCTTACCAAGGAGCCTAGATGTTCCTTTGAGAGCAAAACCCTTACTCCCCCTGATTCGCCCCTGCACTCTCATTCATGCACAATTCTCTTTCCTACAAAGCAATCCCTCCTTCTTATCATACCTCCCAGAGGCTCATTTTCTTTATTATTCTCTGGGACTTTCTGGAACTCAAGTTCCCAAATTCTGACGACTTTCATTTTCTTCTACTGAAGAAAAGCTGTTTGTTAAGAGATATCAATTCAAATTTTGGTTTAAAGGTGTTAATCAAAAGTTCTGCTCATTTTTTCTTTCTGGTGACCTTAAGCTTATCTTCTTGAAACACATATTATAATTAATGCACAATCGTTCAGAGGCTGAAAATGTTTATTTGATCATTGTTTTATTATTTCTGTTTTATAAAACCATGTCAGAATTTAAGGTTGGTTAAGGTGAGCAAATGGAACTGCCTCAATCTCCCTTCCTTTTACCATTGTAAAATGTGATTTGAATCACAATGAATCCTAAGATTTGTGAGCTTGCCTCATCTTTCTCCTGAGGAGGCAGAGCAGTCAATATATCTATGACCTGTACTAGTGTAACCAACTGTGCTATAAAGAAAATGTAGTACCAATAAATTTTCCCTTAAATAGTTCATCAAATGCCAGTTGGCTTGACTGTAAGATAATGTTAGTGTTTGATCCAGAAAACTCAATCAGTGTCTTGCTTAAGCTATAAAAATGGTCAATGGCTGACTTAATGTATGGCCCCAGAATTCCCTGCATACTCAGAACTATATTAACATAGTTGGTGTTACATTTGTTTAGTTTCAAAATTTGCATTTCTTATTCTGACAATCTCATAATCTAAGTAATGAGAAAATATCAGCATAAATATCTAGGGAGCTTGGATCTGAACGCTTCATGGAAGCATAGAAAGAAAAAAGTTTTAAGTCTTAGTCACTGGATTGCTCTGTGAAAGTGGGACAATTTCTAAGGCTCTCTGTGTTGCTGGTTATACAATATTCTGATATAACTAATGAAACTGGATTATATACCTAAAATGGCTAAAATGGTAAATTTTATGTTCTATATATTTTATCACAATCAACAATATAAATGATTATGATTATCTTATAAGTCATCATACTGGTAAACTAGCTAAATTGTTTTACATGCCTAGTAAATACATATTATATTGCCTTTAGTAAGGTTAAAGTATGAATTGTAATTAGCTTGTAATGTTTCAAATGTTTGAAATTTTGACTTATGAACTATAATTAAAATTCAACCTTAATTGCTTCTGGTGCTTCTGGTACCCACTTTAACACTGCTAGCTCCATCCCATGACTGTAGCACACTGCATGTTGAAACAAATGTGAATACTATTTGTATATAAATTCCCAAATCATGTTTCATTCCAAAATGCAACTGAGAAAATTTTGTACAGCTTTTAAAAGGTATTCTTAGTTATATTTTCATCCATTAAGTAGGATAATATCATTTACAAAATAAGACATTCAATATAAGTAATTTAACCTTGGGTGAATATGTCTGCCCCATAATGTTAAGCACCATTATTGTAAAATAAAGATGATGATAACTTTTCTCTTTACCTCCTGTATTTATTAAAGCATGTGTTATCATTAGCATTATATGTATTATAATACAAAAGTTACTTTTCTTTACCTAACATTTTACTGCAAAGTTCTTAATTCTCTGAACAAAATACCCACAAAACGAAATTACACCTCATTATATGGTTTAGTTTCATTATATTTTAATCTTGAAATGCTTCCATTTGGAAGAAAGACTCTCCCATGTAACAATTCCAATAAGTACTTTTTACTATAGGTACTTTGGGAGGAAAAATATGACATTGATGCCAAATTCTAATGCTTAGACTATTAAGTTTAGAAAATCATAAACTTGACTTTGTGTGAATTGTAGAAATATTTATTTATTTTTTGAACTGACATTTATCAGTGACTACTTTATCTCTTTCTATCTGTGGCCAATTTCCTTTAAGTCTGAAAAGTAAAGAAATATGTGTAAAGAAAATGCAAATAACAATAAGTTACATTGAGTCCTATGGAAATCAGTTTCTTTATAGCCATATATAAATACATATTACATATATACAGGCATGCATAATTTTAATTTTATTACAGAGAAGAAAAATGTGTTTGTCTGAACATTAATAAAGGAAATTCATTTTGTATGTGTATGGTGAGTCATAATTTATAAGGAACTTCTGTGCAAGCACTGATGTAGCTTTTCTGTTTAAGTTACACTTTATTTAAATGTGATATACACATTCAAGTAACTTCTAACTTTCATTTTCTTTCTCCAGTGCTTCTACTGAAGGATTGTTAAATCGCCAATGCATTTCATGTAATTTTATGAAGGAACAATGTACATATTTTGATGCCAGTTTTAGTCCCTTGAATCAACATTTTTTATTATTCTGTGAAGGTAAGGTAACATAGGATTTCTGATTGGATTTGATGAGTTACCTATTACTACCATAAATAAATTTAACTGTTATACATTAGAGATACAAATTTTATTTACATATTTCATTTAGAATTAGCAATTAGGAGTGAGACCTCATGTGTATATAATTGATAAAAGCTATATGAACATGGGTATTTTTAAAAAGATGAATATACATTGATGAACTCAGCTATTTAAGAAAAGTAGCAGTGCTGTTACAACAATGTGTTTGTTGTAAAAACATTTTGGATATATGGAAAATGAAATTTCTCTGTTCCTGTTTTCATTAGTTCTGAGCAATCCCATCACCCCTATTACTTCTGTTTTTTGACAGTATGCCATAGTCTTCCAAGATTATATAGTATTTTTAGAATGTTCTTAAGAATCACTTACTCTTTAATCTGATGCTCTGTTTTGTGAAGACAAATTGGAATCCATGTGCCCTCTTATAATGTGATGAATTGAGTGTTCCTCCTCCCGTCTAAACATTAAGCTGTTCGTTTTTAAGATAGAGTAAGGAATACACTAACATTGACTCTTTTTTAGTTATTGTTCTCTTGGTATCTAAAATGAAGTAATCAAAAGAGAAAAATGCCTCTTTAATGATACCAGGGGGGAAAATTGGATTTTTAGATAGAGTTCCTAATTAAGAAGGGAGGTTCAAGATAACATCTTATGGTAAAAACTTAACTTATGTATTTTAAATGTTTGAGATTTTGGTTAATGTATTTTTAAATAAACATATTATCAGCCCCCTTTTTCATTATCTTTTAGGTAAAAGTTCCAAGTTTAAATAAATTCTTTCTTTCTTGACTGATTACAAGTAGAATAAAATTTTGTATCAGCTCATGGGCAATAAATGTCATGAATCAACTTCCTCAACATCAGTGATTGTTGTATAAAGACTAAAGATAGAAGAGTACAGCACATAGGGCTGGCTAACATCAAAGATGTATATAAATAAAAGGCATTTGGGTACATGAAGGTTTTAGCAAAATCTATGGAAATAGTGCTACTCCCCAGAGTTCTTAATTCTCTGAACAAAATACCCACAAAACAGATTATACCTCTTTATATGATTCAGTTTCATTACATTTTAATCTTGAAATGCTTCCATTTGGAAAAAAGATTCCGCCATGTAACAGTTCCAATAAGTGTTACTTAGATGTCTTTAAAAATATTTGTATACTTATATTTTTAACATCAGGTCCAAGAGTCCCATTGGTGAGCCTACATAACACGGACAACCCAGCAAGTGAGTACACAGGATGTTGCTTTAGACTACTTCTGCCTGGCATTGACATAGCCATTATATGTTTTTCAAGATGTCTGAAGAACCTTCTTCAGACCCATCATGGGGAAATCTGTGTGGACACTATCAATTTGACACTATATAAGTAAGAATGATAAAAAAAATCTAGCGCCTTGAGTTATCTTACAGCTGGGATTGGATCTTAGCTGCCTAAAATGGGGTACCTACTATCTACCTCAATCCCATGATAAATGATGAATGAGGCAGGTGCATTTCAACCTTCTGAACCCTTCATTCTTTATTGGCCTCATGTAGGTTGTTCCTCTAGAACAATACCTTATATGGACATTTGGAATAATCATGAAAAATATATTATTTTATAAATGTTATACTGTCTTAAAGATATCTATATCTTCTAGTTTAATATACTCACTTTTATTCATTTTATGTTTATTCAACTTTATTTTTAAGTAGATATACACATTATCAAGCAAAGTGACCAAGGCTAAGGCAATATTGTGTTTATGTACTTGGCAGTAGAGTGGTTAAATAAACATATGCTTGAGCTAAGTTTAGAAATAAATATCCAGATTGCTTCTTGCCTTCCTGTGTCATTCCTTTCTTTCATCTTTGCTTCCTTTTTTTCTTTTTAGATTTATTTGATCAGTGCTCTTATGCTCCAATGATTAAACATAAACTATTTTAATCTAAATGAGGCTCATTCTGTTGACTCTTTTCATCTTTAGAACTTCCCTGAGATAGGGAGTTTTATTTTCTCTTTTTTTTGGATAAGAAAGCTAAGACACAGAGAGGTTAAACAACTTAGCCAAAGTCATACTTCTAAGTGGCAGGGCCAGGAATCAAGTAAAGCAGTTTGACTTCAGGATAGGGTTTTTGCTCAGTGTAGAAGTGCACATCTGTAATCCCAGCAGCTTGGGAGGCTGAGACAGGAGGATCATGAGTTCAAAACCAGCCTTAGGCAAAAGCAAAACACTTAGCAACTCAGTGTGACCCTCTCTCTAAATAAAATACAATATAGGGCTGGGATGTTGCTCAGTGGTAGAGTGCCCCTAAGTTCAGTCTTCAGACGGGAAAAAAAAGATAGGGTTTGTAATTAGTAGAGTACAATGGTACCTTCTTCTATCATGTTTTTGTCCTGTATCACATTTATACTGAAGTAGGAGTCTTAGATATCGTCAGCTAGAAGAGTCACAGATATAAAAGTGGAAAGTTGAATGATAAATAATATTTTGAGAAAACAGGAACCATTTATACATTGCAAGACTACCAATACTATACTTATTTATACTATCTTCATACTTCAATACTAACATATGGAGGCTAACTGCCTGCCCTGGACAAAGACAGATTCAAATTTGTATTGTAGTTTTTATTATTGTTATTGCTGTTGTTTTGTCTGGCCTAAAGATGGGTTAGCATATATTTTATTATTTGTTTATTCCTTTAACCCTGACCTCAGTATATATCTTAAAAAGGTTATAGAAGCAAACTCAATCTGTTCAATACTAACAGTGACAGCAAAAGTTATTAAAATAAAGACAGCATGGTTAATGAAATACAAGGAAGGATTAATTACATAAATTCTTAGAGAAATCATGATATGAAATGATCCCATAATATACTTCTTGTGAGATCTTATTCAAGTTAGTTAATGCCTCATAGGGTCAATTTCTTCAGAGGGAAATAAGCAAATGATTTTGAATAAGGATGAAATAAATTCATAACATTCAGGTCACACTTTATAAATGACAACTATTGTATTTTATTGCATATTCTGCTTTTAACAAAGGATGATTAAAAGGAAATTCCCAATCTAATTTTATTTTTTTTACTATAACAAGACAATGTTTTTATAATAACATTGTGGCAAATTATGAAACATTTATTCTGCAAGTTACAAAATATGTCTCTTATAAATGATGAAACATTTCTGTTTAAGGGAAGTCTTTATGATCTTCCTAGTTAAATGGCAAATATAATTATCTCATGATCAAAAATTTTTTTTTAAATGGCTACAAACAGTGGTCAGGTGTTCACTTTTCAAAGAACAATTACTTATGGAAATAAAATGTACATTTAATGAGAAGTCTGTCTTTTGGTTGGTGAAAGTAAATACAACAATGAATCAGTATTAACTCATTTGAGCCACAGAAAAAAAGCCACGAAGAGAAACTTGTAAAAGAAAAATTAAAATATTTAGCAAACATGAAAAAAAAACACAATAATTTTCAAAGAAATGAAAAATAAACATTGCCATGTAAGTATTTGTTAGGAACTCATAGCAATACAATTTTTACTTTAAAGATGAAGATATAATTTCTCCTAACTTGCTAGCAGAAATATAAATTGAAGCCACCATTTTTTCATACATTTTTTTTTAGTTGTAGATAAACACAATACCTTTATTTATTTTATGTGGTGCTGAGGATCAAACTCAGTGCCTCACATGTACGAGGCAAGTGATCTACCACCGAGCCCTGGTGGCTCCAGTCCTGGAGCCACCATTTTGGGAAAAATATTAACTTAGTCATAAATTTTTGATATTTTATGTCCTTTTTATTTACTTTTAGTTTTTTATTTTGAAAAAAAAGATTCTAAATTAAATTATTTTAACAAGGCTATTGATAATAAAAATATTATAAATTACAAAAAATGGGAGTTTATAGGAAACTTTAATGTAATATGAGTCCCCTGGATGGCTCCCATTTACCATTCCAGAACCAAATTTAACTCCTCATTCTTCTCTTCCATGTGCTCTGGCTCAGAAGTAGTTTGTGTAGATAACTTTGGTTCTGTTGCCCTGTGGTTGACAGTCGGATTCAGGGGATAGCAATGAGGTAGGCAACTAGTGACAGGGAGTAAGTGACTTGGAGTTATCTATCCATCAGTTCCTGTAGAGTCTTCACAGATTGGCTGTAAGCTTTGGCTAAAGTTATTGACCTCTCAATATGGAATCCATGCACAACCATCTGCATGGAGATCCTAATAAACTACTTTCTCCTCCTGACCATCAGGCTTAACAACTCTCATAAGCCTTGGGTTACCATACCATCCTTTTTTTTTTTTTTTTTGTCTGTACTGGGGATTGAACCCAGGACCTGCCCATGCTACACAAGTGCTGTACCACTGAGCTACATGCCCAGCACTGCATATCTCAAGGTTCCTTCTACCCCCCCCAATGTCCATAAGTCTGCAATAAATCTCAATAATCTTAATAGATTATTCTAATGGTTGAATACCATCAGTTTCCTATCAGAATTAAAATAAAATATATTTGTAAAAAACTACTTTTTTAAAAAAACTACTTTTTAAGTTACATGTATAGGTCATTAATCAAAAAACTAGTTGAAAATGTACATAAAATTTTAGGAAAATGCATGCAAATATTAAAGTTTATACATTTATTTGCCGGACAGCTTCCAAATGATTACGTTGCAGTTCTTCAGTGTTTTCTAAAGGTTCTACAATGAACATATTACTTTTATACTAAAAATAAATAAATCCTTCAATAAAATGCTTAGTGACTTGATAAGTGACATAAATATGTAGAATTTTACTTAGTTAATATTTCCAAAGATCTTTTTTTTTTTGGACTGCTTTCTATATTTGTTTATTTTTCATTACATAATAAAATAATCAAGGCAGGCTAACTTTATAAAGAAGAGAGGTTTATATTGGCTTACAATTTTGGGGATTCACTGACCAAGATCACGTAGACCCGATTGATTCAGCCTCTGGTGATAGTGTTCTTGCTGTCAGAGTCCCAAGGGGCACAGAGCATCTCATGACTGGAGACAGCCCCTCTGTATATCTGTGCAGTGTGTTTCTCTCCCTCTGCGTATGAAGCCACACACATTCATTCATGAGGGTTCCAACACCAAAAGCAAAGTCAGATTAAGTTTACACCCTCTTGACACCATGGACACAGGGCTCTGGGGATCCATCTCCTGTAGGACTCTGGCCCACAAACCATGTTCAGAGCATAGCACTGCTGTTCCCTGTTCTCCTTTGAAATTTCAGCTTTCTCCTTCTCTAACTTCATGCATGTTTTTCTTTTTCTCTTTTTTCTTTTGAGCTTCTATTTCCTTTCTCCTTTTCAATTCCATCTCCTTTTCCTCATCTCTCTTTTCCTCATCTCCTTTTCCTCATCTCTCTTTCTTACCTTTCGTGTTTTCGCCTCCTTCCCAGTTTTCTGTCCTCATTGTCTTCCCTTTGCTTCCATTACTTTGCACCTAGAATGATAATAGGCCACTACCTCCTGTTACAATGAGTTACAAAGAATGTGTATTAAATATACTTTCTGAACTTATCATGAAAAGAATGCTTTTGCTCTTCATGTTCTGAAAATGGTTTTAATCTTCTTTATATTTATTTGTCTTACCTAGAATTTATTTTCCTGTAGCTATGATGGATATCTATTTCATGAGTAAACTAACAGTATTCAATTTAAAAGTAAAAACTTGCTAATTATGGTTATCATCATATAATTAGTTTAGTTTATATATAATTGGGTTTCTCCCCACTGGCATTTTATTAAAAATAATATGAAATTTCTAGTGTGTTAATCTTACATTGGTGCTTCTAGATGTACCTATTCAATTATTTAATTACTATTTTTAATAAATAGGCCAGCACACACTTATTAAAAACTTCATTTAATTAGAATAACTTGTTGCGAGAAGTATAAAAGTAAATGTTTAATAGATACATTGCCACCTTTGTAGTTAATAAAAAGTGATATTGAGTTCTTCTACATTTGAAAGGGTTATTTTAACTATAATAATTAAATGTATTTTTATAATTAGTGCTTAGATTTTAAATGGTAAATCCTTGAAAAATTATAGAAATACATTTAGGAAGACACGAATTGGTGTGAATATACTCTGTATACAACCAGAGATATGAAAAAATTATGCTCTATATGTGTAATAAGAATTGTAATGTATTCTGATGTCATATATAAATAAAAAATCAGTTAAAATAAGTATAATAATAGAAATTTTGCAAACCAATGACTGCCCTTGCTAATAATAAAAATATTCACATTTTTAAACATTTAAAATTAAATGTATGTGATAGCTTCCTTGAAAATTTGCTGTGTTTAAGTAATCTGAGGGATTTTTTTTCACATTTTAGGGATGTAAGACACTTGTAGGAACAATTAATCTTCACAATTTATACCAATTTACACAGAGGTAATTGGTTGTGCCTGAGATCCCATATAGAAGTCACAGTCCAATGAGAGTGACACAAAATGAAATGATTATCATAGTGTGAAAGTTTCATCAGTATAAATGGATGCAGTTCAGGGAAAAGAGAAGTTAGTAGACAGGGATTTCAAGAGAAAAGAATCTTCCTGTACAGAAATGAGAAGTCATGAAATATGCACATTGAAAGATAAAGTTATTTAGCATAGCTAAAACAAAAGAGTTCAGAAAATAATGAAGGATTATGAGGCTACATGGGTAGGCTGAAGCCAGATCATCTTATGTTTCATTCTTAGGAATTCTCATTTAACCATAATGACTCAATTACAAATCTTTAACATGGTCACAATGTTCGTATTCTGCTTATCGGATAATGCAAAGTTGACAAGGCCACCCTCACGTTAAAAAAAAAAAGGAGCAAAGAAAACTGGATAAAACATATGAAACAACAGGAAGGAAGGAAATAAATTAGTGTTGTAAATCCACTGGTTTTAAGGTTGGGAATATTTTGTGAATGACAGAGCAAGAAGGAATAATCTAAGCAGAGCAATGGATACCCCTGAATTGAAGAGACAGAAACTAGTTTTCAGAAGGGTTGGAGCTAAAGAAATATTAGAAAGGTGGGAAGACCTGGATAAGAAAAAGGTGCATGGAGAGAACCCTAGGTATCAGCAGAGAGCTCTGTCCCTGGAAACTCTTTCCAAAATACACATTTGAGGATGTGCTGAAAGATACTCCATGACCTAAGCAAAGCCAGAGCTCATACAGTGCTGGCCTTGTTCCTCATCAGATGGAACACCAGGGCATTTAGGGAAGATCTCAGAAGAGCTATGCATTTTAGTAGAATTAAACTAGTCATAGAGAGTCACTCAAACTCACAATGAAAGCTTTCTTAAAATCTGGAAATGATCAAGCTCTCCTAAAAGTAACTTAAATATCTGCCAGATAAAGCCCAACAGTTTAAAATAAAAATTACAATGTAATCTAAAACTCAAAATGTAAATATCCCAATGGTCAGTATCTAATAAAAATTTCTGGGTTATGTGAGAGAATTAAAAAAAATATGACTCAGATCTAATAGAAATATTAGAGAATAAAAACAGATTCAGAAATGACAGAGATGACAAAACCCACAGGCAAATACAACAAATAAATTATTAAAGTGTATTAAAAGTGAAGAATAGAATGCATTTTTAAAGGAACTTTATAAATTTGAAATAGTTTAAATAAAAGCTTTATTAGAATGTACTAAAAGTAGAATGGACAGTACAGAATGAAAGATAGGTAAGCTTGAGAAATCTGTAGAAGCTTTCCAGGCAAGAACAAAAGAATGAAAGAAATTAACCAAATTTCAGTTTATGGCAGGCTAATATCTTCATCTTTCATATTTTTAATTGGAGTCATAAAGTGGGTTATTAAAATAAAAAATTGTACATAAAAAATACCCATGATGCATCTCAATAAAACCACATCAAAATACAAAACAAACTGTTGCAGAAATTGTGAAATTTTAGTGATGAAGAAAGCATATCTGAAATCATGAAAAACAAAAGGGCATATGATATCTGTACATTCCATACAGAGTAACAAAGAAAGATTGTATATATTTCAGCAGAAAGAAAAGCAGTTTAAAGGCCACAGAGCCAAATACTTAAAACACTGTTAGAAAGCCAAATTAAACCAAGCAAAATACTCAACCTAGAAAAACAAACTTAGAAAAAAATCCTTCAAAGGTGAAGACAAAAATCAAGCTTAAAGAAGAAAAGAAAAAAAAAGAATGTATCACTATCAAAATTGCACTTCTGAGTCACTCGTGGATAAAATATGTTAAAAAATCATTCGAAAATATTTTGAACCAAATAAAAATGAAAATTCAATAAATCTAAATTTAGGGATAACTACAGTTGTGACTTTGTAGGGCTCTTTATTTTTATTTTCTATAAAAGGGAAGGGTTGAAAATCAATGATCTTAGCTTCCACCTCATGAAACATGCCTCTAGTCCCAGCTCTTGAGCAGGCTGAAGAGAGAGGATCACCAATTCTAGGCAAGCCTGAGCAACTTAGCAAGACCATCACTGAAGAACTTAGTGAGACTCTCTGTCTTAAAAATAAAAAAATACAAAGGTCTGGGTATGAAGCTCTCATAGGTTTAATTCCTAGTATCAATCAATCAATCAATCAATCAAGAAACCTTAAATCATTAAATAAAATTAATTAAAACAAAGCTGAAGTAAGGGGTGAATCATGTATCTTGATGGCAGAGCACTTGCCTAGCGTGTGTGAGGCCCTGAGTTCGATGCTCAGCATCACCCACACAAAAATAAATAAGTAAATAGATTTAAAAAAAAATTAAAGGTGAAAAAAGAAATAAACATAGGTAGAAATAAATAAGTAAATTTTTTTTGTGTCAACATACCTTAATACAAATAGAGATATGATAAATGTTGGTATAAAGGTGTATTAAGAATTGTATTGAAAAAAATGAGAGCTCATGTATAATGGCATAATTTGTTGTGAATATACTTAATATACAGAGTTACAAAAAATTGTGCTGTGAATAGATAATCATGAATGTAATGCACTCCACTATTTTCATGTATGTAAGAAATTATTTTAAAAAGGAAAAAAAGAAATAAATAAGTAAATTTAAAAGGGACTATCAATAGAGAAAAATACAGAAAAAGGTGCTTACGTGACAGGATCAACAAAACAGATAAAATTCTAAAGAGAGACATAAGGAAATAGAGAAAATGTACAGTGTCATTATCATTTTCATTAATAGATTAGGTGATGCTAATTCACATCCTACAGACACTTAGAATTATAATAAAGGGATACAATAAGTAATTTATACGAGTAAATCTGATATCTTAGATAAAATGGATGGATTTCTTAAAAGACATGGATTGGTAAACGTTTACTGAGAAATAATATGATACATAAACACCCTATTATCTACCAAATTTTCTAAATTCACAATTACCATTCTTTTCAGAAATAAAGCTCCAGTTCCAGATGAGTTCACTGGTGCATTCTATGAAACATTGAATAAATTACCACCAAGCTTGCTCAAACTTTTTCAGAAAATATAAGGTTGCCATTGTATGGATAAATAAAATTTTCATGAATTTAAATGTATTACTCTTTAACTAAATAAACATCAGGTCAAACCTAGAAATTTTTAGACAAGATAAGACATGACTATATGAAGTTTACACAGGAATACATATTGCTGTAGCCTTCAACATTTAATTGGTATATTCCCCATAATCTGCTGACAATGCAAATGATTTAGAAAACACATTTGACTAAATATAATAATATATTAATAGTAATTAATAATTACTCAGCAATATAAAAATAGAAATCACTTAATTTAATGGATGTTTTATACAAAAATACAACAGGGTGGTAGCATTCCTTTATTATTATTATTAAATTTAGTTGATTTTATTTTTGAGACTGGTCTCCCTGTATTGCCCAGGCTAGGTTCAAACTCATGATCCTCCTGCATTAGCATCCAGAAGAACTGGGCTGATATAATTCTTCATGGTGAAAGATGATGTTTTCTCCCCAGGTTTGGAGAAGTCAAGAATGTCTGCTTCAACCTTTTCTGTACAGAATGTAGTAGATGTAGCCAGGACAATAGTAAGAAAAAGAAACATAAGTAGTGAAACTGTCACCATTTGTAGAAGACATACTTATTAGCAATCAAACAATCGAAAACTATGGAATAGCAAAATAAACTCTTAGAAATAAATGCATTTATTGTGATCATAGTATGGCTCAAATACAAAATGCAATCATTTTATAAAATGCAATGTAAAATTAAAATATAGTTTAAAGTACTATTTAAAATAACATCAGAAATTTATAATTTCTAGGAATAAATCCAATGAAAATGTATAAGTTCTCTAAAATAAAAGCTGTATAAATATCTGGGGAATATTAAAGATCCAAATGGATATAAACTCATGTACATTTACATATTTTAATATGAAATATCTCCCCAAAGAAACCTATAGTTTTAATACAATGCAAATGATTTAGAAAACACATTTGACAAAATATAATAATACATTAATAGTAATTAGTAATATAAAATAGAAATCACTTAATTTAATGAATGTTTTATTCAAAAATACAACAGCTGGTAGAATTCTTTTATTATTATTATTTTATTATTATATTATTATTATTATTATTATATTACTGACATACCCTTTATGTCTTGTCAGTCTGATTTTTCTGTTGTTGCTTAATTTTCAATATTTTCTATTGTCCTACTGTCAAGCTTATTGATCTTTACTACAGAATCTAATATTAATTCTACCTACCATGTATTTTTTTTTATTTTAGACTGTAAATTTCATGTATTTCATATTCTTCAGTTTTTATTTATTTTATTCTTCATGCTTTTTCTATCTTATTGAAGAGCTAGACTATAGTTTTCATCTGTTTTAATGTCCTTATCTGGGAAATATATCATCTGTGTTATTTCTGTGTTATTTTTATGGATTAATTTTGTTATCATCCTGAGTTTTTGTATTCTATCCAGAGATTTTGAATTTCACTTCCTTTGTTGCTTGATAATTTTGTATTTCTTTTAAGATTCTTAAGCAAAGTAGTATTACAAGTAGATTTTCATTTTGAAAATGTAGTGCTAATTTCAGTATATTGGTGTAAATGAAGAAAATATCACTGAAATAAGGAAGTTCAGTTAGAAAATTGCTATAGTAATTTAGGAGACCAATTGCAAGAGTTTAACTGGTACCTAGCACAGTGACTGCAGAATGGTAAAATTGGGTAATTTGGGGGGTATTGTACTGATTCTTAATTAATGCATAGTAATGAGCTATTTGTACTGTCCTTTTTGGTTTATAGAATATTTTATATTGGAAAGCAATTCTATGCTGAAGGAAGCCATCCAGAAGAAGAAGTTAGTAAAGTCAGAAATAAAAATCCTTCATATCGACGACTATGGTAAAGTTTTGTGCATGCTGTGTTATTCAAGAATAACTTTCTCTGCATCTTAGAGGTTACATGTAAATGACTCTCCATCTTTAATATTTTTTTCTTTATTTAAAAGAGCTACCTTTACAGTTGTCCTTTCCCAAAGACTTTATGGATCGAAACCAGTATGCTCTTCTATTAATAATGTAAGTATTTTAATTGTTTTTAAAATAAAGGGATCTAAAGATTGTATATTTCTTATGCTTCAATAAAAAATAGAAGCCTTATGTGTGTAGTTAACTTGGGTATCTGTCATTTGTTTGGATGTGAAGGCAATTATACTCAGGTCCATATCGACCTGCTGTAGAGCCCTGCCACAATGGGAAAGCAGACCAGGGTTAGAGATTATTTCCATTTTCTTTGAGAAACTAACTGGTTTGTCTTATCATTAAGCTCCTGCTTTGACCTTGTTGATATTTTTGACAGAAGAGAAAAGTAAAGACTTTTACAAAGAGCCAATTTAAATATTTGCCTCATTGGAAAGGAAAACTTGCCTCATTTTTAGAAACAAGATGATAAAATTTTTTATTTTCGAGCTAAACCTCAATTCAAATTGGAGCTGTAAGATTTACCAGCTCACTACTTAATTTTTCTAAGCTTCTGCTTCTGTATAAATTAATAGAAGCTAATACTATGGTATTTTATATTCACATATAGTATTTTAATATTAAAAATATTTATATAAAATATATATTAGCATAGTGTTTGGTAGAGCATAAATACTTAGAGATAGTGCATAATAAATTTTAAGCATAGTCATACTTATTATCATAGATAGTAGTATATTTAAGTATTTAATTTTATCAATATAAATATTTAATATGTGATTTGGTTTCCATAAAATTATTTAATGCATAAATATTACTGAAGCATGTAAAGTGGTATAGTCATGCTACAGAATTTACTTTGCTGCATTTTGGCTAATGAAAGAAAGAAAATAAAAATGGAGGGAGGGAAGGAGGGAATGCTAAATCATGTCATGTTATTTCTATTTTTAGATACTGTTTACATTAAATATTAATCACTTTATTCAAACTCCTTAGTTTTTGGAGGCAAATTCCCAGGAGTTAGTTATGCTAAAGATGACACCAAAACCAAACTAAGGATTTTTTATTTAATTTATGTTTATAAAAGTGTTCTATTCTTTTAAATACCATGTTTATTTATAAAATATCTGTGCTTAGAAATATATGTGGGCCACAATGGCATAAGTATAAAGTGTTTTTTTAAGAATATTTTAAACTACTCATAATTTAAAGGCATATCTTCTTCTGATTAAACATAGTTATCAGTAGCAAATTGACTTCCCAGTCTAAAAATAGCAAAAATTAAAATGTTATTTCATAAATGAGCATTTGGACAATGCTGAGGAATACATAGAGTGACCACCATTAACTGAATCTATGAACTGATTTAGTGTTTGGACTGTGGCTGCTTTATTGCTGTTCTGTGCAGTGTTATCTGTTACTCAGCAAATTATGAGCCATTTCTTAATCTGCGGAGGTGGGTTTACATCCAGGAAACTCTATGGAGAAGGCAGGAGTGGGAGACTTATGTACCTGAGTAACTGAAAGAAAACTTGGCCTTGAAGAAAATGGCCCCTGTCAATTTGGTAACAATCTTTTGGCTAAATCTTCATTATGGGACCTCAGAAGAAATGGTCCTCTGAGGACCTCTCTTGGCCATGTGTTCTCTAACCCAAGCCTAATTTTATGTTATTGAAAGGATAAGTTAATTAATGGGAACAGAACATTTTCACTGCAGTAGAAAATCTAAGAGGCTTTGCCACCGCAGAGGGACCTTGGTGACTTGGATTTGCTATGGTCTCTATGTAGTCAGTCATGATGCCCTTTCCCTGGCTACACCTCATCCCACCCCCAGTCTCTCTTCAAATGCTTGTCTTTCTCTAGTCTTTCTGTGTGACACTATGAGTCCTTAAGGCCCCGTAATCTGCATCTATGTCTATATTCTTTATACATCATTGTCACTTTCAACATTTATAACTTGGGTCTATCTTTTTCATATTATTCTTGTTTCCTACTCATGTATATGAAATTTAGTACAACAAATGTATACCATGTTGCTCTATCTGGAAGAAACTATGCTAATGGCTATGGAGAAAGAAACAGATTGCAGGCACAGTTCTGAGTCCTGTTCAGTATATTTTCACAATGCTAGCATACACTGAGGAACCTTTTGCAATTCTGTGATAGTGCAGAACTAAAAGTGATGTAAGAAATATAGTACCATGGCACATGCTTATTTGATAAATAAAATAAAATGTGAATCTAAAAAGCCTAGGTCCTGTTAGAAACAATCCAGAGAGTTGTGCTATAGAGTTTAGTGCCATTCTACAGCCCCATCATCTCATCCCACTATCTACTCTTTTACATCAGCCTATACCTTCCATACTGGATAAATGTCTAATTAGAACAGGCAGCAAATGTTATATGAATTACCAGAATTCAATATGCTCTATTGTGCCTCCCTGACTTTGTTCCCTTCTCCCTGAATTTTTGTTCCCTCTCGTTGAATCCCAGAGAACCCCTGGTCATCCATCAAGGCTAACCTTCCCAAAGCTTTCTTCCCCTCTCCTTCCTACTCCATCTACATTCTATCTCCATCCCTAGTGCTCTCCTCCTCTTACATGGATAGCCTTCTGCAAGCCCCCTTCATGGATCTTGAGACAAATTGGTTGCATTAACACTTTTCAACTTTTATTTTTATGAGGGTACTTTTAGATGATCTTTTTGGAATTCCCATGAGATTTTTGACCAAAGTTTCTGAAACAAGATCCATATTCTGGAAATGAGTACTTAGAGAAATAATTTGTAGTTAAAGGAATATTTAAATATCTTAAGAAAATACAGTTTTTAATCCATTTATTCTATGCATTTCATGTATTAGACAATGCTTGATTGATTTGTGCATTCCTTCTAGCACCTAGCTCTTGCAACAAGAGTCACTCTACAAATATGTAGTGAGTGAATAAGTGGATGAAACTGGTCACTCTCATTCCTTTTCCCACAAAGAAATTCTAACTGGAGAGCATTATTATTTTTATCCAAGTATTCTCATCATTCAAAGTTTTACACACCAGAGTCCTATAATTTGGTCATCTTGATAGAAGTGAGCTAGTTTTGAGTTGTTTTCTTTATAATTAGTGTTAAATAGCATGATATAATTCACTAATTCACTCATAGGGAGTGAAGTTCTCCAGTCACTCATATCCAACAGTTGAGATGACACCGTCCCTGGTTTTATATACATATTTTTCATTCCCTTAACATTGAGAAAGATTGTTTAAGATTGTGATTAGCATCCAGCTCATGGAACCATAAATTCTTGCCTTGATTCACTAGTGTTTCCTCAGAGTTCATCTTCTTCAAGCCCCACAACAGCCAGACATCCTAGTGGGATGATTCAGTTCTAGACTGCCACCTTCCTGTCTACCCACATTTTCTTTCCTTTGGTTTGCAGCTGTGACCTCTCTTAGATGCTTTTCAATTGTACCCTCAGGGCAAACTTGTTGAAATTCCTATCTAAAAATGTAGCTCTCACATCAACCAGCTCCTTCACCAAAGAGAAATCTGGCATTCTTATATCAGAAACCACTTCACTCAGGAAACTCCACCTTCTTGATCCTTCCTTTGTGTGTTTATACAGTTAGTAGTGCACTTAGTTTCTTTGACCCACTGGAAAAAATTCTACTACTTCTTTAACATATATCTCTAGATAATTCTATGCACAACTCTGTTGTAAACATGTAATCATAACAGATATTAATAACTGCAGAAGAATCACAAGTCCTTAATGGAAAGGGTAGGGATTGGAATTGGAACAAGAATTGGAACATTATTGGTATTCAGTAAAAATCAATAGAATGAATGCATGGGTACATGAACAGAAAAATATATAAATCAATCAGCCTAAGTGTTCATCAAGAATGAAATGAGGTGGGAAAACAGAAAGAAGCAAATGACTTCAGACTTTATAATGTGTATAAATTTAGCCTCTACACAAGTCAACTCCTCTGTGGTTTAGTTTTCAGTGGAGTAAAATGAGAGGTGAGTTTCTCATTTCTCTCAGGGTCTTTCTGGATGTGGATAAATGTGGACTGATTTTTATGTCTTCACACTGTGTCTTTACAATTAGATCATTCAATTTTTCTCCTCTAATTGTGACAATTAGTAATAGATACTGACTGTTTATTTTGTATGAGGCCTTATGATAAGGACGTATGGACTCTTTTAAATGCTTACAATAACACGCGAGATAAATATTTTTGTCTCAATTTTAATACAAGAAAATTATGAATAGAATATATCATGTATATTATTCCTGATATGAACACAGCAAAACTAGGTTTTGAACTGAAATTTTACTCATTTATTTTTTGGATCCTAAACCACTACTCTCTGTTCTTAACACTGTTTGCCTACACAATTCACTGTATTATAATTATTGGCACATTATCAAATAACACTAACCTAACTCAGAAGAGGCTTCTATAGAGACAAATTCTAATGTCCTTCTTGTCTTCTTCCTACTTCACAGTGCACAATAATCTCTGGATTGTAACATTTTCCATGTGTATCATATTAGTGCTTTGGTGTAAAATTTTGATCACAGAAAGTAACCGAGTTCCTGAATATTCTATGCGAAAGATCAAATTCTCAGTCCAGACTCTTTGATAAAATTCTGATTCTAAACAAAAAGTTCACTTAATGGGAAGTCTTTACACTCTTTATTTGTTTTATAGATTCCTAGACTTTGAACAAATCAGATGACCAGAGGTAAATTTGTTTTGTTTCCCAATGGTAGAGACAGATATATACCAAAAACCTCTAACATTATGTGATCCTTAATTTTTTCCGTACTAAAAGTTCATTCATTTTACGTTCAGTTTCATGCAAAAATAACACATATACTTGTCTGATATGGACAAGAGAGTGCTAATATTTATTTCAAAGAGCAATTATTACCTTACCATGTAATGATATTCAAAGCTCAGGTTTTGAATTCCTCACATTTATTAATCTCCCTCATTTAAATGGATGGAAAATGTACTCATATTCTAATATACTGGGAATTATTAAGAGGAGAAAAGACAGTGGCATTTAATCTAAGTAATGGAAGGAGAGAAGGTGATCATTACATTTTTTTCCTCAAATATTTTAACCTTGTTCTTTCACACTGTAGATAATGCATCTTAATGTCACTATGAATTTCTTACTACAATTTAAAATGTAAAACAGAGTTTTACAGAGATTAGAATTACCATTTTACAGGTAAGGATACTTTAGGGTTAAAAGTAGTGGATAATGTGCTACATGTTGATATTTATTAACAGATGAAAAGTTGGCAGGAGAATACATTGGCAGGCTTTTATTAGTTTTTCCTAAATAATTATAAGGCAAAAGGCATGAAAAAGATGTAGTATACATCCCAAGAGACTAGAATTAGAACATAGTAAATAAGTAATTGTTGTTCAACATCTAAATCTTAATTCTATTCTGGATAATTCCATTTTATAATAATAATAATAATAATAATGATAATTCCAATTTTATTTTTCTTTGGAGATATAATCATTTGTATACCAGATATCTTCAGTAAATATTATTGTGATGTCAGTATTATAATTATGTTCTCTTAAAAAGATATTCATTTATTTCTTTATGATCTATAGTTTTTTAATATGTGCCTTAATTTATTAAATTATAAAATTGTTCTGCTACTAATACCTGCTTATAGTACTATAGTTATTTTTTAAATTATTATTATTCAATTGACAGAACAATGTCACTTAAGATTGAAATGTCTCTATGTTTATATAGTCACATTTTTGTTGAAAAATAAATTTCTATACTCCAGCTAAAGGATTAGAAATAAAGTTTTAAAAATATGTAAAGCATACATTACTGAAAGTTTTTATGATGCCCTATATGGGCCAAAATGGAGTTTCAAAGTTTGCATGTAATTGGCATCCACTTGAATATTATAATTCCACTTCTTTTACTATATATACACTATGTATTACAGGTCTCAATGTTGTACTCGGGCTGAGTTGTCCTTTCCTTGAGGAAATGAACAAACCTCAGTTTGTTGTGAAGATTGTCACTTGGTTCTTTTGTTAGAATACACTTTGTTCTGTATTTTATCTAAAATACTTCCATATTAAGTCAGCACTAGAATATTTTTCACTGTCATTTCTAAAACAGAGCTTCTCATAAGAGATTTATTTACATGAAATATATACACATGAAGAACAGGATAGATTCTCTGTCCTTGGTCTGTTTATATAAGATATACTAACATGTCATTTAACTGTGACTTAGGTGTGACCTTCTCTAAATGCAAGGGAATTGAGAAATGGTATTCTAGCTCCATGAGAATATAACTGTTCTCAGAAAATAAAAGGAAAGATCTTTCTACCCCCCTTTTCTTTCTAAATCCTCACCTACTCCATTGGAAATTGTCCCAAATAGAAACTGGCCAAAGGATAAGAATTAATGTAGTAAGACTTTGACAGCAGAGACAATTAGGAGATAGAAGCTTCCTCCCATTTTATTTCACATTTTCTGTGCAGGAGATGTCCCTGAGGCCCTTTTCTATTGGTTCTGTTCTGATATTTTCATATGATGTCTAAGATGTTTATCCTGAGGTTAATTTTGTGTGGATAATACTAACAGTCCATTTTTGAGTTTCAGAGCTGGCTCATTAATATCCATGCTGTTCAGTGCTTCAACCTTTACTGATAAGCTTTCAGTTTTGGCTTCCTGTTACAATATAAATAATTTGATATAAAGAACTGGTTTCCACTTTTTCTTCATTGCTCTCATGAGAGTTATTACACAATTTTTGCATCTGGCTAAGGAGACAATCTCTGGCTTCTATTCAAGGGAAAGATCAAAATAGGATCAAATTCGCTTCATGCAAAAAAAAAAAAAAGAATACTTTCAGTATGGTAATAATTGATCATGGAACAAGGGAAAGGGGGAGAAGAGGAGGGAAGTGAGAAGAAGGATGGAGTTCAGTTTTTATAAATGCAAAAGACTTTCTCAAATCTGCAGGTAAAAAGCCATAAAACGAAAATCCAGTGTATTTTTTAAAGAAATTTTTAAAAATTTAAATCTGGTCATGTTGTTGACTACCCCAGGGACAAGGTGGATGAAATTAGGATGATTATAAGTTTAAGGCCAGCTTGTGCATTTTAGTGAGACTTTATTTCAAAAACAAAATGAAATACAGATGAATGGATAAATACAAAGTGGTATATATGCACCATAGAGTTTTTACTCAGCCATAAAGAAAGAAATTATGTCATTTACAGGAAAATGAATAGATCTACAGAAAAATCATGTTGAGTGAAACAAACCAGACTCAGAATGTCAAGAATTGTTTTGTTTTGTCCTATAAATGGAAGCTAGAGAGAACAAAAGAGAAAGAAGGAGTGGAAAGAACCACAGGAGACTAGAAAGGAGACATGTAGAGGGGATAGGAAGGGATGGAGAAGAGAAGGGAATGGGAGATAATGGGAATAAAATTGGCCAAATTATGTTACGAGTATGTACAGTATGTCAAACGAATCCCACTACTATGTATAATTATAATGTGCTAGTAAGAAAAAATTCCTAGATTAAAACAGGGGATGTAACTCAGTAGTAGAGCATTTGCTTACAATGTGCAAGGCTCTGGGTTCAATCCTCAGCACTGCCAAATTTTTAAAAAACTTTAAAAAATAAATTTTTTGATTAAGAAAAGGCTTTAACTGCAGCTTTTTTCACATTTATCTACAATAAAAGACAACAATATTAAATTGCCCTAAATTGAGTAAATTGGCCCAACCAAGAATAAGAAGCGGAAATACTAAAGACATTTTTCTTTCAAATAAACTACAACTGAGAAGAGAGACACCTCTGAATCAATGCAATTTAAAAAGAAACTGAAAGCACTAAACCAATTCTGAAGAAGCTTATAAGATACTTTGAACGCATGGATGATAGACTTACAAAGGGACAGTCATTCACTCAATGGATTTATGCTTAGTATCATAAACAGATGCAAAAGACACTTCTTTTGCTTTGAAATGGACATAGTTACTGCTAAACAACTGCAACTCAAGTCAGCAAAGATGTTGCTATATTACATATCAACTATTTTAGATAGAATTATGTAAGAGCTTATTCATAAAAAGAGATTTTTAAATTATTTGTATTTATGCATATAGAATGGGTATCTAGAACACTTTTGTTGACCAAAGTTCATTTTCCTTAAGAAACTGTGTTCTTGAATATGGATACAGAAATTATCAATGTTGAGTTGCATAGAAATAGCCAGATTTGGTTAGCTCACCTTCTGAAAAGGATGGAAGATAAAAGGCCAGAACTGGGTTAAAACTACTGGATACCTACCATGGATACGCTTTACAGACACACACACATACACACATATGTATATATACATGTATAGATTTGTTTAAATATTGTTATACTCTTTTAATTGTTGTCATAACTCTCATCCTCCTTGCAAAAGATAATCAAATGTAGGAAGGAAAGTCAGTTGTTTAAAGCCACTGGGCCACATGTCAGTTCAGTTTTGTTTAATCCTCCTACTGCCTGTATTCCTTTCAACAGTTCTACTCCTACTTCCCAATAATATTTACATCATTAATGAAAAGGGTTTTTTTTTTTCCTGAAATATTTAACAGTGGACAAGGTCTATGAATTAAGTTTGCTGAATAAAAGTGATTGAAAATTAATACAATTTGAGAACTTACTTGGTAGATAAAAAACTAACTTATCTACCAAGTAAGTTCTCAAATTGTATTAATTTCAATCACTTTTATTCTCTCTTAAAAAAAACTAACTTGAGAGAGAGAGAAAGAGAGAGAAATAATTTTTTAGTATTTACTTTTCAGTTTTTAGTGGACGCAACATCTTTATTTTATTCTTATGTGGTGCTGAGGATGGAACCCAGCTCCCCGCACATGCCAGGCGAGCATGTTACCGCTTGAGCCACCTCCCCAGCCAGATAAGTTAGTTTTACCACTGCTATAATCAAAAATTATTTTAGGGAAGGAAATGTTGATTTGGTGCATATGGTTTAGAGGTATCAGTTTATAGATGACCAACTCCATTCCTTAGGGTCCAAGGTGAAGCAGAACATCACGGTGAAAGAGTGTGGTTGATAAAAGTAACTTAGGACATGGTACCAGGAGGCAAAAAACTAAGCCTGGCTCACAATATATATATATATATATATATATATATATATATATATATATATATAACAATATATATATAACAATATATATAACAATATATATATAACAATATATATAACAATATATATATAACAATATATATATATATATATATATATATATATCCCAAAGGCATACCCCCAATCACTCACCCACCTCAAGGGGCACGCTACTTGCCCATAATTACCAACTAGTTAATCCCTATCACAGGATTAATGCACTGATTAGGTTAAAGCTTTCAGAACCCAATCATTTTACCTCTCAACTTTCTCTCATTGTCTTACACAGGAGCTTTTGAGGGACACCTCATCTCTAAACCATAGCATTCCAACCTTGGCCCCCTAAGATTCATGTTCATCTCACAATGCAAAATACTTTTAATCTAGTTCCAAGACTCACCATAGCCATCACATTTTCAGGATTGTTGAAAAGTCCAAGTCCAAAGTCTCTTCTGAGACTCAAGGTGTCATATGTTTCCCGTATAAAAATCAAAAACTATTTACTTATATACAATATAAAAAGGCATAGATTAAACATGTGCATGTGGAGAAATCGGAGTATGGAATGAACAGATGGGACCAAAGCAAGACTGAAATCCAGCTGGGCTAAGAAGTCCTGTAGCTTCACCTCCAGCATCTTGGCACATGGCACCATGATGTCATTTCCAAAGGTCTTGTTCAGCTCCTCCCATGTAGCCTCACTGGTCACAGACCACATGTTATCTCTCTTGGCTTCTCTCTACTTCCTGATTTTCTTGTTTTGAGTTGCTGTCCTCTGGCATATCCTTGTACCCCCATGTTTTGCCTCATCTCAGTTGCAGAGCAATGGGGCCAGCCATCTATGCACTGACACCTCTGAAACTGTGACACCCAAAATAAACTTTTTCTCTGCTAACTGTTCTTGTCAGGTCTTCTGGTCACAGCACTAGAAAAGTGAAACACTTGGAAAAACTAATTATCTGTTTATTATGAAGTAGACCTGATCATAATCACTGCCAGAAATAGTATCTTAGTAACTGGAAAATTGGATGTGGGTATCTGTGTGAACAACCTTGGTCATATCAAACACTTTACTTGTTATGATTCAGAAGAAAAGAAATTCAACCAAGAAATTATTAACTTAGGTAAAAAAATGTGAAGATTATATTAATAAAGTCTCTAAAAGAAGAGTTCTCTGTCAGGAAAAAAGTAATGTAATTCTGTAAAAGATGAAACAAATAAATACCAAATTTACTCTGCTATTTCTTCATGTAGGAAAATCAATGCAGTAGAAGGAATTTAAGAATAATAAATAAAGGAATTGACCCAAGAGGTCCTTATCCAATGCGAATATATGCACATATATATTATTTGAAATAAGGCAAACTTCTTTAGACTTCAGATATATATATATGTATATATATGTGTGTGTGTGTGTGTGTGTGTGTGTGTGTGTGTGTGTGTGTGTGTGTGTGTGTGTATCAGCTAAATCATCACTTATAAAATCCTATGAAGGAAACTTTAGACTTAAAGCAAGAAATACATTGTTTAAAACTACCCTACCATTGAAAATTCATGGACTACCATAAAATAAATTTTCTCCTAAATGACAAAGTCAGAAGCATTGACAATTGACTTTTTTTTTGTAATTTAGTGGGATGTGGCTCTTTGACAGATCCATTTTCTTTCTTTTCATTGATCTCCATTTCCATTCTTTACTTTTACTTTTATACTTATTTTATCTAGAGTTAAAATAGTAATACCTGTTTCTCAATAAATCTGTCTCTTCACAGAACCCTCATGCAGCAGAGTCAATCTATGTTAGGCTAAAGAGAACAAAAAATGATATATGACTATAAGCAATTCTTTCTATGTCTCCTTCTTCCACTTCCCCAGTAGGTTCAACACAGATATGCAGCTAACAGAAAAGCAGTGTTAAAATTCTGCCACACAGTGGACCATTCATAGAAATTGCTTGTATTAGAAAATAGTATACTTTCTTCCATTTATTGCAACCAAACTTTTACTGATAAGGAAAAGTCTTTGTTGTTGTTGTTGTTTTTAATGTACTGTACTTACAAATAATATGTCAATCAAAAAATAAAAATAAAGCCCCATGTATGGTGGTGCCTGCCTTTAATCCCACCTACTCAGGAAGCCTAAGCAGGAGGATTGCAAATTTAAGGCCAGCCTGAAAAATTTAGTGAGATACTGTTTCACAAAGAAGAAGAAACAACAAAATCTACTATCCTTGTTATTTGTGATTTTAACTATTTACCAAATATTTAATAATAGAAACAGAGAATAAAAATTTTAAAAGCACAGAATTGTTTAAGGTAACCCAGCAGGATTGGTAGCAAAGTCAAGGACCAAGACCTTTGTCTTCTGAATGTAACTTTAACCCTATTTTCACTTAAATGCCACTTCATGAACCTGATCTGTTTTTAAATTTACTGTTGGTATAAGTAATGTACTCATGTCATAAAAAGGTGTCTTATTCTGTCAATTTCAAGATTTCTGGGATGTTGTTTGTTTTGTTTGTGCTTCTGTATTTTATTACATCCTTGTATTGTGAACTCTTCATCCACTCTGACACATCCAGTGTTGCAGATATTGAAGTAGATGAGAATTCTGCCCTTGAAGAGTTGAACTTCTAAAAAAGACTTTTGCCTGAATTTGATTCTGCTGATTGTGTTAGGAAATAAACAAGTTTCATATTTCTGTGATCTTTCCACTCCTTAAAACAGATGGAATTTATTCTGTTTTTCACAAATTTCAACAAATTTGTATATCACCAACCTTAATCTTGAAACAATCCCCTCTCTATGGGTTCCCAGAGACTTCTAAGATGGAGGGTTAAAACAAAGGATTGTGTAAGAAAAATAAGAAAGACATACATAAAAAAAAGAGAGAAAAGAAAAGACAGTTGGAGCTCAATATACCCTTGAGTTGTGTGATCTATTCACTATATGGTGGATGATTACATTCCCTGCGATTATTCCTGCCACCACATATTTTGCAGTACCTCCTTGCTGAATGAGTACTCTTTGCTTTGGATTTATTTACAAACAATTAACCTCCACTATACTCCTCCAAGCGCCTGGCTTGTTCCTTGTAATGACAGTGATTAACACCAAAATCCATGTTCTTTTAACTTTTTTCAAAATATCTATACCTACATTATGCACCAAAAATGAATGAACAACACAACCAATTAAAGAAATGAATTCAAGATATTTGATGCATAATATATCAATACAATTCGCCATTTAACATTACAAAGCTAGAAATACAACACTGAAGCTAAAAATGTCAATTTAGAAAAGAGATTAATGGAGAGAAATAGTATTTTTAACTGTGGGTGTTGCAAACATGAGTCTTAGACTGAATGTTTTTGTTTTGAAAAATGTGTAGTTATTTACTGATTATAATTTTGAAACATGTCATATTTTAGACTATTTTAAAATAATTTTTATGTCTGCCATAAAATGTCTGATTTTTCACGTTGGCTAAATTTAGGTGAGAACTCCTAAAATAGCTATGAACAATGCAATTAATTTCATGTAACTTGGAAAATTACATCTTCCAAATTAATGAAACATTTTATGCTATCTTAATACTGCTACCAGAGTCCAATCTGGACAGTCCTAACTTAAAAGCAGAATATTTTCTTATAAGGCTTTAGCTATCATTGGTCTATCTAGAAAAATGGAAGTCCCAATGACATAATAGCTCATTCAACTTTGCAATTGTGTTTTATCTATAGATATTGCCCAGTTTAATCTCTGTATGACTAGTCAAAACCCTTTTCTACTCTACTTTGGAAAGTAAGTAAATAGCTCAACATAAGCTCAAAATAAAATAATAAAAACACTTTGTATTGTTCAATGTACCCCATAATGGATTTGCTCATTGTACTTCATTTAGCATTTTCAAATACATTGTGTCATTTAATGCCTACGATTATCTCTTTGAGGGACACAGGTTAGTATTTTACCACTATATATTTATAGAGAAACAGGGTCTTAGAGCTATCTTGCCTATGTTCTTGCCTATGTTCAAAGTGAAGTTGAGACTCAAACTTTGGTATTTTTACAGTTAAATATTAAAGGTTGAAGTCAACCTTTTGTATCTTTTCCTCTGTGAATCATAATATTTGCAGTAAATCCCAAAGTTTCAAAATACAGTATCTTTATGTCAACTCAATGTTTTAAAGTCTTTTCATTTTAAACTTCAGGTGAGTCTATTTTTCCTGAAAAGGTCTAGTTCAACAAGTTTTGGCTGTGTTCTCCATAAAGCAGAAATGGTACTATGCATAATGATTTATACCAGTCCTCACATGCTACTCAAACTATATCAGTATCACCTGGGAACAAGAAATAAAACAGACTTAATTGTTAATGAGGCAATTAGAATTCTAGGTTAGGACACATGGATATGTACAGTAGCTAATTCCCAGGTTTATGATCAGAAAATAAGGTTCAAAAATTAATATAAAAAATAAAATGCAAAAATTTTTAGAAGGCTAAGTATGTAAATTTTGGGGAAGGACAAGGTAGATCCAGATTTCAGTCACAAGATCACTGTTAAATGTGAGATTTAGGAAGAAATGGAGGGAGTCTTGATTGAATAACTTACATGTTATATTTTTAATAATGTTCCCTTATTTATAAATGTAATAAGTTATGTAACAGACAACTTCTTCCTCTAAAAGGTTAATTAAATTTTGGAAGTGTAAAGAATTAAAGACTTTTAAGCTTAAATCAGAAAACATATTTTCTGATCAGATAAATAAGATATTTTCTGCTTAGATCACAAAAGATATTTGTATTAGTTTTCTAGGGTTAACATAAGTAAATCAATAGTACTGACTGGGTATCTTAAAGAAGAGAAATTAATTTTCAGTTCTGGAGGCCGGATGTCAAGATCAAGGTTCTTCAGGGTTGGTTTCCTCTGAAGCTTCTCCTCTGGGTTTTGCAGATGGTCACACCTTGCTGCCTATGCACAGGCAGTGTCTCTGCCAGTACATCTTTTGGGTCCCTTTGGGGTACAAATTTCCACTTCAAACAAGGGCAACTGTCAGATTGGATCAGAGCCCAGGATAATGGTCTCATTTTACCTTTGTCCCTTAAATGACCCTATTTCTAAATAAAACCACATTCTGAATTACTGGGGGCAAAGATTTAACATGAATTTGGGGGGAACACAAGTCGACCCATAACAGCTTGCAATAAGGTCCCATCTTCCCCCCTATTTCCTCCTTTGCCAATCTCATGACTTCCATATAGTCTCTTTATCTGCTCACTTCCATATCTTCCTGAGAGGTTATTTACTTTAGTAAACTTTATAACCCAAATGTTTGCTAATGAGGATTGCTTTGTGAACTGGTGCCTCTAGATAAATATTTGCATGAACATGAAGGCAGGAGTTTGCTGTCTTTTCCTTGGAGAGTAAATGGGGTTGGGATTTCTGTTGTGTGACTCCACTAACAATGATTTTTTTTTTCAGTTTGGTGTCTTTATGTTCTTCATAACTATCACATAGACAACTGACTACTTGTTTGAACTGTACCTGGATTTGGACCTAGATAATCTGTGTGATTTTATGACAGTTTGTGTTTTAGCTTTTCTGTATTCTAGAAAATGAAAGAATAAAACATCATTTAAGGCGGATGTTTAAAAATTTGTACCCACATTTTTCCTCTAGAGAGAAAGTTCATGCTTCATAATTTGGATGTCCTTCTTTACATCTAGCTTTCAGATTTTTCAAACATCTGTGAGTCTGTTTCCCTTTCCTTGCTGTCAACCTCAGTGTTGAAGAACAATTTTTCTCTCTGTTGAATTCTTATGGGAATTCCACCACCAAGAGAGAGGCCCAGGAAACTTGAATGCAGTATTTCTTTTTGAGTCTGACATTCTTTAGGGTGGTAGTTTTCCTGTTAAATTGGTATGGTTTCCCTAATTGGTTCTGTTCTCTCTCAGACCCTTCAACCCTTACGAACCACCTGAAAGACATTTCTAAAACACATTTGAAGAAATACAGTGAAGACAGACTTGTCAACATGCCAATCATTCTTTAGAAATATCTATAGAAATCACTATGCATTTTTCTTCATACTTTCACGTCATTCAGAGAATTATTCATTTAAAACTTTACAAAGGAAAATGATTCTTTTTACCTTCAGATTTATCATCAATATTTATCAAAAAAAAATTAGTAGCCAATACAGGCCTTTTCCATAACTCTTATTGACTTGTAAGCATGAAAGCTAAAATTTTTCCCAGATTATCAATCACTCCCATGTTGATCCAATATGTTGCCATTTTCAGGGATGAAGAACCAGGAGGCCAACTGGTTACAGATAAGTTCCACATAGACTGGGATTCTGTCCTTATTGATACGGATAATGTGATTATAGCAAGATTTGATGGCAGAGGAAGTGGATTCCAGGGCCTCAAAATTTTACAGGAGATTCATCGAAGATTAGGATCAGTAGAAGTAAAGGACCAAATAGCAGCTGTGAAGTAAGTGGAGGCAAATTTTTCTATTGTAGTTGCTGTAATTAGGACAATATAGGTATATTACACATACTATTACCCACTGACTGAGAGGTTTCTAATTTATTTATTGGGCAATTTTCTCAGTTAAGAATATATCTGTAGTACATTTTTTCAAGTACCTAACACCCTTAGTGCTATAATAAAAGTATTATTATATTTCTCATCTAGAATTAGAATTTACTTTGGATTTATGAAAATGGAAGGGACATTACATCACTATATTATTTATTTATAATATTCCATAATGTGTGTTATTTGCCCAGTTAGTTACAATACTTTAAATACTTTTTATTGACTATTTTTACACTTGAATGAAAAAGTGACTTCAGGAAATTCATAGGTTGTTTAGCACAGTACACAGAATTCAGTGAAGGTATTTTGAAAATGGACAAGTTTACCCAGTAGGCCTGAAATGCAGCTGAAGATTCTGCATTTAGAACATGCTTCTGGGTGATACAAAACTGCTAGACCACCACTTTGAGAAGCAAGATTTTTGAATATATATCCCTTCCACATGAATGGAACTAGTCAGTAAATCTCATGGTTGTGTTTGTGTTTGTGTATGTGTTCAGTGTAACTTCATTCACATGTACATTTGACTCAAGATAAACTATATATTTTTTTTCTTTATCATTGCAGATTTTTACTGAAACTGCCATACATTGACCCCAAAAGATTAAGCATTTTTGGGAAGGTAAGTGATACAAATATCACATCTATCTATACTCTCATACATACACTTATTGTCTATGTTTGTAAATATATATGTGTATATATATATATATATATATATATATATATACATATATATTTATAGTCTTCATTATAGTTTAGTTTTTTTTGTATTTTCCCTGAGAAAAACTGCCCTGGTTCATACAGAATACATTAATTATTTATTAATTTAGCAGTTTTTGTTGTTGTTGTTGTTGTTGTTGAGAATCTAGTTGGTGCCTGGTGTTAGAGCAGCAATGGGAGAAAGACCAAATTTTCATCTAGAGAGGGGAAACAGTAAACCGTTGGTAAACATAATTGCATATAGTAAGGAGTCTCATGAGGAAAAAAAATATGGTTAAAAGGGTACTTCAGAAATGTCTAATGCTAATACATTGGTCAGGAAAGGGCCCTCTATTAAGATGACATTTAAGCCAATACCTTAATAAGGATAGGAAACCAGTCAACCCAATCTCTTGCTGCTATATATTCTCCACCGTAGGAACACCAAGTACCACATCCTTAAGAAAGATTGGCAGAGGCCTAGAAACTAATATAATAATTTGTTCTATGTTCTCTGGAAGATATTTACTACATATACATGTATGTGTGTGTGTGTGTGTGTGTGTGTGTATACTGTTTTTTCTTTTTTGGTTACTGGGGATTAAACTCAGTGGTGCTTTATCATTGAGTTATATCCCCAGCACTTTATATTTACTTTTTTTAATTTTGAGACAGGGTCTCACTAAGTTATTAAGGCTGGAGCTGGGCTTTAACTTGCAAGGCTGGCCTTAAAATTGTGATTCTCCTGCTTCAGCCTCCCCATTAGCTGGGATTACTATCATTCACCATAGTTCCTGCACTGACTTCAATAGATATTTGTGGAGCACTTGTTTTATGCACCTTTCTAGCCAATATGCTATCAGGATAGTAAAATGACAGGGAGGGGCCCTTGAATTAATTTAGTTTAGAGATGAATTCTTGTGTTCATGGATATAAACATATTTCTACTTTTCATATGTAAACCTGGAAATCAATGACTTGAAATAACTGCTGATTTTACTGGACTATAAATTTTAGTGTTATATACTGACAGGTAGGTGCATAAAAAAGCCCACTTAACAAATGAGTCAAACATGAATTAGCACAGATCACTACCATACTGCCCCCCCTTCAGATGCCTGCAGTACATTTATAAATTCTAATTTTGTTGTCAGTCATAGTCAATGGGTCAATGAAAATATTTTGTGTATAGTACTACCTGAAAACATAACTGCAAACAAATGAAATGAGAACAAATCAGTAATGATAAGCATGATAGTAAAAAAGTGAAAACATATAAGAAGGTGGTCATTCCAAAGAAATGGAAATTCTAGCTACATCAGAAGAGGCATATAGTGTAACCCAGTCACATGAGACAGCACTGATGATCCTCAGGACACTGTGCTAGGTAAAAAGAGCAAGTCACAGAAAGATGAGTACAAATGAATCCAAGTATATGAAATATCTAGAGTCATCAAGTTTATTGAGGCAGAGTGGAATGGCATTTGTCAGTGGTTAGGGGAAAGGGGAAAAGACAGATTTTTTTTAATGGGTCCACAGTTTCAATTTGCAAGATGAAAAAATCTGCAGATCCATTTAATAGGTTTATGTGAATGTACTTGATGCTTCTGTACTGTGCTTAGAAGTAGCTTAGATGGTAAATCTTCATGTTTTTGCCACCAAAAAAAAAAAAAGGCATAGACAGTGAAGAGAATTTTACTCACTGATAGTCCTGGTATATGTAATTTACAAGGGAGTCAGGACTTCATTTACTACACACATAAATAAACATAAAGGACAAAATGAGCTATTTGAACCTTCATGGAAATTAAAGGCCATTCAGAAGGCTGTGAAATGTCTATTGAGAATATGAACTATGTTGGCGAAAATCGGGCAGAACACAGGAGGTGAGGGGGAAACTTCTGATGCAAATACATTGTCACTATGAGGCATTGGGCAGGACATAAAATAAAGTAATGGGCTATAAATAAGGCTTACATAGGGGAGTGATAGAAAGAATCATAGGGGAATTGGGTAAAGACTTTAGAGGATCCTCTACATCTGCTCAGAAATTTGGATTTTTAGTTTATAATAATTGAGAGGAACAAAGATTTCAATCTAAGATTTGGAAGTTCAAAATCTTGCATTGTATCTCCCAGTCACTAGGCAGGTATTGATGAACCTTAGGGCAGTTAATACTGGCAACTTAAACATGCAGGCTGACATAGAATGCAAATATAAACATTAATGAATTTATTTTAAATGGAAAAACTATTTCAACTAAAAAGAAGTGAATACTTTGACTAAATTATTAGATAAAGTTGGCTTTCTGAGCATACAAATGAAATTGTTAGCCTTAAGACTTAATAGACCTTGAGTTCGTTTTTGTGGTTTTTTTTTTTCCTTTTGGACTATGTTTGTTTTATTTTAGTACAAATGGAGTTATTGTAAACTCATAGACTATGCTGGGAAGTAATGTTCTTGTTTTTTCCATTCTTTGGAAAACTTGTTTAAAATTTTAATTAGATTTTAAAAGTATCCTGGACTATTGCTTTCTTTGCTGGAAATTTTTAATTATTTAAAAAAATTTATTTGGTCATTAAAGGATTATCGCAATTTTTCCATTTCTTCTAGAGTCACTCTTAATACATAGGGAGTCTCCTCAGCTCTGAAAACAGAGCCTTGAGTATTCATTACTTTGTTTGTTTTTGTGTGAGTTTGTCTTTCTTGGAATTTTATTAATGGGAATTGTATTTTTATATTATATGGTGTTTTGAGACTGCAAACCCAAGTGTAGATGTATGGCTCAAATTTTTAATTAAGATCAATTATTTGTTTTTAGTTTTGATAAGCTCATGGCAAGAAGAACAACAAAAACATTTTGACTGATATCTTTTGTGTATGTTAAAATTATTTTTTTGGAGTCTGGCCTTATTCAGGGTCTGCTTTAACCCATGTGTGGGGCATGCATTCTGTGTACCCATCTAATGAAAAAGCCTTCCCAGCATGACGCCAACGTCATTACCACTTGGAGAAAACAAGGTCTCCCTCTGTTTTTAATTTTTTTTTTTTTTTAGTTGTAGATGGACACATGCCTTATTTATTTATTTGTATGTAGTGCTGAGGATCAAACCCAGTGCCTCATATGTTCTAGGCAAGTGCTCTACCACCGAGCTACAACTCCAGCCTCATGGAAATAACAAGGTCTTTAAGCTTGGTTTACCTCTCTGGTTTCTAGTTTTCTCTTTGTATTTAGGTTCTGTGAATTCATTAACTTTGCACAGATTTAATGATATATTTAAAATTATTCTTAATTGGGTTTTTTGATTGTTTTGGCTACTACTTTATATTTGTTTCAGGGGGTATTTATTATATTTTCTTTTCTCTTCTCGTTTCCAGTTGAAAGATCAATAGGGTATCTATGTCACCAAACACTGGAGTTGGAAGTCTCACACATGTGCTGTTACCCTCAAAGAGGGTAAAATAGGTCTCCCTTCTAAGAAGATTCCAGGCTGAGTTTAAAATAAGTGTGAAGAGCATTGCAATTTATTTGGGATACTCCCTCTGGGAAAATAAGGATGATTGGCAAAACCAGGGCCAGGAATCTATCTATCTCTGATATACTTCTTTTCTTTATACTCCTCAAGTTTTGAATGAATTTCCCAGACCTTCTTTTTTTCTTGATTCCAGATTCATCTTGTATAGTGATATATGTTTGTTATCTATAGCTACCTAGCTTGCTAATTTTATCCAGTATGATTGACTTTACCAGCAGAAGTTAAATCTCTGTAGACATTCTGAGATAAGTTATACTGTGGTCTCTATAAATTTGAAAGTGTTAATTCCAAGAAACTACTCGTTTTTTTTTTTTATGATTTAGTCTTTCAGAATTTGAAAAGCAATTCTATGCTCACTAACTATGTAAGCTGATTAAGGAAGAAAAAGGATTGTATTTTTAACATCAGGGACACATTGATTAAGTGAATATATTATTTTCCAAAACTATCACATGGATATTGGAGGAAAAGAGAAGAGATAAACTTCAGCTAGTGTAAATTAAATATAATTCCATCTCATTATATCAAAAGTATTTCCTAAAATGCTACAGGTAATGTAGTACTACAAACCAATAGGTATTGCCTAAATTGGATCTTAAGAATATTTCAGCATAATATACCTCTCCAGTTATGTCTTCCACAATATAATTCAAGTGGAATTCTCTTTGGTTATAGGGATGCCTTCCACCCTTCTACCTCAATGTCTTTGTTCATGCTTTATTCTAAAACCAGCCTCCAGAACGTGCAATGCTTTATAACTCCATCTCTTATTAAGCCTAATGTGGATGGTTCTTTCTTCATGAAAGCAGTCACTAAATTTCTTTGGACAACAGCATTCCCTCCTGTGTGCACAGAAACACTACATCATAGTTTCTTATCATTATTACACCATTAGGTAATGAGTTAAATTTAATTATCTTATTATTTCATTTCCAAGTCAGACCACAAGCCTAGTTAGAGCTAGTGATGTTTTATTGTTTTTTTGTCACAAAGGCATTTGAATTGAGTTTATCTCATGTTCTTTTTCTAATCTGTTCTTCTTTCTTCCCTTTCTTTCTTTCACATATGTGTTCTCTCTCTCTCTCTCTCTCTGTCTCTCTCTCTCTCTCTCTCTCTCTCTCTCTCTCTCTCTCTCTCTGTATGAGTGTGCGCATTTAGAGATGAAACTCCGAGCTTCTTGTATGGTAGGCAAGTGATCTACCAATGAGCTATATTCCCAACTCTTAAAATTTGTTTCTTTGAGGCAAAAAGTAGTTGGATATTGCCTCTTTTATCCAATTTGACAGTGTCTGCAATTTGAAATAATTTGATTAGAATATTGATCTTCAATATTATCATCAATATGGTTGCATTTTAATTTTCTTGCTGTTGACTACATAAACCACATTTTCAAAATTATTTCTAATGTCTTTTGTATTAAATGAACATTTTTAATGATTCAGTTAGTTACTGTTTGCTTATTGGTTATAATTCTCTTTTGGGTTATTTTGAAAATTACTTTAGGGCTTACAATTTGCGCTCCTGACTGATCATAGTTATTTTCCTCTGGTATCATCCCACTTCATAACCACTATAATAATAACACAGTGGGGTGCTTCTATCTCTCCCTTCAGGACCTTTTGCTGTATTTGTCAGACATTCTGTGCAACATATGCTGCAAAGACTCAATAATATTTTAGTTTTTTTCTTTCAAAAGTCAGATTTTCAAGAGGTTTTAATAAAACTTACTTCTCTTACTCCATCTTGATGAAATTAGAAATTCTTACATAAAATTACTTTTTATTATTAACAATTATATAATTATCTTTTGAACTAATAATGATATATGTATCAATGCTCCATTTATGTTGGTGGTTGAGGTATATGAACATCAGAACAACATGTGTATTTGTTTCCTTATTGACATTTTTAGATTTTATTAAATATTAGTCCTTGATCATATTATGTGTGAAATATTTCCTTATCTTGTTGATTTTTTTCAAATGTTGTAAACAATTAGTTGAAAAACCCCAAAGTTTTAAAGCTTTTATTGGCAATATTTTTTTCTAATCCTTTCTTTGGTGATTTCTTCTAATGATTTTATTCTACAATGTATCATTCTTATCAAAGGAATTTCTTATGTTTTATCTGGTTTGAGTGAGGAAAAGAATAAAGCACTTGTAGGACATGGTGAAGATTTACTTTTTTAGTTTTAAATAGCCATTTTCCTAGCTTTCCTGATTAACTAAATCTCCCTAGTAATTCAATTCATGATAACTAAAAAAAAATAGCAATTTTTCAAACATTCCTGAGTTTATCTCTCATGTAATCTGCTTGTCTGTTCTTATGCTAACCTTATTTATTCTTTAATTATATCATGTTGAACAATAATACATTTTAATATTTTTAACAGTAGTGTTTCAGTCATTTCTTTTTCAAATTAATATTGGCTCACCTCTCCTATTATTTCCTATCATCATTTTTATAAAATCTCCTAAAATTCTATTGTTTTTATTGTTGTTATTTGCTTTTATTTATGTTTATTTATTTATTTTTGGTTTAAAGAATACATATTTATCTTGCAATTCCGGAGATTGGCAGTGCAAGGTCAAGGTGTGGGGAGGGTTGCTTTGCTCTGAGTCCCTTGCTTGCAAATGATGGTTCTCTCATTGCTTCTTTACATGGTCCCCCCATCTGTGTCAGCTGGAATTTTTAAATTAAAAATTTGTTTAATTATTTTATAATACTTTAAGGAGAATTAAAATCTCAACAGGATAAAACATTTATTCAAGTCACACATTATATAGAGTATGTCCCTTTTATTTAATTCTTCCTTCATATCTCTCAGTACTGTTTTGTAGTTTTTTAAAATATAACTCACGTATCTTCCCTATATTGTTTATTTCTTGGGATTGTGTGTATTTTTTATGTTTTAATTTTAATGTGAATGATACCTGTCCTCTATATTATCTTCCAACTACTTTGTTAGAATAATGAAAGTTTTTAATAATGAAATATTTAGCTTATATCCGGCCATATTCAATTGTTGTATGACTTGACTGAAGACTTTAAATCATTTGAATTGGAGTAATTATCTTCAGAAACTAACTTAACCTCATGTAATGTATAATTTGAATTTTAATTCTTTCAAGCAATAAGGTATTGTTGTTGAAATACAAAAAAAAATCTGGGAAGCAAATTTTTATGAGCTACTTGCTTGAAAAACACTATTATAAATTGAACATAATTGGCAAATTAAAAACTAATTCAAACATCTTTTATAGACTTGACATTAGTATGAGTACTAGCTCAGTATTAATAAGGAATAAAATCAATTCAGTCAAAGAGTATTTACTTACACTTTACTATGTATCCTGAATTTTTTGAGCTGCTAGATGTAAGTCACTCCCAAAACAGAATAAAAAAATCTTTTTTATTTGAATTTGTAGTTTAGAATGGAGAGATAGATGGAAATAAATAATAAGTAGCAAAATACATAAAATGTCAGGTGATGATAATACAATCCAGAAAGATAAAGCTGAGCTGCAGAGAGTGACCCTGAGATTAGGGGTATGGTGGTAAATTTAAATCAGAGATCAAGCTTCTACCAGGAGATCACACTTGAATTAAGACTACATAGTTCATGAGGGCAAGGAACATGGACATTTCAGGAGAATTAGGTTTAAAAATATTAGTGGATGTGGAAGCTTCTTAAAACTTTATTTATGGCAGTAATCACTTATTTTTGAAAGTTTTTGTATTTTTTTTTAATTGACAGATTTCCAGAGTTTCTGCTGAGTATCTCCTAGATTTTTAAGCTTTTAGTATATATAAGCTGAAGAACACATCAAGGCCAGGATCAAAATCTAAGTAATTATATATATATATATATTAAACAAATAACAGATTAAATGCAGAAAATACAGTGTTTTCAATAACATATTTAAAAATTTTTATTTGAAATTAACTCATTGTGTTATAAGAGATATAGTTCTAAAACACCGCATAGACCTAAGTTTATAGGAAGCACCTCTTTTCCCCCTAGTTCTGTCAGCATATGTTTTTATTATGTTCATTATATCATTTAAATATTATATAAAAGTATGTATCCATGAAAATATAAGTCCTCTGTAAAATAGAGCTATCTTTGCTCTAGACGTTCTATAATATTTGATTTTTCTTACATCATTTTTTAAAGAAATAGAAGTCTCGGGAAACATTTTCATTTTGTAGTTTCACCAAATGAACTTTTCAAATAATAACATAAGTGTATTTATATTTTACAAGTAATGTTATAGGGCTTGGAAAGTGGAAATTAAAAAAGCAATTGCAATGAATATAAAAATGCGATCACTTTGGGAAACCAATAAAATGTCAACTTAGAGCATCCTGAATTATTGAATTCTTTTGATCCATATCAAATCAAAACAACCTCTAATTGACTACAAAGTCAATATGATGATCCTCAATTTTAGGATCTGCCTGATGATTTGAGTTGTTTTGAAAATTAAAATCATCATCTTTATATCTAACTAGAATTTATAGCTGATGCTTGCCCTCTTTTGGAATGTATTTTCCAAAAACTCTTTCATGATCAACTTTTGCATTCAATAAATAAACATAAAATGGTTGAGAATAAGGTGAATAATTAAAATTTAATTTATTCTAATTCCTGCCAGTGTTGTTTTTATTTTAAAAATAGAAGCTATTTCTCTGAAATAAATCAAATTAAAGTAGCATTTTTGGATTTGATTTTTAAATGCTGCAGAAACAATTTTATTCCACAGCATTCACTATCATTAAGTCTTAGAGGGTATTTAGCTTCATGAAATCCCAAATTTTCATATAAAAATAGAATAACACAAACCCTTGTGCAGCAGCAATGGTTTATACCCCTACTTTTACTATAAAATTACACAGGAATAGGGGTCCATCCATGCCCACATTCTCAACAGATTATAACTGAATTTTTCCAGCCACCCGCCCCTAATTTTTCATTTTTAAGCTCTAATAGACTAGAGGATTCTGGTTGAAGCTATAAAAATATTTATTAGGAATCTTTAGTAAATTAGTATGCTTTAAGAACTTGTTCAAAATGTAGACCAAGAATGAGTTTGTTAAAAATGAAAACTCCTTACTCCACTCCAGATCTACTTAATGCACGTATGCACTTTGATATATTAAACATATAATTTCTCTTTTTTTTGGTTGTACATGTAGAATCCTATCAGTTATGCAGTCATATATGCACATAAGGTAATAATGTCTTTTTCATTCATTTTTAACAAAGTTCCCTAATAATTTTTTCCTAAAGTAATTTTATTCTGAATATATGAGGTATACAATATGATATTAGAGGATACTTTTAGATTAAATAAAAGAATTTCTATAGTGGAACCAATGAATATTTCTACCATCTCACAGAATTACTCTTTTTTGTTGTTGTTTGCTTTTGCTTTTGTGGCAAGAATAGCTAAAATCTACTCACTTGGCAGAAATCCCAATTAAAGTACTTTTTTAAAAAAATCGTATCCATAGGCCTCATGATACATATGATATCTCAGAGATTTGTTTCTCTTATATCTGACACTTTGTATTCTCTGACCTACATCATTTCTACCACACACACAATCCCACCACTGGTTATCCTTATTTTGTTTTCTATTTTTACTGAAATTTTTTTAGACTCCACATATTGGAAACATCATTTTACTTTTGGTGTCTGACCTGTTTCATTTGTTCAGTGACCATAATATTCTGCATTTTCATCACATTGTGGCAGATGGAAGCCTATCCTTCCTTTTAGAGGCTGGGTAACATTCCATTGTACATGGGTACCATGGTTTCTTTATCTAGTCATGTGTGATTGTTGGTTATTGATTATAATGTCACAGTGAACTTACAAGTATTGATGTCTTTTGAGATAAAGATTTCATTTCTATTTTGTCTATGCCTGGATGAGGATTTCATGGGTCATAAGGTAGTTCTATTTTTAATCTATTTAGAAAGTGTCATACTGTTTCTTTTGATGCCTATACCAATCTATAGTCCCACCAAAAGTGTACCCTTACCAATATTGTTATCCCCTTTTGATATGAGCTATCCTGTCAGATGTGAATGGGTATCTTGTAGAGATTTTGGTTTGCATTTTCCTGATTAGTGGTGTTAAGTACCTTGTCATGCCTCTAGTGGCCACTTTTATGTCATCTTTAGAAAATAATGTCTATTCAAGTTGTTTGTCCATCTTGTAAGTTCTTCTGTTAATATTTTATCAGACTTTTTCCTATACATTTCAAACATTAACTCCTTATCAGATACATGGTTTGCAGACATTTTCCTAATCCTTTAGCTGTCATTTCGCCGTGTTCATCATTTTCTTTGCTAAATAGAAAGCTTTATTAGTTTGATATAGTCCCATTTACTTTTGCTATTATAGCCTGAGATTTGGTGCAATATAGAAGAAATCATTGCCAAGGCTGATGTCCAGGAGCTTTTTCCCTCTGTTCAATTCTAGGTGTTTTATATTTTTAGGTCTTTTATTCATTTTGAGTTGATATTGTATATATTGTATATGGTGTAAGATTAAGGTCTAATTTCATTCTTTTGTATATGGAAATAAAATTTTCCTAATACCATCTAGTAAGTGATATTTCCAAGTGTGTCCTCTTGGTGCCCTTACTAAAGATTAATTGGATGTGTGTGTTTGAATTTGTTTTTTCTGGACTCTCTTTTCTCTTTAGCTGGTCCATGTAACTGTTTTTCTGCCATCATACTAGAATCTGCCTCTCCAGAAGGCACTATTTTTTTCTTAGTTCCTGGAGATAATTGGGCTCTGAAAGACATGTGAGGTAAAATTCAAAACTAACCAACACAATGCCAATTTATTAACTTAGATTATTTGAGCATGATATATAGTTCTTTGGACTGAAGCTTTAATGATTGGGTCGTTCAGCGCTTCTCTCAAGATGATCAGCTTAAATAAACAACTAGATGGTTAATCAGTTTGAAGTTTGCTTGGCCACCATGCTATCAAAACCAGAAAAGTTATATGCCTCAGCTAAGAAACTCAATACCTTCCTCACTATGGGAATGTCTTGCCTGTGGATTTGAAGTTTCTGACTGTAACATTCTTTTCTTATCTCCATGATAGAGAAAAAGAAATAAAAGTCCTGAAAATGTTCCTTCTAGGGATAGAACTTTGAAGGGCCCTCCCTACTTTGGCCTTTTAATAATTGTTTCTTGCTTTGTCCTTACTTTTTTATAATTTGTTCTTTATATATGTTAATGCATTTATAACTGCTACTTATCTATCACTGACCTAAGGTTCTTCCTGTGTCTCTCAAAGAGCAAAGGGACTTTGGGGTAGTCTAAATCCATGAAGGATATTTTTTTTCCCTTCATTTTCTAATTGTTGAAGGAGATTCATTTAAGCTTCTGAGTATAAGTTAAACATTCTAATACAAGCTAAAATTAATTTCCACAACTCATAACTCAGTAGGTGATTGCCTTACTCTAGAATTCCTGTAAATTATTAAAATATCCTCTGGAACTTTCCTAGTCAGGTATCAGAATACAAAATAAAACCAGACAACTCGAATTATTATTTAAGAATATTTATTTATTGTTATATTAGGTCAAAAACATTTTAAGTTGATATTTTAAAATTAAATTTAAGTCATGATCCAACTCATAACAACATTATTATCGCATCTCATAATTTTTAATATTTGTTGTACAGAATATAGGGGAGGGAAAGAAAGTTTTCCCCTTCACTCTCCATGTGTTAGCACTTCATGTAAAAAATGCATATATATTATATAGTATATAAAATAATACACATATACTTATATAATAGTAACAACAAATTATAATTTTAGTAGCATATATAAACATGAAATATAACCCAGACAAATGGAAAATCTCTAAAGTAGATCTGAAAGAGCTGGTTTGGACTCCAGATTAAATACTACTTCTCTAAAACAGAGAAAGAAGGGTGAGGGTTAAGCCCCAACAGAAACATTCACCAGGAAATTTACCATAAAATAGAATGAGGTTTGTTATGTAGGTAAAGTTAGTGCCTTCTTCAATGATGCACTTCTCTAATGATTCATTTATCCCAGTTTTCCTGGTACAGAGGGGAAACACCCTTGTAATCTAAGACCTCCTTTGTAGATTAAATTTCTCTTCCAAAAGGGCAACTCTCTAGCACTGTTTTCAGATATAATCTTGTTCCTGCAGTTTCTCAGAATAGAGATGCTCAAATAATCCTTAGGCCCATCAGTTATATTTGAGGTAGCAGATTCTAGACCCCTATAGTCATATTTGTGGGTAGATTATCCTGAGCCCCATGAGGAACTGAAAGTAGAATCTATATTTGGGATGTTATAGTTTAAATATTTGATTCTCCTTTCCTAATTCTACATAACAATTTTTGTTATTTCAATTACGTATGCATGTATGTGTGTGTACGTGTATCTCTCTCTATATGTGTAATTTTCTTAAACTGATACATGATTTAAAGCGTGTTTTATACCCCTAGTATCATATTATTTGAGACAGTTCCCAGATGTACAGTATGGAATCACAGAGCAACTATTTGACACTTGGTGATATCTAATTAATTTTATATCTAACAACTTTATTAAAATAACTGGTTAGATAAAAATTTGAACAACTATTCAAAATCTTCATCTGCAAACAGTGATTTTACTGCATTCTTAAGTCTAAGAAATTATGATACATGTTGATATGTTTATTAGCAAGCAATGATCAAAACCTAAAATATGTCCAGGGATAATTGTTCTAATTTTTGGCAGGGGTATGGTGGTTATATTGCATCAATGATCTTAAAGTCAGATGAAAAGCTTTTTAAATGTGGATCCGTGGTTGCACCCATCACAGACATGAAGTTGTATGGTGAGTGTGTCCTACAGACTAATGTAATATAGTGTATTGATTTATAGAAAACAAAATCCCAATGCACAGAATCTCAAATGAGCTCATTTATCTTGTGTTATTAAAGCCTGTTTTGGATTGTTTATCACCTCCCTGATTCAATTGATTTTACTGGAGCATGACAATTAAATTTGAAATGCAGAAATAAATGATGAAATATGCTAGGGTTTTAGTTTATTCTTAACTTTCTGTTTTCTTGGGTCATAGCTTCTGCTTTCTCTGAAAGATATCTTGGTATGCCATCTAAGGAAGAAAGCACTTACCAGGTAACTAAATTAAAAATAAATAGAATGAATAACATTTTTTTTCTAAAAATCAGGTCAAATTGCTTTTACATGTAGATCTGTAGATAAAGACGTATGTGTTTTTTGTTTTTATAGGCATCTAGTGTGCTACATAATATTCATGGCTTAAAAGAAGAAAATATATTAATAATTCATGGAACTGCTGACAGTAAGTATTATATTTGCTGCTACTGTTTGATGGAATGTGACCTTTTACAAAGGAATACATCTTAAAATTTGCTTACAGAAGGCTTATAAACCTAAAAAAAACAAAAAAAAATAGGAAGTGAGACAAAGGATCAGGAATTCAGGACTCAGCAGAGAGGAAATAAATAATCAGCCTCAAATGGCAACATCTCCAATAAAACTTCCTGAGATTTTGGGAATAGTCTGTCTGTGCTATTGAACACAATAGCCATTAACCACTTATGACTATATTCCATTCAGTGAGACTGAGGAATATAATTTTTAATATTGCCTAATTTTTCCTGATCTTAATTAAATAGCCTCATGTGGCTAATGGCCATGGCTATTGTGTTATTCAGCAGACCTCAAATGGAAATCAACCTACAAAACAGAAAGATAATGTAAATATGCAAGCGCTGAAAGGTTGTGAGTTTACTCACTTACATGAAGTTTTAACTTATCTGAAGTTAAAATCTTCCTAAAAGAGCAATTTTGTATTCCTTCTCATTTTTTAATCATTTTAAACATGGGAGATGGATTTGGTTGATGTTATAAATAAAAGTAATTATTTACATTCATAGGTAGCTTTCAGGGCTCAACGCATTTATATTTTTATTGTCCTATATGATACCTCACAACAGAAGGTTGAGTGTTTATAGTTCTATTCACAGTTGAGAAAAATCAATTTCAAGAAAGAAACATTTTTCCAAGGATTTCTGACAAGTGAGCCAAGAGAGTTCAGATCTTGAATCAATACTTTCTAAATCTTGAGCTTGCGTTTGTTATCACACCCTACCCTACCTCAGTATTTTTAGCCAATTTTTAAAAATCATAAAAAAGTTCTCTTAGCAAAGAGTGTAGAGTATACCATCTCTCCAAATTAACTTTTAAGCAAGTCAAGCTATAGTTAAACCACAGCTTAATGTGTATATGTTTGTGTATTTTATATATATATATATATATATATATAATATATACACATATGTATATATATACATATATATACGTATACATATATACACACACATATATATAATACAAACATACATATAATACAAACACACACACACACACACACATATATATATATATGTACATCTATATCAATTTCTCTCTATATATATATATAAAATACATATATGTAATGTAGGGAGATACCCTAACCCTTAGATAGAATTCTGAATAAAGTATGTGCGTTAAGAAGCCAAAGTTAAGTTTCTTTCTTCCTTTATGATGGGTTGGATTTAATGATGATCTTCAAGAGTATGATATAGAAAAGGGGAGTTTTCACTTTACAGTGAAGACTTGTCCTTCAACACATCAGCCAGGGATGAAGTTTCATATCAGTAGTGATAATCCAAGTTCATAGTAGGTATAGTACATATAATGTAATGAGAATGACACTTCACCTATGTGGTTCAGTACCCAAAAGCTATAACCACAGTCTAAACTTGAGAAAAACATCAGAATATCCAAATGAGGACTCTACCACCACATGATCACTATTCCTCAGAACTATGAAGGTCATGAAAAATAGAGAAAGGCTGAGAACCCGCCATAGATCAAAGGATACTAAGGAGACATGATGTCTGAATATAAAGTGGTATCATGGATGGGACTCTGGAGCAACAAAAATAATGTCAAAGTAAAACACTCAAATAAAATAGGTGTAGTTAATGGCAGCACACTGATACTGGTTTCTTTTCTTTTTTTTCTTTCTTTTTTTTTTTTGTCAAAGGTACCATAATAATGTAAACTGTTAACATTGGAGGAATGGAGTGAGGGCTATATGGAACTCTTTGCACTCCTTGACACCTTTTCTGAAAAATTTTTAGGTTTTTAGTAGTTTTATCTGTTATAAATTGAAAGTCTTTTTATTAAAAGACAGATTTAGAATATACAATAACAATGTTGGATGAAACATGATGAAAGAGAATTTAAAACATTTGAAGACCCTTAGATTTTTGTTTAAAGTATTAAAACTTTTTCTTGAAATCTTAAGATTAGTAATAATAAAAATCATTTATTAAGTACTTTGTCAGAAAATGTGCTAAAGCATTTAGTAATTTCTTACTCATTTTGCATAAAAATAATATATAGTGGGTCTTACTACTTCTTACTTAACACATTGGATAAATAAATATTAAGAAAGACACACAACTCCCCTGCCAGAGCTCAGCTCTGGCCTATATGCACCTCTGCCTACCTGCATGGGACCTAGGCCCCAGGGTAGGCCCAGGTCCATCCCACCACCAGCAGATACCTGCTGAAGCTCAGGATTAGTCCAGATCCACCTCTGCCTACCTGTGCAGGACCCAGGCCCAGGGTAGGTCCAGGGCCATCATCCCCCCAACCTGAGAGCCCCGACCTAACCCACTTCCATATTGAGACACTTCAAACATCTCCATAGTCTTCCCCATGCAGTAGCTTCTACCTTTCAACAACAGATAGGGCCTAGAAACAGCTGCATCTCAGAAGAGGCATCCCAAAGCCAAATGGTGTAAGGCACGCCATTTCAGCCCTACCTCTGAAAGACCTTGCAGCAATCTTGCGGCACTTCTAATGCTATCCTAAGTTACCTCCCCTATTGCCGCCACAACCTTGAGTTGCAATAGCATCCACCTTGGGACACCTGCAGGGTCTAGAAGCCCAGAATCAAAGTGAAGTACAGATAACCTGCATGGGTACTACAGGACTATAAGATAGAAGCTATAATATCTCATATCCACACTGCAAGAAAGGAAAATACATAGACAACATGAAAAAACAAGGGAGAAAATTGCCCCAAACTAACCAGGATACTATAATAACAGATCCTATGGATGGTGAAGTTGATGAAATGCCAGAGAAGGAATTCAGAATGTTCATAACTAAAATGATCTCTGAATTTAAAAATGACCTAAATGAGTAAATACCGGCAAAAATTGAGTATTTCAACAAGGAGACAAGAGAGTAAATACAAAAAGAAAAGATAAATATCAAAAATAAACAAAAATGGCTTGAAATAAAAATTGTGTCTCAATAATAATCCAGAATGTTAATGGTCTAGACTCACCAATCAAATGGCACAGACTAGCAGATTGGATTAAAAAAAAAAAAGACCCAACAATATGCTGCCTCCAAGAGACTCATCTCATAGGAAAATACATCCACAGAATGAAGGTAAAACATTAGGAAAAATCATACCACTCCCATGGACTATGGAAGCAAGCAGGGGTTTCCATCCTCATATCAAAGAAAGTAGACTTCAAGCTAAAGTTAATCAAAAGGGATAAAGAAGGACACTACAAAGCATAACAATTATAAATATATATGCCCCTAAAAACAGAGTATCTATGTTTATCAAACAAACATTTCTCAAGTTCAACAGTCAAATAGACCACAACAATAATTCTGGGTGACTTTAATACACCTCTTTCACCACTGAATAAATCTTCCAAACAAAAGCTGAAAAAAGAATCTATGAAACTCAGTAATACAATCAATAACTTAGACTTAACTGACATTTATAGAATATTTCACCTTCAACAAGCTAACACACATTCTTTTCAGAAGCACATGGAACCTTCTCTAAAATAAACTATATATTATGCCAAAAAGCAACTCTTAGCGAATACAAAAAAGTAGAGATACCACTTTGCATTCTATCAAATCATAATGGAATGAAACTAGAAAACAATGATAAAATAAAAAATAAAAGCTACTCCAACACCTGGACACTAAATAATATGCTATTGAATAAACAATGGGTTGTGAAAGATGCCAAGGAGAAGATTAAAAAAATTTTAGACTTAAACAAGAACACTGATACAACATAACAAAATCTCTGGGACACTATGAAGGCAGTACTAAGAGGAAAGTTCATTGCATGGAGGTCATCCCTTAAAAGAAGAAAACATCAACAAATAAATGACCTAACATTATCTCAAAGCCCTAGAAAAAGAACAACAAACCAACACCAAAATTAGTAAAAGACAGGAAAAAAATTAACATCAGAGCTGAACTTAATGTAATTGAAACAAAAGAAACAATTTACGAAATTGACAAAACAAAAAGTTGGTTGTTTGAAAAAATAAATAAAATTAACAAACCTTTAACCATACTAATGAAGAGAAGGAGAGAAAAAATTCAAATTACTAACATACGTGATGAAAAAGAAAATATCACAACAGACACCACAGAAATACAGAAGATAATTAGAAATTATCTTGAAAATTTATACTCCAATAAAATAGAAAATATTGAAGGCATTGACAGATTTCTAGAGTCATATAATTTGCCTAAATTGAATAAGAATGATATACACAATTTAAACAGACCAATTTCAAATGATGAAATATAAGATGTCCTCAGAAGCCTACCAACCAAGAAAAGCCCAGGACTGAATGGATACACAGCTGAGTTCTATAAGACCTTTAAAGAAGAACCAACACCAATACTACTCAAATTATTTTTGAAATAGGAAAAGAGGAAGCACTTCCAAACTAATTCTATGAGTTCATTATTACCCTGGTTCCAAAACCAGGCAAAGATACATTAAAGAAAAAAACTTCAGACCAATATCTCTAATGAACATAAATGCAAAAATTTTCAAGAACATTCTGGCAAATCAAATACAAAAATGAACAAAAAGCATACCACAATGAAGTGGGGTTCATCCCAGGAACCAAGGTTGGTTCAACATATGAAAATAAATAAATGTAATTCATCACATCAATAGAATTAAAGACAAGAATCATATAATTATCTCAATAGATGCAGAAAAAGCACTTGACAAAATACAGCACCCCTTCATGATCAAAACACAAGAAAAACTAGGGATAACAGGAACATATCTCAACATCATACAGGCTATCTATGCTAAGCCCCAGGCCAATATCATTCTACATGGAGAAAAATTGAAAACATTCCCTCTAAAAGTTGGAACAAGACAGGGATGCCCTCTTTCACCACTTCTATTTAACATAGTTCTTGAAACACTGCTAGAGCAATTAGATTTAAAAAATTAAAGGGATATGGATGAAAAAGAACTCAAAATAGCACTATTTGCCAATGATATGATTCTATACCTAGAAGACCCAAAAAATTCCACCAGAAAACTTCTAGAACTAATTAATTCAGCAAAGTAGCAGGATATAAAGTCAACACCTTTAAATCAAAGGCTTTTCTGTATATCAGTGACAAATCCTCTGAAAGGAAAACTACTCCCAATAGTCTCAAAAACAATAAAATACTTGAGAATAAACAAATGAGGTGGAAAGAACTCTATAACAAAAATTACAGAACACTAAAGAAAGAAATTAAAGACCTTAGAAGATGGAAAGATCTCCCTTGTTCTTTGATAGACAGAATTAATATTGTCAAAATGACCATACTACCAAAAGTACTATACAAATTTAATGCCATTCCAATCAAAATCCCAATGACATTCCTCATAGAAATAGAAAAAGCAGTCATGAAATTCATCTGAAAAAATAAGAGACCCAGAATAGCTAAGGCAATCCTTAACAGGAAGAATGAAGTACATGGCATCACTATTCCAGACCTTAAACTATACTACAGATCAATAGTAAAAAAACAACATGGCATTGGCACCAAAATATACTGGTAGACCAATGATACAGAATAGAGGACACAGAAACAAACCCACATAATTACAGTTATCTTATATTAGACAAAGGCACCAAAAACATACATTGGAGAACATATGGCCTCTTCAACTGGTGCTGGAAAAACTGGAAATCCATATGCAACAAAATGAAATTAAACCCCTACCTCTAGATGCCAACCTAGATGCCCTTCAGTAGATGAATGTATAACAAAAATGTGGTATATATACACAATGAAATACTTTTAAGCATTAAGAGTATAAAATCTTGGCATTTGCAGGTAAATGGATGGAACTGGACAATATAATGCTAACTGAAGTTAGCCGATCCCAAAAATACAAATGCTGATTTTTTGTCTGATATAAGGATGCTGATTCATAATGGGGTTGTGTGAAGGGAGCATGGGAGGATTAGATGAACTCTAGATAGAGCAAAGGGGAGGGAGGGGAAGAGAGGGAGCATAGGGGGAGGAAAGATGGTGGAATGAGATGGACATCATTACCCTAAATACATGTAGGAAGACATGAATGGTGTGACTCTACTTTGTGTACAGCCAGAGATATGAAATATTGTGCTCTATATATGTAATATTTATTATAATGCATTCTGCTGTCATACATAACAAATTAGAATAAAGAAAAAAATTTAAAAAGACACACAACTATTAGTTATAAAAGGGGGCAGGGTTGAATCCAGGAACTAAAGTTCTTATTTCTTATTTACTATACAATGCAGGCTCAGTCATGTGAATAAACTATATTCAAAGTTAAATTATTTTACCTCTAGCCATCACCCTAGAATATACCAGTACTCTTTCAAATTTCTCTGTCAATATGATACAGCTATTCAGCAAAACATGTCTCTATCTGACTGACTCAGTTCTGGGTCTGGTTCTTCACCAGTTATTTTTTGTTGTTGTTGTTGTTTTTGTTCTGGAAATATCACAACAGACACTACAGAAATACAGAAGATAATTATAAATTATTTTGAATTATTTTTCTTCTGGTGACTTCAGAGGAATCTCCCCAGTGCAGGTACATAGGTACCAGCACCCCACAACCCACAAAAGCCTGGGGAGTTCAAGATGCTCCCTCAGTGACATTCTAATGTAACACTATAAATGTTATTTTGGAAGATTAGAAGCTAATTCACTCGGCCTATCAGACTTTAATGTCCCCCATTTAGTCCTAGGAACAATATGAATGGCAAATATCAACAAACCATGTGTTAGATACTAAGCACCAGAAAAATCCAATTGGAAAATTTATTTGTACATCTTTTTACCTTTATCCATATGTAGAAGTAATGGTATTCATTTTGTATAGATTCCATATGATAAGTAAATATGCTGTACAAGGGACTGTTTGTCATTGCCTCTATTAATTAACATTCCTAGTATCTTACATTTACTGAGAAATATATCATTATGTAGAGTTGATGTGGCAATTTTCCCATTAAATATAATACGATATTGGGAAAGATTGTGCATATGTTTTCAAAAGATTTGAATCATCATTTGATATTTTTTATCCTCTGCCATAGAATGATTATTTGGCATCATCTAACTAGAACATTAAAGAGGATTAAACCAGTGGTAAGGCTGCCCTGGGTTTGCAAAGACCTTTACAATATATTAGCTTAGGAGTGATTTCAGAAATTCATAGGTGTACAAAAGACAGAAAGGAATAGCACAGGTGGCATATGAGCAAAGTTCTGTGCACAGGGATTTGAGTGAATGTTCCAGGATTTTGCCCCTATTTGAGCCCACAGAATCTCCAAATCTAAAGCAACTCCATTTCTTATTTTAAAGTTTTGGACCTTCTATTCAGGCAGAAGGAAGACAGAATGAAGCTGGGATAACTAGTATTCTCTAAATTAAATATTTAGCCCATGAATAAGAAGATGTAGAAGATATGTACGACATTTTCTCAATATAGAGCATTCTCTTATAAAAATTTAATATAATAAAGCACAATGTCATTATCTAACTGAGACTGGGTGTCAATAACCCTCCTGAAGGAATGCAAATCTATTTTTCTGTATTCATATTTACAAAGGGCATTCATTATATTAAAATATTTATAAAGTATAAAATATATGAACAATTGGGAATAATAAACGATATCTAAAAAGTATGTCTCAATACCATCCTGTATAGTACATAAGCCTTGTTCATCACTCCAGTAGTATTGATTTGATTTATTATAATGTTAAAGTTTGCCATTATAGCTAACACCTTTTTAGTTAAAACCAAAGATTAGCCTTTTAATTGTATGATGTATGCAAAACACTTAAACTCTTTGAAAAAATAATATGAAAATTTTCTGATCTTAATAAATGTATCTTCTTCAAATATTATAATTTAATTTCTTCCAGCAAAAGTTCATTTCCAGCATTCAGCAGAATTAATCAAGCATCTAATAAAAGCTGGAGTGAATTATACTATGCAGGTAAGTAATTCTTTTAGAAGGATATTGTGTTAGTCAGCCTTCCTTCATTATAGATTACTTGAGATAACTTACACAGAGAAAAGTTTATTTGTCCACAGGTTGAAGGTTCAAGTCCATGGTCAAGCCTTTAAGACATGGGCTGTTGGAAAATATTCAAGATACAAACTATTCCAAATGTCCTCTTCTAAATTCCTCTTTTATTTGTTAGATATAGAATACTTTGTCTGCATTATTCTATTTTATTATTATTATTATTATTATTATTATTATTATTATTATTATTTTGTGGTGTTGGGTATTGAACCCAGGGACTTGTGCATGCAAGGGATGCACTCTGCCAACTGAGCTATATCCCAGTCCTCTTATTCTATTCTTAATGTAATTATTTTTAGGATGTTTCTTAGGTTAAATAAGTTTGTATTCTTTGTTCTTGATTACATTGAGAATGTGGATTCCTTTATGCTTTAAAAGTAAAATTCATGAACCCATTCAGAAATGTCCTTTTCTCCTCAAAATTTATATACTATCAATATTGATATTTTTAAAAAGATTAACTTTCTACTTCCCATTATCCCTTTTATATTATCTTCACTTACTATCATTCATATATAAAAAGTGGGAGAGAAATATGTGTTTGGGGAAAATACTACAAGAAAAGAGGAGAAGTTAAAACTCTATTTCAAATTCCATTTATATATGTGCTTTCACACATCTAATAAATATTAATCAGGGACTTACTTTAATAATGGTCACTATGTTAGATGGGTAACAAGACATACTTCATGCTATCCAAAAATTTTCAGCTTAATGGAGAAGTCATAAAAAAGAGTAAATTTGTCAGCATTTGGAAAAACAATTGTTAGTCAATTTTCTGTGTTATGACAAAATATCTGAGATAATCAAATTATGAGGCAAGTCTCATTTTTAGCTCATGGCTTCAGATGTTTGGATGCATAGCTGGTTGGCCCCATTACTTTGGACTTGGGATGACACAGTATGTCATGGTAGGTTTCTTCAATTCGTGGTACCTAGGAAGCAGAGAGAGACAAGTGGATCTGTAGTCTGAATATCCCCTCTGAAGGTCATCCCCAATGACCTAACTTCCTTCCACTGGGCTATACCTTGCACTGTTTACAGCATCTCCCCATGGTGCCACTCAATGGAGATGAAGCCTAAAACACATGGGCTTTCGTGATACATTTCAGATATAAGTCATAGCATTCCACCACTGGTCCCCCCCAAATCTCATGTCTTTCGCACAATGCAAAGTACAATAAATCCATGGGATAGGAAAGAATACCTAGGAAATGGACCAAAGCAAGAGTGAAGTCCAACATGGCAAATATCAAACACGGTAGCTCCATGTCCAGCATCCAGGATACATGGGGGTATGACGAAAGCTCCAAAAGGCTTGGGCATCACTGCCACTCTCTGTGGCCAAAACAGTCTAATTTGCATACAGAAGGCATATTTTGTTTAAACTATAGATTGACATGATTACAATCTTTTTAAAAGCTTAGCTTAAAGAACTCAGAATTTGCTGAAATGAGATTTTGGTTAGAAATTTTCATATATCCTTTCTTCCTTTTTTCCTTCCTTCCCTCCTGCCTGCCTACCTTCCCTCCTTCTGTACTGGGGATCAAATTCAGGGTCTCACACATGATAGGGAAGCACTCTCTCTTTCTCTCTCTCTCTCTCTCTCTCTCTCTCTCTCTCTCTCTCTCTCTCTCTCTCTCTCTCTGAGCCACTAAACTATATCCCCAAGCCCTGGTTAGGTAATATTTTTCAAAGTCCCTATGCCAGAGGGGAAAAGGGAAAGAAATAAAGAAAATGAATGCTGAGGGGGAAAAAGCTGCCTTGATAACTTGAAATCATCTCCCCTCGATGTCTTAGGTGTACCCCGATGAAGGTCATAACCTATCTGAGAAGAGCAAGTATCATCTCTACAGCACAATCCTCAGATTCTTCAGTGATTGTTTAAAGGAAGAAATACCCGTGTTACCACAGGAACCAGAAGAAGATGAATAATGGACCCTATTTATATAGAACTGAAGGGGATATTGAGGCTCAATGAAACGCAACCAAGAGACTGTCATATTGTAGATGCTCAGAGTTTCCAGGGCAGCTTAAGGAGATGACACTGGAACAGCACACTCAGAGATAATGAACTAGAATTTGAAGACCGAAGTCCAAGTCTACTGTGTTGCCAAGGGTGCAGAATCTATTGCTTTGTAAAAGAAGGTCAAAGGGTTGGTTTCCTGGGAGAAATTAGTTTTACATTAAAGTAGGAATAGTGCATGTTTTCTTCTGTTATCCCCGTTTGTTCTGTAACTAGTCGCTCTCATTTTGATTTCAATAGCCACCATCATCTTTGCACATAATGCACAACTTATCATCAGTACTACAGTCCCTGATCTCTGATGGCTGAGCTGCAGTCTAACACTTTCCTGTACCTTTACAATAAGTGCAATTCTTTCATTGTCTATTATTATGCTTAAGAAAATATTCAGTTAATAAAAGCAGAGTATTTTATGTAATTTCTGTTTTAGAAAAACATTATTACATGAGTCAAAGGACATGTAGGAATATGGATTTCAGCACCTTCCAAAGTTCAGCCAGTTATCAGTAGATACAATATCTTTAAATCACACGAGTGTATCTCTCAAGATATGTATACACCTGTGTGCATATACAGTGAATCTATCTTTACATGTTATTCATGCTACCAAGGGTAAGCTTTTGATGAATTAGAAAAAATGCTCTTTTACAGGCTATAATGGATGCTTTGTTTAATGAGCCAAATATGATGAAACATTTTTTTCCAATTCAAATTCTAGCTATTGCTTTCCTATAAATGCTTGGGTTGTGTTTGGTATTGTTTTTAGTGGTTAATAGTTTTCTAGTTGCAATTTAATTTTTTTTAATATGATACCTTGTCACATGTAAATTAGATACTTAAATATTAAATTATAGTTTCTGATAAAGAAATTTTGTTAACAATGCAATGCCACTGAGTGCTATTTTGCTCTATTGGTGGAGAAGACTTCTTTTTCAAAGACTGGGGCTCCTTTTACTTTTCTCCTCAGTGCAGAATCAATTCTCATATTCATTGTAAAAGGTCTGGATTATTTCATTTTCCAGTTTTTATTTAGTATACCACATCTGCCCAATTCATCTGTTACTGTTTAAGTTAAATCCTTCTGGTGAGAATTAGAAATGAAATCTTTTTTATTCATTGGCCAAAAAGTTCACAAACAGCAGTGTTTGCTATTTAATTTTAATCAAAGGCACAAAATGCATCAATTTCTGTGTTCTGTTGACTTGCAGCAGTAAGTAACTGAAGAGTGTGAAATAAACTGGACTGTATAGAGTCAAAACACGTCATGAGAATATGAACAGTGTCCACCGAAGTGAAAAAACATCATCTCACTTTGCATATGAGATCTTACAGAAGATGTCTAAAAATGTAACCAAGCTTTGAAAGGCAGAAAAATGTGGGCAATGTACTATGTTTTCATAGTTAGAAAAAAGGTTCATAGGGAACATGGGATTATCGTGATATCTGAATACCAGGAGGAAAATTTTAAATGACAAGGAATCTCTCAGTCAGCCTCCTGTTTTGTCAAAGGATCAACCTAAAATTCTGGGTGTTTAGAAATATGTTGAACCACTGATTGGGTCTTCCGCTTTGCTTCTGGATGCTTTGGAATTGTGTCTTCACTGCTCCATTAGATTCAATTTACAATGGGAAAGGCTCTCTCTTCTAAAAGACCCATTTTAGGTCTTTTTCAAGAATAGTAAACACATTTTTTTAACAAAATAAGTTGTAATGTTTAAAAGGAAAGTTTTGCCTATTTTATTAAGATGGAAATTTCTTTTTAGGCTAATTTGAAGTCCAACTGAAGCTTTTTAATCAATATTTTAAATTTCAACCACTAGAGTTTTTTACAATGCAAATTATTATGTTGTCTGAATGATGTGGTTTTATTGAATGTCTATTTGAGTAACATTTAAAAAGTATTGACCTTTACTGTTCATCATTTCTCGTTTATTATTATTATCAATGTTTATCTATTTTTCAATTAATTTAATACAGTTTGTAATGTGAAAGACATTTGTCTGGGACCCACTTTCACCTTAAAGGATAAATAGATCTAAATGAAAACAACTGTTTAATAGGAAGGTGGAAATTTTTCATCTTTGTGATTCTTTGAGTTTTAGTAACTGGTCTGCTATATAAAGGAAATGCTCACCAACACATACTCACTGGTTACAAAGAATTCATGCAACTGGATTTTCCCTTTCACATTTGCCCTTGTCATAATCACACTATTTCGAATGTATTAATGCATTCTGAAAGTGTCCTGGATAGCAAACTTTCAAAGTGTTTATTTTCCTTTAAAGAAAAATACCATGGTGAACTAAAAATGCTGTAATAAAATAGGTAAGCAATATTAACTCATCCACACAGATAAACATACAACCAGTAGCTTTTGAATCTATTTTGAAAGACAAAAGTGTTTGTTTACTTTGCTTCAACTAAGAAGATGGCCATTCCAGTGTGGCAGCACACACCTATAATCCCAGTGACTCAGGAGGTTAGGTCAGGAGGATCATGAGTTCAAAACCAGCCTCAGCAACTTAGCACAGCCCTCAGCAATTTATTGAGTTTTTTGTCTCTAAATAAAATACAAAAAAAAAGGGCTGGAGATGTGGCTTAGTGGTTAAATGCCCCTGGGTTCAATTCCTGGTACCAAGGAGGAGAAGAATATGATGATGATGGCCAACTCAAGAATTAGAGACAAAGAAAACCATGCTGACCTAATGAGTATTTTTTAAAAAACTGAAGGAAGGAGATACTCCTCAAATGAATTATTTTTACTTCTGCTATCATAGAAATAGCTCTGAAGGTCTTAAAGGAACCTTCTGTTGTGGATTTACTAAAAATAAATTACCTAAGCATGGGTTCTTGACCTACAAAGATCATTTAAGCCATTGTTCTCCTAATGATGGGTTTTCAAACAGAGTTCCCAGGAGTGCATTGCACACAAGTCTCTAGGACCATTGAAATTACATGGCTTCTATAAGGAATTCTGTGTGAAATGCCTGTTTCTCCTCACATGCACTGACCACCTTTTCTGGAGGCAGCCAGCTTTGCGTAAGTGTAATCTGACCTCTAGTGGTGCTCTGACTCTCTATTCTTTGGATTCTCTGCTACTAGTGGTGGTTACCTACTATAACCAAAACTCATCACATACACACTACAAACCAATATGAGAATGCTCATACCACACTGAAGTCAAATAATGGAAGACATTAGCAGGTGACTTGTGCTCTCTTAAACATGGTCCTTGGAAGGCTCCCAGGGCCCTGCTGCAGCTGCATAACTTATCTCCTGTTGTCCATTTTAGCCTTTTCAGTCCCCACTCCTATTTCTCAGGACCACTTCCCAAAATAAATTGCATGTGCACCAATTGTTGACTCGGGTTCTGCATTCCGGGGAAAACTTTTCTTCCCATAAGAGCTTATCACTGTGAATATATAGAAAACAAATACATGGAGAATAAAAATCTGGTTTCTTCTCAGGTTGGAATAAGTTGTTTCTACCTAAAATTTCTTAAACTCTTAATAAAAGTGGCAAACCTATGCAAAGTGTTCCACAGGCATTATCAGATGAATCTTCTCAACACACCATAGAATGGGCATTATTTCCATTTAAATACATAAGAAAATTGAATCTTAAAGAAGTATGGAACTTGATCAAATTTTTAACTAAGACTAAGTCACAGTTTCAGTCAGTTTAGACCCTGTTCTCTGTCATTCTCCTCTGTGATAACCCTAAAATCAGGAAAGAATTAACTCAAGTTCATCCCATCTGAAAAGGATTTGAAATATCTGAGCATAGAGTTCTAGATATTTTTTAGAATGACTGAAAGCATTAATACTGAAAGCCAAAGAATAACCCAATATACTGCCATGGCATTTTTGAAATTACATGAATGATTTCCCTAGTATCAAGAGGGCATATGTATAATATATATTAAAATGCAGAGTTTTTTTTTTCTGTCAAAGCAATGTAAGAATTATTTCTATCTATGAAAACTTTTGCTCAGATGACCATGCCCTGAGAAGTCATAGTAAGTTCCCTTGCTCAAGCATTATTTCAGGGACATTCCAAAATCATTCCAGGAAGTATCCATATATGACAAGTAGCATTTTACTGCTCAAAATGCCCTGACTTGTAAACATGAAAATCTCATGCCATCTTTAAATGGAAAAGAACATTGCATCATTGAGAGCCATACAAGGCAGCTACAATCCTATTTGCAATCTGACTTAATTTTTTTTATTACCTTAAGCTTTTCTACAACTATAGAAAATAGATTTGCTTTACTGTTGATCAGATCTATGAACAACAATTTTATTTACTTTGGCAACATTCCAGTGATTGTTAGAAGAGATCTTTTGAACTCAAAAATTCCCTCTCTCATCAAAGACAAGGTAAATACATTTTTAGAAGGAAACAAGTCACATGAAAGCATAATCTTGATTATTTTCTGTTAGTCTTACAATTAAGTTAATGATTGGTTAATGTAAACAACACAGATCATTACCGCAGCCATTCATTCACTTGGAAAGTCTTTGTGCTGATTACCACAGCTTGTCCATATGTCAAACCTAGTACTGTTTTAACTGAGATACATTTGACATGAGTGAAATTTGAAAGTGAGAAATTCCATCCTGCCAGATTGCGAGTTCAAAGCCAACCAGCCTCAGCAATTTAGCAAGGCCTTAGATAACTCAGCAGGACCCTGATCTAAGTAAAATACATATTGCTGGGGCTGTGTCTCAGTGGTTATGTGCCCCTGGGTTCAATTTCCAGAAGCAAAAAAATAAAAAAATTCCATCCTGCCAAGGACATCAAAGAAATGGGCTTCACATTTGTTCCACATTGAGGCTTTTTATCATATTAACTAATGCTAAAACTAAACATGCAAGATAGAAGTTATTATTTGCTGATGAAGAAATCAAAATTCAGAAGTTAAACAATTTTCCATCAGTGTGTTGTAGCATGTAAATGACAGATTCAGAATATGAAATCAGACAATAATAACCTCCAGGCTTTTACACGCTATAATCTCATGTATACATTTTTTTTAACTAGTAAATTCCTAAAGTTCATTGTGCATGTCTTTAGATTGAGTTAAGCTTTCAAGTCCCTTGGTATTTCTTCATACTTCTGTCTGTAAGTAACTAAATTTGAATTTTTAAATGGTTAAATACTTGTGACATAGTATGTACTTGACCATCATCTGGAAGTTCGTTAGATATGCAGACTTTCAGGTAGCCCTCCCTCCAGAATCAGAATCAGAATGTTAACATATCCTCCAAGTGATTTGTACACACATTAAAATTTGAGAAGCATTGATTTAAATAAGAACTTTTATCGTCTCACATCACAAGAGAACTCAAGTTGGATGTTTCGGGGGCAGTTTAACAGATCAATCATGGAATCAAATCATGGTGGGTCCCCAGCTTTCTGCTTCTACAACTTAAGTCTGTTTTCTGTCTCTTGAAATGTCTTCATATAAATAAGTTGTCCTGGGCAATATCTTCTTTCACAACCCGTCTTCTATCAGGAAAGGTCATTTCCCCCAGAAATCTTGAGCACCATTGATTTTACAGCCATTCAGTCCACGCTTTAGTTGCAAGCCCCCGTCTCTAACACAGGGAGGCTGGGAAGTGACACATCTGAAGCTGCACTCTCTTTAGTGAAGGTGCAACAAGTAAGGAAGGTGGGAGAGTGAACATAATTGTAAGTACAACATGTGACCCAGAAGAGACAGATCTACCTACCCAAGGCAATGAGATCAACAATGCTGGTCTTTCATCTGCAGGAATCCCCCAAGCTGCTGAGCAGTGTTTTATGTAACCCTTCCCTTGAAGGTGTCTCACTTCTCCTCCCAGAAGACCCTCAACGTCTGTTTCACCCCCTGTTCCTGAGAGTCAGCACACTCCTTTTTAGTCCACATTTTCTCTTTTCTTCCCTGCTCTTCATCACTGACATGTTTTCCAATGCAGGCAGGTAGTCTTGGAATTTGATTGCCGTCCCATCTTGCAGCCTTTATTCGCTCTAACACGATTTATGATACCTTGATTATCTCCATATGGTTTGAATTGCTAGGCACACCATTTATTCTCCTGATTGATAGATTGTGGAAGGTATTTATATTGATGGGGAAAGAAAAGGCCTGACAAGGAAACACAGGTAACACAACTTCTCCATTCACATACACTTTTTAATGGATCTAATTCTCATTACATTCCAACATCTATCCTTGGGGACACCATGTGTGACATTTAATGATCTGTGTAGTGTAATTGGATTTTTCAAACCCTTGGATAGAACAAATTAGAAATTCCCTTGCCCAGATAAATAGAAATTTTCAACTTTGAGGCTGTCTTCAAATCATGAAATACCAAAAGGATATTTTGTGCCTGTTATGTGCCCGATATTGTGCTGTATGGTGCAGCATTAAGATCCTTTTCCAAAGACTTAATCTAATTAAGTATGGTCTAATGTGTAATTTAGTCAAATGGGTATTTAAATGGGTATTTTAGTCCAAATGCTATAGCCAAATGAGTCATCATTTACTAAAAAGTACCACCATATTCAATCATGTTTTTGGTTTTCATTGAGTCATTTTAGTGCCCACCTAATTAAATATGATATTCCCTTGGACTTACCAACATTAAATAAATACACAAACCTACATATTTTATTCAAAAGGGCTCTATAACCCACTTTCATTCATATAACAATTGGTCTCTCTGCAATTTCCTTTCCCACATTTAATTTCAGGGAAATTTTCAGTCGAGTTCTGCTACTGTTTCAGAATTATTTCTCAGTCCAAATCACCTATAGCAGAGGGGCATGGAGATAAAGCAATATTTAATTTTGTTTTGTAATGGTGTCTGGTTTATTTGAATGAATTTATTAAGAATCCAAAAAAAAATTCACATCCTTGAGAACAGAAATATTTTCACAGAGTAAAAATAATAAAATAAAGTACTGCCCCAGCCTACCACCTGACTTGGAAGTCAGTTGTGTTTCTACTCACCATGGATTAAGAGCCAGCCATGGTTCCCTCATTCCCCCAGATCCTGGAGATCATATACTTTGCATGTATTTCTTTGCCCCTAGGTTAATAGCTACTACTAAAATAAGTTAAAAAGTTTTGTATGTGTAACATTTTTTAATTTAAAAAATATTTTAATACATAATATTTGTACACATTTTTGAGGTAGATTGGATGGTTTGGTTCACATAGGCATTGGGTGGTTGATCAACTTAGGTTAATTGCCCTAACCATCACTTTAAACACTTATCATTTCTTTATGGTAAATACATTCAAGTTCATCTCTTCTACTTTGAGATAAATAATGCATTATTGTTTATTAAAATCATCCTGAAGTATCAGAGAACACCAGAATTCCTTTCTTCCATCAAACAACAACATTTAACCTCTGACTGGCCTCTCCCCTCTCACCCATCTTTATTTTCCTTTTGTTCTACTATCAGCTTCTATGAGATCTACTATTTTTGTGTCCACTTGTGAATGTGATCATTCAGTGACTGTCTTTCTGTGATCTACTTATTCAGTTTTTCAAGCGCATACATATTACTACAAATGATAAAATTTTATGCTGTTTATGGCTGAACTAGGTTATGTTGCATATATGGACTTACTTTTTAAAAAATTCATTTCCCTATTGATGGACATTTAGTTGGATCCCACTCCCTAGCTGTAGTGAATGTCCATTCTTACTCAAAGTGATTTGTGGAATCAGTGCTCATTCTTCACAAAATTAGAAAAAACAATTTTGAGATTTGGAAGAAACCATAAAAGATCCTGAACAGCCAAAGCAATCTTGAGCAAAAGTAACAAAGCTAGAGGCACTGCAATACCACTCCTCAAAATATTAAAATCATGTTAACTTCATCTAGATTCTAAATAATAGTGGATAATTTTTATATACTTATTCACTTTCATGTCTAATCCTAATATGTCGATCTGAATTATTTCCAGTTACCTTCAAGTCTCAAATCCCCCCTCATTATTGTTTCATTAAATATAAAGTATTGTTCACATGGACTTTTATATGTTTTTATCTATTTATTTACTTTTTTATTGGGGAGCCAGAGATTGAACTTAGAGCCACTCAACCCCTGAACCACATCCCCAGCCCTGTTTAGTATTTTATTTAGAGACAGGATCTCACTAAGTGGCTTAGCACTTCATTTTGCCCACTTCATTTTGCCTTTGAGCTTTGGATCTTCCTACCTAAGCCTCTGGAGCCACCGGGATTACAGGTGTGTGTCACTGCACCCGGCTTCTCATGTACTTTTAAATGTGCACGATCTAAGTTATACTCTAACCAATTCATAATTTTCTGGGGTAAATAAGACGATGAGAATAATAGTAAGAAGTCACATTATCTCTTGTTTAGTTTGCACCAGTCCCTAGAATGAGCTTATTCATAGACTTATTTGAACTTTCCAACAAGTAAACTAAGATCATCATGTCAAATTTAATATGAAGAAACTGTAAATTGAACAGACTGAGTTATGAAGGTCAAAGTAAGGCATACTTGTTAGTGAAGGAGAAGAAAAGCATTATTCAGTATTTGTCATTCACATGAAGTTATCAGAGTCAGGTGAGCACTCTTCTACCTAGGCCACCTGAGCAGGTGGCTTCCAAGGTGAACCCTCAGGGGAAGAGAAGGCTGAGGAAATAAGAGTGTCAGCTTCAATTGCCCTCTCTCTGAAATGACACTCTTCACATCTGCTTGCAGACCTTTATTCAGGACAGCTCTCAGAGGCCCCACCTGCCAGCAAGAGGGTCGAGAAATTCAAGGGAGCAAATGAAGAATTTAGTGAGCTGACATGGAACAATCTACCTTTCTGAATGTCAAATGTTTTACTTGCTCCTTTAATTCCCCTACACATAGAACCTAATCAGCTCCACCTGCAATAAAGACAGCCTCAATCCTTTGAAGCTCATAACCCAGAGTTTCTGGATGCTGAGTAGTAGTCTTAATATCAAAGCCATATAAATCTCATTTTTACCCTCATATTTTGAACTTCCTCCACACTCCTAATGTACATCAATAACAAGGATGGAACAATCAAAATAAATAGTCTCTTTTGAAATGGGAAAAAAATGCCAAATCTGCCTTCAGGAGTAACATTGCTTTCCTAGCCACCTTCTGGCTGTAGACAAATGAGAGTCCACATATCCATCAAATATCTTCCCTTAAATAATCAAATGTTACTTGAAATACAGACTCAAATGCATTTAATATTGGGAAGAAGTTAGTATCTTTCTTATTCATTTACTTAACTTTCAAACCACCCTAAAGTCAAAAAATTAAACTTAAATTCATTTTCACATATCATTTTAGAACCTATAAGGTTTCGTTTTGTTCTGTTTCCATGCTGAAGATGGAACCCAGGGACTTGCACACTCTTAGCAAGTGATCCTTCAATGAACTCTTTCCCATCATTTTTTAAAATTTCTTGTTTTATACAGAGGCTCACTAAATTGCCACGAATGGTCCCAAACTTGCAATCTTCCATCCTCAGCTTTCCAAGTATCTGGGATTACAAGCATGTGCCACCATACCTGGATGGAATCCTAAGTATTGTCGTGTGGATAGCATGAGTGAGCTTCTCATTCCCTCAATATATTGACAGCTAATTTAACACTATTTGTAGCAAAGAAGGAAATACTACATACTTAATATGAACTTCATGTTAATCTTCTATTCAAAGAAATGAGTTATTAGACTTCCAGTTTCTCATTCTAATCAATAACTAAACTTCCTGAACTCTGAGAAGACCCAGATAGCTGAACGCTAAGACCTGTTCCTCAAATTTGCTTTTAAATGAGATATACTTCATGGATTACGCAATGCTCTTTTTTAAAGTGAATGATTTTTGGTTATTTTTAAGTATGTTTACTAAACTGTATAAAAATTACCTTAATGTTCACCTTTGCTTAAAGACTTCCCATATATAACCTTTTGTCATCTTCCCTGCCTCTGTGAAACTAATCAATAAACAAAGATTCTCCAAAGTCTGCTTCCTTAGGAGTGAACATTGCAATGGAGACACAGGTGGATGCATATCTAAGAAGGTAAAGGCCTGTAAAGGAAAGATGAAGAGAGTTACCTAAACTGTTTCAAAACAACTCCCCTTAGCTGAAAGGATCCACAGCAAGGCTTGCGTGATCCAGGATGGACAGGCAATGTCTGGGACGATGTCCTTGTAGGAATACATTTCTGGGTAAGTCTACAGTGTTCTTTGTGCAGGGCTGTGGTTTCTTGAGGAGAGGAGTCCCTGGTGATAGTACTTGTTATCAGTCATGCATGCTGAGATACCCTCCTTTTTCACCTCCCAGCTTTTCTTCTTTGTTAATATTTGACACAAGCAAATATATTTTAATTTTGACACTGTGTTTCTCCAGCCATTGTGGTTTTCTTTGAGCTTACCAATTCTGAAATATTAACATAAATTCAATCATATAATATTTGGACTTTATTAATTGGGTTATTTTATTTAGCATGATGTTTTCAAGGTTCATCTATGTTTTAGCATATGTTAATACTTCTTTCATTTTCATGGCTGAGTGATTTCCTTTTGTGCAGACATGCCACATTTCTTTTATTCATTTATTGGTGAGTAAAATTGGTGTTTGGGACACTTAGGGACTTTAAAGAATTGTACTGCAATAGTGTACTCTGCAGAGTACACATTAAAATGTAAGTTGTTTGTATGTAGATATGTTTTCAAATGTCCTGGCTGCATATGTAAAATGGGAGTTACTTGGCCATATGGTAACACTAAGTTTAACATTTTAGGAATTGACAAGCTATTTTCCTGTACTATTTTCCATTCCACCTGTAATGTGTGAGGACCACATTTTTTCCATATCTAGCCAACACTTGTTATTTTCCATATTTCTTTATTATACTCAGCCTAATAGGTGTGAAGTTTCTCGTTGTGTTTTTGATTTGCATTTCCCTAGTGACTAAAGAAGGAGAATATCTTTTCATTGTTTACTGTCCATTTGTATATCTTTAGAGACATGTCTAATCAAAATATTTGCCCATTTTTAATTAGATTGTCCTTATAAGAGTCTTTTTTATATTCTGGATAATAATCTCTTATCAGATACATAATTCACAAATAATTTTTAATATTATGTGGGTCTTTTCATTACTTGATGGCATTTTGTAGCTCAAAGGCTTTCAATTGATGAATTCCAATTTTCTGTTTATCCTTTGTCTCTTATGCTTTTGGTATCATACCTAAGATTCCATTGCCTAATGCAAAGGTCAGAAAGATTTATGCTGTCTTTACTTCTATGAATTTCATGGTTTTAACTTTTATACTTAAATCTACCTTCTATTTTGAGATAATTTTTGTATATGCTGTGACATTGACATTAAAATCTGTTCCTTTGCATATGGTTAACCAGTTGTCTCAACACATTTTGTTGAAAAGACCATTGTTTCCTCTGAGTTCTCTGGACAGCCTTATAAATCAGTTGACCACAAGAATCTATTTCTGTAGTCTCAATTCTATTCCATTGATCAATATGTCTATACTTATGCTAGTGCTATATATCATTAATTATTCTAGTTTTTCAGTAAGTTTGGAAGTTCAAAAATATGAGTCAATGCATTAGTTAGCTTTTCGTTATTGCGACCAAAGTGTCTGACACAAACAACTTAGAGGAGGAAATATTTATCTTAGCTCAGTATTGCAGAGATTTTAGTGCACTGTCACCTGGTTCCAAGGCAAAACATCATGATAGAAGAATGTGGAGAGGAAAGCTGTCAGCTCATGGCAGCCGATAAGCAGAGCAGGGTGGGTAGGCCAGAAATAAGACACAGCCTGTAAGGACATGCCTCCTGCATCTTCCAACCATGCCCCGTCTAACTAGTTTCACCTTCACCCATTCAAGTTAACAATGCATCAAATGCACTAATCCACCAAGAGGGTCAGAGCTCTCACGATCCAATCACTTCCCAAAAGTCCAACCTGTGGACATTGCGATATTGGAGACAATGTCTTCAACACATGAGCTTTTGGGAGACATTTTAGACCTGAATCTTAATAGTCCTCCAAATTTATGATTTGTTTTACTTGTGCTCATTGAATTTTTCTTGAATTCTTTGTTTTCCCTATGAGTTTAATATTGGTCAATTCCTAAACAAAATGCAGATAGAACTTTTACAGAGATGAGTTGATTCAATAGATGGTTTCGGTAAGTATCAGTGACTTAGCAATATTAAAACTTTTAATCCATGAACATGTCATTTATTTGTCTTCTTTGATTGCTTTCAATAATATTTTGAAGTTTTCATTATAAAAGTTTTACAATTATTTTGTTAAATTTATTTCTAAGAATCTTTCTTTTTAGAGCAAATGTAAATTGAACTATTTATTTCATTTTGCATATCTCATGTATGAAATTCAAATGACTTCTGCTTATTGAACATATATACCTCAAAATTTTGATGAACTCATTTATAAGCCTTTAGGAATGATTTTAGCAATGTCCTTAAGATTTTTTTACATATATCTGATCTCATATATAGAAAAATTTATATATATATATATACACACACACACACACACACACATATACACACACACACACACACACACACACACACACATTAAATTTGGAGGTGAGATGTCCCACAAAAGCTTATATGTGAGACAATGCAAGAAGGTTCAGAAGAGAAATTATTGGGTTTTAAGAATCTTAACCCAATTCATCAAAATAAAAGCTTTCGAGCTACAAAATGCCATCAAGTAATCCCCTGATAGAGATTAACTGGTAACTGGCAAGCCCAAACCCACCTCAAGCTCAAGAGAGTAAAGGTCTCTTGAGAAGAAACCAGTGGGGCACCCTTCTTGCACAAGGGGAACTAGGAAGTTTTTTCAACATGCTCAGCCACCCAGAAACTCAGAGGCTGCTACAGCAAGAGTCCCTGGTGGCTGGGCTACAGCTCAAGATGGCAGCAGACCTTGGTATCATCCATGTGGTGCTGTTCCTGCAGGAATGCAGGATACTGGAGTTATGAGTTTATGGAGGCTTCCACCAAGATTTCGGAGGAAGGCCTTGAAAGCAAGGCAAAGTGCAGCAGGGTTGAAGTCCTTTGGGTCATGACCCTAACAAGGCAAAATATGGAGATTTGGAGGAAGCCAAATCTGCAGTGCAGACCCCTCCGATTAACAAATGCCAGTAACATGGGACATCATCCTAGGAAAGCTTCAGTAACTGAGCAGAGACAAGCCAACAAAAAGATCTCTTGGGCTTCAACAAACAAGGCCACAGGGGTGGAGTTACACAATCCCTTCAAAGAGAACCTCATGATGCCGTGTGCCCCAAATACTGGACATGGAGCTATAGGACTTGTTTGCCCAGCTGTATTTGGGTCATGTTTTGATTCTGTCACTTCTTTCTATTCCCCCCCCCCTTTTTGTGTGGATGGAAATGTTTACTCTGTACCTTTATATATTGGATACTTACAAATTGCTTTTACTTCTAGAAGAGCTCGAAATATGAGATTGACTTAAGCCTCAGAGAAGACTTTGAACTTGAACTTTGAGCAATTTCAGCACTGTTGACTGTGGGGACTCTTGAAAATGGAAAAACTGTATGTTGCATTGTGAGATAGTTGTGAACTTGATGTGAGGTCTCCTCCTTTACAATTGTGCTTGTTGGGTCTTTAAGTCACAACAGTGAAAAGGCTAACTAAAATTTTATATATATTTTTTTTCCTGACCATTCAGGATACTTTATTTTTCTTGCCTAATTAACTTAGTTATTGACTCTAGGAAATTTTTAAACAAAAGTGATAAGAGAGGATAGCCTTGCATCATTTTTTATCTTAGGGCACAAACTTTCGATGTTTCATCATTGACAATGATGTCACTTTTGTTTTTTAGAGATGCCCAACATAAAGTCGAGGGAATTTCCTCCTTTTTCCATTTTGTGGAGTGTTTTTATCATAAAAGAAGTCAGATTTTGTCAAAGGATTTTCTGCATCCAGAGAAATGATGAAAGTTTATATCCTTTATTTTTAAATCTCTCATTCTATTAATAAGATATATTATAGGAACTTCACCTATTGAACCAAATCTGAATTCCTGGAATAAATATCAGTCAGGCAGGGTGTTTAATTCATATATTTTTTCTGTATTTAGTTTATTGATTTTCTTCTCTCAGTGTTGGAATTGAACCCTGGGCCTTGCACATGATAGGTAAGTGGCTTACTAAGATATACCCCAGCCCCACTATTCTTTGTTCTTTTTTTTTTTTTTTTACTTTCATGATTTTTACATCTTTATTTATGGAATTATGGGCCAAAGTTGTCTTCTCATAGGATATTTTTTTTTTCATTTTGATATCAGAGTACTGTCTGCCACATGGAATAAGATGAAAACTGTTTCTCCTCCTCTATGATTTTCAGAGTTTATATAGAATTTGAGTTGATCATTTTAAAACAGTTCTTAACATAAAATTTGTAAGTGAATGTATCTCTGGTTTGGACTTCCTTTGATGGGAATGTTTATGATTTCTTATTCAATATATTTATTGGTTCTAAATCTGTTCAGATTTTTTATTCCTTCTTCAGAATGTTTCAGCAATTTGTGAATTTTCAAGATATATTTTATCTAAGTTACCTAATGTGTTGACATACAATTGTTCATATTGTTTTCATAAAATCATTTTAAAAATTTTTATAAGGATAGTATTAATATCCTCCATCTCTTTTATTAATGATTTTAGAAACTGATTCCTCACTCTCTTTTCCTTGTTCAGTCTAGATAAAAGCTTATATACTTTACTGGTCTTTTCTGAGAACTAACTTTTGATTTTGATTTTTTTCTATCACTTATGTATGTTTATTTCACATATGTGTCCACTCTAATAGTTATTATTTAATGGCATAACATATAATATATAGTACAGAATATTCCAGGTGAACTAGCAGTTCAAGGATTCCAGGGCATGATTGGGGTTTAGAATTTTTCAAAAAACACAGAGAAGTTTTAGTAGCTGGCTTATATGCATGAGGGGAAGGTATTATTAAATGAAATTAGACAGGTGGGCAGGAAGGGATTTTTGCAATTCTTCATAGATAGGGCAGGAACTGAACTCAGTTGAATTCATTGGAGTCACTGAAATTTACCAAGCAAGTCTGTGATATCATCTGATTTATATTTAATAACACTAATTCAGCAGTGGTGGGAGAAATACATTGAAATGGTTAAAAGAATAGCAATGGAAAAACAGTTTGAAAGCTACATAGTTATCCACAGATGAGATGATGATGACTTCAATTAAAATACTGTCAGTGCAAATGGAGAGAAGTAGACACATTTCAGATTTATTTCAGATGTAAAGCCAGTCATGCTTGCTGACAACTTGCATACTCAGAATAAGATAAAGACTGGGCCTGAGAATGTTGCCAAGGAGTTCTAGTTGAACAACCGGGTGAATAAAGCTGCCATTTGTTGGAATGAATGACAGTCAGAAGAAAAGCAGATTGAAAAGATACGCGGAGAGATCAAGGATTTTGATTTGGCCACTTGGCTTGGAATGAATTGTTACTTTAAAAGCACAGACATGAATAGGCTCTGAGGGTGGATGAATCTGGTTGCTTTCAGAGGTTGTAGATGCCTCTTTCTATTTCTTAATTATCAACACTTAGATTGCATATTACCTAGAGATTATGTGATAATTTCTAGGAGAAAAGCCCTAAGTGTCTGCAGGACTCAGAAGGCAGGTAAAGTAAAAGGAGGCAATAAAGTAAAGCAAAAAAGAGTTCAATATGAAAGGCAGAGAACTGAAAGAACGTGTGTCACTGAAACCAAGAACTGATACTATTTTTAAATTTAAAAAAATTTTAAATTATAATTATGCAAAATATTGAGGTTCATTTTGACATAAGTACACAAGTATGGAATTTAATTTGCTCCAATTAAGTTCCCCAGTGCTTGCTTTTTACCTCCCTGTCTTTCTCCCCCTGTTCCCTTTCTTTCATTTGGTTGGTCATTCTTCTATTTATTTGTAGTTGTTTTTTTAATTAGTGCTTTATACTTATACATAAAGGTGAAATTCACTATAGTGTATTCATATATGTACATAGGAGAGTTTGATCAGTTTCATTCCATTCTCTTCCTCTTTCCTGTCCCTCTTCCTTACCCTCCTTCCCCACCAATTTCCTTCCTCTGCTCCACTGATATCTGTTCTATTTTTTTGAGATATTTTCCTCCAATGTACACACCCACCCTGCCACCCTGAATTCTTTCACGTTTCAGAGACAACATTCAACCTTCAGCTTTCTCAGTCAGACAGTTCACTTAACATCACATTCTCCACTTCCATCCATTTACCACCATGTCATAGTTTCATTCTTGTTTATGGCTGAGTAAAACTTCATTGACTATATACACCACATTTTCTTCACTCATTCATCTGATGATGAGCAATTGGACTGGTTCCACAACTTTAGCTATTGTGAATGGTTCTGCTATAAACATCAATGTGACAGTACCACTATAGTATGCACATTTTAGATCCTTCAGATATATATCTGAGGAGGGAGAGTTGGGTCCTCTGGTGATTCCATTCCTAGTTTTTTGAGAAATCTCCATACTTCTTTCCAGAGTTGCTGTAGTCTGGCTGGGCACAAAATCACAAGCCACTCAAACAGGAACAAAGTTTATTTTTGAAACTCCCGCCAATGCCTGTATGCTCCAGGGAAATATGCCAACCCACACATGCAGCATTCTCCTGGACACACACCAACAGGAAGTCCCTCCTTGGGAATTCCCTCCTACCGCACTTCCCCAACCAATGGGAACTCTCCAGGAGTCCCATAGCAGGCCTAGGTGGACAGCAGGGGTCTAATATCCATTTGAATGCAGATCTTAACATAATCATATCATCTCAATGGCTTGCTGGCGTCACCTTTCAACCAAAAATGCCATGCATCATTTTTACTTGGCTATGGCTCTTAGCACAGAGTGATTATACTAATTTTCAGTCCCACCAACACTGTATGAGTGTACCTTTCCTCCCACATCCTTGGCATCATTTATTATTTGTATTCTTAATAATTGCTACTCAGACTGGAGTGAGATAAAAATCTCAAGGTAGTTTTGATTTACATTTCCCTGATTGCTAGAGATGTTAAATATTTTTTTTTCATGTATTTGTTGACTATTTGTATTTCTTCTTTTGAGAGCTATCTGTTTATTTTGTTTATCCATTTATTAATTGGGTTATTTGGTTTTGTGGTGTTAGGCTATTTTGTTGGGAGGGGAGTTTTATGAAATTTGGATATTAGTCCCGTCAGAGGAGGAGCTGACAAAAATTTTTCCCCCATTCTGTAGGTTTCCTCATCATGCTATTAAAGCTTTTCTGTGCAGAATCTTTTAAATTTAATGCTGAACAATTTATTGATTCTTGGTTTCACTTCTTGACCTTTACGGATCTTGTTAAGGAAGTTGGTACCTATACCTACACCAATATGTTGGGATGTCAAGCCTATGCTTACTTCTACCAATTTCAAAGTTTTCAGTATAATTTTTAGGTCTCTAGGGGTTTATTTTTGTGAGATATTGGGGTCAAGTTCCATTTTTATACATATAGAAATGTAGTTTTCGCAGCACCATTTGTTTAAAAGATTGTATTTTCTCCAGTGTCTGTGCTTAACACCTTTGTTGTATATCAGACGTCTATATCTATGTGGATTTGTTTCTGTGTCTTCTATTCTATTCCACTGGTCTTCATATCTGTTTTGGTGCCAGTAGCATGCTGTTTTTGTTACTAGAGTTCTGTAGTATAATTTGAGGTCCTGTGTTGTGATGCCTCCAGTATTGCTCTTTTGGCTTAGGATTTCTTTGACTATTCTGTGTCTCTTATTTTTCCAAATAAATTTTAGAATACTTTTTTTCTAGTTCTATTAAGAATGCCATTGGTATTTTAGTGGGAATTGCATTGAACCTGTATAATGCTTTAGATAGTATGGATATTTTAATTTTAATTCTGCCTAAGAACATAAGCCGTCTTTCCATTTTCTAGGGTCTTCAAATTATCTCTTCAGTGTTTTATATTTTTCATTGTAAAGGTCTTTTAATCTCTTGGTTAGAGTTAATCCCAAGTATTTTGTGTTTTTTGAGGCCATTGTAAATGGGATAGTTTTCCTAAATTCTTTTATCAGATTCACTATGAGAGTATAGGAAAGTGATTGATTTATGTATAATGATCTCCTATCCTGCTACTTTATTTATTTTTAAAGAAAAGAACGGGTGAAATGTTTAACCATGGCTGAGAGGTCAAAAGACATTTGCCTAAGCTTATATTCATCTCCTTGACCTGGGCTTCATCTCACTATAGAGCATGGATGGCTAAAGATGGAAGGGGCTTCTGTTTCTGCCATTTTTTTTCTCCTTGCATTAACTAGGATTTCCAATATGATGCTGTAAAAGAATGGAGAAAAGAGATATCTTAGTATTTTTCGTGATCTTTTTTTTAATATTTATTTTTTAGTTAGTAGTTGGACACAATGCATTTATTTTATTCATTTATTTTTATATGGTGCTGAGGATTGAACCCAGGACCTTGCACGTGCTAGGCAAGCACTCTACCACTGAGCCACAACCACAGCCCTCTTTCCTGATCTTGGTAAAAAGTTTTCTATTTTAAGATAGATAGGAATAATGTTAAGCATGAAGTTTTTCTAGATATCCTTTGTCAAACTGATGAAGTTCCCCTTTACTTTTAGTTCACTGACAGTTTTTAATCTTGAGGGAGTGTTTGATTTTGTGAAAACTTTTTTTTTCCATTAACTTTCTGTACCTACTAGGAATGTGTGATTGTTCTTTGTGAGCCAAAGGTGATGAATTACATTAATTGATTTTAGATGTTTAATTATCCTTACATACTTCAGATAAATGTGACTTGGCTGTAGTATCTAATTCTTCTTATATATTATCTGATTTGATTGGCTGATATTTTACTGAGGATATTTTCTGTATTATTTTGAGATAAGCCAGATCATCTGTTATTATTTCCTTTCTTTGTGAAATGACAAAATATTTTGTAATTTCTTTTTAGCTTTTGTACTAGATTGAAGCTCTTGTTTATTACAGTGTGAAATTACATTCATATATATGTATGTAATTTCAACAATAGGATTTCAATACTGATGGATTTGATATTGATTTCTTTCCTTTTGCTTTTCCAGTAGACTGAACAAGAAAATACATTTTAAAAAATTAAAATCGCATATACAGTACTTATTTAAGTTCTCCGTGAAACTAAATAATCACTAATTTGTTATTGCTCACGATTTCAACATTACAGTCTCAGGAAAATAATACCAAGTTTCTCACAAATAATATGATTACTGAAGTTAGATTAAGACATTTTTTCCTTATCCTATAGAATCAATTACTACATTAAATATCTCATGGAGAAAAAAATTCCTGCACTCTGATTATAGTTTATACATGATGTAAAGTTATAATTACTTTTTTTCAGATATTTGAGGTCTATTTATTACATTTTTTTGTATAACAATGTAAGAATTGCATGGTTCAGAAATCATCTACAATAAAGAATATAATCTAGCTCATTCTTTTTCTATTCATTCTTCTCATTAAGTACATATATAGTACTATTAAATTTTAGTGTACTTATTTATTATTAAACAGTTTTATTTGACAATATATGTCTAATATATCATATATGTGGTCAATTTCAGTTTTTTAAATGAGCAGGGAAATATATTTAAAGAACTTTTTTCACCTTGATTTTTTTTTAATTCAAAAAGAAATCCTGAAGACCAAGCTATAAAATTATCAATATGTATTCCTCTTGCTTTTCACTGGTACAGATTAGCAAAGAATAGCAATGACAAATTAATAATATTGACTATTTTGAGAAATTGCATTAATTTAAAAATTATTGTGCAGAAATGACATATATATAATGATTGTTCATTAGTAAGAATACAGTATGCCTTTTGATTTGTTTTATTCAATACTATTTCACAGTTTATCTCCCATGGATTTTGACATGTCTTGTTTTAGTGGATTTCAATATGTCTATATTTTAGCTTATTTTTAATTAAGAAATAATAATAGAAGTAATAGAAGGTTCTTCTCTTTTTTACTACTGCTTTGTTATATATAATATGCCTACTCATTTTGTATATATTTTTAATGAGCCTTTTTACTAACTTCATTAAGTTTATTTTTAATATTTATTTTTTTAGTTTTAGGGTGGATACAATATTTTATTTTATTTTTATGTGGTGCTGAGGATTGAACCCAGTGCCTCACATGTATTAGGTGAGCACTCTACCCTTTGAGCCACAACCCCAGTCCATTTAGTTTTCATGATATTTTTTTCTTAATTCCTTCAGGATATTTTTGAATATATAATATCTACAATAATAGTTTTACTTCTTTCTTTATACCTCTGATATTTCTACTTGCTTTATAACTCTAATTACTTTTTCTAGTATATTTGCATATATATGCTATATATACATATTGGCACAGATATATGATATATATATATATATACACACACAGCTATATGATATATATATATATATATATCACTGCCTAGAGATGTATTTACATATTGATATTTACATATCTATAAGAAATACACTAATGATTATGTTTTTACCATATTCTATTCTTATTAATAAATTGTCTTTGTCTCCAATTGAGAGAGAATTGTCAAAGTCTCCTATTATTAATATAGGTCTATTTCATATATAGTTTCTGTAATTTCTGCCTCATAAAATTAATGCATGGTTATTAGGCACTTTGATGTCCAAATGGCATTGTTTATTTTTTAGGAAGCTCTATAGTGTTATTAAGATATGTGTCTCTTCTGCACTTTCAGAGTTGGATTTTTCCAGATAAACAGTGTCTTTCCAGTTAATATTTTAAATGTTCTTTAAAAAAATTTAGTGAGTAATTTGAATTATAAATTATGGTAAAAATTTAATAAATTTTTATTGTTTTAATTATTTTCTTCCTGAATTGTGATAAATATAAATGTGATCTTTTATGCTTATATTATGTTAATAAATTTTTAAGCAATTTATTTAAAAATATTCCTTTACCTAAATATGTCAAGAAACTACTCAAGTTTTTTGTTCTCTTTTATGTTTTATCTATTTTGGTCTTCATCTATGTAATTTCTTTTTAATTTTCACGGCTTTTCTAATTTTTTTCAGCATTTTTTTCAAGTAAATTGTTCTTTTGTGCATTCATTTCACTATAAGTTTATCTAATTCTTATATATGCCATAGCTTCAATTTTAATATCATTTGCTTATATTCTTTATGCTTAATTTGAGTTATTATATTTTAGCCTTAAATTAGGTGTTTTTTTATTTTGCCTATACCCATAAAATATTAGCACTAATAAATTTTAAATGATTTATTTTATGTGCATGCTTGCTAACAAATACAAGTGATGCAAAATATCAGTTGCTAAATATATATGAATATATACATGTGTCATATCATGACATTATAAAATATCTCATGGTTTATCCAAGAATAATTATCTTACTGTTTATACTGGTGACAAAAAAATGAATGTGAGAGAGGTGTTAAAACTACTGGCATTTTTTTAAGAAGCAAGCCACTGATACCAAACAGAATTAGTTTTAATTGTATTATTCACTGCCATGTTTTATTGGGAAAAAAAAGGGGGGGAGGCAGTTTCTCTTAAGAATATCTTTGAGGAAGGGAATACACGCAAACATGTAAACACACACTCACACAGATGCAAATGCACTTACCACATGAATGTATATGTGTGTGTGTGTGTGTGTGTGTATGCCATTGAATTTATATCAATGTACGTGAATATTCTGTTATAACATGTTATTCATGGAGCACTTCTCCTGCCTACCAAAGTACAAAGGTGGTCTTAATAAAAAGTACCTTTTATGCATTCTTGTGCCTTTATGAATTGCAGGCTAAACTAATTACTTTTTTAATAGAACATCATTTTTACTTGCAAAAATAGCTGATAGAAAAATTATGGTCATTCATATTTGGATATTTAATACAATTTCTTAAATGAAGAAAGAACGTAAACTCAAGGAAATCGACATTGATCTATACTAACTATATCTGTTAGCCATAAAAATCTGTATTTTCAAATTTAGAAATACTTGGTATCTGCCACCATAGTTTTAAGTGTCCTACCATTTAATAATTTTGTGTTGAGATTAATTATATATCAAGAATGTGATTTGAAAACTATATAACATGGCAAAATATGTCAATATGTGGAAAACCTGCATTAAATTTGTGAGGTAATATTTTCAAAATGATTTCTTCATCATTTATAAAAGCATTCAAGAGTTCATGTTCTATTATGAGTGGATCCCAATAGTTTTTATAATTTGCTGGCTTTGCCCATTTTAAAAACATACTTTTTTCTAGTTTTTTTAAACATTTATTTATGTATGAATATTTAGTTTTAGGTGGACACATTATTTTGCTTTTTATGTGGTGCTAAGGATCGAACCCTGCACCTCCTGCATGCTAGTCGAGCACTCTACCACTGAGCCACAACCCCAGCCCCCAAAAAACATACTTTTGAGTCATTTCAAGAGTTCACAGTCACCAGTTCACCAGTACCACTTGATTATAACTCATATTTCTTAGTTCACTCACTCATTAGATCCTTTAAACCCTCTTTCTTTGTGTTTGCATTGAGAACATTATTCTCACATTGTTCTGCTGAGCTCTCCAATAAGTTCTTTTTGGTAATTTGGAGATTTTTCACTTTTTAGCTTTCAAAGATCTCTGAATTCCCTTTACCTTCCTTTTGCTACATTATATGTCACTGCTAATCCCACACAGTCCTGTGTTCCTGTTTATCCCACTTGTGTTTGGAAGAGTAGGGATAACTCTTGTCACATTATTTTTTTTTTCCTGGAGGCCAGCCATGTGTTTATTCTTTTGCTTTGCTAATTAGTATGTTGATTTTTATGCAAGTGTTCAGAGATATTGTGAAACTATACTCTTTCCATCTTCCCATAATACCTGTGAAGAAAACAACAGCTATTGATATGGCGTTTTGCTGCTTGATATCAGTGATGATGTTTTGACAATCCAACCTCCATTTAATATCAATCTAAAACCAGAGATAGCCTTCAGTTGGTAATTCCTGCTAGTTATATTTATTCAGATAAATGATCTCTAATTCTTTTGTCATAAGCAAGTACTGACTAGTTGGTGAACATATCTTAGCCAGTAATTAAATATTTTGAATATTAGTAATGAAAAAAACTGATTTAGTTTTATCATTAGTATTTTATATCTCATAAATCTCAGTTCCCAAAAGAGACTTGAAAAGAGAATTAAATAAAAGGATTGCATGTGGCCTGACATTTTACTCTCTATAAATTGACTATTTTTCTCCATTGTTAGATTGTTACATCATTTTTTCTCTTCATCAAATGTTCATATGCAAGAAATGATTGTTTGAGAAAATAACATTATCCAATAAGATATGATGAAAGCACTACTCAACTGTAGCATGAGTCTGAAGTTTGAGAGCATATTTTTCATCCCAGAACTCAACAAACTTTAGTATGCAAATATAATCTGTGAGATTCTTGAGTGAAGACATCATCTTTATACATATCTTTACACCCCTGAGATTTAGAAGAGATTGACATACTGTAGGCATTCCATAAAAGTGTTATGATTTACCAAAATGAGATACCTTCTTGAATTAGTGAAAACTACATTCAAATGTGTGTACTGAAAATATGATTTATAATTTCATGTGCAGCTGAATGTTTAACATAGAGCAAAAGTTGTAATGTGTAGCAAGTGAGTCTTATCTCCCTTCTTCAAAATGTAATTGGCAATACAGCTGAGCTCATTGATTGACATGTGTGAAAATGTTAGACACCCCCAGTTTACCCATCTCCAGATGGAACAATTTAGTCTGAATGAAAAATATCATTTGTAATGTAATCTATCTTTCTTTTGAAAAAGAAATCAGTAAAAACATAGAATTTATATAGGCAAATGAGGTGTCAAAGGCAATCCTGTAAGTCTAATTTTTTTTATAAAGCAAAGATTCGTTATTCTGAATCTATAACACCAAGGGGAAGAAAATGAGTATCCCCAGGAACTTCTGGCTGGAACTATATCCTACATGTAATTTATATGTTTATCCATATGTCTAAATTGTTAAGTGGAAAAGGGGAAAGTAAAAAGAAAGGAAGGAACAAAGGAGGGAAGGAGAATAAAAGGAAGGAAGCAGGAAAAGAGGGAAAGAGGGAGAGCAGAGGAAGAAGGAAAGGCTCAGAATAATAGTGTGTCTGTGGAGCAATATTTCAGTCAAATGAAGCAAGAACAAAATTAAAAGTTTCCAAATAGAGGGGAATTCATAAGTGAATAAGTAAAGATGGATAATGAAGGAAATTCATCAAAAAAGAAAAAAAGAAAGAAAAAGAAAAGCATGAAAGAAAATTCCATAAACAGACCAAACAGACCTATAAAAGTACTGCATAAAAGAGAAAGGCCCAAATTGATCACACATACATATACATTATATATAACTTTTTATTTTAATACATTATAATACAAATTTTAAATTTAACCACTAGAAACTATATAATATATATAATATAAACTACATAATATATAACTATAGGCATATTCATAAACATAAACATAAATTTTTTTTGTTGTTTTCTGACCAAGATATCAATTTGCATAGGATCTTAAGATGTTTGGATTATTCATATTTTCTATTAGTGTTGTCTGCTAAGTATACCTACTATTTGGTTATAAGTAAAATAAAACCCACTAAAGCAGGCTTCAAGGGGAGAATAAAGGCTGTGCAATTGAAATGTGCAAGGATTCAGGCAAGTTCACTATGGTACATTCTGTTTCTTCTTGCGACTTTCTGTCTTCTCTTTTGACTGCGTTCTCTAATCCCTTTCTTTACATTGCAGTACCTGTCTTAAGGCTTTATCCATCTGTTTAACAAGACTGAGGAGGACAGAATTCTTCCTATTAATTCCAGCAAAGGCCTGAGAATGAATACCATTGGCCTTTTTAGGTTACAGGACCATCCATGGGTCATTTATTGTGGCCAGAAGAATGAAGAGCCCTGGATGAGTAGACCTGCTACTCTTTAAAAGTTTAGTGTATGTGTTGCTGAAGTGAAGCCCTGACTTAGTTTAAAGTTTAGTATAAGTGTGCAGTGAAGCCCTGGTTCTCCATAAGTTAGTAGTTTGGGTCAACCATAGCTGAAGCTTGTAAATTGAGAAAGAGGGAAAAGGCATTCACCACCAGAAAACTGAGGTGCACATACCAAAAGAAGTGGTGAGGGATGCCAGATAAGTACTTCCACCAGAATTGATAAAATTCTTCAAGGTATAATGTTTTCCTCTTTACTTGTTCTAGTTGAAAAAAAGAACAGAAAAAAATTCAAAATAAGGAAAAACAGATGTCCAAATTTTTGTAAGATTTTCTATATGATTTCTGTTGGATTTCCTCTGTTCATTTCCTGGAACCCACATTTTACCCTGTCCTTTGCATTTCCTTTCAAAATAGCCATGCAGAACTTCAATAAGCATGTTTTCACCTTTCTCAACTTTCAACCTTGTAGCTTTGTATCATCAGCAAAAATGTTATAGAAAGTGAGGCGACTGTTGGCAAAGAGAAGAAAACCTCCTTGCCCCTCTGTGTGTGTGTGGGGGTGGGTGGGTATGTGTGTAATCAATTTTAGAGACAAATAGAATATAACCTCAGTAAGTATCACACCTTGTGAAGAGCATCATAAACAGACATCTCCTTTTCATAGCAACTCTCTTCCAGGCTAAGAAGATTAATGGGGTTTCCCTTTAGCAGAAAACTGATCAAAAAAATACATATTTTCAAGTTTATGAAATGTGAAGTCTTAATAAAGTTTGGAGATTATTTGTTTAGCCCCTTAATGTCAATGTTTTCTAAGTATGAGATGTAAAGGAAGAAAAATGTAGGCTTATGAATGAAATTTTAGTCCCAAATCTTCTGTGAGCTATAGGTATGCAAGTAACTCTAACCACTGGTATATCAGTCTCTTTATATTAAAAGATAAAAAAATCCCATATCTCGTAACATGATTCTCATAATAATGGAATATTACTATGACCACCCATTGAAAAATTGTAAAGTGTTTTACAAATGCAAGATAGCATTTTATTACTCTTGATGTTATTATCACTTCCAATTTTGACATGAACCTCTATGCAGTAACATGCCTGTTGCCCATAATCTTAATAGTAATAAATTCTACTCCACAGACTTTAAACTAATACTGATCACCCATAAATTTATATCTTTATCCCCGAGCTCTCTCCTGATTACTAGATGCATATAGCCAACTGCAGATTTAACACATCTACTGTGATATCTGATGGGTCTCTTGTACAGAACATATTCAAAGCAAAATTTGATGCTATTCTTCCAATCTTGTTCTACTGTCATCTTACTTGCAGTAAATTGAATTGCAAATCACCAGTTGGTTCAGGTCAAAATCTGTCATTCATCTTTTATTTTACTTTGTATCTCTTATTCAATCTCTTGACAAATTCTCAAAATATATCTACAACATGAGTCTTCACTATCTTCACTTGAAACCACTTACACACATCCTTTTATCTTCCATTTTTTCCCCTCCCCATCAGGCCATTTTTTCAGAAAATTAAGCTCAGGTGGTTCCTTTTGTGTTTACTGCCATATTTTGCATTATGTGATGACATATCAAATCACTATTTTAATAGAGCAGGTATTGATAAGTATCTTAAAGGTTCTGCTCAACAGTAGTATCTATATTTGGTCATGATGGGCTATGCTAACACTATTAGGGCTTGCTCTGTGATTTTTAATGTGAAGAAACAGGATTACTGGCAACAGAACTTAAGCAATTGGACAGAGGAAAAATATGAAAGGAACAATAGGAGAGAAGTACGTGTGTCTTTGAGAAACATGTTATTTATGCTTATATATCTCATGAGCAATATATGTATAAGTTATTTATGTATGATATATAATATTTATGTATCACATATATAACATATTTATACATACAATTGCATGTAATAATTTAAATTCATACAAATATTTCATATTTAATATGTATATAATCAAAAGAGGAAAACTAAGCTTAGATTTGGTGCCTCTAGCACAAAGTAGTACAGATAGTATTATGACCTGTTCCAAGTTCAAGAACTCTGTTTCTACAGCTTTTGAAAATGTTTCTCATTTCTCTATCAGCTATGGAAGGGAAGAACATGGAATTACCTTTATCACATGTGTCTGATTGAGGCACTCCTGTTTTCAAGTCTCAGCCAGGATGCCAAAGAATATCTTTCACTGCCATTCATTTAAGAGAGGCTATCAGAGGCTGAAATAGCCCTTTTCTGATATTGTTGAGTCAAAAAATGCTAACAAGTTAGCACTTCTAATGGTGACTGTGTCAGAAATGGGAGTCTATAAGATATATGCTTAATTGGTATTGAATGTTTCATTACATACAACTATAACAAATTAACCATGAAATCCCATAGACCTAACATAACAAAGATTTATTTCTCACCCAGACTATGCTAAAGAAGACAGACTGGGAAAGCATACAAGGACTTTAATGAACTCAACTGTAGGTGTTTCAAGTCACCTTGCCTCTCTCTCTGTTGGGTAGAACTATCACATGACTCTGCCAAATTGCAAGGTGATAAGAAAATGTCATTCCAATGTAAAGTGAACATTATTGTTTCTAACATTGTCATTCTGGTCAGCAATTCTATTTTTACTTTATTTTCCATAGAACATAATCAACTCTTGCAGTGGGAGATAGCCTATAAAAGTTTTTCGTTGTTCATCTCAAAATTCAGAATGCCCTATTGATGTATTTTAATCTCTACATTGACCTTATGGTGATTTCTCTTAGTTTTGAGACTAATCAAGCTAAAAACAAAACAAGAACAAACAAAACTAGCCCACCAAATCCAATAGTACCAAATACCAAATATCAAAGTAAGTAAGTCTTTGATATACTTCTCCTTTTTTTTTTAGGTAAAGCAATATATTGTAGCTAACAAAATTCTGAAAACCTACTGGGAAGACTTCATGTCTCTCTGAGGTAAGAGAGAGAAAAACTATTAGTATTCAGATATGGTAACACCTATTTATACTCTCAGCTACTCGTAGACTAAGGCAGAAGGATTGTTGTAACTTGGAGACCAGCCTGGGCAATTTAGCATGGCCCTGTCATAAAATAAAGTGCCAGGGAGTGGTGCTGGCCTAGCATGCATGAGGCCCTAGATTTGATCTCTAGTACCCCCATCCCATCACCAAAACAAGAGAAGAAGACTGGAATAGACTCAGATTTCTTACCCTGAGAATTGATTCATTGTTGATATTTCTTTCCTCTCTGATATTCTTCTTTCCTGATTATCTTGCTTGTTAATATCTGATGTTGTCTTTGAGAATAAATTGTCCTTGACTGCTTTGTGGATTTGTCAGCCTATTTTTCACCATAAAGATTGGGGTCCCAGTGCTCTTTAAGTTACATTCTCTTTTGAGTCCATACTCTAAAACCTGATTACTCTGCTTCTTATTGAATTTATTTCATCTGTATCATGTACCAGTAACCACACCCACAATCCTATTGCAACTATATTTCTTCTGACAAATTACTTTTTGGCTTTTTTAAAATCAACCTCTATCTCTTTCTCTCCCCACTTTCAGTTCTCTCTCACTAAATACACTTAATGATAGGTATCTTGAGTTTATAGGATTTGGGGAGTTATACCATTATTATAAAATTTCAAACTGAAAGTATTTACTGGATCTTAGCCCCTAGTCTGATCCTTGCTGGGAGTCAATTCAATCAGTTGAAAGTTTTGCTATATATTTGTTATTTTGTCTTTCTCATTTTAGTACCTGTTTATAGCTCAACCATTGGCTTTTCTAGCAACTTCCCAAATTTCTGAGACTTCTCTAGCCCCCTTGATTTTTGTGCCAGAAAACAAACAAACAAACAAACAAAAATAGAAAAACAGTAACCATTTCCTGATCTTATCTCTTTTCTGCAGTTCCTTCCCAATGCTACTGAAAGTAAACAAAACCCACCACTGTTGTTCGTTACCAAACTATTAATCCACAGCATTAATGTATGATTTACCTTACAAATTTTCCCCATTTATTTATTTATTTAATACACTTTTACAGAACATCAAACATGAATCAGGTACTTTAATTTTTTTTTATTTGTTTTAATTAGTTACACATGACAGCACAATGATCTTGACATATCATACATTTGAATCAGATGGGATATAATTTCTCATTTTTCTGAGTGTACAGGTTGCAGGATTACATTGGTCATGCAGTCACGTATAACTTTAATTTTTTTAAAATAAATGACAGCAGAATGCATTACAATTCTTATTACACATATACAGGACAATATTTCATACCTCTGGTTGTACATTAAGTATGTTCACACCAATTCGTGTCTTCATACATGTACTTTGGATAATAATGTCCATTATAGCCCACCATCATGGCTAACCCCCTGCCCTCTCCCTTTCCCTCCCACCCCTCTTCCCTATCTAGAGTTCATCTATTTTCCCATGGTCCTCGTCCCTACCCCCTATGAGGCCCTACCCCACTTATATCAGAGAAAACATTCAGCATTTGTTTTATTGGAGGATTGGCTAACTTCACTTAACATTATCTTCTACAGCCCCATTTATTTGCCTGCAAATGACATGATTTTATTATCTTTTATTCTCACGAGAGGATATACAATCAATCAACAAATATATGAAAAAGTGTTCAACACCTCTAGCTATTAGAGAAATGCAAATCAAAACTACTCTAAGATTTCATCTCACTCTTGTCATAATGACATCTATTATGAAGACAAACAACAAAAAGTGTTGGCAAGGATGTGGGGGAAAAGGCACACTCATACACTGCTGGTGGGACTGCAAATATGGAAAGCAGTATGAAGATTCCTTGGAAAATTAGGAACGGAACCACCATTTGACCCAGCTATTCCTCTCCTTGGTCTATACCCAAAGGACTTAAAAACAGCATACTACAGGGACACAGCCATATCAATATTTATAGCAGCACAATTCACAACAGTTAAACTGTGGAACCAACCTAGATGCTCTTCAGTAGATAAATGGATTAAAAAAATGTGGCATATATTCACTTTCCAATTTTTAACAGGATATTTTGTCCATATTTTGTCATTCAGGTTGAATGACACAAAGTATGTGGTCATAGTCATGTGATTAGGAGAACTTGAATTCTTTTTATTTTATAACCAAACGTAAGTATAGTTTTTAAACTGTATTTATAGCTCATCTGGAAAACAGGTATTAGCTAGAAGTGACTTGCTACCAGAAATGTCTTGAAGAATAACCAGTGAAAAAAAACTTATTATTTGGAATAATATTCTGTCATATAACCCCTAAAGATTATAAAAGGTCTTTGTCCATAGAACAGTTCCAGTTGAAAAGATAGACATTCATAGATGAACCCATCTGAAAAGAGATTCTGTAACTAATATCTTGTCATTTTATTACCTGATGACTACGCTTTTAGTATCTGTGTAAGTTTCCTCACCATTATTTCCAACTCCTAACATTAACAGTTAAGTTAAAGTCAAACATTATAGACTCATTATTATTCTTCCTCTTTTTTTCTTTACTTATCCAGGATAGAAAAGGCTATGATTTAATTACAAACAATGCCAAAATGTCAGAGATTTTATTACCTATCAAAGGACAAAATCTTAGGTTAAAGATCTTAATTGGGATTGTTTTCAATTCAGAACCAGTAGCACTTCATTTCATAAAATTCAATAAGTGTCCTAATAAATGGAATGGAAGACATTGGTTTTATGGACAGAAAATGGCTGAGTAAATCAGAAACAAACATAATATCAACACATCTTTTCAAAGTGTCCCTTTAAGGAAACATGAACACATCTTTTCAAAGTGTCCCTTTAAGCAAAGATGGGTAGTTGAACACTAGGAAAACACTGATTGGAGAATGTCAGGTTACTTCAGGTTCTCTTTCCTATGTTATGATTAAGGCAGAGAGAATTTCATTATAGTATTTATTGGAACTAGTTGGTTTAGGATACTTTTAACTTAGCTCTCTCATCCTGCTTTCTCAGAATATCAGATAAACTATTTAGTTTCAGCTTGGTGATGTGGAACGTTGGTATGAGTGACTCCATTTTGATTTTTAAGACTGGTCTGTTGTGGCTCAGAGTAGGGGTCTGTCTGGGACAATGGCCTGTTATAGTTTTTATTTAGCAAAACAAACTTACACACAGCATTTATGACTGGTAAAAGAAGTTTGTATTTGCCTATGTTGTGTTCCATTATCTCGTACCTTCATCATTTAAAAAAAAAATGATTTCCTCAGTTGTCCTAAAAAGGAAATGGACTAGAGAAGTAGGAATGTTTGCCAATTTTTACTGACTCAGCTTTCTATTTTTGCTTCCCAACATATCCCAATAGTCAAGTTCATTGTTCTGCAGAAGAGTTGGAAATTAAGTGGTGAAAATTAAAAATGTGGTTAGAATGGAGTTTCTCAACTAACACATTCCATTTTGCCTGTTGAGTGGCACATGGTCATGGTCATGTGGCTAGGAGAGTTTGAATCTTCATTTATAATTAAACATAATTTATATATTGTACTTATAGCTTATCTGGAAAAAAGTACCAGCTAGAAGTGACCTGCTATCAGGAATGCCTTGAAGAATAATCAAGAAAAGAAATCCTACCATTTGGAATAATATTTTATCGCATGAACCCTAAAAAATGATAAAAGGCCTTTGTCCTGAGAACAGTTCCAAGCAACAAGGTAGACATTTATAAATGAACCCCTTATCTGAAAAAAGGTTCTGTACAATAGGATCATCAATACTGTATTGTGATTAGTGTGGCCTATTTTATTCTCTTATTCCACTCCAGACTGGAATGAGAACAAAAAAGTGCACCACCATGAAATAGAAACAAACAAACAAACAAACAGAAACTGAATTATCTGAAGGGCAACCTCTATGTGAGGAAGAGATATGTTGATGTTCAAAACATTAAAAGACAGAGCTCCCTGGATTCTTAAATCCTGAGATCTATCTCACAATAATTTTCCATTTAATAAAGCTAAGTCTCTCTCCCTCCCTCCCTCCCTCTACCTCTCTGTACAAATCAAAGGACTCTGATTCTCATGAAAAGCAACTATATGCATGTTTTGAACTGAATTATGTCCACCAAAATTTAATGTGTTGAAGCTTTAAAACCCAATGTGATGGTATTTGAAGACAGGGTCCTTAAAGAGCTAATTAAAGGGTCCTTAAGGAGTAATTAAAGTTAAATGAGGTTATAAGAGCAGCACCCTAATCTTATATAACTAGTGACCTGATAAGAGGAGGAAAAGTCACCCAATCATTCTCTCTCAATCTCTTTCTGTACACACACACACACACACACACACACATATATATATATATATATATATATATATATATATATATATAGAGAGAGAGAGAGAGAGAGAGAGAGAGAGAGAGAGAAGCATACACACAGAGGAGAAAAGGTCATGTGTGGACATGAGGAGAAAGCAACTGTCTCCCAGCCAGGCAGAGAGGCCTCATCAGGAATGAGCCCTAATGGCACCTTTGTCTTGGTCTTGCCAGTCTTTAGAACTGAGGCAGAATACATTTCTGTCATTTAAGCCACTTAGCTTATGGTGTCTTGGCATGACAGCCTGAGAAGACTAATACAGTAAATATTTAAAACAAAAATGTCTTGGGATGAATAAAAGCCTACTGTCTATGTTTTCTTTTGCTTATTGTTTTCAGTTTCACAAAATGATTATTGCTTTTACTCCTGTTTGCTTTAATACTTATAGTAGTGAAATGGTTTGAAGATCAACAAGGGCAAACCATAAACTTTACAAATTAATAACACTTAGCAAATGTGAATTGTATTAATATTTAAATAATCCTTCTGAATGCTGAAATAGAAGATTGAGGCGATTATATGTACCTATGTTCCCTAGTATTCATCATAAAATAATTTATTCATTGCATAAGTTTTGAAAGATTTTATCTAAAACAAACTATTTTTAATATGCTTGTTTCTATTTTAAAAATGTGTATTAAATAGATTAGCTAAATGATGAACACTTATTATAAGCCAAAGTTTTAGATGCATAGGGGTTGCCCTTCAGATAATTCAGTTTTGGTTGGTTTGTTTGTTTGTGCTCCTTGGTAGTGGACATTCTCTGTTCTCATATTCCAGTCTGGAGTGAAATAAGAGAATAAAAGTATTCATCAGTCAATAAAATCCAGACAAGTCCCTGCCTCATAGATACTGATAAGCAAAGACTGGTATAAATGTTATAAATATGCTGAATATATAACATGCCATCTTGTGACATGTAATAACACATTGGAAGGGAGATTTGGGCGGGAGCAATGGCAATTTAAACACAAGTGACGTTTGAGTAGAAAATATGGGGAAGGTGTGAGACTAACATCCCTTTCAAGGTCATGACCTTGGAGCATGTTCCAAATGATCCTTTAAAATCCATATTTAAGAGAAGGTCCTTACAGGAGATTGAATGTCTACGGTATGTATGTCAGAGCTGGAGGAAAGTGATCAGCAACAAAGAATCAGGGGGAGATATGGTTACAAAAGTCATCATCTGGACCCCGGCTAATTGAAGTGTCTGTCTTTTGTAGACCCTTGAAGAGATGGAAAACACTGAAGTGTGTTGAGCAAAGCTGTGTTGTGATCTGACTTCTATTTTATCAAGATCACTCTAGCTGCTCTAGTGAGAAAAGACTGAGAGAAGGCAAGAGAGAGAGAGAGAGAGAGAGAGAGAGAGAGAGAGAGAGAGAGAGAGAACCCTTTAGGAGAATACCTCAATAACCAAGGTGAGATGATGGAGGTTGGGCTCAGGAGTATTGTGAATGTGAAATTGAGAATTTGTCAGGTTCTGAATATGTCTGAAGATGGAGTCAGCAGGATATGCTGCTATATTCAATATATGATGGATGGTACAGGAAACTAAATGATAAATATAAACTTATTGGTCTAAACAAGTGAAAGAAGTTATATTCTGTAATAGAGTAAGTGGGAGGCAACCACATGTTAGAGGCAAGAGGAATCAACAATTTCCTTGGCCACATTAAGATGATAATATCTAATGTGTGGAGATGGTAATTGGATATTTGCATCTGGAACCGAAGAAATAAACATTTGAGAGTTGACAGCAGCTGGAAGTTGTTTAAAGCCTTAATAAAAAAGACACCAAGAAGGAAGGGTGTGTAGATAGATAAGAGGAAAAAAACTCAAGGAATTAACTTTGTGCCATACTTAGATATTATGATTAGATGCAGCAGCTTTAATAAAGCTCTTGCCAATTATAATTTCACCACTTCTTGATTGTATTTACATATTGCGTCTAAACAAACTTACAAAAAGCTGTAGACATTTACTTCCTTTCTGTTTTAGTCACCTTTGACAAACTAATTGAAATAATCAAATATTATAAGGAAGAAAGACTTCCTTTGGCTTAAATTTCAGAGGATTTGGCCCAAGACTACTTGTCCCTAATTTCTTTAGGCTTGTGGCAAGGAAACATATCACGCAGCAGTGCAGGACAGGGAAGGTTGTGCCCTTTCTGGCAGCCAGGAAACAAAGAGGAAGACAGGAAGGGGCTGGAGCCCCAATGTCCTTTTCAAGGTCGTGCTCCAAATGACCTACCATCCTCCTCTAGGTCCCACCTCCTAAAGATTCTACCACCTCCCAATAGGACCACAGGCTGGGGACTGGACCTTCAATACAAGGGCCTTGGGCGAGCTCTTCTCCAGCCATACCTCTTACTTAACATACAAGTTGTTCTTTAGAAAGCAAAGGTGTCCTTCTTTATTCCTTCTGACTAAAGAAGGACACTTCTGTTTCTTAATGAAAAACTTATATGTTGATCAAATGCTGGTTCCATTCCAAGTTTTCTAAGGAATCTCCATATCGCTTTCCAGATTGGTTGCACTAATTTGCAGTCCCATCAGCAATGTATGAATGTGCCTTTTGCCCCAGCATCTTTGCCAATGCTTATTGTTGTTTGTATCCTTGATAATTGTCATTCTGACTAGAGTGAGATGAAATCTTAAAGTTTGGATTTGCATTTCTCTAATTGCTAGAGATGATGAAACTTTTTTCCATATGTTTGTTGATTGATTGTATTTCTTCTGTGAAGTATCTGTTCAGCTCCTCAGCCAATTTATTGATTGGGTTATTTGGGTTTTTTTGGTATTAAGTTTTTGAGTTCTTCATATATCCTGGAGATTAGTGCTGTATCTCATGTGTATGTAGTAAAGATTCTCCCATTCTATAGGCTCTCTTTTTACCATTTGACCCAGCTATCCCACTCCTTTGTTTATACCAAAAGGACTTAAATTCAGCATACTACAGTGATTCAACCACATCAGAGTTAATAGAAGCTCAATTCACAGCAGCTAAATTATGGAACCAACTTAGATGCCCTTCAACAGATGAATGGATAAAGACTATGTGGTACATATACACAATGGAATATTACTGAGCCTTAAAGAAGAATGAATTGATGGCATTTGCAGGTAAATGGATGGAGCTGGGGAATATTGTGCTAAGTGAAATAAGCCAAACCCCCCAAAAACTAAAGGCAAATATTTTCTCTGATAAGTGATGCTGATCCATAATGGAGGGGACGGTTGGGAAGAATGAAGTAACTTTGGTTGGGCAGAGGGGAATGAGGGGAGGGGAGAGAATCTGGGGGGGGGGGAAGGATGGTGAGATGAGATGAACATTATTACCCTGTATACATGTATAATTACAGGACTGGTGTGACTCTGCACTGTGTAAATCCAGAGGAATGAGAAGTTGTGCTTTATTTGTGTACAATGTGTCGAAATGCATTCTAACATCATGTATAACTAATTAGAACAAATTTTACAAACTAAAACCAAAATGTTAATGGAAGATTTTTAAAAAGGGTGTACTTTAAGGTTTAGTTCATTCTAAAACATCTTCCTTTTTGGATATACATTGTTTTTATATCCTCAAGTCTACTATTTCTATGAAATCTTCTAATTTTGTTTTCTTTCTGCCTTTTCATTCCAGATTACCAGCTCTATTGTTCATGTTTGTGAATATCACTTTGTGATAAGCCTTGATGATTGTGGCTTTTTTAAACAATACAAAACAAAATTGTCCATATTCTAAACATTTGAAACAATAGAGAACTTTTGCTTCATTATAAAACTAGCAACAAGAATAACACTTGCTCATAAATAGGAACATAATTATTGCTAGGCACATAGAGTAAGATTTAAAAGAGAAACTCAATGTATGAACCAGGACTTGAATAAGGCAGCTTTATCTCATCATAATTAATTGGAAGAAAAGAGTCTGAATTAGTTAAGACCTGTATGTTAGTCAGCTTTCCATTGCTATAACAAACAATAAATGTCTGAGGAAAGTTACTTATGAAGATAGAAGGTTTGTCTTAGCTTACAAGCTTGGAGGGTTCAGTCCACAATCAATTGTCCCTGTTATTTTAGTCATGTGGCAAGGGCAGCACATCATGGACAGAGTATATGTCAGAGCAAAACCATCTCTTACCTTATGAGCCAGGGAGCAAAGAGAAATAGGAAGAGACTATGGTCCCATGTGGGAAGCCACTCCTGAGCTATTTAGCATCTTCACTTGGCCTTGAGCCAGGAGGTTTTGGTCTTACATTGTATGCCATTTTGTGGCCCCTCCCACTTAATGGATTAAGTGACTTCAGTCATCACGGAACTAGGAAGACTGATCTCCTAGCGCCAATGTTGGGCATGACTCATTGGGAACTGGTCCACCACCTACCTTAATTGGTTATGAACATTCTGTAGAAAGTCCTTGAAGTTCCCCAAAATAATTAAAGCAAACAAGGGCTCTCGCTCTCTTTTTCCAGTGTGGAAGCTCGACCTTAAGGTCGAAAAGCCGTTCTGTCCCCCTTCTCCCCACCCACCCCCCTCCCCCAGCCAGCTCTTCAAAACTATTTTTTGTGTCATGTGATTTTTTTTTTTTTTGCTATATTTATCAGCCATCCCATTTCATGCAGGCAAACCCAGCTCCATCACCTGTGCAGGCCACAAGCAAGAAAGAGTACCACAATTCTCTTCAGAAACATGTTCTCAGTGACCTAAAGACCACTAGGCCACACCTCTTACGGGTTCCACCACCTGCAAATAATGCCTCCCTGGGCACCAAGCATTTAATACATGGACCTTTGGGGAACATTCAAAACCCAAACTATAGCACCCAGATTTTATTATAAATGTATAAAATGATTTGCAATACTGTTAGCTGTTCTTAGTCTTTGTGCTGTCATCACAAAATATCTGAGACTGTTTATGAAGAAAAAATGATTTGTATGTCTTACAATTCTGGTGGCTAGAAAGTCCAAAAACCACTCTGCCAGGGTTTGGAGAGGGTAACTTGCTGTGTGACAGCATGGAAGGTGGCATCATATGGAGGAAGTGCATATAAGAATGGTGAGTGGCAAGTGTAGAACAGAAAATCTGGGTGGTGGCTTTGCTTTAAGGGAAACAATCCAGTCTTGTGATACCTAACCCACCCCAAGAGCACAGTTTTAATCCCTTCAAGGGAATGGTTATGACCCCTTAGGGCCTGCTCATTAAAGGTGCCATTACTTTTCAATACTATTACATTGGAGAATTGAACCTAAATATCAGTTTTAGCATGGACAAAGCACAATGAAACCATAGCAATGTCCTTGAAAGTGCTTCTATTCAGGTAAAAATTGTAAATCCCTACATCCCCTCATTCATGAATGTGAAGTGAAAGTGGGGAGAAATTTTGGGTGTACTTCTAAGCAGGCTTTAATCCAATGCACGGTTGGTAACAGAGTCTGCCTGAATTAAAATTTAATGCTACACACCTTGATACATAATTGGACATATTACTAAAATACAGTGGATTCATTAATTGATTTATCATTAGATTTTTGAGTGACTCGTGTGCACTAAACACTCGTCTATAAGCAACAGATTATCGATGAACAGGACATATAATCTTCTGTCCCAAAGAAACTTGCAATTTAGCAATGAACAAAGAGCCATAAAAACAAATAATTTCAGATGTGATGTGTGTTAGAAACAAAATATGCAAGGTAATGATAGGCAACCTATGTTTAACAGAGAATTGGAAAGATCTAAGATATTTGAACAAATATGAGAATGATGGAAAAGATTTAGCACCTACACACATTGTGGGAAGATTGTTACAGAGAGGGGAGAACTGTGTAACAAGTATATATGTTTTCAATTATTTATTTAATAAATATTTGCATCATAATAAATAGTAGGTACTGTAATTCAAATAATAATGTTCTGATTCTTGAAGATCTAATAGTCCACTGGTTTAATGAGCAATCTTATCGAGCTTTAATTTTCACTATTAACAGCCAGTTAGCAGAAGCATAAGGAGATGTGAGTTAAACTTTGAGTAGCACTTCTTCATTAAGAGCAATAGATCTGATGCTCCTTGGGGACATGTAGACCCATTGTTCCTGCTCCACTTTGGTTTCCTGTTCTTTTCTGCTATTTGCTTTCATTTATGCATACATTATTAAAATCTATGCACTTTATGCAAACTTTTTGTGTCCTGTCACTCCATTGCTAGGACATTAGTGCCACTCACTATTTATTCTATTTTCCTTCTATCACCTGTATGAACCTCATGCAGATTATTCACTTTCAATACAATTTATTTGATGTAATGGTGCTTTCTTTCTTGAAGAATATAATTCATTCCCTTGTCTTTTCCTCACTGTTATCTGCTTCTACTTGTTCTGTATTTTAAAAATACTGCTTATTTAGAATAGTTTTAGTTTTGACAGAAACATTTTAAAAATAGAGTAGGCACACAACCAAAACTTGATTCCTTATTCATATCACTTTCTATTAACATTAATATGGTACATTTATAACAATTTTTGAGCCAATATTCATACAATATTAACTAAAGTGTATATTCCATTTACACTACTTTAGTTTTTATCTAATGTTCTTTTGATGTTTTGCAGTCTCTTTCAGTTTATCTTATCAGATTTAGTTCTCAGATTTTTCTTGTTTTTGATGAATCTCAAAATTCTTAGAAATACTGGTCAGTTATTTATACATTATTCCTCACTTTGTGTTTGTCTAAAATTTTTTCCTGTGACTACACTGGGTTTATGGGGTGTGGGACAAAGATCACAGAAGCAAATTACTATTTCTGCTACATCAGTGGTCTGTACACTATCAACATGAATTTTCATTGTTCATTTTAACATGATAGCCCAGAAAAAGTAGTTTGTCGGGTTTCCATTACTCTCCGTTTTATATACTCTACTGTTTGTGAAGAAGTTGCTAGGCACAGCCCAAGTCTATGAATGGAGATTGATGCTTCAACTCCTTGAAAGGCAAATTATCTAAGTTATTTGAAATTTCTCTGTGCAAAAAAAAAAAATGTGTATCTGCCCATTTATGTCCATCCATCAAGTTGTTTACTTGGTATGAATTAACAGATACTTATTGCATTTATTTGGTTGCTCACACCCTATATATTCATTATATTTTGTCATCTTTCTATCTCAAAAGCAAGGAAGACAATTTGCTTTCCCCCACTTTTGAATTTTCCTCTTTTTTGGTCAAACAACATCAACACACTTATTTTTTTGGGGGGGGGCAGTTACTTTTGACCTTTTAGAGTTATCTATCAGCCTAATATAAAGAAAGTCCTTCCACCATATTCTTTGAAGACCCCAAAAGAGTCTAAAGTCAGTTTTTTAAAAATTTGTTTGTTTCATTTGATTTTGGTTTTGACATGGGTACTGTCATGGTTTTCATCTCATTGGTTCAGAAGAAGTAACATGGAGCCTGTGTAGGCAGAAGGAAATAGGTGAATTCAGAGACAGAAGGAAAGTGAGCAGCACTGATGTCCCCTGCCTGATAATTACTGCTACCTGGAAATCCAGACCACATTTTCAAACCAGCAACTCTTTATTCTCCTTAGTATCATATGTTTAAAAAGTGCTCTTTATACTCACTGTCTCAATTTTTCAATATCTGCTTACCTTTTAATCAATTGAAGTCTGTTTTGCACTCCACCATTATGTGAGGACTGAACTCTAAAGATTTAATAATTCCCAGCTGCAATAATGGCAAAATCCAATATTTTAAGAGCTTAATTTATACATAATGATTCAAGTCCTTGGTGGGTTTTTGTTTTATTGGGAAGCCACTCAATTTTCTCACCAGAAATTTTAGCCAATTTAAATAAGGGGCTTATCCCTGAATCTCCAGGTCCACAGGTAGTTCCTCTTGACTTCATTTTGTGTCATTAAAAACAGCTGTCCTCCAAATCATTAGGGTAAAATTCTGCATAGCACAGAGACCCTGTTTGGGCCAGCTTTTTTTGTCACTGTGACTAAAAGACGTGACAAGAGACATTTTAGAGGAGAAAAGGTTTATTTGGGGCTCATGATTTCAGTGGTTTTAGTTTATAGACAATTGGCTCCATTCCTTGGGGCTTGAAGTACAACAGAACATCATGGCAGAAGAGTGTGGCAGAGGGAAGTAGCTCACATGATGATCAAGAAGCAGAGAGAGTGGATCCACCCACCAGATACAAAATATATACCCCCAAAGGCATACCTCTGATGCTCCTGTCCTCCAGCCACACCCTACCTGACTTGGGTTACCACTCAGTTAATCTCTATCAGAGATCAATTTACTAATTGGGTTAAGACTCTTATAACCCATTGATTTAACCTCTCAACCTTCTTCCATTATCTCAGACATGAGCTTTTGGTGGACACCTCACATCTAAACCATAAAAGAACTCTTTCTCTGAACTTCGATCAGTTGCCTAAGGAGTCTAGTTTACAAGCAATATTAGCACTAATTTTAATTGAAAAAAATGTCTTAATAATGTTGCATTAATCAAAAGTCTGAAGTTTTACATTTTCCAATAAAATAGCCTTTGATTAATTAATATACTTTATTAACTGATGTATTGTTATAAATACATACTAATAAGCTTCAAGTTATTTCAAATTATTAATCCTTTAAATCATTAATTACTATAATTTTTAACCTGAATCACTTTTATATTATACAACGGGTCATATATTTTATGTTAGACATCTGAGCAGGCACCTTATTTCCTTTAGTATTGAGAAAATATTTAAATCAGATTCCATGTTAAGTAACAACCTGTTTTTCATGGTATCATATCCATATATATATATATTCTAATTGATCACTGAACAAAGGTGTTTTTACTTAGTATACTTTGTTATGTTGTTAATAGCTGTTTAAAGAAAATAAATTTTCTCTCTCCTCCTTTCCTTTCCTACTTTCACACTCTCAGCTTTTCTCCTGTCTCTGGTCTCCTTTCTTTACCATTCTCCCTTCATTCCTCTATATCTCCTTCTCTAACTCCTCCTATCTTTCTCTTTTAAAAGGTGGCATGCATATAATTTCTAATTGTTGAACTTGTAAATGAAAGTAATGACATTTATAATAATATTTTAAAAATTCAAATTGAACAAGAAAGTTCAAATTATTTCATTGGTCTTAGTTGCAGTGTTAAATGTAGTACTCATGAAAATCTCCATTAGAAGACTCCATCCAAGCTCTGTGGGATAGACAAAGTGCAATTGACTTATGTTTCTTGTCAAGAAAGACCAGCATACTTCGAACATTAGGTAATGAATTTTATATTAAAAGGATTATTTGGAAAAAAAAACCCTCAAAGATAATTTATGTGGGATTCATTTCTAATTGGAGTCTATTGCAGAATATTAAGTTTTTAGGAACAAATACATGACACCTTTTGCAGTGCAAAGCTTGAGAGATATAATCTCAATTAAATTGACAACCTTCTATATAGGTGAGTGAATTCAAAACAACAGAGATTCAGATCTATATCAATTCTATAATCCCGAGGAAGAACTGACCTTGCCTTCTCATTTTACATATTACATTAATCAAAATGAATTCCTTTCTTCCAAAGCCACCTCAACCCTCCAGCTATTAAGATGGAATAAACTGAAGTTTCTCTTTGACTTCTCCTTTCTTTTTTGTCCTATTAGTACTCAGTCCATAAATAGAGTCTTCTATTTGATTATTCTGAATTGTTTTTATACACTTTGGAACAAGATAGTAAGACAATCAAAATTGTGTTAGAACAAAATACCATCATTTCAGTAATATTGCAATTTTGTGTATTTTTATACTTGCTTGCATTTAAAACTTTTTTATTAAAATTATCTTTATAGTAATTTTCTTAAGATACTGTTTTTACAACTGCTCAAAATTCACCACTAAGTACTAAATATGGTCTAAATTTCTAAATGACAATTCCAGTCAATTTTCGAACTGCTTTACAGTTTGTTTATCTTGCTACACTATTCGGTACCTTAGCTCCAGTCAAAGTAGTTTATTTATTTTTCATTATCCACTATCTGATCTCTCATGTTCACATATTTGCTTATATTATCTCTTGTATATTATATGTGAAACCAGAACTGCTTCTCCATGTCACATTTGCCTCTTTGAAAATTGTGCCAAACTTTAATCCTAAACTTTAAAAGCCTGCTCTTTGCCCTTCTTTTGTTGCCACACAGAAGAACTTTCTACCCTTTAACACCTTTAAGCTGTCTGTGCTGCTCATCTCTTTATTTGTAGCTTTAGATGATTAGTTATTGTTTGGGGAAGCTAGGGTATTATGGATTTGTGCATATTTGACCTAGGTGAACATGAGCTACATTTCCTGGAATTCACCTTTTCTAATAGTTCTACTTTAGAGTTGGTCACAAAAGAAAGGTGTATGAGATACATAGGGTGAAGTGAGGTAGTAGCCACTGGGAGGTTCTGCAGGTTGGTGTATAGTGCCTGGCATTTTGCAGCTCACTGACTTTCTGGTTCAGTGGGCTAGAATGGGGCAGCCCCTGATTTGTAGCCCTTCTATTCTAACAGGATTTCCTTTTTTCTCTTGGTTCTGACCTAGAAACAGCTCTATAATGCAACTCTATAATGAAGATTAGCCACTCCAACTGCAGGTCACCAGAATGGCCAAGATGGTAAGAGACACATGCAGGCTCCAATTAGTCCTCATAAGTTTCATTTTATCTTCGTGGATTACAGTTTTTTCCTCTCTTCCAATTCAGATCCACCTCTAATTTCTGACATCTAAGTAATTTCTGATATCTAAGTAATCTTTAATATTCAGACTCAGATGCAGAAACAATATCATTACATAGACTTCACCATCAGCAATAAATAGTGCAAACTTCAGAACGATCACACACAGACAAATCACAAAGAAAAATAATTGGTTATGCTAAGAGAAGAAGAAATGAAAACATAATATATTCAATGAAAACTAAAAATTAAGGCAGAAAATAAAGGGAAACAAAAAAATAAATTGCAACAAATAATGAATAGGTACAAAGTAGATATTAATATAGCTATACCAAGATTCACTTTAAAAATGAATGGTCCAAATCCACCATTGAAAGAAAAAAGATAGAGGAAGCCCTGAGACTCTCAGAAGATGACAGAGTAGAGGAGGTTGCTCTTCAAGTTGTTCCATGGTGTGAGGCCAAGAAAACAAATAAACAGCTTCCTCATGAGATAGGTGAAAGAGATTTAACTGGGCTTTAATACTGCACTCTCAGAACATCTTGGGAACTCAGAAGTTTGGACACAATAAAATAAAAGAAGAAAGCTTATCACCAGCACTGGCAAATGCCTGAGTTGATCCATTATGAGCAAAGTAGGGAGAAGGACTAACAGAACCCACAATTTAGGTAACATGGAGGATTGCCTTGATGTGGAGAAATCAGAGACCAAAGACACTCCCAGAATGATCCAAAAAGTGTGCTACACTATACCCTCATGTGGGGAACTCACTGTACATCTTCAAGTTGTCCTCTGAGATCTGAGGCAGAAACCATCTTTCCATCATGCTACAGAGGCCAGGGGTTGTGGTAGCAAGTCCAGGAGTTCAGATCTGAATTAGGACCAACAAAGAGACCTGGCAGAAGCCCACCAAATGGCTCAGTGTGTACCTAGGAGACCAGAAGAAGTTAAGTCCAGAGAGTGTTTTACCCAGGGAAATATGGTCATTGAGACTTGTGAGATCCCAGGACCCTTCACTCTTAGAGTATGGCAACTTTCAGGACCAGGTGAGGCAGGATGTAATTGGATCTGGTGAATTGGACTGTGCACTTGGAGATGATCCTGGGAGGCTAAGAAGCTTGGGATGAGAGGGGTAAAGAATTGGCTTCTCTGCTGTTGTGAGAGAAACCAAGGAGAGTCTCTTAGAGTGCAGTCTCTCACCATGGATCAACAGCTGCCAGGCCATAGAGGTGCACTGATTTAAAATCTTTATACCAATTGCATTTCAATAAAGCACCTGGGCCTAAATCCTGCCTTTAGGAGCTTTGCCTCTAGAAACTCTCCTGACAGAATTCATCAGTGCCCCACCTGCCTGAGGGGAGCAGACACCACTCTACAATGTATTCCACCTCATACTGCCAAGAATGAAAGCTGAGAATTTTTGAGTCCAACTGGCAACTTGATGAACAACACAAAAAGAGGGTGGATTTGATAGCCCATGACCACTATTATTGTGCACAGTTCATACCTCAAGAAAAAAATGAAAAGAAAGACATTTGGGAACAGACAATGAAAATATAGTCTCACTTGCAATCTTTGACCACAACAACGAAAAGCATTCCTTAATTTTTCACCAATAACATTTCATTCTCTCTTTTTGTCTCATTTTCACCATTTGTGAAGGTAGTTCTTTTTCATGACTCTGTCTTTTCAGAGCTAGGGATTTGATTAGTATATTTTGGTTTTATTTTATTCTCTTTTCTTTTGCTAACAGCCAAATTCTATTGTTCTCTCTTTTAATCTTCCAGCAATTTTTTTACTTCCATTTGCTCTCCTCCCCCCCTCATAATCATCACATTTTCTCTCTTTTTTGCATTCTTTTTGTTCACCTTTTGAAATTGCAAACCCTTTTTCAAAATTACTGTTTTTACTCTTGGTAATTGTATATCATATCATTTCTGCTTATTGGACCAGTTAACATTGTGTTTATAGTAGGAAGTAAGCATTTAGTTTAATGCTGTGTATTATTATCAATGGTTGTTGTTATTATCTGTTTCCCCCTAAACTGGAGGAAGCAAGTCCAGGAGTAAACTGGAGGTACTAGAAACTTATAAGTTTATAAGGTAGAAGCTCTGATGGGTAGACACACAAACAATATGAAAAAGCAAAAGAACAAATCATTCCAAATGAATCAAAATACCTCAGTAACAGAAGCCATCGACATCAAGGCAGATGAAATATTAGAGAAGTAATTTAGAAAGTTCATAGTTAAACTGATTTGTGAGGTAAAAGATGATGTAAGGAAATAAATCAGAGCAAAAACACAGGAAGTAAGAGATTACTTCAATAAAGATGTAGAGATTCTGAAAAAGAATCAATGAGAAATCCACAAAATTAAGGCCCTAGAAAAATAAGAATAAAAATCAATACCAAACCAGCAGCACAAGACAGGAAAAAATTTAAGTTCAGAGCCAAAATCAGAGTTTTTAAAATTTTTAAAATTCAAAAAAAATCAATGAAACAAAAGTTGGTTCTTTGAAAAAATAAACAAAATTGATAAAGCCTGAGCCACATAATAAAAAGCAGAAGAAAATATAAATTATTAAGGTTCATGATGAAAAAGAAAATATTACCACAGATACTATGGAGATTCAAAAGATAATCAGAAACTATTTTGAAAGTTTATATTCCAATAAATTACAAAATCGGAAGACATGAACAAATTTCTAGAGACATATGACTTATTCAAATTGAATCAGGAGAACATAGAAAATATTCACAGATCAATTCAAGTCATGAAATTTAAGATGCCATCAAAAGCCTACCAACAAAGAAAATCTCAGGAATGGATTCATAGTGAAGTTCTACCAGAGTTTTAAAGAACTATCACTAATTCTCCTTAAATTATTCCATGAGGGGCTGGGGTTGTGACTCAGTCATAGAGTGCTCGCCTAGTACATGTGAGGCCCTGGGTTCAATCCTCGGCACCACATAGAAATAAATAAATAATATAAAGGTATTGTGTCCAACTATAACTAAAAAATAAATATTGTTTTTAAAAAATTATTCCATGAAATAGAAAAAGAAAGAACTTTTCTAAATTAATTCTATGAATCTAGTGTCACCCTTATATCAAAATCAAAGATACACCAAGAAATAAAAACATCAGACCAACCTACATGATGAACATAGATGCAAAATTTCTCAACAAAACACAAATTGCATACAAAAAAATCATAAAAGATAGTGCACTATGATGAAGTGGGTTTCATTCCAGAGATGCAAAATTGGTTCAACATATGGAACTGAAGAAACATAATTCACCACATAGATTTAAAGGCAAAAATCACATCATTATCTACTAGGAGCCACAGCAAAAGTATTATGATACATGGCACCTTTGGTTTAGGTGACTGCCAGCTAGCCATTGAGATGATATGACTATGTTAAGATTTACATTTATATGGAAATTGGACTCCTGCTGTTCACCTCGCCTGCTACGGGACTCATGTTACGGGACTCCCGGAGAGTTCCCATTGGTTGGGGAAGGATAGTAGGAGGGAATTTCCGGGGGAGGTCCGGGCCCCCGGTTCCGGTAGACAACACGCGTGTATAGACCAGCTTGCTAGCAGGGCACACACGGGGCACTGGCGGCCTTTTTAAAATAAAACTTTGTTTCTGCTTGAGCGGCTTGTGATTCTGTGCCCAGCCGGGTTACGGCAATTATCTCAAAAGATGCAGAAAATGCATTTGACAAATACAACATCCTTTCATATTTAAAATACTAGAGAAAGTAGGGGTAGTATAAAAACATGCCTCAACATATAAAAACTATATAAAACAAACCCAAAGCCACCTTCATTCTAAGTGAAGAAAAACTGAAAGCATTCTCTCTGCAAACTGGAACAACAATTAAACCACTTCTATTCATTATAGTCCTTGAAACTCCAGCCAGAGAAATTAGGCAAAAAATAATATCAATAATAAAAGGTATACGTATAAGAAAATAATAGCTCAGAGCTCAAAGTCTTTCTGTTTGCTGATGACATGATCTATAAATAGAAGGTACAAAAAAACTCCACCAGAAAATTTCTACAACTCATAAATTAATTTAGTCATAAAGCAGGATACAAAATTAACACTAATAAATCAATTGCATTTATATACATCAAAGATGAATCAGTTGAAAGAGAAATTAGAAAAAAACTATCCCATTCACAATAGCTTAAAAAACAAAAATACTTGAGAATTCTACAATAAATATCACAGAATACTAAAGAAATAAATTGAAGAAGACCTTCGAAGATGGAAAGATCTCCCAAGTTCTTGGATAGGTGGAATTAATATTGACAAAGTTACCATACTCCCCAAAGTGCTGTACAGATTTAATACAATTCCTACTAAAATTCCAATAACGTTCTTTATATAATTAGAAAAGGCAGGCATAGATTTATTTGGAAAAATACAGGGCCAGAATGGCCAAAGCAATCCTTATAAGAAAAGCAAAGCAGGAGGCATCACGATACCAGAACTTAAATAATTCTACAGAGGTATAGTCACAAAACCAGCATGGAATTGGCACCAAAATAGATATGAAACCCAAAGGAATATAACATAAAACACAAAGACAAATCTACATAAAGACAGTTATCTTATTTTAGACAAAGGCTCCAAAACCATACTTTGAAGAAAAGAGAGCATCTTCAACAAATGGTGCTGGGAAAACTGGAAATCCATATGTAGAATGAAATTAAACACCTATCTCTCATCCTGCATAAAACTCAAAACAAAGTAGATGAAAGATCTAGGTTCTTCACCTACTAGAAGAAAATATAAGCCCCAAACTCCAACATGCTGTCTTAGGAACTTACTTCCTCAAAAAGACTCCTAAAATACAAGAAGGAAAATCAAAAATCAACATATGGGATGGTATAAAACTAAAACAATACTAAACAACATACTAAAACAATAAAGGGTTTGAAAATAGAGCCTACAGAATAGGAGAATATCTTTGACACCTGCACCTCAGATAAGGTATTGATTTCCAGGATATACAAAAACTCAAAAAGCTTAACAATAAAAAATAAAGAAAAAAATAATAAATGAACAAAGGAAATGAACATAAATTTCACAGAAAAATAAATAGAAAAAGTCAACTAATATATGAAAAAATTCTTTAACAAGCTGGGTGTGGTGGCACATGCCTGTAATCCCAGTGCTCAGGAGGCTGAGGAGGGTTGCAAGTTCAAAGCCACCCTTAGCAAAAGCAAGGTGCTAAGCCACTCAGTGAGACCCTATTTCTAAATAAAATATAAAATAGGGCTGGATATGTGGCTCAGTGTTTGAATGACCCTGATTTCAATCACTGGTACCCCCCTACCCACAAAAAACAATTAGAGAAATGCAAAGTAAAACTACCCTGAGATTTCATCTCACTCCAGTCAAAATGTCAATTATCAGGAATATAAATAACAATGTTGGTGAGGATGTAGGGGAAAGGATATATCATACATTGTTGATGGGACTGCAAATTAGTGCAATCACTCTGGAAAGCAATATGGAGATTCTTCAAAAACTGAAAAATGAAACTACCATTTGATCCAATTATTGCATTCCTCAGTATATACCCAAAGTAGTTAAAATTAGCATACTATAGTGATGCACTCACACCAATGTTTATAGCAGCACAACTCACAATAGCTAAGCTATGGAATCATTAGATGCCCAATATTCCATTGTGTATACATACCATGTATATATACCATTGTGTATATATACCTTTCCATTGGTATATATGTACAAGATCAGAAAAAAAGACAAATTAAATTGTAAATGTGAAACAATCTAACAAAAGTTAGTTATATATAGTTACATATACCATTCCATGGGTATATACACACAATTGAATATTACTCAGCCATAAAGAAGAATGACCTTACAACATTTGCCAGTAAATGGATAGATCTGGAGACTATCAGGCTAAGTGAAATAAGCCAATCCCCAAACACCAAAGGTTGGATAGGGAAGAATAGAAGTTTATTGCATTATTCAAAGGGGAATAAAGATAAAGGAGGGGAATAAAAATAGGAAAGGCAGTGGAATGAATCTGATAAAACTTTGCTAAGCACATACATGGATACACCACAGTGAATCTCAACATCATGAACATCCACAATACTGGGATCCTAACTGGAATAAGATATATTCCATGTTTGTTTAAATATATAAAATTATACCCTATATCTTGTATAACCAAAAAAATAGTAAAGAGATTGTCAAATATATCCCAATTAACAATACATCCTTAAAATACAGTCAAAGAAGTCATCGGTGAAATTTAAAAGTACATAGAGATGAAAATGTTAACTCAATACCATGCAATGAAAGTGGTGAGGAATACATTAAACACTTTAAAAAGGAATCAATCTAAAGTAAGAAACTTTACATCCCAAGCATCCAAAAAGAGGAGCAAATTAAACCCAAAGCTAGTAGAAGAAAGGGAATTAGCAAGATCAGAAAAAAGACAAATTAAATTGGAAATGTGAAATAATATAACAAAAGTTAGTTCTTCAAAGAGATTAATTAAATAGACAAACTTGATTTGCAGTGATAAAGAATAAAGAAAAGACATAAATATCAAAAATGGGAAATGGAAAGTGTACACAACAATATTGACCTTGCATTAATAAAACAGACAATTACAAGAATATAAATGATTATATATCAAAAATTATATTTCTCTAAGATGAAATGGACACATTTTTAGCCATATGAATTATCTAAACTAATTGAAGAGGAAATGAAAGATCTCACCAGACCTAAATAATATGTTAAATTACTAATCAACAACCTTTCAACAAAGAAAAAGATCAAACTCAGATAGTTTTATTGTCATGTTTTACCAAATATTCAAAAAAAATACAGTGAACATCTAGCCTTCTCAAAATTAAAAATAAAAGATGAGGAAGAACTATTTCCTACTTTAAACAATTGCCTAAGATTAACCTGATAACAAAGCCAGACAAATAGAATCCCAAGAAAATTTCAGAGCAGTATTCTTTTTGAATATACTTGTAAAACCTGAACAAAATACCATCAGATTGAATCCAACCACATATATTGTACACAAGGACCTAGTGAAATTTATGTCAAGAATATATGGATCACTCAAAATATAAAATCCTCATTTTATTCCACATTAATAGAATGAAGAGGAAAAACACAGAAGCAAAATATATGGCAAAATATGAACATCTCAATGATAAATGATAGATATTTGCCAAAATGGAATTATATTTCATCATAAAATTACTCAGAGAAATACAAGTAAAATGGAACATATTAAACAATATATTTTTTCTTTTAAACTTTTTATTTCTGGAAACCAGGATTTTTTTCTTTCTTTTGAATTCAGGTTGTGTTATTTTTTTTTCTTTTTAAGCTTTAATTGTTTAAAACTATATAGCAATTGCTATTAAAGATAGACAAGGAAAATGGTGGCAACCAGGGAATAAATTAACCAGTAGACAAAAAGGGATAAATGCATGATGAGAAGGTATTTAAATTAACCATGTAAATACTGCACTCTAAAGGAGGGGCACACAACTCCTCATCCCTTAAGTGTGGGCTGTGCACAGAGGCTCTCTTCCAAAAATAGAGTAGAGAAGGGGGAAAAAAGTACAACCACACAGTGAAGGAACCAAGCAAGCCCCTTAGTTGGGTGTCAGTGAGCATCAACATTCACACACCCCAAGGACAGTACATACCCCTGATGTGAGATGATGGAAATGGCACTTACTCCTGTGGTCTTCCTTCCAAAAAAGGAGAACAATAAGTGGGCCCTTAAGGTAGATATAAATGATCAAGGAAGGGGACACATATGATGATTGTGTTGTTAGTGTTCCAACTTGCCTGGCCTGTTCTCAGCATGCTGATGTTCTGAAGATGCTGGCCTCCCTCAGCATCCCACCAGTCTTCATCCCATTCTTATTAATCTGTTTCTACCTGGAGGCCTTGTGGAGTAAGTAGTTGGGAGGGTCCAGTGCTTGGAGAGGAAAAGTGAGCACAGAGACTTTTGCTGGTCCAAAACTCAGGATAAAATACCTCACTGGAATGAAAATTTCAATTGGGTTTTTAAATAAATTCTAGGCAATTGTGTGTCATTTTCTTTTAATGTGATGATTACTGTTTGACAGGACAGATAAAGCATTTTGAAGCACTATATTAACCTAAGTGACATCTTTCTGGGCTTAGTTGTGTGTGTTTTCATTTATGATTCCTTGAAACTGTTCCTTCTGCCATTTTGATATTAATATGTGGTAAGCAAAAACAAAATTGTGGGTTCTCCTAGTTTTTTTATATATAAATAACAATGCTGTTACATTTGCTTTCTTTCTGACATAGCTTAGGCATAACATTTTTGCCATTGTGTCTCAGAATCATATGAGATTGAGACTTTAAGAATGATTCTAAAGAGCCATTCCAATAGGGAACTGATTAGAGTCAAGCAGGTTCCCCAAATTTCTCCTCTTCTAACTTGACTTTGATTTGATTTATAGTTATTACATTTCTTCCCTTAGTAATTGAATTAGTCAGTGTTCCTTGAGCAACCCACTCTCTGTATTCTATAAACAGTATGCTACATCAGGAACAAGATGGACAAATTGCCTGTCTTAAAGGAACTTTACATCCTAGAGAGGAAGCTGACAACAAGCAGATAATACACACACACACACACACACACACACACACATACATAAACACACACACAATATAACATAGGAAGTGATAAGTAACATTGAGAAAGGAAAATCAGTTTTAGAAGACAGTTTGAGAGCAACGGGTTATGCAGTTCAATGCACAGTGGTCTCTGAGGAGACCAAAATCAATCAAAGAACTGCATGAGAGGTAGGAGTGTTCCACACAGATATCTCAGCATGTTATGGGCAAAAACTCAGGAAGACTTCAGGCAAGATCTTTCTTGCTTTTATTAAACAACAAAAAAATGCATATTTTTTATTTTTTAGTAAAGATGGAGAGCATTAACCATGACGACAATGCTCTCCAGTATTTGCATATTTGGCTTAGTAATTAGACAACCTAGGGTTATCTTGTTGACTGTCAGATCCTCATCTGTGCAATCACTAAAATTATGAGTTTATTGTTATAAGCCTAGGATAGGGATGTCAAGTGAGGTCCAGGATGTGGGTTACATTTTGTTCTTTGATCTCAGTAATGGTCACAGTAATATATTCATTTCATAAACAGGTCTGATTATGCATTTTTCTGCATTCTATATTTATATTTAAAGTCAAAATATATGACTAATTAGCAATTTTCTTACAAAAGGTAAACAAGATTGTGTGTGTGTGTGTGTGTGTGTGTGTGTTGGAATATTATATGTCCAACCAAGTACTTGGTGTATGTTGGCAATAACACATGTCATCCCTATTTTGTCTATCCTAGAAATTCCTTTAAGGAATTGTAGAGATTTCTTTTAGCTTACAGTTGCCAAAAATTGATTATAAAGTAAATAGATTTTTAAGAATTGATAATGTGTCCAATGATAAAGGAAACAGCACAAAACAAAGCCTTAACACACCTTATTCCATTGTTTCAGATATGGGACATCTATAAACACATATACAATATATACAAATATACAATGTAAGATAGTTACATAAAATAATAAGAATAAGAATATAATTACAATGGTATCAACATTGATATTAATTAGTATTATATAATAAGGTACATAAGCTCTAGATTATGATATCCAAACTGTTTTAATATATCTGTGTCAATTTTGTTGAAATATTTGAAGCTTTGGAAACTTGGGACTTAATGGGTTTGAGATCAACCACCAGCTGCCAATGTAAGCCCAGACTTACCAAACATTCTCCTCTTCCTTACTCTTTCCTCAATCATTTTTTTTCTCATTTTGAAGGTAGTCATTATTTTATTTATTTATTTCATTAGCTACACAATGATCTTGACATATCATGCATTTGAATCTAATGGTGTATAATTTCTCATTTTTCTCCTTCTAATAATTGTACCATTTTATTAGGTACGTTTCTTTAACGTTTCTATCTTCTTCCAATTTTCTATCCATTATTGTTCAACTAAAAATATATATTAAGGTAGCAGACATCATATATGCAGAACCCTTAAAGGAATCAATGTGAGGGAAGACTTTTTTTATTTATTTTGATTCTTCTATCATTTTAATAGAACTGAGAAATTTATCTATTATTACCTTCTCCCTCCCTTTCCCTCCTCTCTTTAACCTTCTCTCCTCCTCCTCCATCTCCTCCTCTTCTTACTCTAGCTCCATCCCTGCATACATTATTTTTCTTTTTTAAGGTTTTGTAACTTTTTCATGTAGCTCATGATTTTTGTTTTAAGGATGTAAACACATCCTCACTAGAAATGCAAAGAGGAAGAAGTGTGGTCAATCAATCATACAATTACAGCCCCAGAAGCACCTGTGTTTTACCCTCTTCTCTCAGAACCTCTCCTCACTTGTAAACTCCCCATTTTAAGAAATCAGTCTGGCTGGGGATGTGGCTTAATCGGTAGTGTGTTCACCTGGCATGCATGGGGTGCTGGGTTCAATCCTCAGCACCACATAAAAATAAAATAAAGATGTTGTGTCCACCAAAAACTAAAAAAATAAATATCAAAAAATTATCTCTCTTAAAATAAAAAACAGAAAGAAATCAGCCAATCCCTGAAGACTCTCTGTATGTTATACACTTGAAATTTTGAGCCCACCTCATAAGCAAGAAAATCTGCGTATTCTCTTTCCCTAACTTGAAACCTTTTCAGATTTATCTGTGGCATGCTTTCTGTTGCTGTAGGAAGTTAAGAAACCTCTGTGTAATTGCAGAATTACAGGATTCTTTACTTGAGGCAGGCAACTTTTACAATTTGCAAGAGGTATTCAGAGTTGACTGTAAATCTTAATGACATGGGCTCAGACCATTTAATCAGGCAACTTCAAGGAATATCTCTTGAGGCCATTTCATCTCTTCTACTTGACAGTCTTGACCCAAGATGAGTCTGAGTCCCAGATTCATTAAAGCTCTCAAACCATGACATTTATTTTTTCCTAGAAAAAAAAAAATAGGGTGTATCTAGTCAAACTTGTCTGCCTAAGAATTCTTGCCATTGTGTTCATCTCACCTGAAATTTGTCATTTCCTGATTCATCACAAATGTTGATTGTGTAGTAATTGTTATGCTCGAATTCGGGACCCCCAAAGACCACCAGAGACCCAAGATCAATGTAAGCAGCAAAGAGGTGTTTATTGCGAGCTAGCTCAGTCCTCCGCGCGCACACAGCAACTGGTGATACTGAGAGGCCCGAACCCAGGGTTTGCAGCAGTTTTATACATTCTTTGGAGAGGGAAGGGACTTCACATACATCATAGCATCCCTTAGCAAATAATCACACACCACAGGAAAATCAAATAATAACTCTAAAACATGATTAGCACATTCACTGGCGAGAACAAGTTGGGTAGGGGTGATTGGTCAGAACAAAAGGGGGATTCATTTGAACTGATTGGTTTAAGCCAAGAGGGGTGTACGTGCTGAACTACATGGTTTCCCAACACGTTATCAACCACCATAAACTACTGGGAGGGTCATCTGGCATCCCAGGTATTTCCCTGTCTCATGCTGATTGGTGGCTGCTAGGGGGCTGCTATGGGTCCCCACCTAGCCTGACTGAGTCAGGGACACCTGGCACAGCAGATCTCTCCTGTTATTTGTAGATAAACAACTTAGCAGGGTGGGAATGTGCTTAGGAGTGCTCTGTGGGTTTTTCCAAGGAAAAAGGCCATGTCTCTTCCTTGGACAGGCTTTGCTCTGAGATAGAGGCTGGTTTTTCATAATGAAAAAGAGTAGAGTGATCAACAGAGAAAGTTCTTAATAAATTTGTGAGTTAAAACCCTAAATGCCAGCATGTTTCACATTTGGTCAGGCTAGCACATGTTGGTGAGTAAATTTTTGCTCTAGGTTGCCATCTAACTAAGCAGCTTACATAATTCTATTGACTTTATCCTGGATTTGTATCCTTGAGAGGCAACTTGGAAAGGAAAATCTCTAAAAGATCTGTCTTTTGGGGCCTAGGGAGAGTTGGGACTCAGGGAGCAGACGTAATAAAGTGCAGAGGAAGTGCACTCAAAGAAAAGTTGCAAAGTTTGGAAGGGTTTTGCTTGCTGGTCTGTTTTTGTTGTTGTTGTTTTGTTTTGTTTTGTTGTCCAACTCATATTTCTGCCTGGTTAGATATCTGCTTTATAGATGCATCCTTAAAATCTCAGAAGTTCTCTATGTATTTTGTAATATGTCATGATTATACCAAGAAGACTTGGAAATTATTCTGGCCACTTTGAAAATTTTCAATATCACCAAAATGTACATCCTAGACATAATAAGGAAAAATATTGTTATTATTTGATATGTCTTTTTATAATAAGAAGATTCTATATACAATTCTGACTACAAAATAACTATATTAATGGGATGTTTTGGTTATAGCTAATTAAAGAAAGAAAGAAAGAAAATCTAGGTACATTTTTACATGGTTGTTGGGACTATAAATCACTATGGAAATAAGTATGGATATTCCTCAAAAGAGTAGTATTGATTCCACCTTATGACTCAGCTATTCCACTCTTTGGTATTTCTCCAAAAGAATTAAAATCAGTATGCTATAGTGATGCATGCATACCCATGTTTATAGCAGCACAATTCACAGTAGCCAAGTTATGGAAGCAGCCTAGGTGTTAATCAACAGATGGATAGATAGAAAAATGTGGTATAAATACACAGTCAAATGCATTCAACCATAAAGAAGAAGGAAACTATGACATTTACTGGTAAGTGCACTGAACTGCAGAACATTGGACTAAGAAAAATAGACCCAGAAAGTCAAGGGTCAAATATTTTCTTTCTTATGCTGAAGCTAGAAAGGAAACGAGGAATAAAAACTGTATCTCAGCTTGGAAGGGTGGCACATGCCTGTAATCTCAGTGATTTGGGAGAATAAGGCCAGAGGATTACAAATTTGAGGTCAGCCTCAGCAACTTAGTGAGACCCTTTGTCAAAATAAAAAATAAAAAGAGCTGGCGATGTGGCACAGTGGGTAAGTGCCCCATACTAGGTTCAATGCCTGGTACAAAAAGGAATACCAATAGATTATAAGAAAATTGAGAGAGGAAGAGGAGGGGAGGGGAAGTCCTGGGGAATGAAAATGACCAAATTATGACATGTTTATATACCAATATACTACAATGAATCCTACTTTTGTGTATAATTAAAAAAAATAATAGAAGACAGACCAGTAAAGTAGAAGAAGGGAATCAGGAAGAAGGAGGAGGGGAAGGAAAAGAGAGTTTCTGAGAAATATGATTGACCAAATTATGTGTATGTGCAAATAAATATATTACAATGAATATCACTTATGCATAATGGTCATACACCAATAAGAAAATTGAAAATGTGAAAATATGAAGGCTATTTAGATTTGGAATTGCTAATTTGAATAAGTTTTTGTTGTTGTTAGTACTGAGGATTGAGCCCAGGGGTTTAACTACTTAACCACTAAGCCACATTCTCAATTATATATATATATATATATATATATATATATATATATATATATATATATATATATTTGATTTAAAGATAGGGTCTTACTAAGTTGCTCAGAATCTTGCAAAATTGCTGAGGCTGGCTTTGAATTTGTAATCCTCCTGCCTTAGCCTACTGAGCCAGGGGATTATAGGTATGCTTCACTAAACCCAGCCAGTTTTTTTTTTTTTTTTTAACAGTGTCTTTGTCCCACAATATCTGTTCCTGCTTTTTGTGCTTCTACACTACCAAATACGGCTTCCTTTTATTTCTCCTCAATTCCCATTTCTAACCCTCAATTGTATTCTCCCTCCCATTATGTCCCCAGATCACCATTTTCTTGATAATTAGACCAACAAAAGCAAAAGCAAACAGAAACAAAAACAAAACATACAAACAAGAGTAACAAACAAAAAGGAGGATATCAGCCTTGGAAGGCAAGTTTAAGGCCCTGCCAAGGTCTCTGTTACAGATAATTACTTGGATTCCCCTGAACCTCTTATAGGAGGGGCATAAATTTGCTAATGAATTTGAACAATATTGAGACTCTGTAATCCAAAAGTACCCAGATAATATCAATTAATACTGTGTATGTAGGTCCTTCTGATTCTAAATTATGGGTCAGAAAACAATCAGACATACAAACATGATTCAATACACCTGTAAATAATACAGCTCTTCATGAAATGCAATTAACAGATCAATACACAATATGGAAAAATCCTTGCTGATAGTTACGGCTTTAAGTTCCAATAAAGATTCACTAGACTTGCAAACTACAAAATGATGTATTCATTGGATACTTTAGAGATAAATTTCCAATACTTTTAGATAGCATTATGATGGAGAATGGGGAAATTTAGGTTGGTTTTGCCATAAGGGGCCTCAGTACACCCTTAGGCTATCTTTAATACGTGGTGCTAACACAGCCCAGATGGCAGATTTGATTGCCCTAATTAGAGCAGGTCACTTGGCCACAGACAAGAAAATTTATACAACAGAAAACACCTAAATATTCTGGAATTTTCTGATAGTTTGGAAGAGACAAAGCAGAAAACCTTCCACACATGGGCTCACATCTCCAAGTTGAAGTTCTCATTTCCTTGAGTCTCATTTTCATGAATGTCAAACTCTAAGAGGTTGAAAGGTGGAGTTAAGGACACAACCAGTGTGAGCTACTGTTTTCTTATTAAGTGGAAAACTTTGTGAATCACAGGCAAATATTATATTTGAGGTTCAAAAGGGGAAGTTTTCAGAATGAAAAGATGAAGAAACAGTGCCTGAGTTTTAAGAAAAAGAAAGAGCTTCACTTAAGCATTAGGATCAGCTTCAATGATGAAACATTGAACTTTGGTTTTAAGTTTGGCAAAGGCCTCAAACTTCCAGTATCAGAGCTACCCGAATTTTTGGTATTTCTCCAAAAGAATTTAAGTCAGAATACTATAGAAGTATATTTGTACCCATGATTTAGCATCACATTTCACAATAGCCAAGTTACAGAACCAGCCTAGGTTTCCATCAACAGATGAATTGATGGAGAATGTGGTATATATACCCAATTCCGCCATGAAGAACCCAATTATGTCACTGGCAGGAAAATGGACAGAACTTGAGAGAAACATGTTACATGAAATAAGCCAAACTCAGAAAGTGTAGAATTGTAGGTTTTCCTGGACATGTTGAAGCTAGAAAGTAAAAAGGAGAAAAAGGAGATCTCATAACAATTGGAGAGAGAATAGAAAAATGGAAGGAGAAGGGAAAGTAAAATGGTAGATGCTAGCGAATGAAATTGAGCAAATTATGTACATGTACAATTACATCACAGCAAATCCCACTATTATATATAATTATGGTGTTCTAATAAAGATAATTTTAAATAATCATTGCCAAATGTGGGCCCTTGACCTAAGATTACCAGAACCATGAGCCAGAATCAACCTATTTTCATTAAAACTTACCACAAAAGAATAAAAATAAAGACTCTGATGAGAATCACAATGTGGCAGATACAAAGCATGGAGTTAGGGGAGCCATAAATATGACTAACAGGTTTTTTTCCTTGATTTTCCTTGAAGAAGTTAAGAATCCTGACCAATGGAAAGTCCTCAGACATCTGGAGGAAGGGGCTTTAGAATGGAGGACACAGTTCCAGAGTCAGGAAAGGGAGAACATTTTTGGTGAAAGAGGTAAAGACCAATTCAGTCTGATAAAGAAAAGACCTCATCTCAAAATCATAACACTGCCAAGTTCACTAACACAATTCTTGAAACACTTGTAAGATCCACAGAGCAGAATCCCAAAGGGCTAGGAAAACTCAGAAGAAACCCATTGTAGCCAATCACAAGGAAATGGTATGCTCTCTGCCACTTCCCATTTGACCTTTCCCTCCTATTTACTGGCTATCCACTTTGGCATGTACAAAGAGTGTCTCTATACAGATTTCCATGTGTCATGCCTAAATTTTAGGAAATATGGAGAGATACAATGCTGCACAAACAAAAGAACAAAATTCTTAAGATGCAGAGTTAATATCGGGGAAAAAAAATTTTAGAACTCTGATTACTATTTTCATAGAGATATGAAAGAAAATTGCAACAGCAAAAAATTACCTATCAGTGCTTTTGATATTCAAAAATGAAAAGCTTTCCTGATATGATGGCATATGACCCAGTGACCCAGGAGGCTGAGGCAGAAGGAAGGCAAGTTTGAAGCCAGCTTCAGCAACTTAGTGTGACCATGTCTTGAAATAAAATAAAGAGGGCTAGAGATGTAGGTCAGTACATCTATGTAGGGCAAGTACAGATCACTTGCATAGCATGGGGAAAACCCTAAGTTTAATTTCTTGTTCTGAAAAAAAAAGTAACATTACTATATTCCACACAAATTTTCATACAAAAGGAAAAAAAGATATAATGTAACTAAAGAGCATGGGGAAACAGGCCTTAGGAAAGCAAAGAAAATGTGGCTTAATTGAAACCTATCAATAACCAAAATATTTTAAAGATAGACCAATTTTGTGAGTCTTTAAAATAAAATCCAGTTGCATATTAATATGAAAGACACATCAAATTAAATGACAGAAAAAATTGAAAATAAACAAACGTAAAACCAAGAAACCAGGCAATAGTAATAAAAAAAAAAAAACATGGATAGCAATCTGAGTGTGCTACAAAATAGAAGCCAAAGCACAATGGTGACCTTGTTAATGAAATGGTTATTTAATACAGAATAGATTAAAATGGGCATCTTGTTAAGTAATGGCGAGGTGTGTGAATGCTGTTTTAAAGATTGAAGTTCAAACGGTGACACAAAGGGAATCTTCCCATTTATTGTGACCAGCACATGAACTTTATAAAGGCATTTATTCTATGCTATCCCCAATGCAATATTTTTCAGAATTTCATAACAATCCAAAACTGACTTTGAAATAAACAAGTCATCGGAAAAGATCTGGATATAAACTACAAACCTTATCTCTAGCATTCCTCTTATGGCCACCTGGTAGTGCTAGAGGATCTCAGGTGGAACCTTACTAAATTTTTGCATGATCACACCTATCTAAAAGATAAATTGGTCATCATTCTTTACCCACACTTGTGGGCAATTTTTGCAAAAGTGTTTTAACAAAGTCTCCAACCATGCCTCACCTGCTGACAATTTAATCTTGATAAAAATTTAACCGAACATGTGTGAGAGTCAAGCATCAAGCCCCACTTGAACACATCAAAAGAATTTTTATGCAATTAACACCTTCTATGTGATTTTTATTACGTTCTGGTTGCTAAGGATAGATCAAAGACTTTCCTTGTCAAAGAGTTATGGTTCTTACAGAAGCATAATAGTTTTTCAATTTTGTGTTTCCTACTTGGGGATCCCAGACCACATTTCTGGTGATTATTCATTCTGCTGGGACTGACATAAATAGTTCTGCAATGCATTGCACTTACTTAAAACTCCACTGTTAATAATGTCACTGATATTCAAGCAAAGAATTAAAAATGGATGGGATTCTCAAAGCTAACAAATTTTCAGAAACACTTGAACTTTTTTGGCCCAAATCCCTGCTCTTGAATGGAAGACAGTGATATCATTTTTCTTTGGAACTTACAGATTTTTATCCTCTGAACTAGTAATAGGAAAATGCATGTAGCTATGAATAATCATTCAAGTCCTACACACTACTGTGTTGAAAGCATGCTCAAATACTGCAAGAAGTTCTGTAATACTCTCTCTTGTATAATGGACAGGCATTTTTCCCTCAGCATTTTCCCAAGAAAACTTTGGAAGATCTAAAATGTGGAGACAGGATTTCCTGGAAACGTCATCAAAGAAATATAGTCTTTGATCCCTGATAGGAAGGACCTTATAAGATACTTTTAACAATTGACATAGCAATAAACTCCAAGAGAATTGATCCTTGCACATTCTTGTCTACCAATTAAGGAGACATAAATATATCTGGAAGTCTAGACCCCAGATTGAGAGTTTGTGAAAGTTCTCAGAAAGTGTCAGGAGTTCAAGAACTTTGGTATGCCCTCCTACTAACCTGTTCACAATAACACAAAACTAAGACTTTACACCAAAGATCTTCAGAACAAAGCCACCAAATGCTGACAGCCTCATATTCACATAGTGCCTATGGCCAATACTCTTGTATTTCACATTTTCTACCATGTCCAGTTTACATTCACATTGCTAATAACATAGAATCTGCAGTAGGACCTTGTTGAAGACACACTGTAAATCTGTTACTACATCCTTCTTTACTGTTTACAAATGTGTCATAAATTATTCTCTAACCATATTGTTAAGGTCCCACATACTATACCTATAGTTCTGTACCTTAAAGATACTGAAACATTGCCTGAAAAATTACATGAAAGTCAAATTGAAAACAGTTTTCACTGGACTTTTCTGGTACTTGATATTAACTGAAATTTTTAGCTCTATCAGTTAATCCTATAAAGAGCGGACTATAACTTCAAAGGGGGGAAATGTTTCTACAAAAATAAATACAGCATATCCGTGGTGGTTGGGGAAAAAAATAGGCTTCAGGGCTGTTATATCATCTGTAGACCACTTGTTCTATGCAGAAATTCTCCTTTTGGTTTTTTTATGAGTCATTTCATTCCAAGTAATGTGCCTTCTTAAGAAAGTTAGAACTGGTATAGTCTATCATGTTTAATGACATGAACAACCCTAAGAATATCGATACTTGATTAAGATCCTAGTATATATGGGCACTCCAACCGTTTTTTAAAATTTTTTACACAAAATTATTATTTGTAACTATCTAGTAATGATTAGATTGGGGAGATATAAAAGAACCTGAATTTCCATAAACCGTGTCCTATTTTATGTGTACTCTGAGGCACAAGAATGAAACCAGCCACTTAGAATTAACCAAAGTAATCATGAACCCAATTTTATGTCACCATTCAAGAAGGGATTCCTATAATAAAAATGATCAAACCAAATATATGGTCATAGTTTTTGTTGTTGTTGTTAACCTCAGTCAGAGTTATAAATTGGTAATTCTACCATTCTCAAGGATTGACTGAAAAGTTTAAATTGTTTGGACAAGTGATAATGGACAACCCAATTACTTTGTTTTTCTGTTAGCTAGCCAAGACTGTGTCTACTTTTTTGTCAAAATTTTGTGTTAGTCTGCTCAGGCTATCATAACAAAATACCAAAGACTGGGTAGCTTAAACTGAAGACATTTAATTTCTCACAGTTCTGGAGGATGGAAGTCCATGATCAATGTATCAGCAGGTTTGGGTGTTGGTGAGGCCTTTCTTCCTGACATGAGGATGGTCACCCTCTCACTCTCTTGTCACATGCTTTTTCCTCTGGGTATTCTCCCAGAGAAACCTTGAGCAAATAATATTGATTTTGGTAGTAATAAGTAGAGTGCTGCCATTTAATTGAACATGTCGAAGTGGATTTGGAAATGAGTAATGGGTAGACACTGGGAGATGTTTGAGGAATGTGCTAGGAAAAAACCTAGATTATCTTTAGTGGACTATTATTAGAAATATGAACACTGAAAGAAACTCTGGTTATGACTCAGAGTCCTGTGGAGAGCCAAAGAACTTCTGTTTATTAGAGGATACATAGATCACGGTGTGCAAAATGTTGTCACAGGCATGAACATTAAAATGATTTTGTTGGCATCTCCTATAAAGACAAGAAACACATTTTGGAAGCTGGTTATCAAGTGGCATGTAATCTAGCTAAATTGTGTTCTAGTGATTTGGGAAAAGCAGAATTTGTGATGAACTTGGATATTTAGCTGAGAATATTTCTAAGTCAAGTGTTGAAGGTGTAGCCTTTCTCGTTGGTAGTGAACTACAAGAAGGAAGAAAGAAATTGAAGGGATTTTTAAGGGAAAAAAATCAGAGTTTGAAGATTTGGAAAATTTCCAGTCTATCTACGTTGCAAAATTAAGAACTTTCATTCCAGAAAGAACACCAAGTGTATGGTCATGAGATCACTCGGTAAAGAGATTATCCACAGAGTGAATCAGTCACCTCAGTTCATGTCAGGAATAGAGATAAGATTATACCAGAAGAACCACACCCAGATGGAGGTAAAGAGAACAGAGAAAACATACCAAAATGAAAGGAGGCTATGCATGTCTAAAGCTCTACGCAAAGAGACAGGAGACAGATGTGACCTGGAATATGCAACTCCAAATGTGATTCAGAGATCATCAGTGCTGTCACTCACATCATAGACCCAGTAGGCAAGGCTGCTCAGATTCAGGGGTGTGGTACCTCCTTGAGTTCAGCAGACCACTCAGTGCTTCCTGCATAAAATTGTTGCCCATCCCCTTAGGGTTGGGATTGTTGCTATGGCAGGGATGCCCCTTAAAGCTGTGGGATGGAGCCTTCCACACAGACCTATTGGGGGTGTAAGCAGCTCTAGAGCCAGAGACGTGAAGTGGATGTCCCACAGAGTTATTTGCAAGCCCTAAGAGCTAATGAAATTTACTCTGTTAAGTTTTGAAGTTGTTTGGGACCTGTCACCCCAATCTTTCATCTAATTTCTCCCCTATGGAAATAGAACATCTATCCTATACCTGTTCCACTACTATGTTTTAAAAACATAACTTTCTGGGGCTGGGGATGTGGCTCAAGCGGTAACATGCTCGCCTGGCATGCGGCAGGGTGCTGGGTTCCATCCTCAGCACCACATAAAATAAAATAAAGATGTTGTGTCCACCGAAAACTGAAAAATAAATATTAAAAAATATTCTCTCTCTCTCTCTCTCTCTCTCTCTCTCTCTCTCTCTCTCTCTCTCTCTCCCCCTCCCTACTTCTCTCTCCCTCTCTCTCCTCCTCTCTCTCTTAAAACAACAACAACAACAAAAAAAAAAAAACAACATAACTTTCTGATTTCAATGGTCCACAGCTGGGAATAAATTTTGCCTTGGGATGAATCAAGCTTCTAGTTTCTCCCATATTTGATTTGGAAGATATTTAGACAGAGCTTTGAACTTTAGTTTGATGGTGACATGAATTAGGGCTTTGGGACTGTTGCAATGAAGGGAGTGTATTTTACATGTGGAAAGGACAAGAATTCTGGGAGACCAGAAGGTACAATGTTATGGACTGAATTCAATCCCTGAAAATTCTTACTATGTTGGAGCCCTGGACACCAATGTGACTTTATAGATAAAAATAAGGACTTTAAGGACTAAGGTTAAATCAAATCAAAAGTACAGAGTCCTAATTGGATAGGATTGGTGTTCTTATTAAACGTGAATAGTCATGACCATCTTTACTCTCAGCTCATGCACAGATGAGGCCACATGAGAATGTAGCAAAAAAGAGGAGTCTCTGTAGATCGTGGAGAGGCTACACCAGGCGCCATCTTTGCTGGCATATTAATCTTGGTCTTTCAGCCTTCAGAACAGCAAAGAAATAAATTTCTTCTGTTTGTGCCTCTGAGTCTGTGATATTTTGTTATAAGAAAACTAATACACTTGGATAAATGCCAGAGTTTAGGTAAAATAATTCTTCTATAGTCTTTAGGAAACAGTTACCTGGCTGTCCAAAATGGATTCTGTGACATGTTTTTGTTTTTGTCTTGATTTAGTATCTCAGATCATGACATTCAACAATACATATTTTCATTTTAGTCCTATGCATCAGTTCTCATGTAGCATGTCTTCCTCAGAGTCTTAATGCTACTCTGAAGCTACATTCATGTCCAATGACCCCTAACTCATCACCTAACAGAAGGAACAAGAAGGTCAGGCCTTTGTCCAAAACCAAACTATTGTTTCCAAGACAGCAATGTTATCTGGCAAACAACAGTGCCGTACCTTTGAGTACAACTGTTTTTATGTCTAATCAACTATTTTTGTCATCCACAAATGACTGAGGCCTGGGACCATAACCCCACCAATTATGGAAATACTACTGCAGAATGCTTGTGACTCACAACCTGCTTTCCTCATTCAGAACTTCTCTTTTATAATGATTCTTTAATAAATTAAGAAACCCCAAATAATGTCCCAAATCTTTAGTCCTGCTCTAAGCACTCCTGAGTCCAGAACATCAACAGGAAACAAATAAAATATGCCTCTTCCCTCTAAAAATAATTTTCAAGATTTGTCTGTTTAGGACTCTTGCTGTACTACTTGATAAAACTTGGTTTGATTATGCCATATTTTTAAACCCGAAGTTGGAGATTTCTAGTTTCAAACAACTAGTTTTGGGTTTGATTATTAATTCTATTGATTTTTCTCCCTCATGCATTTGTCTTATTTTAAATTTATTAATCTGTTGTACATTCTTTAGGCTTTATTGTTGTTCTCAAATGTTTTAGTTTGATATTATATTTTGTTTATAAGTTGTGGTAATAATATGGTCTATATTACTTCAATTTTGAAATTTAAAGATTAACATTATAAAATAATAGCTGGTTTATTATAAGTATTCAGTGTGCTCCAAAATAAATTACATTATCTTTTGAAGAGATCAATTTATATCTAGCCATCACAAATTCATATAAACATTTTATATAACTCTAATTTATCAGGTATGATAAAATCTATTTAACATTTTTTTTCATTTTAACAGTTTATTTTAGAAATTTTACAAATTTTTTATAAAGCATTTCAGAACTATAAACATCAGAAGAAAGGAATCCGTTTGACCAGGCTAACTTTTCACCAAATTTAATTTTACTGTAGTTCTGGTTTTTTTTACTACATTTAGTCAAAATATATTTCTTTGGATGTTTATTTTCAACATTGTTAATGAGAAGCTAATCTCATTGTTAACTTTATTTAATTTCTCCAGTTAAGTATGTTTGTTCATGATAAGTGTAAGATGTGCTGTTGCCAAATTAACAGATGTTCCATGTTCTTCTTTGCTAAAATACCTCAGGGATCATCAGAAATCATATCCCAAGGGGATACACTGAAATTGAAGTAAATAAATTATGAAATACTGTTTTTTGCAAGTGTCAGAGTCTGTCATGTGACCCACTTCTCCAAATATGGTAAAAAAGGGAAATACTTGCTAAATTCTAGGAAATTGTTTCCTACTTGACTCAAACAGATAGAGCTGTGAAAACTAGCCCTATCCCATGATACTCTCTACTTATTTCATGTTTTTTAAAACTACTCCAAGATAATGTCCTTCTTGGAGCTTTAGCAGCCATCTTGTTGCTATGTGAAGAATTCCAACAAAATTTCAATGGAACTGATTGATTTGATTGCCTTGGAATCATTTACTTATTGAATTATCCAACCCTTAACTATGTACATCTGAATTTATTTTCTGGAGATTTTTCTGTTCCATAGAGTTCTTATAGATAGGCCTTAATTTTTTCACATGAAAAATTGGATAATAACAGTCACTACCTTAGAGCTTTTGGAGGATGAATAAAATAAAACAGGGAGAAATATTAGAAAGAAGCTTATTACATACAAACTTTCAATAAATACCACTTATATTGGGTTACAGCTCATTAAATCCATTATGAATTGAAAATATCTTTAAAGTGTGTTTAAATATACACAGCAGACTGAACATCATACATAGCCTAGCCCACCTTAAAAATGCTCAGAAAACTTACATTTGCCTATGGTTAGGCTAAACCATCTAACACAAAGCCTATTTTATAATATACTATTAAATAATTGATGTATTTCATTAAATACAATCCTGAAAGTGAAACACAGGATGGGTGTATGGGGTATGGGTATGCTTTTGCACCACTGTAAATTAAAAACAGTCCTAAGTTGAACCATTCCCAGGTTAGGCACTGTATGTAGTCTCCTTCAATCTTCTAAGACTTTTCCTTAGTCTTTTAGACAGATTTTTCCCTGCAGTGACACAAAGATCTAATAAGAACAATTAGAGGAGGAAATGTTTATTTTAGGGCTCATGGTTTCAGAGGTCTCAGTCCATAGATAGCTGGCTCCATTCCCTAGGGCGCAAGGAGAGGAAGGACTTCTGGGAACAAGGCACAGAAGGGCGTGTGTGGGGAGAGAGAGAAAGAGATAGAAAGGGTGGGGGAGGAGAAGGAGAGAGAGAGAGAGAGAGAGAGAGAGAGAGAGAGAGAGAGAGAGAGAGAGAGCCCTGTAGAGCTCTCCTTTCCACAGACAAAATGTATACCCAAAGGCATACCTCCAGGGTCCCACCTCCACTCCTCTAGCCAATCCTACCTGCCTGTGGTCACCCCAAATTAATCCCTAATAGAGAATTAACACAATAATAAAGTTAAAGCTCTCATAACATAGTCGTTTCACCTCCAAACTTTCTTGCATTGTCTTAAACATGAACTTTTATGGGACACCAAATGTCTAAACCATAACACTTAGGTTCTATTTAATGAAAAAAAAATTAAGAAATGGAACATCACCCCCATTATCCCCCCAAATTAGTAAAACAAAGTAGAGCTAATAAGAGACATGAACCTCTCTTCAACATTCTTTTCTAATATTATACTGAAGTTCTTGACAGTGAACTTAGGTTTCCAAGGTTTTAACTCCCCTTAAAGAACATATACCTACCTGGGTGTTTTGGCGCATGCCTGCAATCCCAGCAGCTCAGGAGGCAGGAGGATGGTGAGTTCAAATCCAGCCTCAGCAAAAGCAAGGTGCTAAGAAATTCAGTGAGACCCTGTCTCTAAATAAAATAGAAAATAGGGCTGGGGATGTGGCTCAGCAGTTGTAGGCCCCCGAGTTCAATCCACAGTATTAAAAAAAAAAATACACCCATGTGATTTTTTTGGCCATCTACTTTGATTTATTTCTTATCATTAAAAATAATTTTGGAATGAAGTATCATCAAAGTATATAGGCAGATTCATAATGTCCGCATCACATGCAGTTTTGCTTGTGATGTTCCATATCCATGAACAGAACCAGCATTACATCTGTCTCCCATTAGGATGCTGGGGCTTGTATGACTCTGCCGTAGGCAGTATAATTAGAAGTGTGGATGAGGTCTAGCTGTTACTTCAATGTCAGCAGATACACACTTTCCCTTCCAAATTGCTTTTAAAATGTCAAACCACTTTCAGACATTCCTGCTTGTCTCTACTCAATGTGAATTTTACCTAATTTATGAAAGGAATAAAAGCATTGCTTTCTAAAAATCATCCTCTGAAGTCATGAAAGATATCTGGAATTCAGAATGCAGTCAAAATATTTCAAGGGCATTTTAGTGTTTTATATCCCTTCTTTAATCTTTCCGTAAAATGGTACCACTCTTAAGTGCAGAATCGCTCTGGTGAAATGGGCTGAACCTACAGAGAGTACCAAGACGGCTCCATTTTATTTCTCATTTAAACTTATGAAACTGAATCTTCGACTTACTTGTCTTATTTTCTGAAGCAAAGTTATCCTTGATGTCATTGTAAGTTGGTTCTCATTGCAAATATAAGTTTAGTGTCCCATAGGTAGATAGAATTGGAGAGAAATACTAAAAGTAGATTGAACAATCAGGTTAAGTGAATCCTTACACCATACAGACTTTCAAAGACAGTTTGACAGGATTGAGGGGTTCATATATGTTCCTGCTGAAAATGCTAATTACCAAGAAATTGTAAAATTTCTTTAGGATACTCTTTTCACCCTTGGTTTGATAGGCATTCACAACTTCCTTTTCATCTTAGCAAGTGGTGGAAAACATGAAAATCTAATGAAAATTAATTTAATAAGAATAAGGTACAAACCATTCAATTGGTCTTATTATAAAAATCCAAAATAAGGATCATGAAAAATCAAAGCACACACTGAAAACCAAATCCATACTTAAGAATCAGAACTAATGGAGTGGAATGGAATGCACTCTTATCAGTACTCATGTTAAGTCAATGTGGCTACTCTAACATATTTTCTTTTCAACAGAAGTCTGACTTTGAAAGCTCATTGAATTTTGGATGTTGGTAAGCACATATGGTTTTGCCTCCAATTCTACTTGCTTTCTTTTACCTCTCAAGTCCTTTCTCAATATATCATTTATGCCAAATGTGAAATTTCTGAACAATTACAAGATCAGTGTTGCAAAAGGCCCTATGTGTATTAGTCAGGTTTTCATCTCTGAGACCAAAATACCTGACAAGAACAATTTAGAGGAGGAAACGGGTTTTTTTAGGTTCATGTTTCAGATGCTGACCCCATGGTCAGCCAGCTGCATTGCTCTGGGCTTGAGGTAAACCAGAATGTCATTGTGGAAGGGTATGACAGAGGAAAACTGCTCAGCTCATGGTCATTGAGAAGAAGAGGAAGAGAGAGTAAAAGAAACTAGGGACCAGATATATTACCCAAGGGCATCATCAGAATAATCCACTGATGAGGTTATACCTATCACACTCTTATCATTTTATTTATGAATGTGCCAGCATTGCCTAACACAGGAGATTATGTGGGGGTGCACCTAGTAACCAAACCATAACGCTATATTCTTGAAGGACTTAAAAGTGTTTATTTTATTGTTGTTGTTATCATTGTTATTTGTTATGGTGAAGATTGAACCCTGGACTTGGTGTATGCTAGGTTAGTCCTCTACCATTATAGTCTCAGCCCATTTATAGGTTTTTAATGATTCATTTTTCATAAATGCACCTTCCTAAAGTGACTGTCATTTGAAACCCATGCTTTTTTTTTTTCTTTGAAAGGTACTGTTTCTGGGCTGGAAGTTCCAAAAAATCTAAATAAATCTGGAGGGTTCATCTGTTAAAGTATAATAACTATTGATGTTCTTTGGCAGAAAGGCTTATCAAGTCCTTAGTTGTCATCTGAAGATCTGAAGGATTTTCCGGATAGTATATGTGATAGAGGAAAAATGTTCTACGTTGAATGGAGACATGACCAAAAATGGGGCGAGATACCAGGAAAATAGAAGAGAGATCACGAGAATAGAAGAAAGGTATTGAGGGTGAGGGAAGGGCATAAAATAATGGAGGAACAGTAGAATCAAACTGGTCAAACTATCCTATATAGTTACATGAATATACCACAGTGAATTTCACCAATATGTATATCCATAATGCACTAAACTTTAAAAAATCCAAAAATACATTGAAGAAATATCAGTAGAGTGGAAGAAAGAGAACAGGGGAAAGGAGGAGGGCAGGGAAACAGGGAGTACTGAGGAGTGAACTGAACAAACTGTATTTCATACACTTATGATTATGTCAAAATGAGCCCCAATATTATGCATAAGTATAATACACTAACAAAAAAAAGTTTTTAAAATACCATGTATGAGGAAAATCACTCTGGGGAATTGGGTATGTCATGGAGATAGAAAATGTTTATTCTTTTTTTTTTTTTTTTTTTTTTTTGAGAAATCACTCCAGCTTCTGCTTTCTTGACCCAAATGAAATGTTTTGGAAGCAAAAAAAAACCCAGGCACCATATATTTTTAATTAGTATGTAATAAATAAAATTGACTTTGGGATCTCAAGACATGAATAGATTTGTATGGCCCCTGCCACAGTCAGTATACACAGTAGTTCCATCACCCTAAAAAGATTCCCTTGAATCAGACACACTCAACCCCAGCCCCTGGCAACTGTTAATCTGTCATCCATCCTTTTAATTTTTTATTCACAGGAATGTCATGTAAATGGAGTCATGTAGTGGGCTACCTTTTGAGACTGGCTGCTTTCACTCAATGTAATACTTTTGAGAATTATCTGTGTTGCATATTAATTTTTATCATTCATTTGTTCATTTTTATTGCTAAGTAGCATACCAGGGTATAGATATGTTATAGCTCATTCATCCATTCGCCTGTTGATGGATCCTCGGGTTGCTTCCATGCGGGGGCCATTGTAATTAGCACTGCTAAAAATAGCCATGTGCAAGTTTGTGTGTGAACCTAAGTTTTTATTTCCCTCAGAGGGAAACCTAAGAGTGCAATGCTGTCTTATACAGTAATCCTGCATGTAACTTCTTGCGTTCACCACCAAACTCTTTTTCACGTGGCTGTGTTATTTTACATCATCTGCCACAGTATGTGTGAGTCCCAGTTGTTCTGTGTCCTGGCCAGCATTTGGTTTTGTCCCTTGTTGTGGTGGTAGCCTGTCTTAGTTCCATCATAGCCACTCTGACAGGGTTATGATGCTGTGTCATAAGAGATTCAACTTGCATTTCCTAAATGGCTAGACTGAGCTTCTTTTCCCGTGCCATTTTTTAAATTAATTTATTTTTTATTCCAATTTGTTATAGATGATAGTGGAATGCATTACAATTCATATTACACATATAGAGTACAATTTTTATTTCTCTGGTTGTATGCAAAGTATATCCACACAATTTGTGTCTTCATACATGTACTTAGGGGAATGATGTCCATCTCATTCCACCATCTTTTCTAACCCCATGCCTCCTCCCTCCCCCCCACCCCTTTGTTCCCCTTTGCCCTATTTAGAGTTCCTCTATTCCTCCCATGTTCCCCTCCCAACCCTACTATGAATCAGCATCCTTATATCAGAGAAAACATTCAGCACTTGTTTTTTGGGGATTGGCTAACTTCACTTAGCATTATATTCTCCAAGTCCATCCATTTACCTGAAAATGCCATTATTTTATTCTCTTTTGTTGCTGAGTAATATTCCATTGTGTATATGTACCACAGTTTCTTTATCCATACATCTACTGAAGGGCATCTAGGTTGGTTCTACAGTTTAGCTATTATGAATTATGCTGCCATAAACATTGATGTGGCCATAAACAACTAGTATGCTGTTTTTAAGTCCTTTGGATATAGACCAAGGAGTGGGATAGCTGGGTCAAATGGTGGCTCCAATTCCAGTTTTCCAAGGAATCTCCATACTGCTTTTCCTATTGTCTGCACCAATTTGAAGAGCCACCAGCAATATATGAGTGTGCCTTTTTCCCAACATCCTTGCCAACACTTATTGTTGTTTGTATTCTTAAAAGCTGCCATTCTGACTGAAGTGAAATAAAATCTTAGAGGAGTTTTGATTTGCATTTCTGTGATTGCTAGAGATGTTGAACATGTTTTCATATATTTGTTGATTGATTGTATATCATTTTCTGAGAAGTGTCTGTTCAGTTCTTTGGCCCATTTATTGATTGGGTTATTTATTTATTTATTTATTTTTGGTGTTAAGGTTTTGTGAGATCTTTATATACCCTAGAGATTAGTGCTCTATATGATGTGCTTGTGGTAAAGATTTGCTCCCATTCTATAGGCTCTCTATTCACCTCCCTGATTGTTTCCTTTGCTGAGAAGAAACTTTCAGTTTGAATCCATCCCATTTATTGATTCTTGGTTTTAATTCTTGTGCTATAGGAGTCTTATTAAGGAAGTTGGGGCCTAATCTGACATGATGGAGATTTGGGCCTACTTTTTCTTCCATTAGGCTCAAGGTCTCTGGTTTAATTACTAGGTCCTTGATCCACTTTGAGTTGGGTTTTGTACATGGTGAGAGATAGGGGTTATTTTCACTTTGTTACATGTGGAATTCCAGTTTTCCAAGCACCATTTTTTGAAGAGGCCATCTTTCCTCCAGTGTATGTTTTTGTCATCTTTGTCTAATATAAGACAATTGAAATTATGTGGGTTTGTCTCTGTGTCCTCTATTCTGTACCATTGGTCTACAGGTTTATTTTGGTGCCAATACCATGCTGTTTTTGTTACTGTTACTCTGAAGTCCTGTGCCATTTTAGGCAAATAATTTCAAATCTCTCCCCCAATTTTAAATTAAGTTATTTATTTTCTTATGGCTTACAAGTGTTTTCTCTCAGATCCTGGCTAATTTTTCCCACCAATGTCTTTTTTTAAATTAGCACTGTATTTTTTATTTGTTCTAATTAGTTATTTATGACAGTAGAATGCATTTTGACATATCATTTATAAATGGAGTATAACATCTCATTTTTTTACACACAATGTAGAATTACACCAGTCATATAATCATTTATATATAGGGTAATAATGTCTGATTCGTTTCACGGATCTTCTTACCTCCCTACCCTCTCCTCTCCCTTCACTCCTCTTTCCTCTCCCTTCACTCCCCTCAGTCTAATCCAAAATACCTCTATTCTTCCCTAGCCCCCTCACCCCATTATTGTGACTTAGCATCCACATATCAGAGGAAATATTTGGCCTTTGGTCTGGGGGGATTGGTTATTTGCGTAGCATGATATTCTTCAGCTGTATCCATTTGGCAGCAAATGCCATAATTTCATTCTTCCTTAAGGGTGAGTAATATTCCACTGTGTATATATACTACAGTTTCTCTATCCATTCACTTGTTGAAGGGCATCTAGTTTGGTTCCATAGCTTAGATATTATGAATTGAGCTGCTATAAACATTGATATGGTTGCATTAGTGTATCAGGCTGCTTTTAAGTTCTTTGGGTATAAACAGTGGAGTGGGATAGCTGGATGAAATAGTGGATCCATTCTGAGTTTTCTGAGGAATCTCCATACTGCTTTCCATAGTGGTTGCACCAATTTGCAGGTCCACCAGCAATGTATGAGTGTACCTTTTCCCCACATCCTTGCCAATATTTATTGTTGCTTGTATACTTCATGATTACCACTGTGACTGGAGTGAGATGAAATCTTAGAGTAGTCCTGACTTGCATTTCTCTAATTGCTAGAGATCTTGAATATTTTTTCCTAAATTTGTTGTTAGATTGTATTTCTCCTTCTGTGAAGTATCTCTTCAGATCCTTAGCCCATTTATTGTTTGGGTTATTTGCTTTTTTGATGTTACATTTTTTGAGTTCTTTATACATCCTGAAGATTAATGTACTATCTGAAGTGCATGTGATAAAGATTTTCTCCCATTCTGCAGGCTGTCTCTTCACATTATTAATTATTTCTTTTACTGTGAAAAAGCTTTTTAGTTTGGATCTCTCTCATTTTTTATTCTTGATTTTACTGCTTGGACTTTAGGGGTCTTGTTAAGGAAGTCATCTCCCAAGCCACATGATGGAGATTTGGGCCTACTTTTTCTTCTATAGACACTGGATCTCTCTGTTCTAGTGCCTAAATCCTTGATCCATGTTGAGTTTTTTGCAGAATGAGAGATAGGGTTTATTTTCATTTTGCTACATATGGATTTGCAGTTACCAGCATCATTTGTTGAAGAGGCTATCTTTTTTCCAATGTATCTTTTTGATGCCTTTGTCTACTATCAGATCACTGTATTTATGTGGGTTTACCTCTCTGTGTTTTCTGTTATGTTCCATTGGCCTTCATGTCTGTTTTGGTGTCAATGCCATGCTGTTTGTTACTGTGGATCTGTAGTATAGTTTAATTGCTGGTATCGTGATGCCTCCTGTTTCACTCTTCTCTGTAAGAATTGCTTCAGCCATTCTGGGTGTCTTATTTTTCCAAATGAATTTTATGAGTGATTTTTCTAGTTCTGTGAAGAATGTCATTGGGATTTTAATAGGAATTGCATTAAATCTGTATAAAGCTTTTGGTAGTATGGCAATTTTGACAATACAAATTCTGTCTATCTAAAAGCATGGGAGACCTTTCCATCTTTAAGATCTTCTTCAATGTCTTTATTTAGTGTTCTGTTGATTCCATTGTAGAGGTCTTTCACCTTTTTGGTTAGATTGATTCCCAAGATTTTTTTGTTTAAGCTTTTGTGAATGGGGTAGTTTTCCCAATTTCTCTTTCAGTGGATTTATCACTGATATAAACAATATTAGTTTTAAATTCTGCTATTTTTATGAATTCATTGATTAGTTCTAGAAGTTTTGTGGTGGAATTTTTCAGATCTTCTCAATACAAAACCATGTTTTCAGCAAATAGTCATAGTTTAGCACTTCTTTTTCTATTCATATCCCTTTAATTTTCCTCTGCTGTCTAATTGCTCTGATTAGAATATCAAAGTTGATATTAAATAAAAGTGGTGAAAGAGGAAATCCTTGTCTTGTTTCAGTTCTTAGAGGACATGCTTTAACTTTTTCTTCATTTAAAATTATGTTCCCCTGGGTTTAGTATATGTAGCTTTTATAATGTTGAGGTATGTTTCTACTATGCCTAGTTTTTCTAGAGTTTTGAGCATCAGGGGTACTATATTTTGTCAAATGCTTTTTCTGCATCTATTGAGGTAATCATATGATTCTTGACTTTAATTCTATTCATGTGGTGAATTACATTTATTGATTTTCATATGTTGAACCAACCTTGGTTCCTGGGATGAACCCTGCGTGATCATGGTGCACTATCTTTTAAATATGTTTTTGTATGCAATCTGCCAGAATTTTACTAAGAATTTCATTCCTGGCTAGTGTTATTTTCCTCTCCAAAGTTATTAAAGCAGGGTTATTAAGGATGAAATTGATATAAAACACAAGAGACAGTTACTTAGGTTTAAGGAAGTACTTTATTTGAAAAACTCAACAACAGCAACAACAAAACAAAGAATCTGATTAAAATGTGGGCACGGATCTAAATAGAAGCTTCACCAAAGAAGATATATAGATGGTACAGAAGCATATAAAAAGGTGTTCAATATCATTAGAGAACTGCAAATTAAAACAACAGGGCTGGGGACATAGCTCAGTGGTAAAAACATGTCCAGTATATGTGAGGCCTTTCGTGTACATCCTCAGCACTGCAAGAATACCTGAAATTAAAACAAAAATGAAAATGAAAATTTGAGGATAAAGGACAAAATCAAGAACACTGGAAGCACCAAACACTGGTACTGATGTGAGGCAATAGGAACTTTCATTCATTATTCACAGGAATGCAAAATGGTACAGACAGTTTGGAAGATAGTTTAGCAGTTTCTTACACAAAACCTATTAATCACTTTATCTGGTACTTAGCCAAATGAACTGGGAGTTTACATCTACAGACAAATCTGCAGGCAGATGTTTATAGCAGCTTTACTTATATCAGCAAAAACTTGAATTCAACTGATGCACCTTTCAGTAGACAAATGAGTCAGCTGTAGTACATTTAGGCAGTAGAATATTATTTACCCTAAAAAGAAATGAGCTATCCAGCCATGAAAAAAATGGAGAAAAAAGATGAATTTTGATAAGTAAAAAAAGTGTGCTTTTACAACCTATCATACATACATGAAATGATACTCCAATGTGGACACACAACATTATGCAGTTTTCAAACCTCATGGAATACACAGCACAAAGAGTAAATCACAACCTCCAAAATACACTTTGGATGATAATTATGTGTCAATGTAGATTTGTTTATTATAACAAATATATGTAGATTCATCTATTGTAACAAATACACTGCTTTGGTGCAGGATTCCATAGAGAAACGGTTATGTGTGTGTTGGTTTCTGGGGGGTATATATCTTTAAACTCTTTTATTTTGCTATGAACCTGGTAAAATAAATTTTGCTAATTTGATTTAAAAAGTACTTGAAGGACTTGAGTTGTGTCTCAGAGGTAGAACGCTTGCCTAGCATGTGTGAGGCACTGGGTTTGACCCTTAGTACTGCATACATACATACATACATACATACATACATATGTATTATGTCCACCTACAACTAAAATAAATAAATAAATAAGTACTTGAACTCATTTGAATATTGAAAAAAAAACTAAAACTTAAGTTGTGAAAAACTGTTTACAATCTTGAATTGTGGGGCATCTGTATTGATCTTCAAGGCATGATGTATAGGATAAAGTGTGGCGGTGTACAGTAATACAGTTAATCATAGGAAAAGTAGGCCAACAGAAAGCTAATCTAACATTAAATTATTTGAAATGTTCCCTCTTCCCTAAAAGTAAGCTGAAGATCGCTGACACATTCTCCGTGTCACTTCATTCATCTTGTTTCTTTATAGAGGAGTGTGCATAATTAAATCCAAGTGTAAGTGCTTCCAGAAACATGTGACTAAATAAAACATTCATGTCATCTCATCTTTCTGATAACTTCATGAAAAGTTATTGAATTAATTAGACCAACACTCCACGGTAGCAGCTCTGTGCGAGTTCTTTCGAGGCAGCCCTGGTTAAGTCAGGCTGCTCGGTTGTCTGTAAGCCAAGTTTTGACGGCATTTTTTACTTCTTTTCCCTCTCATGCATTTTAACTTGTTCAAAATGTGACAATGCAATGAGAGGAAGCTACACTTGATTCTGTTCCAGGAGAAACAAACTTCCAAAAAGACATAGGAAGACACATACATTCTGATTTATATGTTGTCTTGGTTATTTAGTCATTGCCTCTCCTATCCAAACCCCCCTTCCCTGTCCTACATTATGATGAGGCAGTTGTGTCCATTGTAAATGCCACCTTTTCAGCTCTTGCAACTTCATGCTTTGCCAATAGAAAAATCTGGAAGGACACTGCAAGATGGAGGAATTTCCTGCATTTAGCGTGCTAATTGTGATGGCATAGGGTGGTCTGAAGGGACCTTCTTGGACTAGCTATGCTCCTGGCTACCCAGCAAGTTTACCCTGTCCAGCAGGTTACTCCTGCTTTTAATCTCTGTCTTGTTCCTTCTGCCCAGTTTTTTTAGCCTGAAAGGCTGGCAATCCTGTACTAGCCACACCCTCTCCATAAAGATCTAAATATAGGATGGAAGAAGGGAGATAGATTCTAAGTTAATGTTTTCCTGGGCTCTATTCCCTCAGTTCTAGGGATATGCAATTTGTGCATTTGCTACTTTGATACATATTGGAGGTTTCTTTTAATATACCACCACCTTGTTAACTATTCTGTATATGAGATTTCCCTCTTCACATTCCCAGGATGGTTATTATATCTTCTGAGTTTCTGGATGTTCTGAGGCACATGTTTTATGTATAACTTTCTAAATGCTTAACAATAGGAAATCTAAATGTGCTAGTATAAACTAAATCAGTTTTATTAGTGAACATTAGGGCAAAAAGCTTATTCTTCCCTAGTATTGATCTGTAACAACTATTTAAAACTGAGTTTCTATGACTTCAATGAAGGTTTATAAAAGTTCAGTATATCCAAAAACAGCTATTCCAACTATGAAGTGTTTGTGTATTAGTAGGTGTGTGTTTGTATGCATTTGTAGAATATGATCTCTCAAGAAAAAACTCACTAGCTCTTTAATTTCTTCGAGCTTTCATATATTCTGCTGCCTTTGCATAATTCTACCTCTTTTATCTCTAAAATATGGGAAAGAGGATTACATTAAAATTTGCAAGCACATTACATGCACATGTTATGTTGTCATAGTTCATTTAATTGTCATTTTTGTTTTTCCTAGAATGACAGTTGCATTGTGTATACAGTAAAGATTTGAAAATAAGTATACAGGATAAACTGTGTGACCTTCAGTATCATATACATCTGCTTTCACTACGTGTATATTTCCCTAAGATGGAATCACTGAACATTTGTTAGAAAGATTGTAGCATGTGAATACGAGTTGACTGAAGGAATAAAATTTTCCCCCCAAATTCTGCTCTATTTATCACAATGAAGAGACCTACTACCTTCCTGCTAAATGGTTTATCCCACTTAACTTAGCACTGGGAAAGAAACATTTTGGAGACACTTCAAAATTCAAATATCCTGAATTTTCTTATTTTCTATTATATACCATTTCATTCTTTTGATCTGTGTTGCTCCTATCCCTTGTTTTAATGTTCTGCTCCAATTTACATCATGCATTACCTCCTTCTCGAATTAATGACCTTGTTACTGTCCTCATTCCATTATATTCAATGGCCAAAAGTTTTAGAAAGACAGTAATGTATAATGAACAAAATACTTTCCCATCTCTGTTTTTCTGATGTGAGTTTATATTGTGACCACCTCTTTATTGGCATATCATCTTAGATAGATCAATTAGAGTTTTTTTTTTTTTTTTTTTAGCACCAGGAATTGAACTCAGGGGCACTCAACCACTGAGCCACACCCCCAATATTATTTTGTATTTTATTTAGAGACAGGGTCTCACTAAGTTGACTTAGTGCCTTGATTTTTCTGAGGCTGGCTTTGAACTTGAAATCCTTCTGCCTCAGCCTTCCAAGCTGCTGGGACTACAGGCATGTGCCACCATGGTCAGCTAGAGTTTGTTTTTAATTAATGATAATAATATTATCTATGAAAAATTTAAATAGTATTAGAATTTCAACACAATGACACTGTAACAAACAATCCATATTCTCAAAAATCATTAATTTATGGGTCAAAGCTCTGCATTTCCTCAAGAATAGCTCCCCTTAAAATATGGTGGGTTCAAGTCACCTCCATGTGTTTCACTTTGAAACTTGCAACTACCCAATTATAATCATTTTATGGTAGAAGGCAAAAACAAATGAGGCCAAGTTGAACCAAACTTAAAGTAGATATGTTTAAAGTCTTTGTTTGTATTTTTTCCACTAACATTTCATCAACCAGAACAAATTATATGACTAGGCCAATGTCAGTGTAATAAGGACATATAAAAACTGTATTCTTCAAAGCAGTACTGCCAAGAAACAGAGCAAAGTATGTAGACATTAATCTGTTACAGAGAGGAAGTGAGGATTTCAAAATTATATCATTTTAATTAATGATAGTATCATTAATTTAAAACAAACTTTAACTGTGCTTTTTGGCACACATCTATAATCCCAGCAGCTTGGGAAGCTGAGGCAGGAGGATCTCGAGTTCCTATTTATTCCAGTATTCCCTTTTGTTTGAGCATTTATTTCTCAACCACATGCAAACTCCCCATCCCAAATAAGACACATAAAAATGCCATCCAGCGCCTGCATGAATCTCAAGATTCACAATTTCATGCTTTGTATCATGACTCTATGTAGCTCCTCTAGTGTAGGAAAGCTGTGATGTAAAAATCCATGTTGTGGGGGCTGGGGATGTGGCTCAAGCGGTAGCATGCTTGCCTGGCATGCGTGCGGCCCAGGTTTGATCCTCAGCACCACATACAAACAAAGATGTTGTGTCCACCAAATAAATGTTAAAAATTCTCTCTCTCTCTCTCTCTCTCTCTCTCTCTCTCTCTCTCTCAAAAAAAAAAAAAAAAATCCACATTGTATTTCTGAATACCCCATGCAAACCAGAGATAAAACATCTAAAAAGATACTGCCATTTGGAAAGAGAACAAAGATACTTAAATGGCTGACTTAAAACAATTCAAATATTTTCTTGGGCAAATTTAAGGTCCATCTACCTAAATATTTGGGGTTAGTTTTTGACTAAGCCTTTATTTTGCTTCTTCATAAAAAGGCCTCAATCCATTTCCCCCCATAACCCTTAACTATGCCCTGTGGGACCATGCTGGCTATGTAATATGGTCTACTATTGCATACCTATCATCTCAGGTTGCTTATTTCTACCACCAATCTCCAAAAGGAGCAAGTCATCCGAAAAAAATGGAAACAAATAACCAAAAAACATGAGGTATATGATACCATTTCTCATCTATCCATTTGTCAAAAATAGTTGACATCAACATCAGGTATAGCATTTGCAGAGAAAATGTTACTCATATAGTTGATGAAAGTGTAAATTGCTAAGCCACTCAGAGAGCAATTTGTCACTATCTATTGTAAAAGCTTATATTCTTTAAATATTTTCTAGGAATCTTTTTTGCTGGATACACTGTCAAAATGTCAAGGTATTTATGTGAAGAGTTTATTGTAGAATTTTTTCAATGACAAAAATTTAAAGGTAGGTTTAAATTTCCATTAGCATGTCATTGTTTAAATGAAGTCTGTTATCTACATACAACAGAAACCTCTATTAGCATTGAAAGAAATTAAGGAGATCAGCATATGTAAATGTGAAAATATGTCTAGGATATATTCTTAAGTGGAAAAAAATAAAGAACAATGTATAATTGGAAATACATTTTACATAACAAAGATATATTCAAGCAGTGCTTTGTTTACATACATGCAAACATGTTTTTATGCCACTAGAATGATACCAAGGAAGAATTACCATGTTGATCCAGAAGTCCTCTATACACTGAGCAGTTTAGCACAGTGATTGGGTGGGGGGTTTGTGAAGTCATTCAGATGAGTTCAATTCTCAGTTCCAACATTTACCAGCTGTGTGACCTTGGACACAGTTTTGTTTCTGTGTTTTAATAACCTCATCAGTAAAGTGCAGTTGAAGATAACAGTACCTACATCCTATAGGTTTCTTTGCAAATTAAATGAAACACTGAACAAAAAGTTTCTAGGATACTGGCTGGAAAACACTGAGTCATAAACAAATGGTAAGTGATATTATTGTCATTAGCAAGATTTAAAGAGACATCAGTGGTAACTAATGCAAATTGTCTTTTTAAGAATGTCACTCCTATAACAAGGTGGTTGAATGAGAGTTAGCGCTTCTCTATTGCATTTCTGGTAGGGCTTGAATACACTTCATTTTCAGCTTCTTCTTAACCAAGAGGGACATTCTATTTAAGATACCACGAAAGTAAAAGTTGATCACTTTTGGCTGATAGGTTGATTTTTCCTTCTGTCTTTCTAATGGAAATTCAATCACAGCACATAATTCTCACGCCTCAATAGATCTGAAGGAAAATGTTAAGAATTTAGCTGACTAACTATATGCACTAAAAACTTTTCTCCTCAAAAACTGAACTTGTTCTTTCTCAGTGACCAGGTGAATTTGTTCATTAAAACCAATGTATGAGGGGCTGGGGATGTGGCTCAAGCCGTAGCGCGCTTGCCTGGCATGCATGCGGCCTGGGTTCGATCCTCAACACCACATACAAACAAAGATATTGTGTCTGCCGAAAACTAAAAAATAAATATTAAAATTTCTCTCTCTCTCTCTCTCTCTCTCTCTCTCTCTCTCTCTCTCTCTCTCTCTCTCTCTCTCTCTTCTCTCTTTAAAAAAAAAAAAAGAAAATCCAATAAAAAATATTAAAAAAAAAAATGTACGAGCCAGGCACAGTAGCGCATGCCTGTAATCTCAGTGACTTGAGAGGCTGAGACAGGAAAATCATGAGTTCAAAGCCAGCCTGAGCAATTGCTAGGCACTAAGCAAATCAGTGAGACCCAATCTCTAAATAAAATATAAAATAGGGCTGGAGATGTGGCTCAGTGGCCAAGTGCACCTGAGTTCAGACCTCAGTACCTGCCCCTGCCCCCAAAAAATCAATGTATGAAAGCCCTTGTAATTTCTAAAACCTTATGGTGGAAAAAAGAATGACAGTTGTCCTCTGATTAGAGGCTGTTGGCCTGTGGAAGCTAGAAATGACAACTAGAAGTGGGGCATCCTACACAATCAGATAGGAATGCACGTTTGGCTTTCTCTGCTTAGTCCTAAACAGTCATTTTACTGATAATACTCTGTCTTGATTACTGCAGTTTTATAGCAAATTAAAGTTGGGTAGAGGGATAGAGTTATAGCTCAGTGGTAGAGTGTTTGCCTAGCACAAGTGAGGCACTGGCTTCTGTTCTCAGCACACATAAAAATAAATAAAGGTATCGTGTCCATCTACAACTAAAACATTTTTTTAAATAGTTGGTTAGCGGTAGTTCTTGAACGTTGCTCTTTTTAAATTCTGTGTTTACTCTTCTGTGTGTTGTTGAACACTATGTTTATTTCAATATTTTTTCCATTCTTTCACCTCCCTTTGCTTTTTTTTTTTTGTGTGTGTGTGTGTGTTTGTGTGTGTGTGTTCATATAAATGGGAAGGGGACCAAGTCTTTACTACATGGAACTCTGGGGAAACATTAAAGATTCAAACAATAGTTGATTTCTTAATTGTCACTTATTTTGCTATAACTTTTATTTTTATTTTCTTCTTCTTTGTATTTTTAATTTACTCTTCCTTTCCTAGTTTCCTAATGTAGAGGGATGATAGGTTTTAGATGCTTTCTTTTTCTAATCCATTCATCCAATGCTTTAAAATTTTCTCCAAGTTCTGCTTTTCCCATACATTGTGTTTTTTATACATTGTGTTTTTACTTTCATTTAGTTCAAAATATTCTTAAACTTCTATTATATTCCTTGTTTGACCCATGTGTTACTTATAAGTATGTGGCATAATTTCCATGTGCTAGTGGGATTTTCTAGTTATTTTTCTGCTATTGATTTCTAGTTAATCCCATTGTGGTGTGAAATCAGACATTATGTGATCTCTGTTCTTTTAAATTTGTTAAAGTATGTTCTATGGTCCAGAATGTGGTCTATCTTGGTGAATGTTCCCTGTGAATTGGAAAAAAAAATTGTATTATGCTCTTCTTGGATAAAATTGTACATATGCACAGATTTTAATCCTATTGATCTTATTCTCTTCAGACTGTGCTAACAAAATGCTGTAGCCTAGGTTGCTTATAAACAAACAAACAAAAAAATATCATCTCACAATTCTGGTGGCCAAGATATCAACAGTTAAGGCTGTAGAGGATTCAGTGTCTAGATGATTCCACTTTCTTATTCACAGAAGGAACTTTCTTACTTCCTTTATATGGTAGAAAAGGCAAGAAGTCTCTATATAAAGTTCCTTTTATAAGGTGATGAATCTCATTAGTTTCATAGACAGTTTCTTCTCTGTGACCACACATGACCCAATAAACTCCTCAGGCTCTACTTCCCAATATCATTACTAATGTCATAACCTTTGGTGTTAGGATTTTAGCATATTAATTTGGGGATTAGGGAGACACAAACATTCAGACCACAACAGTTCAGTCATGCCTCATTGATTCCCTGCCTGCTGGATCTGTCCATTTCTATAAAGTGGTATCGAATCTCCAACTAAAATGGTGAATTTTTCTATTTCTCTTTGCACTTCCTTCATTATTTTTTTTTGCCTCATGAATATTGATGCTGTGTTATTATAAGTTAAGGATCATCATCTTTTCTTGGAAAATTGACCTTTTGTCTCTATTCAGTGTCCCATTTTATCCCTCATAACTTTGTCTCACAGACACTCTGTCTGAAATTCATACAGCTATCCCTGCTTACTTTTGATTTGTATCAGTATACTATGTCTTTCTTCATCCATTTATTCCAAGTCTGTACATGTCTTTCTATGTAAAGTGGGTTTGTTACAGACAACATATAGTTGGAGCTTTTTTATGATCCATGCTGACATTCGCTGTCTTCATTGACACGTTTATAACCTTGATAATCAGAGTGAACACTGATACAATCTATTTGATATCTACTGTACTTTTTACTGATTTTGATTTATTGTCATCATTCTTCTTCCTATTTTTATCTTCCATCCTTTTCTACCCTTAGCTTGTTTGTTTTTGAACCCAGGGCTTCACACATGCCAGGCAAGTGCTGATTACTATTGAGCCACATTCTTAGTCCTATCCTTTGGTTTTAATTGAATACTGTATAGTGTTTCATGTTATTTCTTTTCTTATATGCACACACCTACATACTACATATGTATTTTTTTTTTACTTTTTGTACTGGTTGGTCTAGAGTTTGGAATATATATTTACAACTAATGGAAGTCCACTTCCAAATAACACTGTAGCATTTCAAGCATAGTATAAGTAACTTATAAGAACAAAATAATGTAACATCTCTCTGCATATCTATTGTTATTGCTGCCACTCATCCCACTTACACATAAGCACACATACTTATATCTCTTTGCCTAATATAGACATATTTACATATAATCAAATATATTGCTGCTATTATACTTTTGAAGAAATTGTTATTTGTGAGATCAATTGAAAGTAAGAAATTAAAGTCCTATCTTGGCTTATTTCTTCTTTAAACTCTTTATGTCTTAATGCATATCTCAGTTTCTGGCCTCCACCTTGTTCTTGTTCCCTAAAGAACTTCTTTAAACAGTTCCTTCAATGCATGTCTCCTGGAAATTAATCTCTCCCTTTTTGTTTGAGAATTGCTTTTATTTCCCCTTTACTTTTGAAGAATTTTTTTTTTTTTTTAGGATACAGAATCCTAGGTAGATATATTTTTTTTCCCCTCTCAGCACATTTAAGTGTTTTACTTCGTCCTTTTCTGCCTTGTGCAGTTTCTGAGAAGTTGGATGTAACACTTCCATTTTCTCCTTCATGGTACGTTGTCTCCACCACTGACCTCTTTCAATGTTTCTTACAAATCTTTGATTCTTATGTAGTTTTAACATGGTATGACTTCTTGCAGGGTTTTGTTTAGTTCATTTATTTTCTCTCTCTCCCTTTTCATTTTCTGAGTTTCTTAGATCTATGATTGTTCTCTGACATTAATTTTACTTGTCAAGTATGTCTTCTGGTCCTTGCACTTTTTCTGGTCCTTCTGATATTCTCATTTTGGGGTAGACTACATCTTTTGTAGTTTTCCCAAAGGAGTTTAACACTCTGTTTTTTTTTTCCAAGTTTTTTTTTTCCAATTCTGCCACCTCTCTGTGCTTTTTAGTTTTGGCAGAAGCTATTGACAGACACTCAAGCCCAGAGATTCTTTCTTCAGGTGTGTTCATTCTGCTAATAAGGCTGTCAAAAACATTCCTTTATTTCTGTTGGAATTTTTGATCTGTAGCATTTTTTTAAATGTTTTCTTGAATTTCCATCTCTCTGTTTACATTTCCTACCAGTTCTTGCATGCTGTCCACTTTACTTATTAGACCCCTTAGCATGCTAACCATAGCGTTTTAAAATTCCTATCTGGATATTCTATCATCCTTTCATGTGGACTGCTGAGGCTCTTCTGACTGTTCTGTGTTTGTCAACTTTTAGAATGCTTTATGTATTTTCTTTCATAGCAGGATGTGCTATCCTGAGCAAAAGACACTCCTCTAATTAGACTTTGGCAATATGGGGGCAAGGTGTAACTGGGAGGGGAACTATTTGACAGGCCTAGGATTAGGTCTCAGTCTTAGTGAGCCCAGGGCCTCTGTACTGTGAACATTTACAAATGTTTCTTAGTTTTTCTGTCTCCCTAGAGGAGACTGGATTTGGTTCTCTCTCTTCTTCCATGTGGAAGACTACAGATGTCTGAATTTGTGTATTTCTTTCTCCTGGGTCAATAGTAGCAGTAAAACTCCAGTAGGCAAAGTTTAAGTTAATTAATTCCTCCTGTGGGCCCAGCTTGTTAAGAGCACAGTGCTCAGGTGTATTTTAGAATCTTTCCTATTCCCCACTGCCTGCAAGAAGCATGAGGGGGTACTCTTTTTTTCCTCTATATTTAATGCAAGAACCTGACAGAGCTCCTAGAGTTAAAACTAACAAAAACATTGAGCGTTCTATGACTGGATCCCCTGGAGGTTTTAGCACTCAGTATTATTCCCACTGAGACCTCTACAATTTCTCACTTGTAGTTTTGGTTTCCCTCCTACAGGGCCAGCTGCCCTGCAGGTATGTTCTGATTCTTTGTGAGTATCTGTCCATCTCTCCAAATTTGGGGGTAGTGGCTTGCTAGGTCCAGATCTGAGCTGTTGATTTTACAATTTGTTTATCTTTTTAATTTATAGAACAGTTTTATGGTTGGGATGTGAGGTGTCCCCCCATATCTCATGTGTAAGACAATACAAGAAGATTGGTAGGTGAAATGGTTGTATTTTAATAGTCTTAACCCAATCAGTGATTTAATTTCCTGATAGGGATTAACTGGGGGGTAATGAAATGGTAGGAGGAGATGGGAATTGAGGTGTGGCTTTGAGTATATATTTGTATCTGATGAGTGGAGACCACTCTCTGCTGCTGATCATGATGTGAGCTGCTTCCCTCTGCCACACTGTCCTGCCCTGCTGTCCTGCCTCACCTGGAGCCCTGGCAAATGGAGCCAGCCTTCTATGGAATAAGACCTGAAACTGTGAGCCCTCAAATAAACTTTTCCTCCCCTAAAATTGTTCTGTTCAGATCTTTTAGTCATAGCAGTGACAAAGCTGACCAAAACAGAGTAGTGACTTCCAAACTCCTTATATGCAGAACTGGAAAAGTATTCTATCACTTTGTTTATTTGTTTATTTTTATATCAGAAATTAAACCCAGGGGTGCTTTACCACTGAACCACATCCCAGAGCCCTTCCTTTTTAATTTATTTTTTTTTAAATTTTTAATTTTAAGACAGGGGCTTGCCAAGTTGCTTAGAGTCTTGCTAAATTGCTGAGACTGGCATCAATCTTGCAATCCTCCTGCCTCAGCTCCCAAGCCACTGAGATTACAAGCATGAACTACTGTACCTACCAAGTATTTTTATATTTTCATCTCAAAAAAAAAAAAACAAAATATTTCAATTTGAGATTTCTGGTGTATTTTTGTCTCTTGATAGAGAGATCAACCTAAATATTTTGGACCATACTTAGCACATTTCATTGTCTCCTTTTCCCCAGTGATACATTACTGACATTTGAGGAACTTTGAAAGAAGTTAGCAGATAAGTACTGCAACATTATGCGTTTGGAAACGTGCTTCAGAGTATTACTGATACCAAGACTTCTTCTTCTTTACTGAGTTTGATGGGTATCCCATTCCATGTTGGCCATAGATGCAAATCCTCAGACTTCTCTCTTCCAACCTTTAGTGTAAAGGGATCTAAGACATTTAACTTTTAGTTTCTGTGATTGTCCTGTGACAGACTTCAGGAACTGCAGAGAACAATTCTTGAAACAGATATAATAGACACTGTACTTTAGAATTCAGCAAAATTGCTTCATAATTCAGAGCTAAGAAGAAACACAGAAACGTTTTATTCATAGGATTGTTCATTATCACTCCCATTGATTTCCTTCCATTTAGCTCCACATGCCTGTGATGACTCAATGGAAGAGGCTCAGAAATTTGAAAGGGTTCTTGAAAACATTGTGATTGCCTTGTTTGTGTGGACAACTTTTGGGCCATCTAAACATGAAATAAATTAGATAGTGGCTTTTCCCTTGATGCTCTCCCACTGCTTAATCTGTATCAAAGCAATATACACATATCAACCCATTTCAATCTTAACTCAATGTGAGCCTTCAAAAATTGAGCCATAAATCATTTTGAAAAAGGAATCCCAAAATGAAACAACTTTTTTTTTAATATATAGGAAACAGTATTCTAACTTCATTTTGCAAGAATCTCATTTAGAAATAGGAGATATAAAAAAATTGCCTTGAAACAACTAGTAGAAAAACCAGGTCATGGGCAGGCAAGTAAGATAGTAAATCAAAAAAGAATATTTTGATGTCTCTAATATGAAAGAGGTCATGCAAATAACATAAAACATGCCAGAGAAACTTTTTGTAACAGCTTATGTTCCCATACCAGTTTAACTATTGAAGTACACCATATGTGCAGAAGATTCCAAAAATCTGTACAGGAGAAATAACTGGGAGTATATGGAAAACATCCGGGAACTTTTATCTCTTGCGTGCACCGTACTTTTTTAATCAATTGATTTCCATAAAATAGGGAATCAAGAAGAATTGTTTTATAAAATGTTATAAAAGTGTTGTAAATAGTTATGGCCAAAATATGAAACTCTTTTGGGAAGGGATTGATAAGGTACCCTGGTGTATGCCTCTAATCCCAGCTACTCAGGAGCCTGAGGCAGAAGGATTGCAAGTTGGAAGCCAACTTGGGCAATTTAATAAGACCTGTGGTACATCAAGGGCTGGGGATGTGTGGTTCAGCGGTAGTGTGCCCCTGAGTTCAATCCCTGTTACCACAAAAAAGAGGGGATGATAAAAGTAGCAGATATATGTAAATGAGAAATGCCAGATAATATCTCTTGCTCTAAGTATTCAGTGAAATTTGCTATTAATTTTTGACTCCACTTCTGAAGGAAACCAAATACCAATCAGAGGACAGGAGAGCTTTCCAACATAGTTTTAAAAAGTGACCAAGAAACAAACTTTAGGAAACAGGTAAAAGAAGTGGGAGTAAACCTGTCACAAATTGCTTGCCTATTTAATTTGACTGTACAAAATGCAGAGCCACCCTAGAGAGTTCCTTGCCCATAAGATTCAATTATTACCTTGAATAGCAAGACTGTCATGATTATAGGTTTCCTACTCATAGCCCTTATCTTTATATTTTGGTATAAGCTCATCTGACTTCCAACTGACAGAAACAGTATTCCTATGTGTGAGTTCTTTCTTTTTCCACTGAGAAAACTTTAGCTACATAAGGAGAAGGCCAATTGTGCAGGGGAATTAGGACCACTGAAGTGCTTTTAAAAGTCCATCACTGGTCCCCATATGGACTGGCTTGGAGGCATTATCTTTGCACTAGCTCTGAAGGGTTTTCCAGCAGGATTAAGCTTCATTGACCCACAGTGGTCACCGGCTGGATAATGAGTCTTTCCTATCTTTTTTCTCACCCTTTACTAAGTGATTTTTTTTTCACAATTTAAATAAACTACTTGTAAGAGATCTTTGTCTCAAGGTCTATCTAAGAACCTAAACTAAACTATTATGAAAATCAAATGTGCAACTTATTTGATATATTTTAATTTGTCAGGGGCTAAATCCTCTTATTCCATGAATGCTCCCCCCCCCCGCCCCCCGCAATAACCCAGTTAGGTGAATGGACCGTCTCTGAAATTTCAGCATGTAGAAAGAGAAAGAGAAAGGTAACTTGGGTGTTTTGTGGGTATAAGCAAACAAGATTCATTCTGGAGCAGCCATGTTCAAAAAAGCGAGGGGTGCCGTGAACAGCAACTTGCTGTTGTGGTTAGTAATGTGGGCACACATACTGGGTCATGAATCTGGCTGCCTGTCCATACATCCTGCACAGCTAGCTAGGCTGCTGGAGGAGACTATTTAAGGAAGCCTGCTAGGATGGAGATAAAACACACCTGCTTCTCATTGCTTCCTTCAGGACCCTCTATGCTAAACTGGATCTTCTCTTTATTAATAAATGCAGAACTACATTATGGAAAGAAAGCAAGTGATGGGTGCCAGGACCAAAAAAATAGCCAGAAGTTGCAGAGGCAATGATAGGACATTATTCCATGCAAAATGAGTTGTATCTGCCAGTTTATATTGGTTTCATACTCACTAGCATTTCTTAGACATCCACAATTCTATGAAGACTTGCAGTAGGATATATAAACCCAAGTCTCAAAGGACCACAGATTTGCATTTCTTTTCAGTGGTCCGCTGCCAATGACCTGGCTTGGCGTTGAGATACTCCAAGTAAAATTTACATCTAGTGGGAATTTCATTGTTATATGATTGTACCACCCATCTCCTTAAAATTAAGAGTATTCTTACATTAAGAAGTATTTATACCTATGCAGAAGTAAAATAGCCAGAACAACATTGTTTTTTGTCAGTTCTATCACAGCTTTGGCCAAAAGACCTGATAAGAACAATTTTAGAGAAGGAAAAGTTTATTTGGCACTCATGGTTTTGGAGCTCTTAGTGCACAGATGGCTGACTCCATTCCTCAGTGAAGAGGAGGCAGAACATCATGGTGGAAAAGTGTGGTGGAGGAAAGCGGTTCAGGACTTCCCACCAGAAAGAAGAGAAAGAAAGAGAACTTCAACTTTCCAGTGACAAACTATAAAACTTCTCCTGCTCCCAGGGAACCACTTCCCCAGCCATACTCTACCTGCCTACAGTTACCACCCAGTTATCCCTAACATGGGATTAATGCTTTCACTAGGTTAAGACTCTCATAGTCCAACCATTTCACTTCTAAACTTTCTTGCATTGTCTCACACATGAGCTTTGGGGGGAAACTTCATATTTAAATAATAGTAACAGCACATTGTTTCAAATTCTCCTAGATGTTTTTTTTTCCTTATGAACTTTTTTATATCAAAAGTCAGACATTAACAATCAAAAAAGTTAAATGGTTCTAAAATAAATATGTATGTTTTGCCCAAAGTGAGTGAAACTCTTGTTGAGAGGAGCTGTCAAAACCACCAGAACACCATTAGGAGACAGAACAGAGGCACACCCCTATATATATATACAGATGTGAGCAGATGGATTTGGTGCACCAGACTTTCCTCATGGTTATAACTCTCTATTTTTTTCTTCTCTCTCCCTTTCTTTTTCATCTCCCTAGCCATCATTCCAAAGGCTGGTTCACTGTTCTTTTACTGATAGAGGCCATTTTTGTCTTACTCACTTACTCACAGGATTTAGGGTTTATAAGAAGATCAAACTTGGTCTTTTCTTTCTGTCTCTTAATTCTTCTTGACTCCTTGGTATTTTGGTTATCATTTGATTCACAAACCCTGTTTATAATGAGAAAAGTCCCAGCTGCATTTGGATAGGGCATGCCTGCAGTGCTCACTCTTCATAATAAGTCGCTGTGTAACAATGTTCCTCTCTCTTTCTGTCATCCATGCCTCATTTTGAAAAGATGAGAAATCTGATGAATTTAGACCAAGATAAGTGACATTGTGTGACAATTACTTATGTAAATCAACTCTAACCATTAGATTAGGAGATTTTAATTAAAATCTTTCAAGAGAAAAGTAAATTATGCCAACTTTGACTTTTCTAATACCTCACTATAATTCTTTTAATAATAGCCTCAATCAGAAGATGTTTATCAATGTCTATATCTACCAGTGTGAAAATATTTATGAAAGGAGAGACAAAGTTTTATACATAGTAGTCCACACAAGGAAAGATTTTGTGAGCACATATTGGTTTTAAATGTTCTAGATGTCACATTAAAAATAAACAGGTAATTTTAATAATATATTCAATTCAACATACCAAGTTTTTAAAATTTCAATATTCAATCAATATAAATAATTATTGAGGTACTTTATTTATCCTAAGTCTTTGAAATATGCATAATTTAAGCTAACAGCACATTTAATTTGGACTGGTCACATTTCATGGCTCAATGGCCACAGATGGCTGGTGGCTGCTTGTTGGAGAAGGGGACTGCATGGTATCTAAAGACAAAATCCAAGGATGGAAGTGCTGCTGCTCTTAGAACCAGAAACACTCCATGTACTTAGGAGTATTTTTGAGAAAGGGAATTTCTATAATACAGTGGTGAAAACCCACAGTAGGTAATTCTTTTCTTCTACAATAAATTGCTTACATTTAAAACTTAGTTCTGCTCTCTAGAGCTATATATCCTGGAATCTTCTCAACCTCTTCCTTGGTATTTGCAGAATGATTCAGTGATGTATTGCTTCCAGGACACTATTTGGCATTTTGTGGGTAAACAACAATAGCAGAGAGAACTATATAAATATAAAGGGATGTTTTACATTGCATATTGGGAAAATTTTAGAATGGCTGAGAGTAAGCTCACTTTGTTTTCCATAATAGAATCAGTTTGTTGCGACAGCTTCATGGCTTCATAGAACGCTACAGAAATATTTGGTAAGGCATCCTCTCCTATTCAAGTTACCTTCATAATCCATAGGGGAAAAAATGGGGATCACTGCCTTCTTCAAATAATACAGAAGTACTCTGGCTCCAGTTTTGCTAGCTGGGAGTGACAGTGATTTCTCTACCTTCCAAGAAGGGACTATTTTAGTTAATTCTGTAGAGCCACAAAATATCATCAAAAACCTTTGAAATTAGAACGCCAGTCCCTATAATGCTCATAGAGCTCAAGTCAATCACCAGATAAAACTCTGGACCCTTATCAGCCCAGAAACTGGCATCAGAGGATTCTGCATGGCTTCAGTCATTTTTGTCTACCTGTATCTACTGTTTCCATATATATTCCCTTCAACAATTCCTTGCCCTAGGTGCTCAAAGTTCTTTTCTTTTGTTATTTCACTGTCTAGAAATGTAGTGTTCTTAAGATGCTGAATCAGCTCGAGTTCTATCCTCTCTGGTGAGTTACTCGCTGATGATGGCTACCAGGTGCAAGAAGACATACACCTTAAAAAAGTACTGTTTGTTTTTTGTTTGTTCTTCTTTGGTCAGTCTAATATGCAGGGTGCCAGAGATAGAACCTAAGAATGCAAGAGACAAAACTTTTTTTTCTTTTCTATAGACAGCAAAAATGGAGCTATTTTGATCTCCTATGATTTTTTTCCCTCTGAGGTAATCTAGTATTTCTGCCTTACCCTTTACATTCCTTTTCATGCCCCAAAGAGGTTTCACACCCGAAACACAGTTTTGTGGCATCCTGTCTGAAAATGTTCTCTCTATCTTAGTTTCAACACAGGATATAATTGGGGTCTTCTATTTGTCAATATTTACCTCTTAGCTCCACAGGACTTGTAAGACTCAATCGATAAAACCTCAACTGCAGAAAACCATTTTATGGTGACAAATATTCTATATTAAGTTATCTCAATTTTTCACAAATTGTGTACAATATTTCTTGCTAATCCTGAAGTCAAATACCAATAAACTCATCAAAAATAAAAATGCAAAATAGGAAAAATAAAAACACAAGCTTTCTATAAGAACTCTAAATAATAATGAATTCGATTTATAATTAAATCGTTCTACTTTTACAATGTAATTTATTCTTGAATTTTGCTTAATTTTATCAATATATATATATGTAGGACTTTGAGGTAAAGTGGATTTTTGAAGTCTGTCTTCAAACATGTGATTCCCCTGTTAGAAAGTTTTGGAATATATGACTCTATTGGAAGAATTACAATTTCAGAGTCAATGAAATTGTGTCTCCTAAGAATTGTTAGAAACTTAGAAACATGATGTAGGTGGGAAAAAAATAAAGAAATGGGAAAAATAGTAAAAGGTGATGAAGTATTAAACTTTAAACTCAATTTTAAAAGCTGGGGAATTGTGTAGCTAGATTAGTATTGAATATTATTGTTAAAGAAAAAAGACAATGTGGACATAAAGATTGTACTTTGTAGAAAGTCCTAAAACCCAAAAGATATTAGGTAAATAGCTTCTGATAATTTAAATGAAATTTCTTATATGGATGAGGATTCATTTCTAGAAACAAAACTGTTAATAAAAAATGGACATTATTTAAAGAAAAGATTATTTGAAGCTGAGAGCAATAAAAATTATGAGTGAAAACAAAAATTGACTATAGGACACCATAAATGAATAACTCATTTAAAATATATTATATGTTGGCCATGCTGGTGCACACCTGCAATCCCAGTGGCTCAGGAGGCTGAGGCAGGAAGATCGAAAGTTCAAAGCCAACATCAGCAAAAGTGAGGCACTAAGCAACTCAGTTAGACCCTGACTCTAAATATTTTGTACTTAAAAATTAGGGCAGGGAATGTGGCTCATTGAGCCAGTGAAATTGAGTTCAATCCTCAGTACTTACCTCCCCCCCAAAAAAAGTATATTTGTTGTGTTGGTGTGTATATATATGAGTGTTTCCAATATGTTCACATTAAATCAGTTTCGCAAATGGTGTTTTCCTATAAAATCTTAAGATATCCAAAATGAACTTTCCTACTACATGGAACAGTTATTTACTTCAACTCCTTGTTTCTACAATGATATTTTGCACATTATTTTTCCATTCTCATAGTTTGTAATATGGCTAACAAATTTCTTTAAAGACAAATCTGGTTCCAACATCTGATATGTACACAAGAGGCCCAATTCTCCTGCCAAGGTGCTGCTTGCTCTTTCTAACATGATGCCCTTAATACTCCCATCTTAATCGTGCCTAGAAATTGACCATTCAATCTCCATCCTTTTGAACAAATGTTTTAAGTACGATAATAGTTAAATGTACAAGCACAGCTCATTCCTGTTGCAGAGAAGTTTTATTTGACTCTATGTGATGTGAATGATTAGAAAGTCACAGTTGTTGTTGTTTTTTTTTTTTTTTTGGCATTGCTTTCCAATGATTTCCAGCCAGCATTTGATTTGGTATTCAGTTCTATGATGGAGGAAACAAAGAGATGCAAATACCTTAAAGTAGAGGTACTTTTTAAAAATATGTAAACATGAAACTTTGTTGAGAGGATATAAATTTTTGAAAGTTATTCAATTGAACTCAGTTCAGCAATTATCCAGAGCCTACTATGGAAAGGGCCAGTGAGCTAGTGATTATGATGGGAGTGGAGAAGGTAGGAAATGAGTAGGTTTCCTAAAGGTTAAGCTATTAATGAAGACAAGCTCTACCTAATTAATTATAGTGCAAGGAAGAAAAGAATATCATGAGAACAGAAGGAGTGTTTCATATTCAGAGAAGAAAGAATACTCGGTTGTGATGACAGAAGGTTGCGTGTGGTAAGTGATTTACAAGAAGGACATAAAAAAGGAGTAAGACCTAAACAAAGGCACTATGACCTCTGAGAAAATGACCAGCAGGGCAGACTTGGTAAAACCCAGGTTGTGTGTAGCCAAAGATGCTCACACGGAGGAGAACAGAGGTCTTCTGCAGTAGGACAGTAAACTCTTTTGTGAAGGGCCACAAAGGACCCAGGAGTTTATCGTAGGTTGAGAAAGACCATTTATAGTGTTTGAGCAGAGAAATTAGCTTTAAGAAAAATTGTTCTTCGAAGGTACAGTCAGCCCACTGTACATAGGAATTCTATATCTGCAAGTTTAACCAACTGTGGATCAAAAATATTCATGAAAAGATTGCATCTGTAGAGAAATGTATGGTTTTGTTCTTGTCATTATTCCATAAACAATACTATATGATAATATAGTATAATAATACTTTATGTAGCATGGTATTAGGTGTTATAGTTTATCTACATATAATTTAAATTATATGGGAGATAAAAATAATAAATCACACGGAAGAATGTCTTAAAGTTATATGCACATATTATGCCATCTTACCTAAGGAACTTGAGCATTCTTGGGTTTTAGTATTCACGGGAAGTGATATAAACAAGCCTCTGTGAATACTGAGGGACCACTGTACTGTATGATTATAGGGAACAGCAATAACAGAACCTCAAAAATTGGGGAGAGGAAAAGCCTATGAAGGATGTAAAGGATATTGTAAAAAAATGACAGTCTCCCTATTTGTCATAAGGAGCCAGAAAATCCAAAAGTCTACTCTGAGAGGCTGGTGAAATCATGAAACAAGAACATGAGGCTGAGGGATGAACTACTTTCTAAGAGGACTGACAGTGTAATGACAAAGTAGAGACTAAACTGTGAATGTGCAGATATCTAATGACCCAGGGAAAAACAGGACTAGCATATAGCGGTGATCTGGGTGGCTGAGATTTATGTCTTCAGTTAAGCACAGCAGTTTGTAGGTAAATATTCACTGAACTGAAGCATTCTTGAGGATTGAGAGGGCAGATCACAGCAAATTCTAGAAATGCAAGAATGAGACGTTCAGAGGTAGAAATCTCATCAGGGCTCAGGCTGCTTATGCACATAAAAGTAAATGAGACCAAAGAATAGAAAGTGTTAAAATGGGAATGATTTCCAGTTCTTCATCTTAATTTTTGTGTGTTTGATATGTACCTATGGATCCTTCAGATATTTTATATATATTCTATCAAGTGCATGCTGTGCCACACTAAGAAAACATTGATGCAGAGAAAGCTGAACACTGTAAAAAATGAAACACTTGAGGGATCCGATAAGGTTCAGGGGTGAAAGCAAGTCATGGGGAAGACTAAAAAGGGCAGGCCATCATCAGGAGGGATGCTGTGCAGGTTATGGGAAAACAGTGGTTCCAAATTCATTCAAGACCAACAAACTCAGAAGTTCACCCATTTTAGAACTCAGAGTAAAGAGAAGATTTAAAGAGAGAAATAAAAATGCACCAAGGAGCTAAGCTACTGAGCGAGAAAGACCTCAAATGAAGTAGTAACTTAATGCCTGCATAATCCACCTACTGATAACTCAGATGTCGCAGTAGGGTTTATTTTATTTGCTTATTTTGCATTCTATTGTTTTATAGCAGTGGGAACAGTTATTAGAGAATTTGTTACTGAGTTCACTTTAGCTACTCATTTGAACAGCCTGAAGAGTTTTAACATTCCTGATGCCTGTGCTCCTGCTCCCTCAGGATTTTAGTTTCTTGTTTCTGGGTATTGTCCATGCACCCTCAATTTAAAGACTCTCAATTGATTGCACTAGCAGAGGTTGAGTACTGCTATACTACCCGGAGCTGCTCCTAGGGGATGGGGTAGAAGCACCTGTGGACCATAGCTCATCTTTTCACCCTCTCAGTCCAGTTTGGGAAGCAAAATCTGTGGGGGAGACCTCATAAAAATTTAGAATCCTCATTATCACCCCACACTTTTGACTATTGAGGGTTGAGTGCAGGACTGTACATAGTGATCTGATCACACACCTCTGTTTAAAATTCACTGCCATAGTAGCTCTTCCTAACACATGCTTTAGAAACTACCACTGTGAGTAAAGATTTTGACTTCTGAGTTGGCAAGCTGCTGGTGACTGGATTTGGTCATTCATAATTCAGTGCTACTAGTTTCTGTTCCTGTATTAAGTAGTAATAAATCTACCATTAATTGACAGCTACATGCCCTGAGTTTTTGCTAGTTCCTGAAGATTCAAAAAGAGTCAGGCCATGATGTTTGTTCTCAAGGATCCAATCATCTAATGGAGGAAAAACAAGTCAATAATTATAGCAGGTCTGTCACAGGGAGATCAATTATACCACCCAAATACTACAGGTGCAAAAGCTACTTGGATGAATATCGAGAAGAGTAGGAACCAGGAGGTTGGAGCACATGAGAGAAGTAGGAAAAGGGCAAATTAACTAAGAAGAGGGAATCTTTAAATTGTGCAGATGTTAAGATTTAAGCCAAGACAATAGCTGCTTTCTCTGGAGGTTGGTGATGCATCTCATTCCTCTTCTTCCCTTGGGCATTCTGACTCAGAGAATAAACCCAAAGAGGTCTATAACCAAGTGGCAAGCAGTGTCCCACTTTACCAGTTAACTAGCCATCTGTAACCCTCACACTGTGTTTCTGTAGCTTTCTGTCCCATTTTCTCTGAAGCAAAGGAAGCTCGGAATGTAGTGTGCCCCAACTGGAGTTCCTGCCCTGCCTGGAAGTACAAAGAGATTCTGGGACAGAGTACTTTCTCAAACTACTCAAGTGCGTTCTCCCAGTCCGTTTATTCATTTGGCAGAGGACATGTGAAACGATTCAAGAAGGTGGTCTGCATTTTATTTTTAAACCAGCAACACTGTTGTCTAAACTAATAGGATTTAATTCATTTTAATCTTTGAGTAATGAGGCTAGTGCTACTATTCTGGAAAAGGGGTTGACCTCTAGCTGCGTACTAATGTTCATTATTTACTTCTTTAATGACTTAACCCAGTAATGTCATTACTGAAAATGCACCCAACACATGTTTTGGAGTGGTGTTTATCAGTTCCATATGAGGTATTGATGTCTATAGGGCAGGTTTTTGACCTGCAGTGTTACTGAGGCTGTAAAGTAGGGCTTACAGAAAGTTTTCCTTAAAATAGGTCCTATTTTAAGATTTATTAAGCTTTTATATTTAGTCTTCTATTTATAATAATCTGAGACTCAGATATGATGGCTGAAAGTAAAGCACCCACTAGGTGAGAATGAATGTGAAGGTTACTGGTTTGGGTCATAACACCATAAAAATATGGTTTCAGTACTATTACTTATTATGAAAAGGAAACAAATTGCATAATTTAAGAAATTTTTTATGTGTATGGAGAAGTATCTCTTCTTTGTTGTAAGAGAATATAATTCCTAATTGAGACTCTCTTCTACAAAGAAAGAAATGGCAGAAATAAATCCACTTCTTCAAAAGGCAAGGCTGGAAAGTGTGGCTTGGAGGTGTGAATTCTTGCCAATTAAATGAAAGTCAGTAAAATTTATTGACTTAAAATTTGTATTCTGCACCAAATTGTAGGCCAACTAACTGCTAAAAAAATCATTCCATAACCCAGAGGAAGAAATAGCATCACAAAATCTTCATAATCTGAATTAATCCACTAAATAGGAGAAATTTGGCTTTCTTTAGCAATCCAAAAAGGCAAGCTTACCATTCACATGAAGTCAACCCCCTCAGGTTATTTTGAAGAAAATACTCTCCTGATTTTCCAAATACTTAGGTGAGCAATTTGCAAAAAGCCCAGAAAATGTTCACAAGAGAATATATCATTCTCTTAAACAAAAGTGACAGCTGCTAGATACTGCTGGAGTTCTGGCTCCTGCCGTCTGCCCACTCACTGTAACAAAGTTGTGACGAGCCACCTTAAGTTATGAGCATAGAAACAGCCCTTATGGGGAAAAGTGAGAAATGCCCTGACAGTATTTTCTTTAAATTGACTGAGTAATTTTAAAAAAGCTGCACCGATTATCCTCATATCTTTTTATGGAGCTGATCATTGCACACATTCCATGCTTTTTGTAGCTTTGGTTTAAAATTAATGACAATCTTTAAATGCTGACGATCAACTTCACAATAATGTCTTCCACTGGCATTTAGGGATGCAACATTAGGCACTGATCTGATATTACCCAACAGCAACAATATCCCATAATAGAGATTGAATGCTCCAGGAAAACAGAATCAACAAAAACAATTATATTAAGAAAGGGAATTAACAAAAGAAAAATAATTTTCCCATTGTTTTTTAATAGAGAATTAATTTTTATGTTTCTAATGCAATTTTTAATCCCAAGAATGCCCAGATCATGTGTATGTTAGGACTGATGCTCCTTAAGTCAAGATATTTGGTGCATGTGAATGATCTCTGTTCCAACTGTAAGAAATGAACATCACCTTAAAGATTTTCTTTTCTTTTTTTTCCCCCTCAACCACTGAGCCGCATCCCCAGCCCTTTCTTTTGTATTTTATTTAGAGACAGGATCTCACTAAATTACTTAGTGCCTCACTTTTGCTAAGGCTGGCTTTGAACTCAGGGTCCTCTTGCCTCAGCCTTCCAAGATGCTGGGATTACGGGTATGTGCCACCACACCCAGTCTCACCTTGATGATTTTCAAGAGTGCCTTTGCTAGAAGCAAATGTGAAAACCAGAGGTGGCAATCAACTCAAAATATTTTAAAAGAACTTAGTGGAAAATCAATTTTGTTATTTCCTGTGGTATTTGAGGCATCTCAATTTTCAGATAATTGTTTAATTTTTAAAGACTATTGCAGTTAGAGTGCACGGTCGAGTCTGTACTTCAGCTAAGTCCTCCAACTGAGAAGTAAATTAAAGAACTTAACAATAATCCCCACGATATTTTGAATTTCGATATTTATTGAAGCTGCACAACAACAAAGCAGCTTCTCAACTTTGCCACAAATTTTTTTTGTACCAGTCTTCTAAATCCCTTTCTGTCTTATCCTGACAAGTATTGTATGCTGGAGACTGAGACAAAGTCAGACTAGGGCTCAGGAAAATGCCAGGGTGGCAGAGACTGGTAAGCATTCATTAGCACATTTGGCAAACTCCTTTGTGGTTATATGTGCCAAACACATCTATTACCTTTGCACTCACTTGATATAAATGAGAATTATATGAAATAAAATAAGTAGAATTTTAAGAGAGCTTTAGAAATAATATTTCCAAAGATAATAAAGCCATGGGGTAGAAGAAAACTGCATCCCTTGGATATTGACTGGAACAAAGCTACCCATAAATCAAGAGCAAACATTTTGGATTGAACATTCAAGAAATAAATTGTCATGTTTGAGCCTTTATATTTGGGGGAATTTTTATATTTTAATTTCGGTTATAGCAGCAAAAAAGAAACATTAGTATTCTTTTATCTTAGTAATATTTTTCTCTGGAGACGTTAAAATTGGTTCTATTCCAGAGCAGTCATTAATTCCCAAACTGCTTTCCTCCCCGCCTCTGAAATACTCTGCTGACCTACAAGATGCACAGGAAGTAGGATGATTGTGCTGGAGAATATGGTTGATGGAATTTCCCAACTTGCAAATCGGTCAGAAAATATTAAAAGCCACATTAAGATAAACTTAAGTATCTGATCTCACTGAGATTTGCCAAATAACATCCTGCCCTTAAGCCTGTCTTACTAAAGTGTACTTGATTCTCTAGAGAGACATTTAGTTAAGAAAGTTGAATAGAGTACATTAAAAACAAAATAAGTCAAAGTGTTAATGTGCTCTTTAGAAAGTTTTCCCACACAGTGCAAAGTGTGTGGGAAAACTGTGTACATGATTTGTTCCAAAAAATAAATTGCCGTTCTCAATAGTGTAGCCTGAACAAAAATAATCTTATAAACCTGAATATGCCCAGTAGCCTTTACTTTTATGTTTGCATACAGGTACCTAAAATTCTGACAGCATATTGGGTTATTTTAAGTAGAGACCAGCTCACTCTACTCAGGCCTTCTGGAATGTTCTCAGTTCTGTCTCCCTGTGAGCCTATGAATGTGTGAGGGCTGGGAATGCATGCCAAATGGCTTAGTGTTATCAGGATCCCTAATATCCAATTCATTTGTATATGGCACCCGTGCATTAAAACAAATTGCTAAAAATGCTATAAAAAAGAGTTATTGTAAGGTTATTGAGGTTCTGATAAGTGATTGATGCCTTAATTAGGCCTGTTAATAGCCTTCATAGTGGTGGGTTGTAATAACTGAAAAGTCAGGTTGGGATTTAGGGTCACTATATTAGTTTGTTGAGTGCCACTAAATGAGGTTTCCTCTTCAGAACCAAATTATAATTTTATAGCTAACTCATAAACTTAACTCAGCTCAAATACTATTTAAAAGGCTCAGAGAGGTGCTTATTTACCAAGCATTGAGCCACTAAGCTCTGGGCTGTAAAACCTGAACTTCAGCTATTAGAACCCTTACTCTTTGCCTGATAATAACTCCATTTTAAATACTGATGCACATTTAATAAAAAGGAAAAGGTAAATTATGCTACACTAAAAAGTTGTAAGTACACACATGCTAGTATAAAGTTACAAGCTTCTCTATCAATTAGAAGAAAAATGAATAAGTGCTTTCAGTTTTCTGTGTTCCTATTTAGGTTAAGCCGAATTTTAATCAATAGTGAGACACATAACAAATATATTTGGTTTGAAATCTCTATGAGTAAAGAAAAATCACTAGTTAAAATTTGACAATATGGGAGAATCACATTCACTCTCTTAAAATTCTACTTACTTTATATAATTCTACATCTGATTTATAAAGAACCCAGTGTCCATCACATAATATATACAAACATTTATTTTGTTAGTAAAGGAACACAAGCCTGCTTCAAGTATGTTCCAACCATTGTGTACTTGCTATTCTGTTTTTTTAAATTTTGTTCCTAAAGAAGCTTTCAGTTTGTCTATATCAATTGAGCCAAATAGTGCCTGTGGGTAGGTAAATCCAGAATTGCTTGGTTCACTTTACAGAGACAGAAAAAGATAGATATTCTTTTGGTCAGTACAAATCTGTGAGAGTTCTTACTATGCAACAAATTTGTACCTTAATTCCTATGCTTGGATTCTGTGCACTGAATCTTCTGGAAAGTAATTCTCAGAGCATATTGATAGAGTGAGTGAGCAAACTGGGAAGACATCATATAAAAGGAAGTTTTACAAACATTGGCCCTTCTGTTTTGCAAAGGAAGGCAAGATGATAACTCACCCCTACTTATTGGTCCCTGACACTTAAGATCAAATGGTTTGCAAATCCCCACACGTGTGGAGAACATATTAGCAACTGAAAGGGAGCACTTGATGGTATGAGAAAGGTTTTCAGAGAAAGTGGTAGTGAAAGGAAGGCTTGTGAGATAGTACTCTTGAATCTACAGCAGATTGTAAAATATTCCTAGCACATGTATGCATAGACAACCAAATGTAGCATAAAGAATCCTTAACAATATTATATATAACCAGACTGCCATTTTCAGGATGAGTATTAGCATACTGTATAACTAGGATGATAAAACAAAAAGTAGGTAACATTAATTTGCTATGAATTTTTTTTTTTTGGAGGGGGGTACTAGGGATTGAACTCAGGGGCACTTGACCATTGAGCCACATACACAAAAACTATTTTTGTATTTTATCTGCTTAGTGCCTTCTTTTTCTGGGACTGGCCTTGAACTTGTGATCCTCCTGCCTCAGCCTCCTGAGCCTCTGGGATTGTAGGTGTGTACCACCACACCTGGCTAATTTACTATGACTTTTGGCAAAATGTAGGCTTAGACTCTATGATATTTTTGTATACATTGAGCTTATTTCTACCAGTTTAATTTTAAATCATTGTGGGTGTTTAGATATTACAGAAATCATATAGCAACTTTGTTTTGGAGTTGTTCATTTCAGAGTATGATGGATGTTTATTTGTTTATAAATAATTTTGAGAGCTTTCCATCTGTTCAAGCATAGTGAAAAAAACCACACAATACCACAGTGGAGATACAGATACGTACAGCCTGCAATCAAATCCTGAAACCAGCATTTCCGTGATTAGTGACCATACACAATTCAAAACTACCTGAAACCTTAACTTCTACCATTTAAAATTTGAATAATTCTTTGAGTTGAATTGAGAATTAAGTGTTTACAAATGTTATCTGCCTAGTATATTGTGTATATGACCTATTGCAGCGTAAACATTTTAGATCTTTATTATTATAAAGAGAAAGTTATATTTCTTGTCATTAAAGAACATATACTTTAATTGGAAATGAAGAAGTTATATAACAGAGGTGTACAAACACTTTTTAGAAGTATGATGGACATATGATACAGGGCATATGCCTTCAGTCATTTAGTGATGATAGGTAATGGCCTTGAGTTCTATCTCAGGCCAAAGCCCTCTGCCAGCTGAACATTCAAGAATAACACAGTAAAGAGACAGTAGAATTCAACTCCTAAGCCTGGATTCTGATTTGGGAAGTGCGTAACACAGTGAAGACGTGAAATCAGATATAGATTTCAATTCTGGTTCCAAAAAGTACTGTCTGTTTAATCCAGAAAAGTTGGATGAGCATTTCTTGAAGCTTCTTGCTCAATTTCTTTTTCCTAGGTACTATTTCCGTACAGGGAATGATATTCATGCTCAATATATGGTAGTTTTGTTTTATTTTGTTTTGTTGGTACTGGGGATTTAACCCAGGGGTTTTTTTTTACCATTAAACTACATCTCCAACCTTTGTATTTTTTATTTTGAGACAGTGTCTCCCTAATTTGAGTAGGTCCTTGCTAAACGCTGAGACAGCCTTGAACTTGCGATATACTCCTTCCTTAGCCTCCCAAATGGTAGCTATTTTTTTATCATATTTTAATATGAAAAATACATGGCATACATGATACTTGAATATTTATTTTATAGTCTTTGTTATATCTTCAATGCTGTGAAAACAAAAGTCTCAATTCTTTAGCATACTCCATGGATCACTTTTAGACCTCATTTCTGCCTTCAACTCCAGCCTATTTTTTTTTTAATCTTTGCACACCTTGATTAGCCCTGCAAATGCAAGGTCTCAAAAAATTGGGTTAAGACTCAGAATTATTCCTCTCCACGGAAATCTTTAGTAAAAGGCCAAAGATTTACACTATCTGAAGAGAAACCAGAGTATTCCAGCCCATTTTTGTTTCTTTCTCTGAATCCCCAAATACCCTGTGCAGTGTCCTATCACCCCTCTATGACTGCACATGCTGCTGCTTCTCAGTAGGTCTTACCTCAAACAAAAAGACCCATTCATGAATTTTCCCTCCCCGAAACACTTTTCATTCCTCCACCTCTACATGAAGGGAGATGGATGCTGTTCTCTGCTCCAAGGCACTCATGCCTTTTTATATCTTGACATTTTTCATAACAGTTTCTATATTTTTCACTCTCCTTGACTCACACAAGGAAAGACCATCTTCTATACCTTCCTCTTAGACACTTGGCTCTGAAGTGACCACATAGAAATGGCCCATTTAAGGACTATAGAATGAATCCACCAGAGTTCCTAGGAAATGCAAAACATAAGGGTGAGCAGAACTGGGGTTTGGATTTGAAATGTGCTTAAGGGATTTGCCCAGAAATTTTCATTCCTTGGAAAACTCTTATATATCTGTAAACAAAAAAATAAAAAAAAAAAATCTTGGTATAACACAAATGTCGCTTTGGCTTGGGGAGCAGAGGAAGCTGTCAGTTAGGAGACTTATCACTCCCAACTGGTTTTTGCTGAAGCACAAAAAATTTATACTTTTATACAAAGAATTTATTCTTACCCATTTCAGGCTCTTATTGTCAGGGAATTTTTAGATTAACCACAAATTATATATTTTTCAAATGTATAATCTACTTCCCACTATATCCAAGGACTTCTGAGTCCAGATGTTTTTTGAACTAAAATTCTCTGAGAAAACTAAATCTGATATACATGAACTACATTGGTTAATTAAACTTAGAACACATGTTTTTTTTCTCTTTTATGTCTGTCAAAATAATTAATTTCTTTTGGTTGGAATTTCACACATAATCTCTTTTCTTCCATATAATTGAAAAGGCCTGACTCCTGAGAGTCATTAGCTTACCCACATCCTCCATGGACAATATTGTACTGTTCTAGGTCAAAGATCTTTAGGTTGATTAAAAGCAAAAATTATATAATTTTATAGAAGAGAAAACAAAGGTACAAAAAGTGAAGTAATTTGTGAAAAATTACATACCTTGTAAGCACAAAGCCAAATTCAAAAACATTGAGGCTAATTTTAGAGTAGAAACCCAAATCACCCTCAGGACTCTGTATTAGTCATCTTTGATGTCCTAAGCACCTGGCATTACCAATGCTAATTTAGTAAGTGGCATATATATGGAAGAATTTTCTCTGACTTCCTTTAACCAGTTCACAGAGTCAACATATTTGAGTAAAATAAAAATGATTAGTGTCCTTGTGTTTCTCTCCTCTCTATTTGAAATGCTCTTTTTTTATGCCTGTCGAAACTTACAATTTAATTACATCATTTCATAAGGAGGGAATGAGCTGATTAAATAGGATCATAAAAATAGTACTTTCTATTAAGAGCAAATTAATGTTTTTGTTAGACCTTTAGATGAGCTACCAAAATAATCACCTTATAAAATAACCTTGAAAAAATAACAATGTAAAAAATTGGAAAAAAATATTAATTACAGAGAATATGGGAAAACATTTAACAAGTATTTAAGTTTTAGTATACAAATTTTAAAAAGTTAACATATACTCATTCTACTTTTCTCATTGGAAAGTATAGTTGATGCATTATTAACATGGTTATGCAAAAAATGTTAATTCTAATCAATAGTAAAATATTTATAACTTATGTAAAAATGTTTTTCATAAATAGATATGTTAAGTTATTTGAAACAGTTATGCACCTATTTTAAATTTTTTTCTCTTATTTTATTTTCTCATGGTAAACCATTTATTGAACACTTATGCTATGTTTTATATATGTTTCTGAATATAGATTTCAAAGTTAAATAATTTAGCAATCATCAATTTTTAATAATCACTGTTTCAAGAACATTTAATGCCCTGTGTTCGGCATTCACTCCCCTCTTCTTTCCCACTTAATCCTTGGCAACCATCAAGCTACTTGTTGTCTCTATTTTCAGGACATTTTATATTAGTATTTATTATTTTATATTTTAAATATAGTATATAAACTCTTATGTCTGGATTCATTCATTTATTGTATTTCCAAAGTTCATCTATATTGCTGCATGTGTCCATACTCTATTTTTCTGGCCAAATAATCCATTGTATATGTATGCCACATTTATTTACTCATCAACTGATAATATTGGGATTGTTTCCAGGTGATTTTTTTTGTCTTTATTTTTCTATCATACTGCCATGGACATTTATGGACAAGTTGATATATGTATATATACTCCAATTATGTTGAGTACATACATAGAATAGGAACTATTGAGTTATGTGTAGAAATGGTTAGTTTTATGAGTGCATGAGGGTAGACTATAGTATAAAATTATTCAATCAAAACTAATATAGGTGTAGCTGTGGAGGTATTTTTTAGATGTAGTTAGTATATTTCATCAGTCAACTTACTGTAGAGATTATTCTTGATAATATAATTAAGCTTCATCTAGACATTTAAAAGGGCTAAAGTAAAACAGAGGCAACTATGATAAAATTCTGCCTGAAGATTGCTGCATTAACCCCTGCTTGAGGATCCCCCGCCTGCCAGTTCAGCTGACTGATTTGAGAATTGCCAGGTTTTACAATCAAGGAGTCGATTCCTTAAAATAAATATACCCATGTCTTAAAGGTTGTTTTTATCTGGAGAACACTGATGTTCATAGTTTGATAATAAGAATGGTTCTAGAGGAATTCAGTCTTAAAGATGAGTTTTCTGTGGATTCATTCTGTTTTGGATTGAGTCTCTAATACAACTATATTTCGAGGTACTAATGACTATTTCTAGTGGTAAGGAGGACACCTGAGTATAATATGGGATTAGAAATGTGCAAAATATTTTTGAACTGCCTAACCAATTATATTTAAAGGATAAGTTTATGATAAATCTTGTGTTGGACAACTTAGAGCATTTTTATCAATCTAATGAGTATGATGAGATTGACTGGCTGCTCCTAACTGCTGACGAAAGTATGAAACAAAAATGACAAACTTGGCACATCAAAGTTCCAGATAAAACTTTGTATCTGTGACCTGAAAACTACTATATCTGCCCAGAAAGCAACCCTTATCTCCTGCAGCCATCAGGCTGAGATTTCAATAGCTAAACACAGATTCTCACACTGCTTTTACAACACAAATTGAACTTTAAACTTCATAGGGACTTATCTTTAATCATGAGGGCATTGCCTGGGGAAAAACTGAGATTCTTAAAATTGGTATAGAGTCATGGGCAGGCCATCCTTAGCAGAGGATATCAAAGTTCTCAATTCTGGTGAGTCATCTTTGAAAGTAACCCAGCATCCCTGTCTGAAGGGTATTTGGGGGAATTTAACCCTACTTTGCCTGAAGAAACTATTGAAATCTCCCTTGAGGTAGTTGCCTTCTGCCACAGTCTGACTGGGTGAAATAACCGGGGTCCAGTGACAAGGAACTTGTGAAGATTGATACAGCGGGAGCCGCTTTATTGTCGGACAGCAGAGGTATATACACACTTAACTGATTATACACAGCTTGTTTCAATTAACATCCAGCTACATCAATTGGTCATTAAGGAATCCTCATCATCTTAATAATTACACACAGCTTAACTTAATTGACATAATCTAGACACAGCAGTCAGTCATTAAGGAATCTCTATCATCTTAATGGCTTGCTGGCTTTACTTTTCAAACCACTCCTCTTGGCAAAGTACCAGGCGCCATCTTGACTTGTCTGTGGCTCTCAACAGCTTTCAAGTCATGGCTGTTTCTGGACAAGACCTACCTCTTTTTCTCTTTCCTTCTAGAACTGTAAGTAGATTCATGATCTAGCAGGCCCAGAATGGTGAGGTCAAAATGTGAATGACAGGGAAATGGACTACCAACCAAAAGAACTGTTAAGATCATTCTATTTTATATAGACAAAAGTCTGGGGAATATGTGAGGGAATTAACAGAAGAAAATAAATTAGAACAGAAATAATTTATTGCTAAAGAATCAATATTCAGAATCTGGATTCAGTATTGCAATTTGAGGATTAAGAAAAGACAATATGATTGGTTGGGTAAAACATGGACCCAAGTTAAAATGCCACATAACTTTTGTATATTACAGACAAAGGGAATAAAAGCTTTAGGGAGATTATAATGTTAGCGTGGATTTATCAAGTAAAATCTGGTTACCCACTTTGAAATGCTACAGAGAATACCTGTTTTACCATAACTGTGTGAAACAGATTTTTAAGGAGAACCCCAGAATCCTTGAAGAGTTTTGTGTTTCTTCTTTGCATATTATAAATTACAATGGAAAATGTTGCCACTCTTAAATGCAATTAAGTACAGGAGGAGCAAGAGAAGTCATTAATGGCCAAAGACCAGTTAGCATGGTTACCTTAAACAGGAGATCAACACAGAAATCAGAATATACTGACTTAAAGAGACCTAAGTCATTGACCATTGGATCATGGTGGTCTCCCTAGAAGAAAAGTAGATTGATAGTCAGCTAAATTTATACTTGATTTTTTTTATTTGTAGTAATGGGTATTGAACCAAGAGGGCACTCTACTACTGAACTATATCCCCAGGTCTTTTTGTTATTAATTTATTTTAAGTATTGAGATAGGGTCTCATTATGTTGTCCAGGCTAGCCTAGAACTTGTGATCCTCCTGCCTCAGCCTTGTGAATTGCTGAAATTATAGTCAGGTGCCACCATGTTTGACTTGACTTGATTTTTTATAAGCAAATGAATTCTAAGTCAAGTGAATGGAAGGTCTAACTTGGAAGAGTAAAACAAATTCTTAATAAATTCCAAGATTGGATTCAGTGTATAGAATTAGAATCACTTGAATAGGGAAAACTGGGTTTGTTTTTAGGAAGGTTCCTACTTCACTGCCAAAAATTTCTAGTTGTAATATTCTTCCAAGAGTTAATCAAAGGAACCTACTAACTTTTGCTAGGAAGATTTTGCACTGTTAAAAGGAAATTGTGAGTCATTGTGGGAATTAATGGGCTCAAGTTCTGAACTGACTCTACAAGTTCCAAGAGATCCAAAACCTGAGTGTGATCCACAACCACTGAAGAGGTTTATGAAAATGAGTAAACAATGGACTATTAGCATATGTCTGTCCCACAGTGGGTCCAGTGGATCCTGAATCTATTTCCCTTGATTACTACTGCAGTTATGGTACGCATAATGGACATAGAAATACTCTGCAATTTACAGAATACTCACATTGTTTTCTTGTTCTGTGGAGTGAGGGCAATTATGTTAGGAAAGTCATGATCAAGCCACTGGAACAACCTCTATACAAAAATACTAAATTGGAAGTAGTACCGAGTTCCTGGAGAAATTTGAGAAGTTAATACCAACAAAAAGGACTTAAAATTTGGAAGGATTTCTATTTTATACCCATTCAATTTATCTATTTGGCCTGTCCAGAAAGCAGATGGAACTTGAAAGATGACAGTGGAAAACTGTAAACTTAGGTATAGATTCGAATTGCAACTATTGTCCCAGATGTGTTTTCATTGCTTGAGCAAGTTAACATATCCCCTGGTACCTGGTATGCAGTTATGAACATGGAAAATGTTGTTTTCACAGTAACTATTAATAAAGACCACCAGAAGCAGTGCTTTCAGCTGCCAAGACCAGCAGAACAACTCCATTGTCCTTCCTCAAGGGAATATCAATTTTAAAGCCCCACTTCATAATTTAATCTTCAGGGAACTTGATTGTCTTTCCATTCCTGAAGACATCAGGTTGGTATACTACATGTATGGCATTATGTTGACTGTACTTGGCAAGAAGTGACAATCGCTCTGGATTAATTGGTAAGATATTTGCACAGCAGGTAAGGGGAAATGCGAGTGATAAAAATAAAAAGGGGTCTTGTACCACAGTGAAAATACTGGGATCTATTTGGGAAGGGAAAGCAAGATATCCCTTGTAAGTTAAAGGATTAAATTTTTGCATCCTGCCTTTCTATGATCAAAAATTGGTAAAATACACAACATACCTAATGGGCCAGATTTGGAATATGGAAATTATATGCTTCTTCCTCACGTGTCACTCTGGCCCACTTACCTAGTAATGCAAGAAGGTGTTAGTTTTGAATGGGTTCCAGAATGAGAGAAGACTCTGAAACACATCCATGCTGTTGTGTAAACTACTCTGCCATTTAGATTATATGATGATCCAGAAGATTCAATGGGGCTTGAAGTGTCAGTAGCAAAGAGTGGTGCTGTTTGGACATTTTAGCAGTCCCTTATGGATATATAACAGTGCATATCTTTGGGAATTTATGACAAATCCCTGCTATGCTTTATGGATGATTAATCTCCTCTTGAGTCAAAGTGTTTATTTTTTAATTTATTGGACTTTAGTAGAGATAGAGCAATTACTCACTGACCATTAAGTTACCACGTAACCTGAGTGATCTATCATGAACTAGTTGAATAGGAGCACTTCAACTTCAAAGGCAAGGTGCATGCATGAAATAGGGTTGCAGCAGGCTTTGAAGGAAGAAGAAAGTTACAAAATGAATTGGCTCATATGCCTCTGGTTCCTACTACTTCTACATTCCCTTCCTTTTTTCAGCCAACACATATGACCTTAGAGGGATTAACTAAGAAGAAAAAAACATGGCCCTGGTTGATAGGTCTCTACATGATATATAGACACCACTTGGAAATGGGAAGCTGAATACAACCCCTTTCTAGAACCTCCCTGAAAGACAATGGTGAAGGAATATCCACCTGGTATGCAGAATGTTGAATAGTGGACCTGCTTCATTTTGTTCAGAAGGAGTAATGGCCAATTGCTTGCCCTGGTGATCAAGGATTTGGAAGAAATATAATTAGGAAGCTGGCAAAAGGAAGATCTGGCAAAGGGATGTGAGGGACTGACCCCTCTGAATGAGTAACAATGGTGAAAATATTCCTGTCTCATATAAATGCTCACCACAAAGTGATCTCCATAGTGAAGGAGTTTAATAATAAAGTGGATAGAATGATTTATTCTCTGAATCACTCCCCAGTCACCTTTTCCTATCGTCATGGAGATGGATGTTATGCATCCCTCATAGACTTACACTCACCAATATCAGCCTAGATATAGACAATGCTGAGTGCCCAATCTGCCAGGAGCAGACAGCCACACTGAGTCAGGTAGAATTTATAAATTGCTTCCATCATGCAAAGGGAAGTATTGGTTCAGATTAGAACTTACACCATCTGCCTCGCTGATTTTCATGCCTTTTGGAACTGGACTAAATTACACCATTGGTTTTCTGGTTCTTCAACTTGTAGATGGTAAACTATGGAACTTCTTGGCCTTTATAACAACATGGGCTAATTCCCATTAAATATATTTATTAATACATATAATGTGTGTGTGTGTGTGTGTGTATATATATATATATATATATATATGTATATATATATATATATATACATACCATTCTTAATTTTCAAAAAAAGACCATAATAATGTCATACGAGGATGGAAGAGTTGTTAGATGATGTTCAGTTTTGTGTGTATTATTCATTTTTTTCATAGGAATGGAACCAATAGTATGCATATGGAGATACCATATAGATATGGTGTGTGTGTGTGTTTATGCACATGTAATATACATATATGTATACATATGATACATGTAGTATATACATATATGTGGTATATATGTATGGTATATATATATGATATATATATGATATATATAAAGTATATATATATATGTGTGTGTGTGTGTGTGTATGTGTGTGTGTGTATACCATGTCTCTATATACATACCATTGGTTCTAAAAATGAACATCATCTAACAACTCTCCATTCACTGTAGGGGTACAGCCATCCTACAGGCCGTAATGAGAGACAAGAGCTGTCCACTAGGGCGGAAGGATTTTGAGCCTATCCTAGAGGTCGTCTGATTTTTCATCACCATCCACAGCACTGCCTCCTGGCTAATCGCTAGGCACTATCTTAGCCACAAGTGGCCCCAAGACCCAGAATCGGGTAGCAAGTTAAGTTTTCCTCTTTTCTGATGCAACATGCCCTACATGTTGCATGCCCTACAATTCATGTATGACATTATTATGATCTTTATTTGGAAATTAAGAATGGTTTACAGAGATATCTACAGTTGGAATATCAAGTTGATAAGGGCATACTCTAATGATTAGTTTGTGTTAACTTGACTCAGTTAATCAAATGCCCAATTAATCTAATGTTAATGTCCATGAAGGCAAAATTAGATGTGTCTAACATCTACAATCAGTTGATTTTTAGTAAAGGAGATTATTATCAATGGTGAGCCTCATCCAATCAGTTGAAAGACCTTAATAACAATATTGACATTATCCTAAGGAGAAAAACCTTCTGTTTCAAGACTGTAACATTAGCATTTGAGAATTACTAGTCTGTTGGCATGGTCTGCAAATTTTGGACTATCTATATCTATCTATATCTATCTATCTATCTATCTATCTATATGTGTGTGTGTGTGTGTGTGTGTGTGTGTATATATATATATATATATATATATAAATTATTTTTACCATGACAATGGAGTATATTTTGAAATATTATGCATACATAAATAAGTATAACTTGTTCCAATTAGGATCCCATTATTGTGGTTGTACATGATGTGGATTTACATTGGTCATATGAATTGGACATATCTTTCCTATCCTCATATATAATTACATGACCAATGTAAATTTCAGACTTTCAACCCCCTTAACAGGAGACAATTCCAATTTCTTCAAATACATCACACACACACACACACACATACACACACACACTATACGTACATACATGTTTGCATATACACACATATTTAGTTTATTAGTATATACTTTTATGGGATGATTTGAAAAATAGGCCAGATTTACACCATTTTGTTCAGACACCTCACTCTGTTTGAAATTGGTCTCCCTTTCTCATAAGCCCACTCAAATAGAAGCTAACACCTCTACCCTCACCCACTTGCACCCTGAACACAAACTCTTGAACTATGGCCCTAATGTAGCCTTGTTTTTATAAGAATGTACTAAAAGTGTGATTTCTGAGAACATGAACTTTTTCCACTTTATGAAATGTATTTTGTGATAATATAGTTGCCTGTCTTGCCCTCTCTTCTTTGTGAGATTAGTCCTTATAAGCTGATTCACACCCCCAATCATGGTTGAGGTTTGCAGAACTGCTTTCTCTCTGTACCCTTGACCCCAGCCAGAATAAATCCTCTGACTTTTCCTTCAAAAAGACCTGGAGTTTTATTTAGGAATTTTTAATAGTGTCTTAACAATACAAACCAGTTTTATTTTCCTGTATTGACCTTGTATCATATGATCTTAATGAAATCACTTATTCTTGAAGTTGTTGCTATTTTTTTGTAGACACCTAATACTTTTTACATAATAATCATGTCATTTGAAGATAAGGCACATTTCTTTTCTCCTTTTCCAGTTAGTATTCTTTATTTTCTCTTTATGTAACTAGCTACAACAAGCAGACTATATTGAACAAGAGTGGTAATAGTGAATATCCTTGTTCTTTCTCTAATGTTAGGGGGTAATGGATTAGTCCTGAATCATTAAATATAAAGTTAATTTTAGTTTTATAGATGCTCTTTAATGAACTGAGGAATTTCCCTTTATGTTCCTATTGTTCTGAAAGTTTTTATCAAAATATATGTTGAAACTATATGTGTTAAATGTATTTGTTTGTTAATTTAACATAATGCAAATTTAATTTTTTGATATAGATTACATGGTTTGTTTTTCCAATGTTCAACCAGACTTGAAAATGTGCAATAAATTTCACTTGATCATTGTATATGCATAATTATTTTTGAATATTTTTGGATTTTGTTTGCGAATACTTTGAGTGTTTTGCATCTAGATTTATGAGAGCTATTTGTAGTTTATTTGTTGACAGTGGCTGCCTTTGTTTATTTTATATCCGGGTAATGCTGGTCTTAAAATAATTTAGGTAATACATCTTCCCAATCTGTTGTCTGGAAGAGATGGTTGAAATTTTGTGATAATTCTTCAGATGTATAGTAGAGTTATTCAGGAATACATTAACCATCTGTGTCTAGAGATTTATGTTTGGGGAGCCTTTTAATTATGAATTCAGTTTCTTTGATTTGCCTGTTTCATCCTGTTCAAATTTTACTAGTATTAGGGTTTTGAGGATGTTATAGTTGGATATTAGGTGTCCCTCCGAAGCTCATGCCTGAGACAATGCAAGAATTTTTAGAGGTGACACGATTAGATCATGAGAGAAGTAACCTAATTGGTGGATTAATCCATTGATATGGATTAGCTGGGTGATAACTGTAGGCAGATGGGGTATGACTGGAGGAAATAGGCTACTGTGGGTATTTCTTTGTGGTTTGTAGTTTGTCCCTGGTGAGTAAAGCTCTTTCTCTACTTCCTGGCTCTAATGCTAAGCTACTTTCTCAACTCTGCCTTCCAGCCATAACAATCTCTCTCACCTTACCCAGAGTTAGAGTTGCCCAGCTTTGGACTGAACTTCCGAAACCATGTGTCAAAATAAAATATTCCTCCTCTACATTTTTCTTTTCAGATCTATTGGTCACAGGAATGAAAAGCTAACGGACTGTTTCTTCTAAGTGATCAAGTTCATGAGTGCAAAGTTGTCTGAAGTTTTCCTTTCTTGTCTTTTTAACAGTTGCATGATTTTTAAGTGATATGTTCCATTGCATTGTGACAGTGTCAAATTTTTCCTTTGGTACTGCTGTATTTCTTAGCATTATTAGAGATGTATCAATTTTATCGATTTATTTCAAAAAAGTGGCTTTCTGTTTCACCACTTTTTCTCCACTGCTTTACTACTTTTCATTCCATTGATTTCTGCTCTTTGTTTCATCTTTCTTCTTGCTTTGAGTTTATTTTGTTGTTTTTGTTCTTCTGTTTCTTGTGTTAGGGTTAGATTATTAATATGATCCCTTATTTCTGATGAAAGCATTTAATGCTATATTTAGTGCTTTAGATGCACACTTTCCTATTTTATTATACTTTTCCCCCCACTTTTTTGGGGGCGAAGTACTGGGGATTGAACTCAGGGACACTTGACCACTGAGCCACATTTTGTATTTTGTTTAGAGAGGGGATCTCAATGAGTTGCTTAGCGCCTCGCTTTTGCTGAAGCTGGCTTTGAACTCAGGATCTTCCTGCCTGGGCTTCCTGTGCCACTGGGATTACAGACATGCACCACAGCATGCGGCATTTTTCCCACTTTTATTTTATTTTTATTATATATACAGTGTATAATATAATGCCAAAAATATATAGATATGCACGGTACAATTATTAGTATTGTCAAACCAATTAACATAATTTTACATAATTGCCTTTTTTAAAGGGCACTTAAAATCTCACAAATTTGTGGCTTACAATATAATATAATATTATTATATATTGTGCATGTGCTCTACATTGGATCTCTAGACTTATCCATTCTGAATAACTACAACATTGTACCATTCCTCTACATTTCCACATCCCTTCATATCATCTCTGGTAACAATTATTGTACTATTGATATGTATTCTACTATTTTTTACATTCTACATGTATGAGATTAATCAGTAATTTTCTTTATTTCTATAGCTTATTTAATTTAAGGCAATGTCTTCCAGGTTCATCCATGTTGTAAATGGCAGGTTCTACTTTTTAAAGTCTGAATAATAATGTGTTGTGTGTGTGTGTGTGTGTGTGTGTGTGTGTGTTGTTGGTTTCTTTGTTTGATCATCAGTCAATAGATAATTATATTGTCTTTCATATTGTGACTGTTGTGAATGATGCTTCAATGATCATGAGATCTCATCTATATACACAAAGTGATGATTTCATTTCTTTTTGAAAATGTACCCAGGAGAAGAGTTTCTGGGACACATGATTATTTAAAATTTTTTTCAAAGAAACTCAATTGTGTTTTTCCAAATGACTTTTCCAATCTACACTGTCAACAAGTGTTTACAATTGTTCCCTTTTCTCCATATCCTCACCAACATGTGTTATTTCTTTTTGTTAATAGCAATTTTAACAGATGTGAATTAATATTGCATTATGACTTTGATTTACATTTCTGTGATTGATGATGGTGATCCCTTTTTTATACCATTGCTCCTATTTATGTTTTCATTGGAAATATGCCTGTTTAAATCCTTTGCCCATTTTTAAATATTTAGGTCTTTCACCAGTTTTTAAATTGTTTTGTTTGTGTGATTTTTAGTTCTGTGAGAATTTCTTACATATTTTGGATATTAACTACTTATGAGATGCATGGATTGCAAATAATTTATCCCAATTGCTATACTGGGTCTCCTCCTCTTCCTCCTCCTCCTCCTCACTAGGTGTACCAGGGATTGAACTCACAGGCACTCAAGCACTGAGCCACATCCCCAGCCCTATTTTGTATTTTAATTAGAGACAGGTCTCACCGACTTGGTTGCTTAGTGCCTTGCTTTTGCTGAGGCTGGCGTTGAACTTGCAATCCTCCTGCCTCAGCCTCCCAAGCTGCTGAGATTATAGGCATGCACCATTGTGCCTGGCTGTTTTCCTTCTTTTGTGTATAATTTTTTTTTACTCCAATTTCTTCTCACTTTTTTTTTTACTTTTGTTGCCTCTGCTTCAGTCTCCAATGCAAAAAATATTGCCACGGAGATTTTCCCATTTATTTTTTGTATAAGACTTTTGTTTCAGGTCTATGTTTAGGTATTTAATATATTGTGAGTTGATTTTTGTATCTGGTAAACATTCAAGTTCAGTTTCTTTTGCACATGGATATCCAGTTTCCCTCAATCCATGTATTAACAGACCACTCTTTCACTCATTGAGTCTCTTTGTCAGAAACTAATTGACCATACATGCTTGGATTTATTTTTTGGCTCTCTATTTTGTTCATTGTTCTGTGTAACTTTTTATGCCACTACCATAGTGTTTTGATTATGATAGATTTAATTGATGTAATATAATTTTACATCAGACAATGTGCTTCCTCCAACTTTATTTGTTTTTGCTATTAAAGCCCTTTTTGTGGTTCCTTGTGGATTTCAAAATTTTATGTTTTATTTCTCTGAATAATGCCATTGTATTTTAATAAGCAATGTTTTGAGCTTATATATTGCTTTGGATAGTATCAAAATTTAAAATATTAACAAGTTTTTAATATTTAACTAATATTATTTTCCTATTCAGTTTTTATATTTTAATCTTTGAGACACATAGCTCATATAGAATTGTGAATTTTTTTTAGTTTTTTTCATTTTTATAAATTTTCCTATTATGTTATTGACTCTTAGTTTGATTCCATTATAAACAGAGAACACATTATGTCAGATTTAAAAAGTTTTCAATATGCTGAGGATCCTTTATGGCCCTGGATATGGTCTGCCTCAGTGAATGCCTTCTGAAATTTGGGGTTGGTTTTTCCTCTATATGTCTATTTGCTTCTGTTGGTTCATTATAATATTCAGATCCATATTGTTTCTAATTTTTCATGTACTTGTTCTTTCAGTTGCTTGTAAAGGGTATTAAATCCCAAACTATAATCATCTACATTTCTTATAGTATTATGAGTTTTAAATTTGTGTATATAAAAGTGTATTAGAGTATTGAAGTTATACAGAGTGGTTTGTTTTGACAAAATCCTACATACATGAAATTTAACTGATTTCATTTCAATTCCTCTTCCCCTTATTTGTCCTCTACTCTTCTCATCCGTATTCTCCATCCTTTACTCTATTGATCTTCTGTCTGGTTCACTTGTTTATTTTTTATGTATTTTTTGGTACTGGGAATTGAACTCAGGGGAACTCAACCACTGAGCCACTTTCCCAGCCCTAATTTGTATTTTACTTAGTGATAGGGTCTCACTGAGTTGATTAGTGCCTTGCTTTTGCTGAGGTTGGCTTTGAACTCAGGATCCTCCTGCCCCAGCTTCCTGAGCTGATGGGATTACAAGTGTGTGCCAGCATGCCTGGCTGTTTATTTATTTTGATTGGTGCTTTCTACATACACATAAAGGTGGAATTCTCTGTGTTATATTTGTACGTGCACACAGCATGATTTTGTTGAATTCATTTCCAATTCCTCCCCATTCCCACTCCCCTCTCTCCCTCTCAAACTCTGTCTTCTCTTATTTTTCTTATATCTTCATGATATTTGATCTCCCCCTACAAATTGTTTTTCCCCTAAGTTTGCTCTAGCTTTAGCATATAAGATGAAGCATTCAACCATTGATTTTCAAAGTCTGTCTTATTTCATGTAGCTATTTGATCTTCATTTGTATCCATTTACCAGAAAATGCCATAATATCATTCTTCTTTGTGGCTGAGTCAAATACCCTTGTGCATATATACTACATTCTTACTCTATTCATCTATTGATGGGCATCAGGCCTGGTTTCATAATTTGGCTATTGTGAATTGCAGGGCTATAAACACTGATGTGGCTGAATCACTATAATTTGCTGATTTGGGTTCTTTTGGATAAATACTGAGGAATGGTATAACTGGGTCATATAATGGTTCCATTCCTATTTTTTTGAGGAGTGATCATCTGGCTTTCTGGAGTGGTTATAGTAGCCTGAAGTCCCACCAACAATGTACAAGAGTACCTTTGACCCATGTCCTCGCCAGTATTTATTGACTCTTCTTGCTCAGGATTTCTTTGGCTATTCTGGGTCTATTATTCTTCCAAATTAATTTTAAAACTGTTTATTTCTAATTTTTTGAACAATGTAATTGGTATTTTAATGGAGATAGCATTAAATCTGTACGACACTTTGGATAGTATGGCCATTTTGATAATATTAACCTGCCTCTCCAAGAACATGGGAGGTTTTTCCATCTTCTAAAGTTTTCTTTAGTCTTTTTCCTTCAGTGTTATAAAATTTTCATTGAGGAGATTTTTCTTCTCCTTAATTAGATTAATTCCCAAGGCTTTTTCTTCTTTTTTGAGCATATTGTGAATGGGTTGATTTTATTATTTCTTTCACATCAAAATCACTGTTAGAGTATGGAAAACTATGAAAGTTGATGATGTATTCTACTACGTTGCTGGATTCATTTATCAGCTGTAGAAGTCTTTTGATGGAGTGTTTTGTTGTTTGTTTGCTTGTTATGGGTCTTCTAGATATTGGATCATGTCATCAACAAATATAGATAACTTATTTTCCTCTTTTTTTTTTTGGTGCCAGGGATTGAACTCAGGGGCACTCAACCACTGAGCCACACCTCCATCCCTATTTTGCATTTTATTTAGATACAGGGTCTCAGTGAGTTGCTTAGTTCCTTGCTTTTGCTGAGGCAGGCTTTGAACTCCCAATTCAACTGCCTCAGCCACTGAGCCTGGCTTTGTCTTTGTATCACTTTAACTTCCTTCTCTTGCTTAACTGTACTGCATAGTGTTTTGAGAACTATAGTGAATAAAAGTGATGAGAGTGACCATCCTTATCTTGTTCTTTATTTTAGAGGAAATGTTTTTAATATTTCTCCATTAAGTATGATGTTGGCTTTTGGCTTATTATATACAGACTTTATAATATTGAGCTAACTTCCTTCCATCCCTAGCTTCTTCAGTATCTTTAACATGAATGGGTGCTGTATTTTTGCTGAAGATTTTTCCAAATCTGTCACAATGATCATATGGTTTTTGTCCTTATCTATGTGGTAAATTACATTAATTGGTTTGCATATATTGAACTGAACTTTCATCCCTGGGATGAAACCAACTTGACTTTGGTATACAGTCCTCTTAGTGTATATTTGATGTGGTTTGATAATATTTTATTAAATTTTTTTTGTATCTGTTTCATCAGGGATATTGGTCTATAGGTTTCCTTCCTTGATATGTTTTTTTTCTGGTTTGGTATCAGGGTAATATTGACTTCATAAAATGAAGAGAGGTGTGTATCACCTCACTTTCAATTTCATAGAATGATTTGAGGAAGATTGGCATTAGTTCTTTAAATATATAGTAGAACTCAGCTGAAAATTAATTAGGTTTTGGACTATTCATGGTTCAATCTCATTGTTTGAGTGGGTCCATGTAGGTTTTCCCTATCCTTGTTTCTATTAGGTTTGGTCATGTATGTCTAGAAATCTGTCCATATCTTCTAGATTTTCTAGTTTATTAGAATATAAATTTTCCAAGTTATTTCTAATGATCCTCTGGATTTCAAAAATGTCTATGTTTATAGATCCTTTTTCATCCTCAATTTTATCGATTTGGGTCTTTTTCTTTCTTTCGATTAGTTTGACTAAGGGCTTATCAGTCTCATTTAGCTTTCCTAAGAACTAACACTTTGTTGCATTGAAACTTTATATCATTTTATAAATTCTCAATTTGAGTAAATTAGGCTTTGATGTTAATTATCTCATGTCTTCCACTGATTTTACAATTAGATTATTCTTATTTTTCTAGGGCTTTGACATTAGATTATTTATTTGGGATCTATTTTATGTAAGCATTAAGTGTTATAAGCTTTCCTCTCAGAACTGCCTCCATATTGTCCAAAAGATTTTAATATGGTATATCTTCCTTCATTTTTATATATTTATTCTTTATTTCTTCCCTGATTTATTCTATGACCTATTCCTTATGCAAAGTATATTATTCAATCTTCATGTATTAAAATGATTTTATATTTAGTGTTGCTGTTAATTTCTAATTTTATTCCATAGGATCTGATATAATGTAAGGAATTATCCTTTTTTTGTATTTGCTAACAGTTTCTTTGACTCCTATAAATGTTTTATTTTAGAGAAGATTCCATGTGCATCTATTGGATTTAGTTGTTGATGAATGAAATATTCTTTTATTCAATTAATAGTTATTTCTGGTTCTGAAGACTTTTTACTCATTATGCCTGTATCATCTATCTATTGGTGAGAGAGATGTGTTGAAATGACTCAGTATTATTATAATATTATTTACTTTATTCTTTATACTGAGTAGGGTTTGTTTTATATCCATAGGTGCACCGACATTTGGAGCACAAATATTTATAATAATTATATCTTGTTGTTGGATGATTCTTTTAACCAATATTACCTTGTATTTGCTGATTAATTTGGGCCTGGAATCTACTTTGATAGGAGAGTAGCTTCTCCTGCTTACTTTGTCTCCATTTGTATGGTATATTTTTCCCAATCCTTTTGTCTTTGGCATGTAGATGTCTTTTCCTGTAGATGAATCTCTCCATTGCCCAAGGGTTTATCAATCTAATTTATCTCTTTAAAGATATTTTTATTTTGAACACAATCTTATTTTATAATCTCCTGTATATTTGGTCCTGTGTATTTTTATTATTCTCATTTTGAAATTACTCAGTATTATCGTACTGGAGTCTATCTGAGATTCAATGTAAAGAAGTTCTGTTTTTTTTTTTCTTTTTTAATTTAATTAGGTACACTGATATTTGGGGCAAATATATTTACTATCATTTTATCTTCTTGTTGGATCGTTCCCTTTAGCAGTAGGCATTGGACTTCTTTGTCACTTTCGATTAATTTTTTGCTGGAAGTTTTTGTCAGATATAACAATATGTATTCCAGCTTGTTTTTGAACTCCATTTGCATGAAAATTTTTTTCATCCTTTTTCTTTCAGTCTGTGGATATTATTTACGTATGGGATGAGTCTTGTACAAATAGCAAATAGTGGAATTTTTAAAAAAATATTTATTTCTTAGTTTTAGGTGAACACAATAACACAATTTCTTTATTTTATATTTATGTAGTGCTGAGGATCAAGCCCAGTGCCTCATGCATGCTAGGTGGGCACTCTACCACTGAGCCACAGCTCCAGCCCTGGAATTTTTTTGTTTTGTTTTGTTTTGAATTTATTTGTTTTTTGTTTTCTGATCCATTGTACTAATCTATGTCTTTTGATTGGTGAATTGAGACCATTTACATTCAGTGCTATTATGGATGTGTGTTTGTAGTTTTCTGTTAAGGCACATTCTGGGGCTCAGAATAGGTAACTCACTGCTGAATTGGCTAGAAACTTATGAGTTCTTGATCTAATGCCTCTGCTCCCAATCATGCAGCTTTGCAAATTGTTCCCATGACAGTGACCCTGGTTCCTGCTATACTATCCCACCATTCATCAAGCTATTTTGATTACTTTTTTACTTAACAACTCGCAACATCAACTATGAGTCCATTAAGATAAGTCTCTTTCTCTGTTCCACCAGTTCCACAAGCCAACTTTTTCCCATAGTGCTTTCCTCTGTCTCTGCCTAGGCTCCCCTGCCCCTCAGCAGTTGCAACCACGCTGGTGTGACTCTAATCTACTCTTTCTTTTATTATGTTGAAGTTTCTGACTTTCTGTTTCTCTGTCCTGTTTCAGTGAATTCACATAGTTACCCACCTTGCTGAGTGTGGTCTTCCCACTTTTTAAGTATGGTGCTGAAGAACTGCTGGGAAGTGCATTCTTCCTTTAATCTGCCATCTTGTCTTCTCACTTCATGTATTTTGAGTCTCCACAATTAGAATTGCTACATTTTCTTGGTAGATTTGTCCATTTAGCGTTATATATTATATTATATAATATATTTGTATCTAATAAATTTTTGTTCTAGGAGTTACTTCATTTTATATCAATGTGATTCCTTTTGTTTTTATGTGATTATTGATCACATATATATACCTTTCGTCTTTTTACATCAAATCTACATTTGTCTTTGCATTTCAAGTGACTTTTTGTAAGCAACATAGTTATTTTGTGTTTGCTTATCAACTGCCAATATGTGTCTTACTTGATAATATAGAACATTTATATTTATTATTTGTATGTTATGGCTTAAGTTTGTAATTTTATTATGTTTTGTGTTTGATTTCTCTTGCTCTTTTTTCTCTTTATTAAATTTTTGTGTGTCACTAACATTTTTAGGATTATATTTTTATGTTTTTCTTGAATACACATCTTTGTATAGTTTTCATAGTAGTGGCTATGAGTATTACAATGCATGTGAATGACTCACAGTAGTCTTTTGGTATTAACATTTCACTACTTTGAGATTTGAGAATATCACTTTCATTTAGTTCCTTTTACCTTACTAGCTTTTAAATGCCATCATTTTGGGTGCCAAATAATGTTTTCTTTGAAATATCAGCTATATAGCTCACAAGGAAAAAGCCTATTGTATACACCCATGATCTATTCTTTCTACCATTATTCCTCCTTATTGATGTTCCAAGATTTCTTCCTTTATCATTTTCTTTTTGTTTGAGAAACTTCCTTTTAACCAACATTTAATGGTAATTCTGCTAGGGAATTTTTCTTTTCTTTTCTTTCTTTCTTTCTTTCTTTCTTTTTTTTTTTTTTTACTTTTCTTCTTAAGGAACACCTTTTTTCCCCTTCCACCTCATTACACATAATAGTTTCATCAGTGACAGAATTTGCAGGTGATAGTTCTTTTCATTCAGTGCTTGAAAACTATCAGGCCACTTCATTCTGGCTTCTGTGATTTCATACAAGGATGCTATTGTCATTTGAATTTGCAATTCCTCTGAGTGAAATGTGTTGCTTGTCTTTGCCTACTTTCAGGATTTATTTAATTATTGTTTCTTTGGTTTTCAAAAACTTAAGTATAGAGTATGTTAGCATGGTTTCTTTCTGATAATCTTGATTATTTATTCAGCTTCTGGGATTTATAGTGTTTTAAAAATAAATTTGAGATTTTTCTGCTGTTATTTCACCAAATACTCTTCCAATCTGCCCTAATCTTTCTTCTATCCTGACAATATGAAAGTTGCATGTTTTATTATTGTACCACACAAGTCCCCATGCTCTGGTCATTTTTATACTCTATTACATCCCCAATATTCAGATTGGTTGAATCCTATTGCTTTTTCCTCAAATTAATTGATCATGCTGACATTTCTACTCTATTTTTTAGTACATTCAATGAATTTACTTCTTAAAATTTCCATTTTTCTACATAGTTTGAGTAATTCATTTACTGAGAATTTTGTTTAAAGAAAATTTGTAATTGATAATTGGAATATTTTCATGCTGGCCATTATAAAATTTTCATCTAATAGTTCAAATTCTTTATTCATGTGGATGTATATATCAGTCGCTCATCTCTTTCTTATTCAAGTTGTGATTCTCTTGGTTTATTGTTTAAACAGGTGACTTTTTATTTTTCCTGGACATTTTTCTGTTACATAAGGGGATTTTGAATCTTTAGTTTATTCGTCATTTATTTTTGTAGGCTTATGCCTGTATAGGTTTAGCATTAAGTGTTACCCATATCAATCTCATTGATATCAGATGAAGTAACTCCTTTCTTGGGCTGTGATTCAAATGGCAGTTCAATCACATTGATATCAGATGAAGTAACTCCTAGAACAAGACATTAACTTTCTTGGGCTGTGGTTCAAATGGCAGTTCAATTTTCAGAGTTTGTGGTATTGTTTTGTCATACTTGGTTAATCTGCTTCTCACAAATTCCTGCCATTGCTGTCTTAAGGGTCGGAAGGAGTTTTCTCAGCCCTGACATAGAGATGTCTCTCTGTGAAAAAAACAGGTATCTTAGGATCTTCCTTCTTCCCCTCTAATATGGAGTCTTTGGGAATCACAGGAGATTCTCTGACCCATGAGAATAAAGAAACTTCCCAAAGGAGACCAGCGATTTCCACTGGCTCTCTCCTGCTGGCTCAGCTCCCTCTTACCCCTGCATCAGGCCCAGCGAGGAAAAGAGACTCCCTGGGAGCTTACTATGGGAGAATGTGCAAATATCAGCCTTCCCAGAGATGTGATAGTTCTTGCCTGAAATTTGTACAGGTACTCTTCTGCAAAGGGAAGGGAAGAATAGGCTGCTTTCTGTTGCAGGACAAGGATCTGAACACACACAAGGCCTCGGTGGCTGGTGGGAGGCCCTGACAACTTTGCTATTCCTATATTTATGGAGTTCCAATTCAGATCATATTCTTCTTACCACTTTTCAGAGTTCTTTTTTGGTTTCCTCTTTGGCCATTTCCAGGGTTGTCATTAGAGGAGAAAGACAGGAAAATTAGGTCCACACCATCTAGTTCCCATCAAGTCTCTGAACGTCATTTTAATAAACTGAAGAAGAGGACAAATCACACATTCAAAGTGGGTAAATAAAGGTAAAGAAAACTATAAAATAAAGCTTTCCTGTGTTAAGAAAAACTTTTATGTTTTGCCCATATGATAGAATATTTTTTTCCGAGATGCTTTTCTTATTATTTTCTATTTTATGAAGAGCTTTTTTAGTTTGAAAATGGCTTTGATTCAAGATAGCCAGACATCATGATGTGGTCTTAAGTCTTTCAATCTCCTGCTTTTGCTCTGTGTTACTCTATACAAGAAATAGCCAACCTCATGCCAGATCTTAAGGAATTTTGGTGATATTCAACAGAATTTAAAATGGGAAACAAGAATAATGTGGAGACTTTTGTTAAAGAATTGTGGATCTGTTAAGAGAATAGAGAAGTAAAACAAGACCACACCAGCCCCTTAGCAGGTGGCAGCAAGCCAAAGGGCAGGCTGAATGAACAAGGAAATATAGAAAAGAGGAGGCTGACGCAGAGCCTCTAGAAGCAAGGTTTAACTTAGAGTATGGAGCCCTAGCGGTACATTTCTTCATGTGGTAGATTTTTATTAAGGATAATAGTACTAGATATCTCCACAACAGTCAGCAAAATTGAAGCCCCAGTGACATCCGCAATAAGCAAGTGTGACTGCTGAGTGAATCATCAGGAAGAAAGGTTTCTGGATTAATGAATAGTCACCTTAAGTCAAAAGAAAGACATTGCCCCCAAAACTGTAAAGATTTTTTTTTAATCTAAAATAGTTTCTTTGCAATAATTAAGAAAGGAGTTAGGCTATTTCTTATTTGCATAAACACACATACAACAAATCACATATAAAACTAGATTATATAGTCATGATAAAGCAATATTCTGAGATTTTCAAATGAAATATATTGGCCAAGTAAACTTCTGTACTCAATACAATTAACTGTAGGTTTGACACTGCAGAAAATCAAGTAATGGCCACAGGCTCTGAATTCTGAAGGTCTCTATTGAATGTGCATGGATATGCTGGCTTTAATACACACTAACTGACATGGAAGGAAGGAAAGCAGGTAGAGAAGAAGAGAGAAAAACAGGAAGGTGGTAACCCTTTCTGAGATGCTTTTATTACTATTTTCTATTGATGAAGAGCTTTTTGAGTTGAAAATGGTTTTGATTCAAGATAGCCAGACATCAGAATGCGGTCTTTAGTCTTTCAACCTTCTACTTTTGCTCTGTGATACTCTATGCAAGAAATAGCCTGACAGGAGTCTGGGCAAATACTATCAAATTATGATGACCCATTCCTTAAAGGGTTGAGAGAAGTTTTGTTGGAATTCTTTCTTTCCCTATCTCTTTTTTACTTTTTAAATTTCACCTCTTTTTATAAAATAAGATAACCTTAAAAGTTTGTTGAACTAGGAAAATGATGCTATTTGAAAATATAAGAGCAAAAGGAGGACTTGCTTTCTTGGTAGAAGATCCAGAATTGGTAAGAGAAGAATCAGAGGAAAGGTTGAATAGAAAGAAGGATGCTCATGAAATAGCAGAGAAAATGATTTTGTGTCACTCAGAAAATCTAAACAGAAGCATAGAAACCACTAAGTGTTGACCACAGAGGCAGTTTGCTGCACAAAGTTGTTTAAGCTGATGGAGGAATTAAGTAGCAAAATGGACTGGGAGACCACATGTGGACTGACAGCATCATAAGACACCTTGCTCCCAGGGAAAGGCACAAGGGGAATGGAGATTTACAAGAAATGTAGACATCACACAGTAGAAGCTGAAACTTTTGTAAGCCTTCCTGATAAGAGCTGTAGGTACTAAGAAGAAAAAGCCACTGACTAAGAAAATGCCTGAAATTTTGGCCTTCCAATCTCTCACTGTTATCACTGGGTGTGTTTCAGCTGGTAGCCAGCAACAGTCCACCTGTGACACAGAGCAGGGGAAAAGCAAGAGGCATTCAGGGAAAATAAGATGATTTTAAGGCAGAAACTGGAGAAGTATTTGACAACAGGGATCGGTAGCAAGTTGAAGGCACAACTTTAACAGCAATTGAGGAGAGTAAAGTTGAGTCAGGGGAGAGGAAGGCAAGATGGGTAACTTACATACTTTATTGTCATCTGTTGCAGCAGAAGGACCAGATGACAGTAGGCATATAAATTTACAGTAATGAATTCAGTATGCTTCCTCACTTTTTCCACCCATGTTTTTTTTTTTTTTTGCATCCAAAATGTGCAAGCAGATAAATTGCACAGTATCTAAGGGCAGTGAATGCATCATGCATTTAGCATCTGTTAAATGATGGAAGGATTAAAAGATGCTAATGTAGATGCTGTTAAGAATTGGATAGTATTTGTCCAGACTGCATAAAGAGTTGGGTGACTTCAAAAATGAAAGCAAAGAATGAAGACAAAGAAAATTAATTGAGGCACAATCTGCATGTTATATCTAATGTTTATTTGCATGTAGTTCTTTGGAGTGGTTCAGATAGTACACAAATTGCTAGGGATCCAGATAGATATAGGTGGAAAAGAAGAATAGGTAGCAAATACTTATCACCCAACCTTTAATCTGAAACCTTTAATCTAATAACAGAACAGCTTTATTTTTTTTAGAACAGCAAAAATGGTGTATGAATTCAGTTAATTAAAGAAAATGAAAAATTGCCAAAGAGATAATTAAAGAAACTGTACAAAGTTTTCTTTATCTGTTTATATATCTCACTTTTTTAGCTGACTTTATATATTAACATTGAGTCATATTGAATCAATATATTCATTTTATAACACCCTATAGATATTTCACATGAATAGCATTTAGCAAATACACCTCCATACATTTCAACAAGAACATTATTCAGATCCCCAGGAATACTTCCAAGCAGAGTTTTACAATAGAAGTTTTTAAAACCAGGAAACAAGATTCACAGTCACAATGAGGGTACTGTGTTGTTAAAAAGGAAAAAAAAAGTAAATGAAGTACAGATGGCTTTACCATGGATGGTCATGCCCTTATATCTGGGAAATATTCCAAGGGACAAGTGCTAAAGAGATTCACAGCATTGGCACTGGATGGGATAAACAATCAGGCAAGATCTGTGATCTTATAACATTTAGAGTTTAGATCCACTCAAGGGAAAAAACTCCAACAAGGAAGACAAAGTAATAATTGAGCCACAATTATTAATATTTTAAGAAGAATTTTTAAACTTAACACATTATGTCCATTCTCTTTGACAAAGGGACAAAGAACTCTGGGTAAAAAGTCATTCCAGGTATGATGAGAAAAAAGAAATATTGGAAGTATGGAGGCCTGGTGAAGTGTGATTAGGTCATTTCACTTTGTAATTTAAAAGTTTTGGTTATTTTAGAAACACTTAGTATTTACAGAGAGTGAGTCATATTCAGATATCTTAGGACGCCTTCTCTGCTATTCTTATTGAGCTGTGAAGACAAAATCATGCAGATTGGGTGACTTCAGCAATGGAAATCTATTTTCTCATAGTTCTGGTGACTGTGAAGATCAATATCAAAGTGTTGGTCAATTCAGTTCCTTAATGAGGGGTCTCTTTCTGTTTTACAGACAGCAACTTTCTTACTGTGTCTTTGTGGCTGTTTCTTGGTGGCTCTGTGGAGGCAGGGAGAGAGGGAGTAAGAGAACTCATGCTCTTTATATAATATCACCAATTCTACTGCATTATGATATCATCCTTCTACCCTCATTTAGCCTAATTATCCCCTATCTTTATCTCCCAATATAGTCACATTGGGCATTAAGACTTATGTATTTGAATTTTAGGTAGATGCTGTGCATTTTATTATTTTCTTTGAGTCAAAGTCTTAAACATGGTCTATATAACCTGAAACGCATAACCTGGGTCCTGGCTAGATCATTAGTATTTCTTCTCTTCTTAAGTATCCTGGCCCCTGGATATTTCTTGAAATGCTGTCTATATTCTCTTGTCAAGACCTTAATATTCAGCACTTTAGCTGTCTTTTTAATGCCTTCTCTGCTGGAATCACACACTTCAGTCAGACCTCTATCAAAATGTTGCTCATATTTTAGTCTTTATGTATGCTTTCATTATTAGATTGCAAGTTCAATGGGAAGACACACTCTTTTGCTCACATTGTATAGCAGGTACTAAATAAATACTTGCTGAATTAATAAATGAATTTGGAATCAATTCTGGAACAAGAGTTTGGGTACCAATTGTATTGTGATTGCATACCAATGGAAATCTGAAAGTCTGATCTATTCATCTATTTATAGTAAAAGTCTCCTAGAGCCAAGTGTGAACTCATGAGGGAGGAAAACCTTTTCCTTTCTCTGATCCTTCTAGTGTTCTGCATACCCAAATATGCATATCTAATGCTCCCTTAGGCATTCAGTGTAATCAATAGCTCGTGGGAGTAGAAATTGCTTGTTATTCACATCTCCAGTTTGGGAATACTTTCTCAAAACCAATATGGGATGCTATCATAAAGGAGTCTCTCAAGGGGAGCTAAAAACATATTAAGGCTTACATGGATATTTCAGAGTAAAATATGGATTCATCCATGGTGATGGATGAATCTACACAATGTGTACATGAATTCTGCTGTGTAACTTGAAATAAAAATTTGTAACTATTAAAAGATCATAAATATTGTTCAATGATTATACTTTGATGAACGTTAAGGTCTGAGATTAATACCAAGAATATTCACGGCCACAAAATATAATAGAGTAAAATAACAAAAGTATCAACCTTAGTGGTATCATAATTCCCTGGAAAGGGAGCAAGTTTCTATGAATATTCAGAACAATAGTAAGACCACATAATGGTGATTTTCATTAATAATGCAAGCTTCCATAAATTCTTTTCATTCTTTTGCATCTTAGCACTTATAATTTTTTTCAGTCTTATTTCTGAGAGATTTCTGAGACATTATATTGTAAAGATGTCTAACATAAATATTCATTCAATGATTTATTTTTTCATGTCTTTAACAAAGTGTTTCTAATGTGAGGTAGATAGAACCAAAGCATTCCACATCATTGTTGTCATAAGAGGTTTATTTAGGCAAGTCCACAAAATAACTGCCTGCAGTTTGACTACTATAAGGTAGACACTATACATGTTCTGATATGGCAGAGATTATTTCTGATTTTAAGAATAAAGATTTCAATGAAGTAGTATGTTGGACCATAATGATAATTTTGCAATTATTATGCCTATGTCTTTAGCTATATTATATAAAGATATAAAGATAGATTTATATACCTAAATATATTTCAGCAGAGGTTTTCCACCCTATCTAGGAACTCATTAGAAATACAAATTGCCAGAGCCCATCTCAGACCCTGTGTGTTTATTTCTTAGCACTGCCATAACGATTTATAGCAAACATGAGGTAAACATTCAAAAATCAAGTTTATCAGTAGAGTTTTCCCTTCTGAAAAATATGAGGGAGAAACATTGGTATGCTTTCCTTCTAGCTTCTGGTGGCTGTTGGTAATGTTCAGTAGTCTGTGGCTTTTAGAGGTTTCACTGCTATCAAAGATTCAATTCCCTTCTCTATGTCCGGAGGTCAATCCTACTCTCCTTTTTCTCAGAAACCACTCATTGGATGTAGGACTCCCTCTAATTCAGAATGAGCTCATTGAGACACTTATCTTAACTACACCTCAGTAATTTATTCTGAGTAACATAATATTCTGAGATTGTGGACGGACATGTACTATTGAAGGACAGTATTTAACTCACAATTCCCATAAAATTAGCAGCTCTGGGGGTAGGGCTGAATAATCTGTGTTGTAAAAAACTTTCCAAGTGATTCTAATGCACATTAAATTTGGTAAATCAGTGATACTCAACACATTTTCTTGCCTTCATCCATTTGTGCTCCTGGAAGAGAATATCTGGACTAGGTTATTTATAAAGAACAGACATATATTTCTCACGGTTCTGGAGGATTGGGGAGTTCAAGATCAAGGTACTGCGGCATCTAGTGAGAGCCTTCGGGCTACATCCCCACATGATGGAAGGCAAAGTACAAGAGTAAATTCACTTCTGCAATTTTTTTTTTTTTTTGGTAGTGGCATCTATATCCAGTCAGACCTAAACATCTATCATTAGACTCCACTTCCCAACGCTTGTAGATTGGTAAATTTCCAAGAATGAACTCAGGAAGGGACAAAAACATTCAAATTATAGCATAGTTTTGACTGGTGAGTTCAAGGGCCAAAGGTATGGATTATCTGTTAGTCCCAGTCTAATTATGAATACAAATTTTTTCATTCCTAAGAATATCCTCTTTTGAATTTTAAATTTTCATCTTTGCAATGAGAAATGAATGCATGGCATGTGGTTAACAGTTGTAAGGTAATTCATAATATTTATTGATTTATTTTATTTTTCGTTAAAACAAATATGATCATAGCATGAAAATGAGACCTTTCTCTCTTTTTTTTTCCCCCCTTTGGTAATAGAGGGTAGCAACACTTGGGAAATGAAGGTGAAAATTTACCCAAGATTTACTCAGAATATTTTTGCCCAAATATATCTCCTCTGATGAGAATGATGAAATATTTGCCCAGAGACTATTTGAACCATTGCAAGGAGGTAGAAAATTTAATGCAGGGAGTTATATGAAGCCTGAAAATGCCCAGGAAATGAATAAATGTGAAGAGATTAACAAATGGTCTTTAATGATGATCAAAAATGGATAAAAAGATTCTTTTCTATTGATCAGCACATATAATATTTCTATTAAGAAGTGATCCCTCATGTTAAGCCAAACTAAGGAAATATTTTCTGTGATTTTCCTGACATGAATATCATGAGAGTCCAGAGAAGGCCAATCAGGGTGCTCTTGCCCCTCCCAGTTTGGCTTCAGAATAAGAAATACTTCTTCAAAGTTCAAATAAAGCAAAAAAGAAAAAAAAAGTTCAAAAAAAAAGCCTTCAGTTATTATTTTTAGTTTTACTATTATCATCATTCCAAAGCAGTGGCAATTTAAATTTTCAGATCTTTGAAAAAAAAATCTATCATGTACTTTACCTGTGTTTACTGTGAACAGTTTTCTACTCAGAAATAAAATGAAACTGAAACAAATTAATTTGTTAAACAATGCATAATGGAAAGAGTAACTCTTTCTCTTTCTTCCTATATTTTTTAAATTTAGGACAATCATTGTCTGTTAAATTTGAGTTTTTTTTCACCAAGGTAAAAGAGTATACTGCACATAAATTAGAAAAAATATAGGTAGAATTAGAACTTTCTTAATGTTTTGAATATTTACACATATATTATTGTAAGTCATTCTTTAAACAATTTATTCAAAATCCTTCCTTCTAGGAAACAAAACCTTATTTTATACTTATGTATGCTTAGTTGAAGTATGTGAAATAATATGGTGGGTGAATTCAGGCAGCTTGCACCCTAAGAGTGCTATCCCACAATCACGTGATTTTTTTTTTTTTTGCTTTTGCTTTCTTCCTCCTCTTCCTCTCCCCTCCTCCCTCTTCTCCTTTTTCTCTTCCTCGTCTTGCTCTTTTTTTGTTGTTGTTTTTTTTATTTTGAACTATTATACCAAAAAGGCAACAAAATTTCAGAACAATCAGAAAGGAAATGAAGGGAAGAAAGACACAGGACTGAGAGCAGAATGGACAGAGAAGAGAAAGCATCCATGCTATTGAGGCTTTATGAATAACATGGAATTCTGGGATCTTGAAAAATAAATAGGGGAAAGGTAAAGAAAGTAGAGAGCCGGAAGTAATCAAGATAAAGAAAACAAGATAATAATATGTAAATTCAAGTGTATTTCATTTTAAAAGAACACTAAACTCTAGGCCAATCAGAAGGCAAAAAAGGAAGCAAAAGACACAAACTATTAGAGAAGAAAAGAAAAAAAAAGAATCAAAGATACACAGGCAACTAAAATAATTAAACAACTATAAGTTTCTTTAAATCTGTTTCTAAGCTGTATAAAATAGATGAGTTTTTATGAAGGTGCAAATTGCTAAGTCAACAGATGAAGTAGCAGAAAACAAACATTTATCACAGGGGAAAAACTAAAAGTTCAAGGCGAAAACACCCTCCTCCCCTTGACGCTGCAGAGTCAAGAACCAGAGGTAGCAAGGCAGATTTTATCAATGTTTCAAGGAATTGATCATGCTGTTGATATTTAAACTTGTGCAGAGCACAGAGGGCAAAGGAAAATTTCAAAACTATTTTTAAAACCCAAACATGTTTGATATCAAAATCAGTACATAAAAAGAAAACTCATTTAAAAACATTGATTCAAATATCATTAGGGAACCAGGAAGAAAAAGAAAAGATAAAAATCTTCACTTAAAATTCTCTAGTGGTGTACACCTGTAATCCCAGCATCTGGGGTGGCTAAGGCAGGAGGGGGCAAGTTCCAGACCAGCTTTAGCAACTTCAAATAATTGTCAGATACTTTCAGTATAGTTTTTAATTGTAGAACACTGAAAGATTTGTTGTATTTAGAGAACGTAAGGAATGTCCAGCAGCACCATCACTGAATAATTCAGAAACCACTGATTTATTCAGAAATCACTGAATAAATCAGAAATAAACTTAAGAAGAAGAGTTAGAGACCTAGAGGAAAGAGTTCATGTGTCTATCCATTGTTTAATTCTGTGTAACTAACAAGCTGAAAAGGCAATGGCTTAATAAAGTTGTAAAATATTTGATCACGTTTCTGTTGATTGACACTTTGGACTGGGCTTAGCTAGTCTCTGCTCCATCTGGTTTCAGCCTCTACCTGGGACCCACCTGCATGGTCTCTAATCCTCCAGGAGGGTAAGACTGAGCTTATTATTTCCAAGGTAGAAGCAGCATTCCAGGAGGCTGAAGCTATATGCTACAAGGTTATTTTTAGAACTAGGTTTAGAATTTGCACAAGGCTGATTTGACTTCAAGCCACAAGCCCAGCCTGGATATAGAGTTTGAAAATAAAACTCTTTGTTAAATTGAGAAAGCTGAAAAGAATTTGTGGACTGTTTTTAATTTACTATGTTTACAAACAGAGATAAAGACAGAACACCTAAACATCTTGTTCTTAGCCAGTAAGAATAAAAAATGCAAACATTTTAATTCCTTCAAATTTAAATTCTGGAGTTAGTATAATTAATAAAATAATAATTGATTTTTGTTTGTTTTTAAATACTTAATTAAGGTGATTCAAAACTTCAAATTCAAAAAAAAATATGAAAGGGCAAAAAAAAAAAAACATATTTCAAGTTTGGCATGGTGGCACGTGCCTGTAATTCCAACAGTTTAGGAGATTGAAGCTGGAGGATCATGAGTTCAAAGCCAGCCTCATCAAAAGTGAGGCACGCTAAGCAACTCAATGAGACCCTGTCTCTAAATAAAATACAAAATAGGGCTGAGGATGTGGCTCAGTAATTGAATGCCCCTGAGTTCAATCCCCAGTACTCCCCTACAAAAAAAATAAAAAAAAATTTCAAATATTCAGTAAAAAACAACAGCAAAAACTTGATATTGACAGAATTCACAAGACAGAAAAATAAAATGGGTTGAAGATTTTTTTGGGGGGAGGGGTACTAGGAATGGAAACCAGGGGCACTCAACCACTGAGCCACATCCCCAGCCCTATTTTGTATTTCATTTAGAAACAGAATCTCACTGAGTTTCTTAGCACCTCACCATTGCTGAGGCTGGCTTTGAACTCGAGATCCTCCTGTCTCAGCTTCCAGAGCCAGGGGATTACAGGCATGCGCCACCACACCTGCTGAATATTTTATAAACTATATTAAATGTAAATAAAACTACCATTTAAAAATGGTGTTTAATCACTGTCATGTACATTCTAGAACACTTTCAAAATAAATTACTGGAGGCTCAAGAGGTATTTCTTTTACATTCTCAGAGGAGGAAAGATTTGTTTCTAAATAATAAAAGATTCCAAAATTCACAAAGACAAAGTTCATAAATTTGATTATATGAAAATTAAAAACACATGAATTAAAAAGAATACATGAAGCAAACCAAAATATGAAATAGACAGGAAAGAAAATAAAAAGAAACTAAGAACCGTTTAGAGATACCACAAACTTAATGGTAAACAGAATAGGCCAAGAATATAAATCTAGAGTTAAAAAATCCTTAGTGTTATATAAATATATAGTGTTGTATAAATATACTAAACTATTCCCACATAATTAGAATAAGCTCACTCAAAAATGAATTTATTAAAATACCATACATCAGCAAAAATAAACCATAAATAATTGAAGATAATATGGTTGAGCTTATGAGAGAAAAATACTTAACACTCAAGAAGTGTTAGCAGTGAGACAAATCACTGAAAGCAATTTGGAGGATAATTTTGCAGTATCTAGTATAAAATATAAACATAATCTTTGATCTAATTTTCCCATTTTTATAATTGCCCAGATATACTTTGACAGGTAAGCAAAGTCATATGAAGAAGGATATCTTTTGAAGCTTTCAATTGCAAGAGTAAAATGTAGATGTGTACATTATGTGTATGTGTGTATTTTTTCAATAGGAACTGGATTAAAAGAAAAGTGGTAAATAATAGTACAACTAACTTAAAAAGAAACAAAATTTAGGTTGATGCAATCATGGCAATAAGGAAAATTTCACCAAGGTGGTTTATTGAGAAAAGAAATTTTAAAACTATATATGTAGTTTACTCCCATTTGTTATTTTCTTTAAATATAAAAAATGTAAAAAATTTATGAAAAGTTTTTTTGGGGGAAGATAGTTCTTCTAAGAGAATTTACTTCTTTTTTTTTTAAAGAGAGAGAGAGAGAGAGAGAGAGAGAGAGAGAGAAAGAGAATTTTTTAATATTTATTTTTTAGTTTTCAGCAGACACAACATCTTTGTTTGTTTGTGGTGCTGAACCCAGGGTCGCAGGCATGCCAGGCGAGCATGCTATCCCTTGAGCCACATCCCCAGCCTCAGGGATTACTTCTTAAGATATGGAAATTTTGGAAATGTGGTCTTTGTTGGGTGGTAATTCATACTTAATTATAATTTTTTTAATAAAAATAATGATCAATATTAAACAAATCATGTGCTTATAAGTACTTTATATTTTATTGTAGCAGCAAGATATACTGACAATACTTTATCACAAATATGTTCATTTCTCTGAAGAAAATAAAGGACTAGAATAATATGGAATGAACAAACAGAAAAATATTCTTATAGAGGGCCAAGGGATATTTTTAATAAGATGTAGCTTTTGAACTCTGGCTCAAAGGATGAATGGGCATTTTGAGTTTGGATAAGTAGAAACTAATAGCATCCAACTAATATCACCAAAATAATTATTTAGCCTAGATTTGGCATTATATTTTTATTGTGTATTTAGACAAATTTAGAGCATTTTTTGAAAAATATTTTTATATAATTCCAAAAACATAATTTTTATATGATTGTAATCAACTAGGACATTTTCTGGGCCTCAAAATTTAAAAGGAATTAAGCAAAACAGGGACCAATTTAGCTGATATTCTGAAAATGCCCAGAGAGTTAACTAGCTAAACCCAGGATTCAAATTATGTGATAAGAATAAAAGCACTCTTCAGTACTTGTATTTTTTTAAACTTATTGTCAAGTAGACTTTCTTCACAAGGTAGAGCCCAACAATTTCAAATTCATATCCTACTTGTTTAGTAACCCTCCTGTAAATAAAACATCTTTTTAATTTTTCTAATAGAGTCAGCAAAGTCCTACTGATGATTGTGGCCAGGGTGGGATGGGGGCTTTGATGGTTGTTTCTACCATCCCTATGGCTGACGTGATGAAACCCTGTGGAATGAAGGTCATCCTTACACAAATCAGGTGGACACATGCAGAAGAGGAGATTTTGTTCTCAAGAAAAATCAAGGATTGCTACAGATGAAGTTTCAGGCTTCTTTGAGGAAAAACATTAAAAGCGAATTGTGTCGTCTTGTTTTACTTACTGCAAAGGAGACTGCTCCACTGATTCAGAAATGAGCAGTCAAATCTTATTATATAAAGAGAAAAGCAGAAATAGCAATGGGACTGGCTCTCTCCTCTATTACTATTGACTTGGGACATGTCTTTAATTTCCTTTGTGTACAGGGCTTTCTACTTGTATAAAATTGAAATAATAATGGTCTTGCAGGGTTGTTGCAGGTTTGAATAAGGTCTCGATATGGAGCACTCATCATATTCCTGGAATCACATGTAATCCCTCTCCCCTTCCCTCACAGATCCTACTTCTATGCTCTTTATTGCCCCCATGCTATTCTGACCTTTTCCTCAACTTGACAGCTTGGTGACACACTGTTTCTATCTTCTATTCCAGAAGTTATCTTTATTTGAAATACTTATGAACTTTTATTTTCCAGAATCAAAGTTCATGCCACACCAGGCAACCTCACAGTATGCAGCCTTTGTGCTCTGTAAAAGGATCACATACAAAGAATCCCTGAGGTCAGATCCATAGACTTTAGAGAGAATGACTCCTGGGCTATTAGATGGAGTATTCAGTCAGTATTGATTGTGCTTATGGTGAAAGTGAGGATCCTGGTTGGGATTTCATATCGTCCTTCATAAATGACCAATAGTAAGCATAATCCTAAAAGTCAGAAGGGATGAATTTGGTGAGTATCCTAGAACACGGAGGCAAAGGATAATCTAGCTAGAGAAGTTTAAGGGGACAGAGAACTCATCTACGTGTGGACAACTAATAAAAGATGCTAGGGTTCAATGCAAAATGTTTAGAAATAAACAACTATTCAACAATAGAGAAACCCTGTAAAACATGTTTTTGTTAAAGATTGAATTGAAACCAACACATTTCTATTTTTAGGCTAAATGCTTCAAGGAGGAATCATATTTTCTGTCTATGCTAAGCACTGCCAGATCAGACAAATATAATTTAGCTGATTGTTCCAGGAAATTCCTGCTGCTGTGAACCAACTATGCATCTTACTATCAAAATTAATTCTCATCAAGAATCATATTAAGATCCTTACTTCACTTTGCTGTACCCATTAATCCAAAGTAATTAGGTCATGCACTCTACAGAGTTAACTGATCTGCAAGACTAGGTAAAAATCACCCAATCTAATCTCCCCATAAAGAACAGTTCCATTTTGCCCCATTCTGAGAATTATTAAAAATTAGTTAAAGTGGTGTTCTGTTTTACAGCTTAGTTTTGTTTGAACAAAGATTTTACCAGGTGTATTTGGTAAACATACCTGGTTAACTGGAGTGAACAGTTAGCTGTATCGGTGAAGACAATATGGGATATGGGTTAGAAGGCACCAGATGTTAAAAATCATATATTCCTGCATTGAAAGATAAACTTCTGACAATTTGCTCATCTTCTTTATTTGGAAGGCAATACTTTTTAATGCCATAGTCTTTCGGTGTGTACTTTCCTATACACAAGTGAGACAATTAGCATCTGAGGATGTTTAGTGAATGGTCAACATTGGTACCTGGAAAGAGAGCTGAGGTTAAAATAGAGATTTCTCAACTTTCAAACTTAATTGTTCTATTTCATTAAAATAATGCCTATCATCTCCAAAGACCTCTCTCTCTCCTTTTCATCCTTGCATATTTGTGGGTGTGTTAAATTAAGTACAGATCACAAAATTGTTGTGTGAGATTCTAAATGTTGGGTAAGTCACCTTTAAAATTGTACTATAGACAAAAGTTGTACAAAATGCAATTTAAATTAGGGATATGTGTAGAATTCTGAAGCAGGGTTTCCTCAAACATATCTGTTAATAATTATTCAGAATTCTTACTAAAATTATAGATGTTTGGTCCCTCCTTGATCTATTGGACATTTTTAAAGGAGATGCCTGGGAATTTGCTATATTTTAAAAAATCAAGTTGTGAGCCATTTCTTAATGTAAGGCATGTGTGAGAAATAATGCATTCTAGGCTAATGGCTCAAAATCCTACCTGCTCTTTTGCATCAGCTGGGGAGTGTTTTTTGTTTTGTTTATACCAGTGCCTAGTCATTGCCTAGACCAAATAAATCACATTTTGAGAAGAGATCCAAAAATGCGTCTACTTTTTGGTATCCCCGCAGGTTGTGTTTATATGCACCTAGGACTGAGACCCAGTGTTATCAACTGGAGCTTCTCATTTGTCTGCACATAAATCCTAGTAAAATACAAATTCTGATTTGGCGGATTTGCAGTGGAGTCTAGAGTTCTGTATTCCTAATAAATTCCCAGGGGATACTAATACTCCTCATGGTAGACTACATAGTGAATAGCAACAGATTAGAAGAGTGAATCTCTAAGTATGGTCTCCAGACCAGCAGTATTAGACTCCCCGGAGAACTTGTAAAAATACAAATTCTTGAGTCTTACCTTAGAGCTATTTAATCAGAGACTCTGGCGTGCTCTCTTTACCTTTCCCACCCACCTCCATGCTCTTATGAAAAAAGTTCAGTCATTTATTTTCCGCACTAAGTTTCTGTCAATAATTTTGTGTTAAGAGTTTGAGAGTGGCAATTAATAATTAAAATTAAATCTATAGGTTGAAAAAGAATCATATTTACCAAGAAAATTTGTACTTAGAAATCCAAATTTATAATGGAATCTCAATTTTACTTTCGGTTAGGTGAGCTTAGGTGAATCACATAAACCTGGCCTTCAGATTTCTTTCTGGAAAAAATGCTAAAGCTGTCCTTAACTACTTTACACGTTCACTATGAGGAACCAAGCTGTTATTATCAGTGGTGGAAATAAATACTTGGTAATGAAGGGTGAAATTAAGTAAAGAAATATGAAACTCAAAGTTGATTCTAGATGCACAGTTTTTTATCTATTCAGAAACAAAAGTCAAATAGCAGACACTAAGAAAAGTAAAAATTCGGAAGAAATGAAAGGAAAGATAGTGACCTTTGATAAATACCTATTTGGTGATTTACATGTGGCATGCCATTTTCCCAACATTCCAAAAACTTACAAATGAAGGGATTGAGATAGCAAAGAAATTCAGTCAATTGCTTTTGGGGCCACAAAGTCTTTTGCCTCAAAAGATCTAAGTCTGACTGGTATTCTGTTATTAGCTTTCTTACTACTGATTAAAATTCTCTGACTCGGTATGTCTTCAATAAAACAGGTAATGGCCCCTCTACCAAATACTTGCTATTTATAAAGTTAAAGAGGAAGTGAAATGCTATAAAATTTCAAGTATTTTTTTTTAACAATTGTGTTATCATTACATGAAATAGCATGTAAGGAGACTTACAATGTAGACTTTAATAATCTTAATATTTTCATGAATTTTTTCTCAACATACAGATAGAGGTAGCACGCTGATTTTCAGGATATTTTTTTGCAAATTTAGTGTTCATTTTTATACATTATGACTTCACAAGTTGTTATTATTATAAATGTTATTTATTCACTAACTAGAGGACTCAGAATTATGTCAAAGCTTTTTATCTCATTTCTATGTCTTTTTCCTTTCATCAAGAGAGAACTGATACTGATTTTCTTGGAAATTTCTATGGCTCTATTATATTTGAAATATTCAGATATTTTGTTTTGCTGGTCTTAGAGGAAAGGCTCTCTCTCTCTCTCTCTCTCTCTCTCTCTCTCTCTCTCTCTCTCTCTCCCTCCCCCCTCACTCTTGAGGTTTGCAGCTGCTTCCATGACATCTCCTGAGCTCCTACCTGAAAACTAAGCCTCATGTGGGCCTCGTCCCTATTCCAATGTGACTTAGCAGCTGATCCAGTATCTATCCTGCTACTTCCAAGGATAGCAGAGTGTAGGAGCCACGTTGCCAACTGTGGTTGGCCACAATATCCTTCATACTTAAAAAAATTATAAGCAAAGGTTCTTTATCACACCTTGCCAAACTTAGTAATCTTCTCTCCTTTTCCTCCTTTTTCTGTGAAGAACTTCTGCTTCTAATAACATCATCTGAGTAACATTCTCAGCTGTCTCTGCCTGGTTCTGAATATGGACTTCCAGGACTGACAGCTCTAGCCCTGCTCTGGTCTTGCTTTCTAGTTTTCAGAGGTATTTATTAGATCTTATAATTTTTTTCTTCTTCTTGGAAGAAGAGAAAATTACTCGGTAAACCGTTAAAGTTCGATTAACCAGAAACGTGGTGTCAATTTACGATCTGAAGGTTACAGACATTGGGATCAGAGAGAGAAGAAGGCTTCATGAAGAGGGTTGGAGAGCACCTAAGTGGGCAAAGTCAGATTGCTGTGTGAATTCGTTATCATCGTGTTAACTCATGCAGTTTTGCTGTGTGTGTGTGCTAAGGCAATGCATACCCAGCCTCGGTGATGAGAAGGCTGAGCTGACACTCCCTCCTCCTCTGTTTTCCACTTTGTTGCTTTCCTCATCAGTTGGCCTCTGGGGAAATGAGCTTGTTTGGTCTTCACAGTACCTTTAAATTGGCCATTTTTCAGTTGAATTTCCCCCCAGCTGACTGTGACTGAATCTGACCAACCTTCTGCAATGTGATGGATTATTCTCTATTCTGTCATCAAGAAGGCTGAAAAGAGGGTGATAGGAAAGTAGTCAATTTATAGGCTTTTCCTAAGGATCCGTTCACTGGCTTTGGTGTGCTTTGCTTCTAAAAACTTACTTGCCCTCCGTTATACAGTAGCGTAAATTAAGAGCACTAAGGGAAGTTTTTGTCATCTTTTCAACTTAATGGGTTATTTTAATTAATGGACCATAAGTGTATAACAATGGCCTTGTCATATTACCTCCTGGCTGTGTCTCAGCAAAGACACAGAGCTCTACATCACTGGGAACCTTCTCCTGAAAAACACCCCAAGGTGGCTCTGGCATGAAAAAAGTCATATTTTCAAAACCATCAAAGTGATTTGCTCTCAGCATTGCTTCTAAGCATCTGGATTTGTGAAAGCAGGAAGTATAGATATATTTAGAAATTTTTTATGATTGTAAAATGATCTGGAAGAGTTCAGAAATTGCAGTAGAGCTTATCTAAACAAATAGAATATGTAAAGAGAATAGATATTATTAATAACTATGCAGTGGATGTGTATCTCAGTAGGAGAACAGCTGCATGGCTGTGTGAGGACTTGGGTTTGATCCTTAGCACCACAAAAACTGGGAAGCTGAAAAAAAAAAACAACTTTCTATCAATTTTGTAAGTGGTAGATTAGTCAGTGCATAAACACTTATTAAAAATAATATTGTATGTTGATACTAAAAAAGAATATAGTACTCAACTTATTTCTTAAAAGAGTACCATACCATCAATGAGGGGGTAATTAAGACATTGCTAAGTAAGTTTGCAATTCTTATTTTGTACCTGGATAGATGCCAACCGTGAGAACTTGTTTGGAGAGTATAGTTGGCATGCTGTGCGCTTCCCTGGGGAGATGGAGAGGAAACTTCTTCCTCTCTTATAACCAGTTGCATTTGGGCTTCAATATATAAACTCAGGAGCTTGTGTCTGATTCACTCAAACCAATATGTTATTTTCCCAATGAGCTAACTTAGTATTTTTTTCCTGGATCAGACTCCTAGAAGGAACCTACTGGGAAGGTATTGTACTTGATAGGCTACGTGGAGGGGTGGTACCCTCCAATAGAAGCTGCCTGGGCCTATGGCTAACAAGTGGCCACAGTCATCTCAATGAGGCATCATTCCTATCCATCAACTAAAATTAATAACTGCCAAGTAGTAAGGTAATAGAAAGGGGTTTCAAACACTTCACAAAGTGTTCTTCAAGAAAAAGCATGGGACATACTTGGTATGCCAAGTATAATAATATTCCATCACAACTCTTATCAGTGAAATCATTTCTAGATCTATATTTCTTCCCTATCTCGTACCTAACCCTGGAGAAGTCAAATGTAGTAAAATGAGGAGAGAACTGTGAGGATTGCAAATAGCAAGGAAGAGATGGAAGGACTGAAATATATAATATTCATGAGGAATCTGGATATTAAATATTTATCCTATTCTAAATATGCATGATACATAATGGATACTACATATTTGAGAGGCACTCAACATTCAGAATATTCTGACTAAAGATGAGGTATCTGAAGCACTCCACATTTATGAGGTCTTAATTTAGCCACAAATTGGTGACATTCATTCCATTCCCATGTGTCTTCTTCCCAAAGACAAAAATATAATTATGACTATTACCAAGCTGCATACATGGCCAATCATACTTCTTCCTGTATTTCTCCAGTGGAGAAAGAATGTCTTGCCCTTGGGCCCTGGACCTTTTCTGTCAGTAGACTAAACTTTGCTTGAACTTCAGCTGTGATCATCATACAAATGTCATTAATAGGAAAGATGATATAGCTGAATGACATATAGAACACAGGAATATTGTATAGAAAGGATGAGTTGGGTATTATATGGCCCTTCCAACCAACTTGTATCTGATTCTAAGTATATTTACATCCCATCTTTTTCTTACCACTTATCCCTGGTTGCATTAAGTTGATTTTTACTAGTTCAATTATACATTATAATTTAAGAGTTTTAATTTTCTCTAGAAACATTCCATTCTGACCTTTGGGATTGCTTGTATGATAGTGTGCCTGTATACCAAGATTGCTCTAAAGTAATGCCTCTTCTGATAGATTCTCATGTGAGTGTGCAGCTTAATAATGTTTATTACAAAATATTTATTAGATTATTTGTATAATCTCTTTCTTGATGTACTATAAATAGCATGAATCCATACATTACTTCTTCAGTGGATTCTCAAATATCCAGGGCTTTCTAGGCATCCAAGTGTGTGTTGACTCCATGGATACATATTACCAGCCATGAGTGATTTTGTTTGAAATGTTTTATACTTAAAGAAGGGTTGAAAAATAGTATAAAGAGTTACAAAATATTCATCACTTGTTCTATTTGCTTATTTGTACTACTATAAAAAAATACCTGAAGAATACCTAAAATTCTGAGGAAATTTTTTTTTTTAATTTATCTTACAGTTTGGGTGGCTGAAAGTTCAAGTCTAGTTGGCTCCATCGAGTTAGTCTCCAGTGAATGCCTAATGGCATTATGGTGGAAACACTGTGGGAGCAAGAGATTATACCAGGAGACAGAAATCCAGAGAAATCCAGCCATGACTTTTGTAATGACTTATTTTTTCCTGAAATCTTTCAGGGAGTTGGGCATATTTTTCTGAGGGAAGAATGACTTAAGGACCTCTTACATAACTCTTAAAGGTTCTGTTACCACACTGCCACACTGGGACCAAGGTTCCAATACAAAAACACCTTAGGGGACAAACCACATCCAAACCATAGCACTCTGATTCCATTATCTTAAGCATTTTACCAAGAAAATTTATCAAAGCTACCACTGGTGCACTATTAACTAAACTGCAAGCTTTGTTCTCATTTTATCAAATCTCCACTACTGTTCTTTTTCTATTTCAGGATCCTATCTAGGAAGCCACATGGCCTTAATTGTTGTGTGTATTCTTAGTCTGCTAAGATAGTTCTTGAATACTTTTGTCTTTCATAAATCTGACATTTTAAAGAGTACTTTTTTTAGCTACTTTGTACTCTGCTTCTCAGTTTGTGTCTGAAGTTTCTCATGAGAAGACTGAAAGTGTACTTTTGGTGATGTACCACTCCTAGGGACTCATCAGATAGCACAAGACATAAATGTCTCACCGAGGATGTAGCTCAGTGGGACAGTCCCCCGGGTTCAATCCCAAGTACTGTAAAAAAATATTTTAAAACAATAAAATTAGTTCCAGAAAGCCTGGGTGGTACAGTTAAGACTCAAGTAAATATATTTTATGCCCAGTAATGGGAACACAGTTTCTTCTACTACATCTTTAGGGCAGAGGTTTGAATTAATCTAATTTGAAATTGGGCTGGGTTTGGTCTGTTGATGTGATTGCCCTGTGGGCCACAGGTGTTAAATTATATGGAGGCGCTCTGTGTTTAGTATTTTGTTAAAAGATTGGCAGGTTAAACAGCATGAGGCAACAGGAAAATCAGTGGTTTGATGTTTTGTTGAAATAGCATTCTGCCAATCATCCAGCCAGGCAGTTTATTTTTATATCTCTCTGACCTGCCATCAGGGTCAAATTCACTTCAATAACTTAGGCAGAGTCCACCAAAGTACTGGACATACTTCTAGAAAATATCTATTTTCCTCAGCACTATCAAAGCTAAGATTCTGCTGGTGCAAAAAATGTCCATGTGATTTTTTTCAGCATTAAAGTTCTCCTAAATTTAGTCTTAAATCTTTCCATCTTAAATTACACCAGTTCCCTTGCTGTTCCATCAGCTACCCCTCACTGTCTTGAACCACACACAACCTATCATAAAGTTCTTCAGCTTTTATTTAAATGAGTGAGTTTTAGAGTTACTGTTGGAAGAGGAAATATTTCTTGTCTTCTTAGTAAAAAAAAATTATATATATATATATATATATATATATATATATAAATTGAATACATTTTCGGTCAAAAATATCAATTAATTGACAGGACAGAAATAATATAAAATAAATAAAATAAGTCAGTGTGGAATCTCAGTGTGGTAGTAGAACTCTATGGTGGGGCAATAAAAAGTTTTTGTCATGCCTTGATGCTATTTCTGTGCTAATTCTATAATAGCTATTTGGGGAAAGAAAAAAAAAAAACATGGACAATATTCAGAAAGCTGAGTTCTGATTTTAGCATTAAAAATTATGTGAACTTACACTTGGTTCATCTACATCAAAATTTTTCATAAATATACAAAATGAGATAAGCCAAAAAGATTTCTAAGGGCCTTTCTGATCACTAAATTATTTAGAGGGCAGAACTTCTTACTCCCGTCCAACTGTAACCTAGTACTATCAGTAATTTCAACATTAAAAATGATTTTCTGCACCAGGATTTAGGGGAAAATACCCACAAAAATATTTGTTGCGGAACGTGAGATCATGTACTTATTGTTGTACAAAGCCATTATTTATTTGTGTTAGTCATTTAGAACACTGATTATTTACTGACTTGACATAGAGAAAAAAGAACTATAACAAATGAAGTTGCTCTGAAACATATAACATTAAATAAAAAAAATCCAGATTGCCATATACATGTTATTTCTCTTCCTTATTTAACACCTTTTGAACAAACTATTTCATTGTTATGCCCTAATGTGGCACAAATACTGAATTCCCCAAATGTAAAATGAATTTTTCACATTCCAAAGAGACTTTGCAAGTTTCCAGTGACCTGCTTCTTAGGCAAAGAAAATGTCATTTTCTTCAGATAATTTTGAGTTGAGAGAAGGTAAATTACAATGACTCTTTAAAAATTTAAATTGATTTTAGTAAATTAAGTATTGACAGTGTATTTCTTTGGAGAACCTGATACTTGAAAAACCAGAGATCTGTCATTTCTGGGAGAATTTTTTTTTTTCTTGACACTAAGAATATGTAGACAGAGGTGGTGGAGTGGAGGAAAGGTGGATTCCAAGCAGTGCTATGGTGAGGACCAAAGCAGTGGATGTGGAGCTTCTCAGCAGGTGGGTGAAAGTGGGATTTGACTAAAATTCAATATTGGGCACTTAAGGATTTAGAAATTGGGTACGATAAACCAAAAACAAAGAATACATTGGAGCCATTGGATTCACCACAGATAGAAGGGGAACAGTGTTTGTATGAGAAATGTTGAGAACAAAAATGGTCCTAGAAGATGTGTGGGGGAAAGGTGCACTCATACGTTGCTGGTGGGAGAACAAATTGGTGCAACCACTATGGAAAACAGTATGAAGATTCCTCAGAGAACTTGGAATGAAACCAGTATTTGACCCAGTCATCCCACTCCTTGATATAATACCCAAAGGACTTAAAATAGCATAGTACAGTGACTCAGCAACATCAATGTTTACAGTAGTTCAACCCATGATAGTTAAACTATGAAACCAATCTAGGTGCCCTTCAACAAATGAGTAAATAAAGAAAATGTGGTACAAAAACACAGTAGAATATTAATCAGCCTTGAAGAAGAATGAAATTATGGCATTTACCAGTAATAGATGGAGCTAGAGAATATCGTGTTAAGGTAAATAAGCCAATCTCAAAAAACCAAAGGCTGAATGTTTTCTCTGATATGTGGATACTAATTCACAATAACAGGAGGGTGGGCTTGGGAAGAATAGAAACTCTGGAATAGATAGAGGGGAGTGAGTAGAGGGGAGAGGTATATGGGAGTAGAAACTATGGTAGAATGAATCGGACATTAATATTGTATGGGCATCCAATGTTACCTGACCAGTGTGATTCTGTATCATCTACAACTAGAAGAATGAGAAATTATACTCCATTTATGTATGATGTGTCCAAATGTGTTCTACTGTCATGTATAACTAATTACAACTTAAATAAATAAAAAGAAAAATGCTGCCCAATCTTAGCTGATTCAGAGGCTGTACTGTGCATTGGTGCTTAAAAGCATGCTTTGTTTCTCAACTGTCATTTGAGAGCTGAGGCAAGAGCCATCTGGGGGTAATTGTGACTAGAGGAATCTGGACTCAGGAAATGAGAAGAAAAAAGAAACACTGCCACAATATCTCAGCAGTTGCCTTTCATGTGACATAGGCTATGCCTGGTGGAACATTAGTGAAATAGGCACGGAGTAGACTGTACACCGGGGCCTTTGAGTCAGAAGGGTGAAGGGAAACCAGACTCATTTCTCCTTTGTCTGGCAGCTCATGTGACTATCTGAAGCAGGCCAGAAGTCTGAACCGGTAGAGGTGAATACACTCAGTGGCTAAGCCCAGGAAGACTGTGCTTGCCCTCAGTGAGTGGAAGACCAGTCCCTTGCCACAGATTAGATTTCTTGGGAGGCAAGAAGCAGACTTTCATTAGACCTCAGCTACTATCAATCTCATCTAAGGCAGCCGACACCCAACAAAGCCCCTGAGGCCTGATTAGACCTACGCCCCATCTGCTAGAACTCACCCAACAGAACTTGCAGAAATTGTACACTGATGGTGCACCAAACTGGTGTGAATAGACAAAATAACCAACTGACAGTACTTCCTAACTCATCCTACCTCCTACTGGTGAGAAGGGAAGCTGCGTCTTATATTAATCCACTTCAATCTTGAGCCACTGTAGCCAGAAAGTTAGAGAGTATCACAGAAACAAGACAGGGTTAATGACCCCCACCCCTTCCCTGCTCTATCAGTGCATAACTCAAGAAAAATTGGAACAAAAGAGACATAGACAGTGACCACTCTATCAAGTCAACTACTTAGACGGAATCAGTGGAGACTGTCCCTTTGTTCTTTATGACAATTTTTTAAATATTTTTAATTTTTTTAAAAATTCTGTGTGTATACATATGTGCATGTGCATGTGCACCAGCCTGTGAATTCTTACTGAGCTAACTGGCCCAGGAATATCTATACATATTTATTTATTTTTCTCTCATTTTTAGCATTTTAAAAGTGTAATTTTCTATTTTTTTATTATTTTTTTTTACTAGCATTGTCTTTTGAAAGTTTGAGGTTTGGGGATTGAATATTTTGATTTGGTTTCCTATTATTTTCATTTGTTTTATTTGTCTTATTTTTATTTCTCTCTTATTTTCTTCTGCTATTAGCTGAGTTCTATTGTTCTCTCTCCCTCACTTCAAAACTTTCTTTCTTCTATTTCCCCCTTATTTTTTATAAGTATTACTGGCTACATCTCTTCTGTATTCTCTGTTCATTTTCTGAATTTGTAAAGTCTTTTTTAACTTCCTAACATATTTTCTTTTCTCTTAATTAACTGTATTTTTCCAACGTTCAGAACTAATTAGCTTATATAACTCCTGCCCCCAATATTGATGCTGATAAATTCATTACAACTATGAATGATACAGTTAATACCTGCTGTTTGCTTTAAGGCCAGATGTATTTATTGTTATTGTTTTTTACTGTTGACAGTTGCAGAACCTGCCTTTTCTGTATTTAATGTTGAAGATGTCATAGTGGGTATTTATTTTAATGCCAGGTATTGTTTGCAATGGTTATTACTATTGTTTATTTTGGCCCATTCTGGGAGGTACTGGGATCCTAAGGGCACACTAAAAGTTCAGATATTATATATTCTGCTGCTGAAATAAACATTCCTTAACATTACTCCAACTCAAAGAAGTGAAGAGACTAAATAAAGCTCCAAACCAATAACAAAGACCTGAGGAGGAAAACTCAGGGACAACAAATTGGTGCAACCACTATGGAAAACAGTATGGAGATTCCTCAGAAAACTTGGAATGGAACCAGTATTTGACCCAGTCATCCCACTCATGACATCTACTCAGACATCAAGAACATAGAAGTCCCAGATCAAATAAGATAGTTACACAGAAAAGGACATGCACAAATAGGTAGGGGATTCCACCTCAATTGTTGCACAAGTTTAAGACCTCTGAAAACATGAAGAAGGGGCAAACAAATCTCCCCCCAAATTCAAAATATCCCAAGAAGGGATTCCACTGATAGTGAGGTGGATGAAAGTCCAGAGAAAGACTAGTAAGAACTGATTATTAAAAAGTTCAATGAACTAAAGATCTAAGGAAGGAATTAAGAGAGCCATGACAGGTGATGAAAGATCATCTTAATAAAAAAAAAAAGAAATAATGAAAAGAAATCAAGCAGGACACCTGGAAATGAAAGACATATTGATCAAATTTAAAATTCACTTGAAGGAATAGCTAACAGATTGGGATGCATAAAAAAAATAGAACCTCAGCTCTTGAAGACAGAACAGGTCACACTAAGAGATAAACAAATAAGTCTCACTTCTGTTATCTCAGTTCAGACCCTAATATTAACGAGGGCCAGAAATGACATATTTTAAGTCCTAAAAGAAAAAAGCTGCCAGACAAATTTGCTATACCTAGGAAAGCTCAGTTTCAAATTCTATAGGGAAATCAAAACTTTCCACAATAAGAATAAACTAAAAGAATTAATGAGCAACAAAACACCACTACAAAGAACACTCAAAGATAAACTGCACAAGGAGGAACAAAAAAGAAAAATTCCAAAAGCTCTCAAACAGAGGAAGTTTAACATAATATACACTAAATGAGAACCAGGACAAGACAAAATGTAGTAAAAAGCCCCCAAATGGCAGGAAACCCCAAACATATATTCACACTAATGCTGAATGTTAATGCTCTCAATTCTCAAAAGACACACATTAGCAGACTGGATGAAAAAAAAAATCTAACCATATGTTATTTTTGAGAGACTCATAGGCAAAGACATCTATATGCTGAAGGTAAAAAAAGGGCAAAATTTATTCCAGGTATATGGTTGTTTTTTAAAAAAAGTAAGAATACCTATTTTTATATCTGATAAAGACAATTTCAAGAAAAAAATTAATCAGAAGAGACAAGTTCACTACATCCTAGTAAGGATAACAATTAAACAAGAAGATATGAAGACAGTAAACATTTATGCCCCAATGTCAACATACCCAATACATGGAAAAAATACTTCATAACATTAAATCTCACATAGATTCAAACACAAAAATGCCAAGTAATTTTAATAAACTCTTATCACCAATACACTGGTCATCAAAACAAAATCAATGGAGATATCTCCAATCTAAACAACATTTAAAACATATGAACCTAACTGACATCTACAGAATATTACTACAAAAAACATCTTGATTTTCCTTCTTCTCAGCTGCAAATGGAACCTTTCCAAAGTAGAGCATATTCTATGCCATAAAGAAAAGCTAAGCAAACACAAAAATTGATATAATCTCTTGTATCCTAACAGACCATAATGAAGTAAAGCTAGAAAGCAACAGCAAGAAAAATAACATGAACCACATAACACGTGGAGATTAACCAATACACTCTGAAATGATGATTGAAGAAGAAATGAGAATAGATTAATAAATTCTTAGGAAATAAATCAGAACAAAGACAAACTGTCAAAATCTCTGGGACAATATGAAAGGAATCCTAAATTTTATATTTATTGCACTTAGTGCCTACATTAAAAAATTAGATCCCAAGAAAGCTTTTGCTCAAACTAAGAAAATAAAAACAAGTTTAACTCCAAATTAGTAGAAAACAGAAATTAAGACCAGAGACAGAATCAATAAAATTACAAATAAGAAAATAATACACAGGCTTAATGTAATTAAGAATTGGTTCTTTGAAAAAATTAACCAACATTTAGCCAAACTAAGTTGAAGAAAGTGAAAAGAAGCAAATCAGTAAGATCAGAGATAAAAAAAATGAGATATCATCACAGAACCTTCTGAAATCCAGAGGATAATCAGAATCTATTTTGAAAAAAATTATATACCAACAAACTGGAAAATATAAATGATACTGAAAAATTTCAAGATACATGTAACCACCCAAATTGAATCTGGAAGATATAGAAAACCTAAATGAACCTATGAAATGAAATTGAAACATCAATTAAAAGCCTTCCAACAAACAAACAAAAAGCCAAAAGCTGATGGACTGTCAGCTGAGTTCTTCCAGACCTTTACAGAAGAACTAATACCAGTCTTTCTCAAATTATTGCATGCAATTGAAATGGAGGAAACACTTCCAAATTCACTTTATGAAGCCAGTATAATTGTAATACCAAAACCAGACAAAGATACATTAAGAAAACTACAGACCAATATCCCTGATGAAAACAGATGCAAAAATTCTTAACTATTAGTATCCCAAAACACATTAAAAAATAATATGCTATGATCAAGTGGCTTTCATTCCTGGTTGATTCAACATATAGAAATCAAAACAAATATACAAATCAATACATGTAATTCATCACTTAAACAGAATTAAGAATGAAAATCCCATGATGATCACAATGGATGCAGAAGAGTCCTTTGAAAACACCTAATACTCATTCATGTTAAAAACACTGGAGAAGCTAGAGATCAACACAACTTACCTCAACAATATAAAGGCCATTTATGGCAAATCCAAAGTCAACATCATACTAAATGGGAAAGAAAACAGCATTCCCTATAAATTCAAGAATAAGACAAGGCTGGCTACTTTCACCACTCCTATTCAATAGAGTCCTCGAAATATTAGCCAAAGCAATAAGTCAAGAATAGAATATCAAAGTGATCAAAAGGAAAAGGAACTATCAAACTATCTCTGCCAATGACATGATCCTATATCTAGAAGACCCAAAAACTTCACCAGAAGACTTATATTGTTTATAAGTAAATTTAGCAACACACATAAATCAATGTTTTTTTCTATACTATTAGAGTGATTCAGAGCCAAGGAAGAAACTAGGAAAATAATCCCATTCATAATACTCTAAAAAAAGTTAAAAAAAAAGAAACACCTTGACAATGAACATAATCAAGGAGTTATGACAACTCTACAGTGAAAATACATAATACTGAAGAAAGCAATTGAAGACTTAGAAGACATTGGAAAGAAATCCCATGTTCTTGGATAGGCTGAATTATTGTTGAAAATGGCCCTACTACCAAAAGCAATATATAGATTCAATGCAATCCCCATTGAAATTCTCAATACATACCAATGACATTCTTTGTGTGTGTGTGTGTGTGTGTGTGTGTGTGTGTGTGTGTGTGTGTGTGTGTATGGATGAATTATATTCAGATTAAATTTGTCTTTAGCATTCTTCAGTTTTTCTATTTTTTATGTAAGTTTATTTATTTATTTACATATGACAGCAGAATGCATTATAATTTTTATTACATATATCAAGCACAATTTTTCATGTCTCTGGTTGTATAAATAGTATATTCACACCAATTGGTGTCTTCATACCTGTACTTGGAACAGTAGTGATCTGTGGCACAATAATTAAAATAAAAAATCAATAAATGGGATGGACTCAAACTAAAAAGCTTCTTTTCAGTAAAAAAAAAAAAAGAAAAAGAAAAGAAAAGAAAGAAAACCAATCTGTGAGGTAAATAGAGACCCTACATCTTGGGAGCAAATCTTTACCCTTCACACATCAGATAGAGCACTAATCACTAGGGTATATAAAAAAAACTCAAAAAGCTAAACATCAAAAAAACAAATAACCCAATCAATAAAGGGCCAAGGGCCTGAAGAGACACTTCTCAGAAGATGATGTACAATCAATCAACAAATAGATGAAAAATGTTCATCTTCACTAGCAATTAGAGAAATGCAAATCAAAACCACTCTAAGATTTTATCTCACTCCAGTCAGAATGGCAACTATTGGTATGCATACATACCAATAACATTCTTTACAAAATTAGAAAAGGATTGTTAAATTGATTGGGAAGAATAAGAGATGTAGAATAGCCAAAGCAATATTAAGCAAGAAAAGCAAAGCAGGAGGCATCCCAATATCTGATCAGAAATTATACTACAGATCTGTAGTAAGCAAAACAGCATGATATTGACATCAAAATAGCCATACAAGACAAAGACAAATATACATGCCTATAGCCATCTGATATTTGACAAAAATGCCAAAAAAAAAATACTTAGGGGAGAATAGATACCCTTTTTAATAAATGGTGCTGGGAAAACTGGATAACTATAGGTAGAAAAAAGAAACTAGACCCCTATCTTTCACCCTATGCAAAACTCAAATGGGAATGGATCAAAGACTTAGGAACAAGACCCAAAATTTTACAACTTCTAGAAGGAAACAGAATCAATACTCTGGCAACTACTTCTTAACAAGACCCCTCAAACTCAAGAAATCAAGAATCAATAAGTGGAATGCCATCAAAGTAAAAAGTTTCTGCACATCAAGGGAACCAATTAAGTGCCTTAATACAGCATCTATAGAATGGGAGAAAATCTTGGCCAGCTACTTATCTGATAGGGGGTTAATATCCAGAATATACAAAGATATCAAAACACTCAACACTAAAACTCAAAATCAAATAACCCAATCAATAAATGAGAAAAAGAACTCAACAGGAATTTCTCAGAAGAAGTAACACAAATGGCCTACAAATATACTTAAAAATTGTTCAACATCTCTAGCAATCAGAAAAATGCTAATCAAAATTGCAATAAGACTTCATCTCACTCCAGTCAGAATGTAAATGATTAATAATAATAGGAACATAATAAATTCTTGTGAAATTGTGGGGAAAAAGGTACACTTGTACATCATTGGTGGGACTGAAGAATAGTACAACCACTCTGGAAAACAGTGTGGAGATTCCTCCAAAAAAAAAAAAAAAACTAAACTAAAGATAGAACCACCACATAACCCACTTATCCCTCTTCTTGGTATTTTCCCAATAAAATTGCCATATTATAAAAATATAGCCACATCAATATACATAGCAGCACAATTCACAATAGCTAAATTATCGAATTAATCCAGGTGCCTATAAATAGATGGATTGATAAAGAAATTATGGCATATAAGCTCAGTGGAGTTCTACTGGGCCACAAAAAAAGAAAGAAAGAAATTACAGCATTTGCCAATAAATGGATAGAATGGAGAATATGATGCTAAGTGTTTAAATAAGCCAAACTCAGAAACACAAAGTTTGAATGTTTTCTCTCTCCACATTCATATGCAGAGGGTACAGTAAAAGAGAGGGAAAAGGGAGTGAAAGATAGGATTATATAAATAACTCAAATACAAATTAATAGGTGAGTGAAAGGGTGTTTAGTAGAGGAAGGAGAACTGGAGAGGGGAGGAAGGAAGGGAAGGAAAAGTTGGAGGGAAAAGGTGGGGGATTTTGAACTGAAATAGATATCCCTTCATACATGAATTTGTTGGAACGAACCCAACTACTAAGTATAACTACAAAGCACTAAAAAATAAAAAAAATATATTTATTTATTTTGAATCCTCAAATCTGAAATAGAGTATTAGAAATAAGTTGGTAAGAACAATACCATGTTTTCTAAACTTTTTCAAAGTATTCTGCATGATTAAATATAATTATAATTTTACAAATGTTAAAGTAAAATATAACATAAAATTGTATATATACATATCATATGATTAAAAAAACCATAAACATTCATAACAATTACCTGGTTTAAAGTGAAGAAAATCAATTAAAAAAAAAAGAAAGAAAACCCTGTCCCTCTATCCCAGTTCCATTGCCAAAGCCTTCAACCTGCCCTGGCTTCTATTCACATGAAATGTGAATGGCAGGTTTTCTGAGGCAAAACGTAAACAGTAAATAGAGACCGTCTTATCCTGTCTATATTTATTGCTTTCATATGCGTTCAAACAATTGGATTCTGTATTTTATTTAAGCCTTATGGTTTCTCTCAATGGTAAGATTGATCATTATCAAGTTCCATTGGCATGGTTGGAAGTGAGAGTGAAAATTTTAAGTAATTGTAGTATTAGAATGCTTATTTGAAAAATGGAAGACATAAAAACATTGAAAGAGAATGTAAAAATTTTCTGTGATCATGAAGTAAGGATTTTCTAGATCAAGAATTGGAATTTTGAACACAAAAACTTGTGAATCTTTAAGAAAAGTTGTACTGTTTTTGTTAAATCTTATCCATACACCAAAGAGGAAAATTAAAGTTCCAACAATCCTAACTTAAAGCAGAATACAATCTTGAGTAAATATATATTTATGAATATCCACTTAAATAAAATATTACATGTGTGGTTTGGGACATATAGCTCAATGGTAGAGCACATGTTTAGCCTACATAAAGCCCTGGATTCAATCTCTAATACTAATAAATAAATGAATGGAATTAAAATAAAATATTAAAAATGAAAAAATATCCACGAATTAGGTGTTGATAAAATGTGTTTTTAAAGGAATATATCATATGGGATATCCTGGAAATAAAAATGTCTCCTAACCTTTCTTCACATGAATTCTAACACTATTGTCTTGACCAACAGTTGTGAGTTCAATATACTAATAAATTAATGTATTTTAAATACCCAAATAAGTGGCTGCCAAATGTACTTTTGAAATGGAAAATATGGCATGCCTTTTGTGGCATGTTACAATGCTTATAGTGTTTTTCACTTTCTTCACTATTTTATAAAGACTCTTTAAGGTAGTTCCATATGCTTTGAAAGAAAAAGAAAGTGGATGTGAGATATAGCCATAGGAATTTACCATGGATAATGAAGAATTCATGACAAAGTCAGAAAATAAACTCCAGAATTCTGTTTAAGCCTAAACCTCAGACTCTTTATTACCTTTAGAAAAGATGAATATGTTGGGAATATATCCCAGGAGCTTTGCCTTTACCCTACATCTCTTTATTTACCTTCAGGAATTTGAATATATAAAATGAATTACATAAGGTACAGCTTCTGAAGCTTAGAATGAAATGTTGTGGAAATGCCTGCATTAAAAGCATAACTGAATGTCCCTTTCTTGATTTTCATATACACTCACAGTGGGTCCTACCTTTTCCATAGGTCTTCTCTTCAGGAAGTTAAGGAGTTCTCAATGGGAATCTCATATAAGCACAGACAAACCTGTTTGTAGAGCTCAACACGAACACGAATGGTATCCTTGAAATTGCTGGTATGTTATCTTTGGGATCAAGAACAGTTCTCCTTGAAATTGCTGGTATGTTATCTTTGGGATCAAGAACAGTTCTCCTTGAAATTGCTGGTATGTTATCTTTGGGATCAAGAACAGTTCTCCCCAAAGGGCCCAGTGAATTCCTTGAACTGCTCCTCTAGACATGACAAATTCTGATAATGTTCTACTTCTATTCATGAGGTTTTCTTTCGTGTAAAATATTTATGAGATATTTGATACCTCCAAACAATTAGAATTTCAAATTTTTACATAAGACTAGAATGAGTAAGATTCTCTTATTTGTGTGAAACATACTGGGAGAGACACTCAAAAGCAGTAATGCTTGTCTGGAATGTGACACAAAGCTTGTTGAAACAAACCTTGTCCACACTGTAGAGCTGAATTTCATAGTACCTATGTTAGGAAATAAATAGGCACAAATGATGATATACATACAACTTCACTTCCCTTCTCACAAATAAGCCATTATTAAATTCTTGGTTCAAGACAAGCCCTCTCCTAATTAGTGCCATTGCAAGAATTTATCAGAATAGATCAGCAATCTTTGAAAAGGCTAGAGATATCTCAATTTCTTAGATACTAGTTGGAACATCCCACCAATGAAATCTCACAAATAATTTCATCTGAACATTGAAAAAAGACAGGCTCAAAAGTAGCTCTACAAAAAAAAAAAAAAAAGCACAATGTCCATGTCAGCTACATATAGTTGGTGTCATTAGTTGTCATAGAAGCAGATACTCATGGATGGCATAGCCCTTCAACTGGTAACAAGACAATAATGATCCTCATTTTCAAATGATTGATATCCCTACTGATAGTATTGTATTTTATATACTTGAGTCATTTATACTGAATTATCATACCAATTTCTATTTTATTTTACTGAACCTAGTAACAAACTATGTATAATTTTGTAAAAATTGAGTTTTTTTCTTTCAATAAAGCTTTCTTTCTTAGAATAGAAAAATGGATTAAATTGTTCTGTAAGAAACTTTCAGAATATAAGTCTAAGCTAAGCAAAACTTTTTAACATTTTCCTTGGAACATATAAGTGTTCAAAGATTACCATTTCATAGTTTTGCTAATTTTCCAAAAAAGAATGATTCAGATAATTGCTATGATTTTTTTTATCTTTAGGTGTGATCACTTGTACTATGCTATTATTCTGTCACAAAATAAAAGGTTAAAAAGTCCTTAGTAATTTCCTGAAATGAGCCACCTTATTTAGTTTAAGAATCAGAAAGATTAGAATCTTTTAAAATGCATTTTGCTCAGAGATGTAAATACCTTAAAAAGTGAGTGGGAGAATGAGGAGAGTAGATTCAGTTGTAGTTTTTACTAAAAAATGCAGCTTTATTTGAATAAACATAATTGTATTTTACAATAAATGCACAAGTGAGTTTTTATTTCACTGGCAACTGCTTTCATTCTAATTGTCATATAACTTTCGAAATCTAAAATGTCTAGATTTTGGTTTCAGGCCAAGGGAAAGCACTATTGTTGCTTATGGACTGAATGTATATATCACTCCAAATTCATACATCCCCAGGGTGACATCATTTTGAGCTGGGAGCTTTGAGAAGAAATTAGATCATGAGTATATTGCCCCCATAAATGAGATTAGTTTACTTATTATTTATTAATCTAATTAGTTATACATGGTAATAGAATATATTTTGACATATCATATATGTATGGAGTATAACTCTTCATTCTTCTGGTTTTGTTTGATGTAGAATTACATTGGTCATGTAACCATACATGCACACAGGATAGTAATATCTGATTCATTCTATTTTTCTGTTTCCATTTCCCCTCCCTTCCTATCATTCCCATTTGTCTAATCTAAACTATTTCTACTGTTCTCTAACTCCCTCTCTAATTGTGAATTAGCATCCACATATCAGAAAAAATACATTCAGCATTTGACTTTTGGGGATTGACTTATTTCACTTAGTATGATATTCTCAAGTTGCATTCATATACTGGCAAATGCCATAATTTCATTCTACTTTATGACCAAGTAATATTCCATTGTGTATATATACCATATTTTCTTTATCCATTCATCTGTTGAAGGGCATCTAGGTTGGTTCCATAGTGTAGCTATTTTGAATTGAGCTGCTATAAGCATTGAGTATAAACTAAAAAAACAAAAAGTCAGTTCTCTATATAGATACCTATCTACCTATGTTTATTGCAGTGCAACTCACAATAGCCAAGTCATGAAATCAGCCTAAGTAACTGTCAATTCACGAATGCATTTTAACAAGAGTGGTATATATACATGATGGAGTCTTCTTCAGCCACACAAAAGAATGAAAGCCTGTCATTTGTAGGAAAATGGATGAAACTGGTGATTATAATGTTAAACAAAGTAAATCTGACTCAGAAAAGCAAGTGTGGGATATTTTTCCTCATGTAGGGAGTATATAATTTTTTTTTCAAAGATGACATGAAAGTAAAAGGGAAATAATAAAAGGAGAAGAAGGGAATTGGGGAGAAAGAAGGGGAGAATAAGGGAAGGTAATGAGGGATGGATATGATCAAAGTATGTTATTTATGTTATTTGCATGCAAGAATATACCACAATGAAATCCATTATTCTATATAATTAAAAGGTACTGTCTAAAAATAAAATGAAATACTACATCTGCAATTTCAAATACATAATTGTCTGCTGTTGGTGCAATGCTGCATAGGATTCTCAGCCATAAACTCTCACAGGGGTCTTAGAAAAAGCACCAGCAGTCTTCTCCTCATTGACAGCAGTGCCCAAGTTCATTCTCTCCATAAGAGCAGATTCACCTCACAGCCCAGTTTCAGTGTGTGAGCTAAAGTATTTATGTCCTTAATCAGTTGGTTCAGTTGTACCTAGCACCACAGATGCATAACTTTCCCAGAACTGTTGAGACTGATGACATTCCACAAACCAGTTGACAAAATACAGACGTAGTTGAAAATAGAAGAATTAAATTTGAACATAGATCCTTTGTGACCTTGAATTAAAAACTTAAATGGACTGAGTGTCATTCTCGTTATCTTTAAAATAAGTTCAAAAATTTGTTTCCTTCGGTTATTAGAACAGTTAAATTAAGTAACAAATAGCAATGATCTTCAAAATATTAAACACTTGGAAGATATTATTTAAAATGGACTAATTTATTTAAGAGATTATTTAAAATGATAATAATATTAATTATTATCTTTCAACTATGCAGTAATCCACTCATGTTCCTCTTATTGTATCAAACTAAAATTCCACAGGGAATTTTAACTTGAAAATTACGAATTGTTTCCCTCAGTTTTCTTTTTTCTTTTTTTTTCTTCCTGTAACCTATGCAAGCTCCCAATCCCATTTAAAATCATTATCTTTAGTGTTTTACAAGATAGACATATGGTCCTGTTTTTTAAAGACACGAGTAAAATTAAAATATACTACTTTACATTAAAACATTCAAAGACTTAACAAGATGGCATAAGATTCACTCCTTTTTTTCTAGGAGGAAAATCATGTTGAACAAAATCATATTACTCTCTGAAGCCTCTCAGTTCTTTGAATATTATGCAGAGAATGGTCTACCAGAGATATTAATCACGCTGGAAAAGCATATCACAGAGAGAGCTCTGTTAGAGTACAATGAATTTTATTTTATTTTATTTTTTTAGAGTAAATGAGGGAGTAGCTTTTTGCCTGTTTAAGCTGAAACATTTGCATTTCAATTGACATTATCCTTTTCAGCTTGAGATTTCTCAGCACAGCTCTCTCAGGAAAGTGGCTCCTTACTGAATTCTCTTGTTTTGAAATTTGCCTACCAGTCAAGAGGATACTCAGGAAACAGCACTGATTATTGGATTATTTCAGACTGTTCTAAGGACAAGTTTACATCATGAAAGCACATGGTATCGAACCACAAAGAAGAGACATGCATGGTAATTGCCAACATTAATAAAGAGCTGATTAGTGGACTCTTAGCAAAACAGAACTGTAGGAAACGGAATGGTAACCATCTTCCTCCTAATTTCCTTACAGGAGAAACAGAAAAAAATGATCAGAAACAAACTCACTTTGTATATACCTCAAAAGCTATTAGAAGTCATCTGGCATATCCACACACCCAACTCAGCCTCCCAATACTGGACAGGTCATGAGAACAGAAGGACATTTAAGAAGGCAGCCATTCCTATTTCCTCCTTTATACCTGCAAGAACTGAGTCTCAAGAGGTGGAATGATCTACCCAGGACTCCAGGGAGAATTGATCTCAGACCAGTGGCCTAAAAACAGGTCCCTGATTTCTAGTATATGCTGACGACTTTGTTTTCTGTGAAAATCAACATCTGACTGGTTGGTGGATGTTCACTGGTAATAAACCCCTTAAGTTTATTCATGACTCACCAAGCAGGGAGTGGTGATTGAACTGCTTCAACAGAGGAAGAAAGGGAAGCAAACTAATAAAAAATTTCTCCAGGTTCCCTCAGCGTAAGCAGCTCTTTATTGGTACCATTTACTGTGCTTGCCTCTATCCTGCGCCTACCTCCTTTGCTAAGTCACTAATTCTTAATATCTGCTGTTTAGCTTAACCATTTGTGAGACTAGTTAAAATAACAGATACTGGGGCTCTCCTTAGGCCTAATGAATAAGGATCTCCTAGGGAAAGGCCCAGTTGTCTTTAATTTTAAGAAAGTGATTCTGATACATGGTAAGGTTAAGGATGTGTTTTCCAGGATATAGTTCCTAGAAAGCAGGAATAATTTCTTTATTCTACAACTTAATGGCCAACATGAAGTAGACTTTAGTAAGTTTAATAAGTTAATGGATAATAGAATGGGTTTCAAATCAAGCAAAAGCAAGGAGCCACAGGAAAGATTTAGACTTATGAAATAAAAAGGAGAGAAAAAAAATCACAGAACTTGAAACTTGGAGGGAATGCTAAAGGTCACTTAGTCTAATATCCACATTTTAGTATGAAGAAAATGAGACTTATAAGATTAAGCGATTCTCCCATGACCACACAAGTAATTGGAGCTCTTGAAGGAAGACTATAATTCGAAGGATCTAGGGTAAGCCCCTGGTTGTGGAGGCTGATTCTCAGGACTGGCTGTAGCATCTGGAAACCTGTTACAAATGCCTACTATTAAGCACCACTGCAGATGTACCAAGTCAGAAACTCTGGGGATGGGTCCCAGTGATCTATTTTAACAAATTTCCAGGTAATTCTGGAGCATTACGGGAAAATAAAATTTAAAACAAAATAACAAAAAACCTATCCTTATCCATTTGTTTGAGAAAGTCACTCTAATAATGTTCATGTCAATTTGTTATAACTTGAAACCATTCTCTATTTTAGAAACATTCCAAGGCAATGTACTATATCTTTAGGGCAGACATATTAGTCAGGGTTTTCTAGAGAAATGGATAGGATATGTGCATATGTGTATTATAAAAAGGTAATATATTAGATTGGCTTACACAACCAGAAGCTACATAGTTCCACAGTGGCATCTGCAGGCTGGAGACCAGGAAGAACCACTAAAGTGGCCTCTCAGTTGAAGGAGCTGATGCCTCAGAACAATAGGGAATAAGGATACAGTCCCAGTCTGAGACCAAAGGTCTGAAAACTTCCTGGAGAATTTCTGGTCATAATCCACTTTGGAAGGGTGAAAGATCTGGGCTCGATGTCCTTAGCAAATGCAGCTGTAAATGGAAGGATTCACTCAAGAAGAACCAGGTTTATGCTACGGCTTCCTTGTTCTTCCACTATCTTGTTCTGTCTGGGCCCCAACCTAATTTACTTTGCTGCCCACAATTAGAGCTTGTCTCCCCACAGTTTGCTGTCCCTAATCATTCCTAGAAACACCCTTCCTGACACACCCTCTTTGTCTTAAGCATCTCTGTAGCCAATCAAGTTGACAATTGAGATTAAATAAATATCACAGTAGGTGAGTAGAAATTTACCTAAAATCAATGTTCTGTTTTATTATGCCATTTCCCTTTTGAAATTTGTTTGTTTTTCCTGGAACCTTTTAGAACTTCTGCAGATGTGAGTTTCTATGACATTTCCATAAATTCTATCCCCCACCATTGTATCCCATCAATAACTATGAAGCTCAAACTCCTTAGCTATACTCATACTCATTATGCTATGCTTTGTCTTGTCAGATAAGGTCTACACTACTCTACCAGTGTACACACATATTTTGTCATGGTTATGTATCTCCTGGCCCAGGCTATAAGAGTTATCAAACAAACCGACACTTCTTATTTTTTAATGTTCAAGTTCTTGTATGGTGGTTATGTTAAATGAAAAATTTGTGAGGCAATTATTTTAGACTGAGTTTCTAATTTAGGCTCCAGCAGACCAGAACAAACCAGAATGGAGTCGTTCATATTAGTTGCTACTTATGCAAATTGAACTGAGAATTAGGCCATGTAGTATCAGGGTTCTCTAGAGGAACAGAACCAATAGGAAGTATAATTATAAAAAGGGAACTTAGTAGATTGGCTTACATGACCAAAAGCTGGGTAGTCCATAATGTCTGTCTGTAGGCTGAAGAGCTAGAAGAACTAGTAGCTGCACAGTCCAAGAGGCTGAAGCCTAAGAACAAGAGGCATCAAAGGTGCTACCCTAGTCTGAGACCTAAGGCTTCTGGAAAGTCCCTGGATAATCACTGGCAGAGTCCACCTTGGAAGAATGAACAGGTGAGAGTCTGATATCCTTAGGCAATCACCACAGCAATCAAGAATCCATGCAAGAAGAATGGAGCTTGCATCTGCTGCTGCTCCCTTGTTCTTCCAAGTTTTATTCAATCCAATCCACATCCTATTAGACAGTGCTGCCCAGGCTTAGAGAGGGATTCCACTTCAGTTTGCTAACCCACATGACAATCATTCCTAGACTTGCCCGCATGGACACACTCAGAAGTCTCTTAATCTCTTGGTATCTCTTAACCCAATCAAGCTGGCAATTCAAATTAAGCATTACAGGCCAGTTTTCCAAACAATAATAGATTTACAGCAAACAAATATGAAGGGCTTTCTCTCCTGAGTTGGCATGATAAGGAAGTTCCCTTTGTCCTAGGAGGAAATTAACCTAAAGCACCTAATTTTAATCAATCTTCTTTCCACACTAGGCTGTTTCCTTCTTTCTGCTTAAGCGTCCTTATCAAAATCAATTGGCAGAGCCCAATTCATAAAATACCAATCAAGACCTATTAGATCATTCAACTTAATTTAGCTAAATATTCTTTGACAATTGGTAATATAGGCTCTTAAAGTGAAAATACAGAATTCAAATTCTAGCAATAATATATATTAGCTACATGACCTTGGAAATTATTTAACTTTTAAATATCTTAGATTAGAAATGTATAAACTTTATTTCTAATATTTGATGTACAGAAAACTATAATAGATTTTAGCTGGTTCTACTATAGAAAATATAACATTTTTGTTCTCTAAAACAACCATCTTGTTGTTATTACACTCTACTTTCTGTTATGGTTTGAACGTTGTGTGGTCTTGTGTGAGACAATGCAAGAAGGTTTGGAGGAGACACGATTGGGTTATAGCCTTAGCCTAAGAAGTAAATCAATCTCTGATGGGATTAACTGGGTGGTAACTGGAAGTCGGTGGGGTGTGGCTGGAGGAAGTGGTTCTTTGGGGTCATGGTTATTTTATATCTGGAGAGTGGACTCTTCCTCTGCTTTCTGGTCACCATGTGACCTGCTCCCTCTGCCACACCTCAAGACCCGAGGAATGAAGCCGGTTTGCCATGGACTAAGACCATGAGCCGTCAAATAAATTTTTTCTCCTCTATAGTTGTTCTGGTGGAGTCTTTTATTCTCAGCAGTGAGAAAGCTGACTAAAACACTTTCTCAAATAAGGTCTCCTTTAATAGAATACAAACATATTTTGTCATGGTTATGTATCTTCTGGCCATCAATGATGTCCATTAATGATATCCTTTCTTCCTCAAATTCTAATATTGGTACATGGCTGTCATTTCTACTATCACTTTGAAAACTTAATTTCTCCCTTTTGAATACCTTTATGAACCTCATTATTTTATCCTTCCAGTGATGCCTAAAACAAATATTTCCTTAAGTTTTATTAAAAGTCTAAAAGTAATACTTCTTAGTTAATTTAATGCCAGTTAGATATATGGGTGGAAATTATAAAATCTAAAATACCACTTGAAAATTAGAACTATATGAATGTGGCTTTCACAGTCTGTGAGTTAATGAAGTTTTGGGGGATTTTTATGACAAACTGAAAATAATAATATACAGTTTATTTCAGGAATTCAAAATTTGGTCAATATCTGAAAATCAGGATAATTCACCATATCAGTAACATAAATACAATCTGTATGATCAACTCAAAAAATTCAAATATAGGTTGTTATAAAATTCAGCTATTATTCATGACCAAAATGCAAAAAGCAGCAAAAGGAGAAAAACTTCCTCAATCTGATAAAAGGCATTTATGAACAAATAAACACCCTAAGGCTAATATATTTAATGATAACAGACTAAGTGATTTTCTCCATAGATTATCTATCTATATTAAATATGGTTGTTTTTCACCATTTTTACTCAGCATTGTAAGAAAGTATATGACCAAGATTATTAGTTGAGAAAAAAATTAATATAAATCTTACCCAGTTTAGAATATTTTTAAATTTTTTTTTTCAAATAACATGGTCACATTATTTGGAAATCAATCTACCAAAATTATAGGAAATAATAAATAATTTTAGCAGGTCACAGTATATAAGTTTAATATGCACAAGTTCATTATATATATTATATGTGTAGGAGTATATACATATATATGTATTAGAGCTAAAATATTCATGACACTTGTGAAAAGAACTGTAAGTTAGACTTTGTTCAGGACCATCTGACAAGTGTAGGGACCACTGCAATGGTATTTTGTAGTAGGTGAGGGAGTTTGGGTTCAACTCCAAATACAACAAAGAAAAAATAGAAACTCATAGTCAGGGGAAATCTGTGGATGGAAAATTACTAAGAGGCAACAACAAGTATAAGAAGAATCTGCTGAAGCCCACATAACAAGACTGACCAGGGCTGAAATAGGTTGATGTGATCAAACATCAAATGGTGAATGGAAGAGGGAGAAGAAATGGAAAGGAACATATATTGAAGATGGAGAATTCTGCATAAACTGACTTAGCAGGATTCTTGCTAAAATTGGACTATGCAGAGACAAATAGAGAAGTTCAAACATCAGGCCTAGCTAAAAAAAAAGCACAGGAATGTCTAAAGTTTGGACAAGGAGAGAACATTTGTCATCAGCCATGAAAAACTGGAAGTTGGAATTTGGAAAAAATCTCCTCTTTGCACTGAACCAAAACACACACAAAACTTAGCTGCAACTCTTAGAAAACTTGTACAATATGTAATAATAGCTATAAAACAAACCAATGAAAGAAAAACAAATCTACATAAATCCAGAGCTTTATTTATGTTTTTGATTTGAATGTTTCAGTTCTGAGAAATATTTTTTTTTCAAAATTGATCCACAGATTCAATGTTCTTTCAACCTAAATTTAAGCAAAGTTTTTGTTTAATAGTGACAGCTGTTTTAAAACTTCCACAGAAAAATAAAGAAAGTAGGGTACTTAATTTGTAGAAAACTAGATAAGACCTATATTACTTGAAGACTCATGACACTTTATATGAAGCTGTATGTGTAGCTTTATATTAAAATTGCAAATAAATCAATGTAACAGAATAAATTCAAGTATAGATTGAAACATAAATGGTTAATTGTATGCTATCATATTTTTAAAATGTAGCAAGGCAGGCAAAAAATGATTATCTTTTCAACAAATGATGTTCTCGGCAAGAAAACAACAAAAAAATCTTTTCATACTTCACAATATACGTGTAAAGTGTAGCTCAAAACTAATCAAAGAAAGAAACTAATCAAAGATCTACATGTAAAATCTAAAATTCTAACACTTCAAAAGTTAAATATAGGAAAAACATCAAAGATTGTGGTAGCTTTTAGTAAGTAAAGCCCTCTTAGATATTACAGAAAAGCAAGGCTATAGAAAGAAAATAAAATTAATCAAAATCAAGACCTATTCAAGTGAAACTAATGAAAGAATGAAAAGCCATAGATTGGAACAAAATACTTCAAAATCACTTGTCTAATAAGAGACTTTTTATTAGGACTGGAATGTAGTGCAATGATAGACCACTTGCCTTGTGTCTTCAAGGTCCTTGGTTCAATCCCCAGCAACACACACACACACACACACACACACACACACACACACACACACAATTACAATCAAATACATGTATCTCATATATAAATTAATTCAACAACTCTCAGAACTAAATAATAAAAGCAAAAATTACTCACATAGGAGAACTTTCCTCATGTTGAGTATTGAAGTTTTAAATTTATAATAGTTTTATTTGAGTACTGCTGTAGTTGGGATTATTTCTCTACAAACCATGTATTAAAGGCTGGGTCACCAGCTTATGTCCCAATTGAGAGTCGGGAGAACTTTTGGCACATGGAGCCTAGTGGAATGAAGTTAAGTTATTAGAGGCATGTCCTCAAGGTGGACACAGACCATAGGGTGAACTGGCCATAATGTTCCTGCCATCTGTTCCTACCATAATGTACTGTGTTGCCACAGGCCCAAATCAACAAGACCAAGTAATGATGGACCAAAAGATCTGAAATCAAGATCCAAAATAACTTTTCTTCCTTTTAATTTAATTATCTCATGTATTTTGTCATAGAGATAAAAATCTCATACAATTATTTTTCCAAATGACTTGTGTATGTACCATCTTCTTTCTTCTACTTCATAAACATATGTAATACAATTATAAAAGTACTGTTTAATACCCTAATCTTCTTACATTGATTTTCTTTGGTCTTTATTGTAAGCTAAAATTCCCTGTATTTTCCATGACTGGTAATTTTTGTTTGTATGCTACATTTGGGGAATTTTATTTTAATGGTTTATATACAACTTTGATTTCCTATGAATACACTTGTGCCTTATTCTATGATGCAGCTTAATTACTTGGAAACGGTTTGACTTCTTTCAAGTTTTCCTTTTAAACTCTATTAAGCAGGAAACAAATAACCTTTGCTCTAGGGCTATTTTTAGATCCACAAAATTACCTTTAACTTATATACTTCATATATCCCACAAATTATAAGTTTTTCTACTCCTTGTCTTATATAAGTTCTAAGAACTACAGAACCCACACATATACACACAAAGGATCAATTTAAAAGCTAACACCATAAAACTATTAGAAGAATACAGAGGGGTAAATCTTTATGACCTTGGGTTTGGCATTGAATTCTTAGATGTAACACTAAAAGCAAGAGTGACAAAAAAGATAAAGTTTGCTATGTCATTAAAAACATATCTAAGGGACATTTTTAAGAAAAAAATAGACTAAAAAAGGTAACATTTGTCAATCATTTATGTGATAAGGGTCTAGTATCTGTAATATATTTTTTAAAATACAGAGTTTAAAAAAAAGATCACCCAATCAAAAATGGCCAGAAGTCTCTAAGAAATATTTTTTTTCTAAATAATATATGCAAATCATTAACAAGCACATGAAAAGATATTCAGCATCACTAGTCATCAGGGAAACAAACCAAAATCACAAGAATCATCATCTCTCATTCACTAGGACAGTTATTTTTAAAAAAAGAAGTGCTAACAAGATTATGAATAAATTCTAACACTAATATAATGATGGGAATGTAAAATGGTTCAGTTTTTTGCAAAAATCAGTTCGGTGTGACCTCAAAAAGTAAAGCATGGAATTAGCATATGACCTAGAAATTCTACTCCTGATAATACTCAAAAGACAAAAAAAAAAAAAAAACTAAAAATGAAACTGTTACTTGAACAAGAATATGTATACACATGCTGATAGCAGCAATATTCACAATAACCAGAAGGTAGAAACAGCCCAAATGTCATTTAAATGTGAACAGATAAACAAAACTGATAAACAAAAGAGTGTTCTGAAAAAACAATAAAACATTTTCCAGCCAAAAAAAAAAGGAATGAATATTGATGTGTACTATAGTGTGATGAACCTCAGTAACACTATGATAAGTGAAAGAAGCCAGATATAAAAGCCTGCCACATCTCGTAGATTCTACTCATTTGAAGTATCCAGAATAGGACAATCTGTACAATAGAAAGCAGTTGCCAGGGCTTCAGAGTAGAAGACTATAGAATGAGGAAGAACTGATTAATCGGTACAGGGTTTTTTGGAGGGTGATAAAAGTATTTTGTATTTAGATGGAGAGGATGATTATGGAGTACTGTGAATGTATAAATGCAAGGAATTGTTCACTCTAAAATGACTAATCGTATGTGAGTTTCACCTCAATAATAATGATGCATTTTATAAACATTTTAGAGTGAATTGATAATTCTTTGATAATTTTCTTACATACATACAGATGAAGAATATGGTTTATTTCCTAAGAATATCTCTGATCTCCACTCGGTACCTGTACGTGAGCTTGAAAACTCCTTCTAGTTAGTTAACTAGAAGATGTTAGACTCACCTATTTCCTTTTACTCAGGTTTTGCTCAGCTTTTTCATCATTGTGACCAAAAGACTGACAAAAACAACTAGAGGAAGAAAAGTTTATCTGAGGGCTCATGGTTTCAGAGGTGTCAGTCCATAGATGGCTAACTTCATTCATCAGGGCCTGAGTAAGGCAGGATGTCGTGAAGAAAAGAGTGTAAAGAGGCTCAAGACATGATACCAGAGACAACAAGGCATGCCCCCAATGCTTCACCTCCTCCAGTCAAAACCTACCTGCCTACAGTAACCACTCAGTTAATCCCTATCAGGGGATTAATGCTGATTGGGTTAAGGCTCTTAACCTGATCATTTCTACTCTAAACCTTCTTCCATGGTCTTATCCATGAGCTTTAGGGGGACACCTGACATCTATCTAGACCACAATAGTTGCCATTTTCATGTCTTCCTTGATGTCCAAATTCTAAAAACAATTGTTTTATGTGTGTTTTTCAGTTTTTAGTTATTTGGGGATAATAAATCTACTCTCTCTTCTGGCCAGAAAAGGAATTCAGCATTTTCCTTTTAATGAAGTGTCTCTCAAGCTAAGTTTTACATATCTGCTCTTAGGTGTTCATTTTATAAATATATGTAAGTACATATGTACATACATGTGCATGCGTACACACGTGTTCATGCACACATACAGGCACAGATCACAGATATAGTTCTCTTCAGAGGACATCAGTAAAACACCTAAGTGTGAGAAAATCTGACCAAAATCTTTCCTAAATAAGAGAATCACGCAAGCATATGCTCACTATGGCATTTCGAATTGTGTTTTATTCACTGTGGCAACAGGAATTTTCAGCACCATAAGCTCTTATGTCAGTGAGTACCAGTGTGGAGCTCTCTTTAAAGCCTAAGGAATGCTCTCTAATTAGATTCTATAGCCAAGAGTGGAAGGAAAGAGGAAGTACACTGGTCCACACAATCTTTTAGTGATACTTAGCCTTTAATCCTAATGTGTAGATTGAGATAAATATTTCTAGGTTCTTCAGAATTCCAAAGGGAATAGACTTTCAAGAATTAAAATCTTATAGCAAGATATCATGACTAGAAATAGAAGCTGAGCACATAGTAAATGTACATATTAGGAAAAAGTATAACTTTCAAAAAATTACTTATCAGTAAAACATAAATATGATTAGCTGCTTCTGCTCAAGATATGCATGGATTACAGAGGCATGTTTTCTCAGCTAAAGAGCCACATAAACCCATATCCATTTTTTTGGTTAAGTCATTGTTTTTAAGAAACTTCCTTTTAAAAGATTGTTTTTAACGTGAATAATGATAGGTTCTCCTGAAAGCGTGTTTTGTGGTTGTGTTATTCTTGTTCTCAAAATTATTTACTTCATGATCTGATTTCATTTTTTAATGTTCCTAAGCAATTCATAGGAAAAATAATTATTGACCAACAAGTTTTAGAGCAGAATGTCAATAGGAACATTTTATTAATTTTTCCTGTGTATTCACCTTCCTATTAGTCTCTCACTGGGATAGGGAGTAAGATCACACCTGCCCATGAGTCTGCCGAGATATACTTCTCCTAAGAACCTTAGGTTTTTGCAGTCCTGACTTTGTGCTCACTGTGCTCCCATCTAGAAGACATTTCACACATTTTTCTGCTCTAAGTAAATTTACTCATCTTTCAAGATATATTATCATGGTCATCTTTTAAATGAATCCTTTCCAACTTGCCCAGCAAATTAAGTAACACAGTGTTCTATAAACCACTGCAACAGAGATATCATTTCATCACATTATGATTTGACTGAGAGGTTTGTTCTCTTCTCACCGCCTCATATTCTAAAAAGCCTGTCAGACTATTATTGGATGGTTCTGCACCCAGATCACAATAGACCTTTGTAAATTAGTTGCTAGAAGAAAGAAATGGAAGGAAGGCAAAGAATGGGGTGGGAAAGAAAAAAAAAATGAATGGTCTTATTGTGGCATTGGATAATACAATAAGTGAATATCACTATTCTGGCATCAGGACTATTAGACAACACAGATCACCCAAATTTGACCACAGCATCTTCAATTAAAATGAATTTTATAGTCTAATGCAATTTAGCAAATATGATGGCCATGAATCTAGGCAGCAACCTTTGACTCCTTGACAGCCTCAATACAAAGCAGTGGAAGAACAGCAGAATAGAGGTGGGTGACAGAGTGACTACTCTAAAACTCAGTGTTGCACAGCTGGATACTTGGAGGGACTTGAGATTTGTTTACCAGAACAGAAAATAGGAAAAGAATCTCTTGACTCTGACCAAATGGTATTGGAGGGGAAGGATGACACAGAAAGAACAGAAAGGAAGCTCACAGGCTTACTCTCTTAATGAGAGTTGGAAAGAAAGGCAGATTGAATTAAAATGGAATAGGAGCAATGAAGACACTGAATTAGATTCCAAATTATTAACAAAAAGCTGTGCTGGGCAGAGCAGACGTTTTGTAGAGTCCACAGCTAACTAGCCTCCTTGAAAGAAATTAAATCTAATACAAGTTTCCTCCACCTACAGATAGTAACAAAATTATAAGGAATATCTCTGAAATAGTTTGTCTGAATAATCCACCCAGAAGGAACTTGTAGGAAGATGGATGCTGAAATCCCCTTTACTGTGGATAAAGGAAGTAGGATAGAGTGGACCTAGAGCAAATCACTCCCAGGGACTGCTAACCCTAACCCAGCTCTCCCTTTAGTCTCCACAGGAGCTAAATAAAGATGGGCCAACTGACTTCCTAATCCTAAAAGGTTGATGGGTAAAACTTCAATGATGTGTAGCAGCCAAAATTGATGCTTCTGTGCCACAGACACCACAGAGAGAGTAAGGCCTGTATTCATATGCCCCACATTTGCATTCAGCCACCAAGTCCTTAGTAGGGTCATTAAAACAAGCCACAGTGGAGGGGAGCAGGTGCTCAAAGTTTAACTGCAGTCAGCAACAGCCCTGTGTCCTGTGACCACATACCCAATAGAAACAGCCAGCAGATGCAGCAGCCTCCCAGCATGGAGACTTTGGGACTTTAGGCTAAGCAATCAAAGTCTAGTAAAAGAGCCATAACAACCAGGGAAGTAGCTCCTGTGCCTCAGAACCTCTCAGAGTTCACAGCTGCAAGCTCCAGAGATGCCACTCAATTCTAATTCAGACACATGGACTAATAAAAGACATTTCCGAGCATAACCCCAAGCAGACAGTAGGAGAACTTGAGCATATACAAAGGGAGAATATCCCTAAAAGAGGCTTACTGTGCAACATCCCACAGACACCAGCATCACAGAATGCCCAGACATAATCTCACTGATACAATCTCACTGACCTGTGTCCTATGCACTCCAAGGTGGCAGCAGTCATACAGCTCCCCATGGGCCACTCAGTACCCTTCAACAAGACAATTCATCTACTTTAGACCTCCACACTTCACACACTGTGAAATATGCATGAAGGGGCCCACGCTGTATTTGACAGCATTACATAAAGGGAACTTTTCTCCTGGTGGGAATACAAATTTGCACTACCTAGCAGGGTACAACCTGGATAATAAGTCACAGGACAATTAGAGACCATTTTCTTTGACTCAATAGAAAGCTACTAGGCACTTGGACACACAAATAATCAAAGGGGTCCTCCTAAAATTTTAGATGAAATAATGTGATCACTGCCTCATATCCAGGGAAACCAGGGTGGCAGGCAGCTTCTAAAGGTCCGAAATTCAATTTGGGAAGATGCAAAAATAATTTTCCCGGCGCCTTAAATAGCTTGTCAAAGAATATCATAAATACCTCTACAGTCACTATTTTCGTACAGATATTACTCTTAGTATTGAATTGGTAGATATCCCCTTATTATTCAATATTGTAACCCTCAACCAAATTGGTTGCATTTCTTCTAATGTTTTAAAGCATTAACTGGAATCATTGTATTTTGATTTCCTAGATTAAGTTTGCACTTATTCCTCTTGGTCTCTTTTCCCTCATGTCACCTGCTAATTACAAATCCACAATTTTTTCTTCTTCTTTTTATCTTTATTGGTATTAATTTTTATCTTTTTTCTTTCTTTCTTTTTTTTGGGGGGGGCTCACTTTTCTCATTACCCCTTTTCAATTCCTATATAATTTAAGAGTAATTTTAGAACCTTTATTTACTAATTCCATAACCTTTCAATAGCATTATTTAAATTTTATACTTGGATTAGAGAAATTGTGAAGAATATTTCCCCCTTAATGAGTATTAGTAGATAGCTTTGAAGTTATTGCAGCTAATAAAGTTTAACACCTTCTCTCAAATTGGTGCCAGATACTGAACAAAGCAGTGGGTGAATTTTGACTAGAAGTATCAATACTTAGATATTTGCCCATCTGGGCACTGAAGAAAAAGCAGGTCACTAATTGTTTTTCTTATATAGAGGTAGAAAAAATAATTATTCCAGCAAATGGATAGAAATACAATCGATATGAGAAAGCAAAGGAAGAAGTCACCCCCACCATACCACAACACTTCAACAACTAAGTCCATTGATATCACAATGGAGGAAGTGTCAGATAAAGAATTTAGAAAGTTCATGGTTACAATCCTAAGTAAAACAAAAGATGATCTAGGGAATGGACTAAGAGAAAAATACTAAAAGAAAAAAATTGAATTTAAAGAACACTTCAATAAGAAGATAGAGATTCTGAAAAAGAACCAAGCAGAAATTCTGGAAAAGAAACACTAAATAAACTAAAAATTAAGTTGAAAACAACATCAATAGATTAGATCATATTGAAAACAGATTAAAACCTCAGAGAAAGTGCATCATCTTTAAAATAAAGTTAACAATAAAGAAAAGATGTTTAGAGACCATTATTAGAATATTCAAGATATCTGGGTTAACAGTAAAATATGTAAGAATTGTCAGCATAGAAGAAGGTACACTCTAAAGGAATACACAACTTTTTCAATGAAATGTATCAGAAAATTTCTCAAATCCTAGAAATAAGATAGAAATGAGACATTTAAACCCCCAAACAGAAAAACCAAGGCATACTCTCCAAGGCACACTGTAAGTAAAATGTCTAATATATAGAAGAAGAATAAATATTTAAAAGCCACAAAGATAAACAACAGTTCACATTTAGAGATAAGTCACATATACTTAATTTTGGTCTCCCAACTGAGATTCTAAAATCTGGAGTAACATATACCAAAACCTAAAAGATAATGGTTTCAACCAAGAGTGCTATACCAAAAACTATCTTTCAAAATTGAAAATGAAATTAAAACTTCCTACAATAAGTAGAAACTAAAAGAAATGATAACCACTAATGAGGACTATAAAACATACTCAATGATGTATTTCATACAAAAGAAATTTTAAAAATGTCAGAGTCACCATATGGATTAATTTCACTAGAAGAATAATCAATTAAAGAAGAATCAAGTCTTAAAACATTAGAAATAGATCAAAATAACAAGGAAAAAACCACTTGAGAACCACAGTGAATGTAAATATTCTAAAGTCTCTAATCAAAACACATAGATTGGCAAAGTGGATTAAATATCAAGACCCAACCATATTTTATTTATAAGAGACTACCATATGGGAAAAGTCTTCTACAGGCTAAAGATGAAAAGATAGAAAAAGACATACCTTGGAAATGGAGACAGAATGCAGGCAAGAGAAGCTGTTCTTTTATTAGACAAAGTAGACTTTATGTCAAAGTTGGTCATAAGAGACAAAGCAAGTCATTTCATATTGGTTAAGGAAATCATCTAACAAAAATGTAATGATTATAAAAATGTATGCCCCAAATATTGGTGTGTCTACATACATAAAACAAACCCTACTCAATGTAAAGAATCAAATAGACCTCATTATAATAATACAGGGTGATTTCAATACTTCTCTCTCAACCAATAGATCATACAGATATAACTTTAGCAAAGAGTCTTCAAAACTAGAAACATTATTAGGCAACTGGATCCAACAGAATATTTCACCCAGGAAAAAATTAAATTTCTTCTCAAATGCACATGGAGTCTTCTCTAAAATAGACTATATTTTAGGAGTCAAAGAAAGTCTTAAAAAATACAAAAAAAAAGAGGTAATTCCTTGTATTCTATCAGATCATAATGGAATGAAATTTAGAAATAAAAAATAATTTACTGACCCAGGCATGGTGGCACATACCTGTAATCCCAGTGGCTCAGGAGGCTGAGATAGGAGGATCTCGATTTCAAAGCCAGCCTCAGCAAAAGTGAATGCTAAGCAACTGAGTGTGACCCAGTCTCTGAATAAAATACGAAATAGGTCCAGGGATGTGGCTCAGTGGTTCAGTGCCCCTGCGTTCAATACCTAGTCCTCCCCCGCAAAAAATTGACTGAACTATGCTATGTACATATATGAATATACTACAGTGAATTCACACACACACACACACACACACACACACACACATATAAATAATTTGTTACATATATAACTGATTAAAACTCAATAAATATAAGGAAGATAAATAGAGTAGAGGAATGGTAATGGGGAGAGGGAAGGAAAGGGAAAGTTGAATGGAGAAAAATATATTCTGTGTATGTATGAATATGTCATAATGAACCTGATTGTCATGTGTAACTATTATGTAATAATAAAAACATTTTTGGAGGGAAAAAAAGTGGAGAAAATATAAATACAAGATGATCTGATTCTGTCTTTAATTCAATATGTACTGAAAGTGGACAGCATAAAATATATATGCATTATAATTTTTCACTGAGTGAAGAAATATTAGCTAATGGGTCAGAGAAACAATATTCTGTGATCTATTTTTTTACTGATATTAATGTTCAATAAATATACATAGTTTTTTATAGGTTACCAGGAAAAATGGGTAAAAGACATTGTAACTCATTTAAAGTCTATTTGAAGTGATAAAATATATTGACTTGAAGAAATATTTTGGATAAATTTCAATCTTGATGTTTAAGATAAAGAGAAACTTTATAAACTTGATGTCTTAATTCTGTCTTTGTAATCTATGAGGAAATAATCTGCCTGTATGTTCTTATTTATAATATGGAAGCTAATAAACTACATATAAAATATGAAAAATAAAGAGTTTTCTAGTACCTAAAAAGTATCATTAATCAGTTAATGACTTTGTGTTATTAAACTGGACCATAGCTAGATTTAGATTCAAGTTATCTTTTGGCACATCTCTGCCTCAAATATTTATATACTTTTGACTTTTCTTTCTAAATTTTAATAAATACTTCCTTTTGCATTTGAAACAATGCCATTTTTTTCAGAGCAACCACAATTTATATCTGAATAGTTCTATAAGATAACTATTCCCATGTTTATGGCTACTGTTTTTTACTTGAGAATGTTCCATTATCAAGAATAATAGTACTGTTGTGATATACAGTTTGATGGACCCATTTTTTCTAAAACGAAAAAAAGGACCCGTATCTAATCCATATCAAATGTCTGTCTCACTGCACATTGAATTCTTGTTGCAGACATGAAATAATCTGTTTCTAATCAGCTTCCAACAAACAAATTTGATGACTAGGAAGTGTTCAATACTACTATAAGCTATCATGCTACAAATTTATAGTTTTAAAGTAGCTCTATTAGTTCAGGTTGCTATAAAAACACTATAAGCTGGCTCTGAAATGTCTTAAAAATTATTTTTCACAGGTTTGGAGTCTAAGAAGTCCAATATCAAAATGCCTGCAGGTCTAGTGTCTGGAAAAGGTCACCTTCTCTTATCCTTAGCTGACTGAGAAAGACCTTTGGTAGATATAAGTACACTAATCTCATTTATATTTGCATCACCCTCATGATCTAATTTCTTCTCAAAGCCCCCACTTCCAAATTATGTCACATTGGGAACATCATTGAGATAGCTAGATCATATGGTAATTCTAATTTTTAGTTTTTGGAGGGAACTCCATACTGATTTGCACAGTGGCCATATTAGCTAGCTTATAGGTCCACCAACATTATATAAGTGTTTTTCACTTCCTGCATCTTTTGTAGGGGTTCTGTGTTTGGAATTGGGGTCTCTGATAGCTTCATGACTGTGGCATGCTTGGTCACTAAGAAAGTTTCTGTGCAAAGGCACAGAATGCCTGACTGCTAGGAAATGCCTGGCTGCTGTTGCAATGCCCTGCATGAGGAGGCTCTCTGCCAGAGTTTTATCAGCCTTGACCTTGATCTCAAGCACATAGTTCCTGGGAATAAAGAAATTTACTTAAAATAGATAATTACAATGTTTCATCAAGCTCCAGTGCTCCTGGACCTGCCTATAACAGTAACTTTAAACAATGGACTTTCTTGGGAGCTACACAAACCTCCTATTGTTGAATACTGTAACTACAGAATGTAACTGCAGAATAAGCAACCTTACTGATACAATAAACAATAATGTAGTTATGGCACTAATGACCTAATGTAACCTATTGTTAAAATAAACTTGGCCTCTTGGACCAGCAGCCATTTTTCCTACCTCTGCGTTGTCTGTGTCTCTTTTATTTTCCTTACATCCTTGACAACATTTATTGTTTTTTATACTCCATTCTGAGTGGGTGAGATAGAATCTCAATGCAATTTTGATTTATATTTCTGTGATTTTTAAAGGTGTTTTTAATACAAGTTTGGAGCATTTGTACTTCTTTTGTGAAGTGTCTGATTGGTTCATTTGCTCATCTATTGATTGGGTTTATGGTTTTTATTTTTATTTTTATTTTTTTTGGTGCTGAGTTTTATCAGTTCTTTATATATTCTCAATGTTTTCATTTGTGTGTGTAAGTGTGTGTTCTCAATATCAATCCTCTGTTAGAGGAGTAATAGGAAAGATTTTTCTCCCATTCTGTTCACTCTCTCTTAACTCTTTCGATTGTTTTCTTGACCACACAGAATCTGTTAATTTGATGCAGTCCTATTTGTCAATTCTTGCTATTATTTCCTAGTAATTGTTATTGGAGTACTATTTAGGAAGTCATTGCCTATGTCTATGCATTCAAGGGCTTCCCCTAAGTTTTCTTCTAGTGGTTTCCAAATTTTGAGTCTTTCATTTAAGTCTTTTGTCTATCTTGAGCTGATTCTTGTATAGATAGATTCCTATCTTCTACATAGGGATATCCAGTTTTTCTAGCACCATTTGTTAAAGAGGTTGTCTATTCTCCAATGTATGCTTCTGGCACCTTTGTCAAGAGTAAAATGTCAGTGGCTGTGTGGGTTTTTCTCTCTGTCTTCTATTCCTTTGGCTTACATATCTGATTTTATGCCAGTACTATTGTGTTCTTTTTACTCTTGCTCTGTGGTATGTTTTAAAATCAGGTCTTGTCATACCATCAGCAAAGTTCTTTTTGCTCAAGATTGATTTGGCTATTCTGGATCTATGTGTTTCTTGATAAATTTTAGGATTGCTTTTTTTTTCTGGTTCTGTGAAGAATACCATTGACATTTTGATGGAGATTGGATTGAATTCATAGCTTGCTTTTAGCTATATGGCCATTTTAACAATATTAACTTCAAATAGATGAATGTAGGAGTCCTCTTTGATTATGTTTATTAATATTTTTAAATGGTATCGTGAATAAAATTGTTTTTTATTTCCTTATCAGTTGATTTATTATTAATGCATAGAAAAACTATTTTTTTCTGTTGATTTTGTATTCTACTAATTTGTTGATTTTGTTGATTAGATTGAAATTATTCTAGTGGAGTGTTTAAGATCTTCAAAGTATAGGATCATAGCTCCTGAAAATAATTTGACTCTCTTTTCCTGTTTGTATTATTTTATTTTTTTCTCTTTCCTAATTTCTCTGGCTAAAATTTCAAGTACTATATTGAGTGAGGGTGGTGAGAATGGATATCCTTGTCTCATTCCTGATTTTAGAGAAAATACTTAGTTTCCTCCCGTTAAGTATAAGATTGAATATGTATTTGTTGCATGTAGATTTTATTATGTTGAAGTAAGATGCTTCAATACCTACTGTCTTCAGAGTTTTATCATAAAGTGATATTGAATATTTTTGAAAGCTTTTTCTAGATCTACTGAGATAATCATGTGATTTTTACCCTTGGCAATTTAAATGCAATGTGTTATGTTTATTTGTCATTGTGGAATCATCCCTGAATTCCTGAAATGAAAGCAACTTCATCATGATGTATGATCTTTATAATGTGCTAATGAATTAGGTTTGCCAATATTTTGTTGAAGATTTTTACAATTCTGCTCATCAAAGTTGTTGGACTGTAACTTTCTTCTTGTGTTATATTCTTATCTAGTTGTTTTCTAGAAAAAACTTTTTAAGAATAGGATTTCTGAAGTAAATGATATTAATATGTATAGAGATTTTGAAATACAGTACTAAATTATCCTTAAAAGGATGCAAGTCCTCTAAAAATATGTCAAAGTTTCTCTTTATAACTTTGTTAGTATTTATGGTTCTTTTTCAACTTGATGAGTGAAAGATATTATGTTGTTTAGTCTTATAAAATTAAATACTCTAAGGATATACATAAAATTCTATAGATGAATGTCATTTTTTATTCCCCAAAGATTATTACCACACTAGGTGTTAATATTTTATTCAACATGTACATTTTAATTAACACCTAAAGAAGATCATTTATATATATATATATATATATATATATATATATATATATAAATTATTTGTTTACAACTAACAAAATGTTTTAGAATTTTGTCTATGACAAAGTTATATGTGGGTATTCACATATATTTATAATAACCAATATTGCTTTTATACTGTTCATGTAGCACATTTCTTTGTTCTCCAAAGATACCTTTTAGGTTTAGTACAATGCTTTCTTATTAGAAATTAATGTAACATATACATGTTTATATATTATACAAATAATATGTCTGGTAGATGAGATCAAAGTACACTTCAAAAAAACATTTCAGTTTTAAACTTCAATATTATTATGTGAACATATCAATTTTTCCACATCTTCACAACTAATAAATACCTTATTTTTATGTTTGCATTTTGCCATTATGAGTAAAAAATGAACATTGGTTTACCTCCATTAAGTAAGCTGATATATAATGCATGAGATCAAAGACTATGACAAGAATGTGTGAGTTTTAATTGTAGCTTCATTACTTTCAAGCAAGTACAGTGTACAAAACTTAACACCTCTTTGCTTTGGTTTTTCCTGTCTTAGGATGGAGGCAAAAGTAGTACCTAATATATAAGGTGGTACTGAGAACAAATGTGATATGTTCAACAAATACCTAACAAAAAAAATAAATACCATAGATATGTAACTTTATTATGTTTATGGTTTCTCATTGACTCTTCTGTGCCCATTCATATTATTATCCCCAATTTTCTTTTGAATTATTTATCTTTTTATAGATATCTTTTGTATATTTGGGACCTTTGTTATTAATATATTAGTCTTTTTTAATCTGTTACTAATTTCAACTTTATAAATTTCCTACATGGAATTGTTATCATTTACATAGTCAAATTATTGTTTTTTTCATACAGCCTCTATATTTCAAGTGTATATTCCTGATATTTCTTCTAATATATTTAATTTAAAAGTTTTATCTTGTTAACTTGTTGTCCAGTTCTTGAATTATAAATTGATTTTGATTTTTTCATGTAAATAGTTATTTATTGGGTAATCTTCTTTTTCTGAATTTAAATACCACTCTATCATATTCAATCTCATATGTCTCTACTTATCAATCCTTATCTTCTATTTGAATATTATCATTCATTAATAGCATATTTTAATTACTACAAAACTATGACATATATTTAATAGAAAAGTATTTTTATTTTTCACCCATCTCAAATATATCTTGCTTTGTATTTTTGAAAATCCTTTCACATTCTTCAAGAAATTGTTAATTAGATTATGAACATTTTGGTTTTTATTTGTGCATCAAAATCCATAAATAACTTTTTAGTTCTCTGCTAAGCTTGGTTAACATTGGTCTCAGGATTATTCTAGGTTTATAAAACAGGTTGGGATTCAATTAACATTTTTGTGCTCTGAAAAACACTAATTTATTTTAAAAATAAATTCTTCATTAAACATGATACAATTTTCTATAGTTGTCTTTTGTCAATGATTTTTTTCTATTTTATTCATCTATTCATTTATTTTTCTTGTACTGAAGATTGAATCTAGGAGCATTTTACCATGGAACTACATCTCCATCCTTTCTTTTTCTTTTGTGTTTTTCATGGCTTCTTCTTTAATTTAAAAACTTATTTAAACATATACCCATGTAAAGCTTTAACAGAATATCCTCATGTACACACTTCATCCTCCCTTTTGAAAATATCATTACCATTTCTATAATGAATATAAAAAGCAAAATATTTTTCCAGAGTTGCTACTTATCAATACACACACATACAAACTGGGAAGTTTGCCTGTGTTCTCATATGGTTCATATTCATCTTTATTTATAAGTGGATTGCATTTTATAATTTGCCTATTTTTCAATTGACTTGGTTGTCTTTTTTTCTTGTCAATATGGATGCTTGAATTTGTTTATATGTAAATACATTGCAGAGCATACATAGAACATTTAATGTTGTATTTGCATTGCAGGTAATTTTCCAAGTCTACTAACATCTCCTGACTTGATACAAGAATAATTTTACCATAAAAGGCTTTCTTCTTCATAAAGGTGATCATAGTCCTTTTTTAAAAATTTCCTTTAGAAAATGTTTTTATTTGTTCTCACTCCATCAGAATGGCAATTATCAAAATTACAAGTAACAAGAAATACTGTTAAGGATGTGGGGAAAAAGATACACTCATACATTCCTGCTGCAGTCACTCTGGAAAGCAGTATGGAGATTCTTCAGATAACTTGGAAGGGAGCCATCATAAGCTCTTTTTTTAAATTTCCTTTTAAAAATATTTTTATTTGGGGGCTGGAGTTGTGGCTCAGGAGTAGAATGCTTGCCTAGCACATGCGAGGCCCTGGTTTTGATCCTCAGAACCACATAAAAACAAGATAAAGGTATTGTATCCAACTACAACTAAAACAAAATATAATTTAAAAATGTTTTTATTTGTTATTTTTAGTTATACATGATAGTATGATAGTAGAATGTATTTTAACATATTATGCATACATTGAGTATAGTATGACTTCCCATTCTGTGGCTATATATGTTATGGAGTTATCCTAGTTGTGTATTCATATATGGACATAGGAAAATTATGTCCAATTGTATTCTACTATCCTTCCTATTCCCATCCTCCCTCCCTTCGCTTCATTCCCCTTTATCTAATTCAATGAACTTCTGTCCTTCCTTCCCCCACCCTTCTTATGTGTTAGCATCAGCATATCAGAGAATACATTTGGCCTTTGATTTGTGAGGATTGGCTTATTTCTCTTAGCATGATAGTTTCCATTTCCATCCATTTACCAGCAAATACCATAATTTGGTTCTTATTTATGGCTGAGTAATATCCCATTGTGTATATGTACCACATTTTCTTTATCCATCCATCTGTTGAAGGGAATCGAAAAACTCAGCAAGACTCCTAAAGTACAAGAAGTAAAATCAAGTATCCAAAAGTGAGGTGGAATCAAACTAAAAAGCTTCTTCACAGCAAAGGAAATAATTAAGAGCATGAAGAGAGAGCCTAGAGAATGGGAGAAAATCCTTACCACCTGCACCTCAGATAGAATATTAATCTGTAGGATACATAAAGAACTCCAAAAACTTAACACCAAAAAAAACCCCACAAATAACCCAATCAATAAATGAGCAAAGGAACTGAACAAACAATTCACAGAAGAGAAAATACAGTCAACAAATATATGAAAAAATGGTCAACATTTATAGCAATTAGAGAATTGCAAAATAAAACAACCCTAAGATTTGATCTCACTCCAGTCAAAAGTAAAAATAACAAGAAATATTGTTAAGGATTTGGAGGGAAAGGTACATTCATATATTGTTGATGCAGCCACTCTGGAAAGCAGTATGGAGATTCTTCAGAAAACTTAGAATGGAGCCATCATTTGATCCAGTTATCCTTCTCCTTGGCATTATACCCAAAAGACTTAAAATCACCATACTATAGTGATATGGCCACATCAGTGCTTTTTTTAATGTTTATATTTTAGTTGTAGCTGGACACAATACCTTTATTTTATTTATTTTTATGTGGTGCTGAGGATAGAACCCAGGGCCTTGCACATTCTAGGCGAGCACTCAACCTCTGAGCCACAACCCCAGACCGCACATCAATGTTTATAGCAGCTCAATTCACAATAGTTAAGCTTTTATGTCCTTTTAAAATGTCCCTTTTTGCTTATTTATAGGGACTCCTTGCTTTTTTTAAAAATTTTTTTGTTTGTTTCAATTAGTTATACATGACAGTACAATGCATTTATGCATTTTGATATATCATACATAGATGGGAGACAATTTCTGATTTTTCTGAGTGTACATGTTGTAGAATCACATTGGTCATGCAGTCACATATATACATAAACTAATAATGTCTGTTTTGTTCTACTATCCTTCCTATCCCCACACCCCCCTAACCCTCCCTTCACTTCTCTCTACCTAATCTAAGGTAACACTATTCTTCTATAGTGCCCCCCCATCTTATTTTGAATTAGTACCTATATATTAACATACATGGTATTCCAGTGATACTAAAAATAAGATTGAGTATTTGCTGAATACAGATGTAGTATATTCATGTGGAGCCATAAAAGTGCATTTGTAGCAAAAGCATCCAGGTAATACTAATGCTGAGAAGGTCTAGATTTTCTCTTTGTATTATGGAATTTATCTGAATACATAGAAAAACAAATGTATTTTAATATGTGAAATAAGTATATTCTCTTTTAATAGGAAGTTTGTAATTGCTATTAATGTTTAGAGTCTCCTGGGTTTTATAACACATACATATCATTAGCAAAATGATACAGTTTTATCTTGTTCCAACATTTGTACCAATTATTTCATTTTCTCTTTCTGCTGCATTTTATGGAACATTGGAATTATAAAAGTTGTAGCAGACTGTTCTGCAAGATTACAAATTTTAATTTTAGCAGTACTGGTAATTTTATATTAAAAACATATGCTTGACTTTGGAAGATCACTTCTACTGTATTTAGCTACCATTAATTCTTATAACATTTTAAATTCTACTTTATGTGTGAAATAATTAGTATCCAACGACATGTTCATAAGGTTTTTTGATCTGTATTTAGATAATATATTAGTGTATTTTCTCATTATTTTAGTCAGCCTCTGCACCTCTGTGAGCAAAAGTCCTGACAAGAATAACATAGGGCAGGAGAGGTGTATGGTTTCAGAGGTTCAGTCCATGTAGTCGACTCCATAAACTTGGTCCCAAGGTGAGGCAGAACATCACAGATGGAAGGGCAGGACAGAAAAAAGTGCAGAAAATGGCAACCAGGAAGCAGAAAGAGTCCCTCACCAGGGACAAAATATATGTCTCAGAGGCCTGCTGTCAGTGGTCTACCTCCTCTAGTCACTTAGTACCTACTTATGGTTACCGTCCAGTTAATCCATATCAATAAATCCTTACACTATTAGGTTACAGATCTCATAATCTAATCATTTCACATATAGACTTTTTTTTTTTTTGCATTGTCACACACTTGAGTTTTAGGGGAAGTACCGCATATCCATATGTTAATATTCACGTTAAATCTCCATTGCATTTTTGGAATAAATTGACATTGGTCAGAGGATCTTATTATCTTGATGCTTTACTAAGTTTTATTCAAAAATATTTGCTTAGGCAACTCTGCATTCTAATTCTTAAGTGTTCTGAACACCTTCTGTAGATCATTTTAGTGAAGGAGGGATCCTTCACCTTAGCTAGTAGGGAATAACTGAATACATAACAACTGACACTACACAGATGAAGTTAATAGCAACTTATTATATATTTCACATAATGTAGAAGAAGATTCCACCCAGCATGCAGGGTCAAGGGGTGTACATGAGAGGAGAGTGAACCAACAGAGACTGGAAAAACAGGATTTGCAGTGAACCAGAGGTTGGGAAAAACCCTGAATCCATAGAGACTATGAGACTGGGTTGTTGGAAATGACTCATGGGCTGGCAAGGAGGTGACACTTCTGAATTGCAGGACTGGGTGGGATACAGCTAGTGTGGCTGAGAGGGGAACTGGTCAGATGAAAAAGTTTTCTGCTAGCTGACAGCAGCATATCAAGTAAACCCATTGTTAGGCTAGACTCTATGCAAATATTGCGCCATTTTATATAAGTGATTCTATTTCTAGTCTCCCTGTGAGGCTAGAAATGTCAAAGCCAACGCTTGAAATTTTAAATTTTATAATACAGTAAGAGATTAGTCTATTGACTTTTGAACTACTTTTAGCAGAATTTGTTAAGAAATATATAACCCTCCTAAAATAAATTGAAGTAATTTACATATTTTTGTATATTTTTCCTAGAATATTAAAATATTCTTAATATTAGAATACTGTTTTTAGAATATAAGTTTTCTAGAAAATTTAGTAATGGACTCATTGTTCTTTAATAGAACTCGACTGTAAAACTGTCTGATTCAGATAACTTTTTGAATGGTCAAGTTACCTTTATAATCACTTTTGTGAGGGAATATGCTAATTATTCTTAGATTGTTTGACTTCAATTTTTAATTAGAAATGATTTATTCTGGATTAATTTTTTGTTATAGACTTACAGTTGTATTTTTATTTCCCCTATACTTATGTGAACATAGGTGTAAGAGAAATTTAATAAATGCTCTTCATCCTAATCTTGTTTTTATTCCTTTAAAACTAGGTTTCTCAAGCCTATTTCATTATTTTAATCTTTTCTAAAGACTGGTTTTATTTTTGTTTTAATTTTACCTCACTAATTTCAATATTTATTTTTTTCTACCGTCTCTTCACTGTGACTATATTGTTCATTTCTAATATTTTTATTAAAAAATATTTTGGTTTATTTTACTTTGCATGAGATTGAATTTTGTAAAAAACGAGACAGGAAATTTTGTGAAAGTGATATGTTGAGAAAGAAATCTATATGGGAGTATATTCAACACTCCACTATTAATTAAAATGTTAATTGTATGATTTGTGCAAATATTCTATATCTGATTAAGTCCCTTCTATTCCTCTGTCTGCATTTATTGAGGTGATCATATAGTTCAAAGGGTGAGTTATAATGATTGGTGTTTGAATGTTTAACTAAATTTTACATTTCTGGTATAAACTTCACTTGGTTAATTTTTTAAAAATTATTGGGAGATTTACTTTGTGTTCTCTACTCCATCAGAAGCAGAACCTTATAATTATACAACTGACCTTGCATATCCTCAGATATGACATTCATGAATTAAAGCAATCAGATAAAAATACTCAGGAAAAAATTACATTTGAATACACACAGACATTTTTCTTGTCATAATTCACTAACCAACACAGTATACCAGCTATTCATTTAGCATTAATATTATATTAGGAGTTATAAGTAATCTAGAAATCACTGAAAATATATAGGATTTTGTGCTTTGTTTATATGCAAATATTGAGCCATTTTGTATAAGTGACTTAACTGTCTACAGATTTTGGTTCAAGTGGAAATTTCTTGAACCAATTCCCACTAGTACTGAGGGAACTCTACACTTAACTAGCTGCACTTAACTAGCTGAACCAATTCCCACTAGTACTGAGGGAACTCTACACTTAACTAGTGATGCTATTGTGCTTCTAACAGAAGATTTTACCTACCAGATAATAAGCTTTTTGAGAGTAAATGGGTTTAGAAAGAATTGATCTAGTATTTTTTTTTATATCTCAATGTCAAAAGGAAGCATAATTAGTACTGGTGACTTGGAAAACCATTTTGTAAGCATTTTAATTTAACTTTTTAAGTTGCTATGAAATATTTCAAGCTTATGTTATTTTCATCTTAAAAGTCTTCTATATTTTCAGCAAATAAATTCAGCAATTTCAAATGTCTCATGTAGCAAAGATAAAAGTCAAAAGAATGATAATGTCTGGCATCCAAGATTGGAGGTTATGTTTATTAGGAATATTCTTTGTTTCATCTTAGTTATTTAGCAGCAGAATATGTTTATCTCAGAAAAAAATCAAATGTTCTTGTGTATTTCTTGAGTACTAAAAACTTCTAAGGAATTTTTCTAGAGACTTTTCTACCCCAGATCAATGTCTTCATACTCAGAAATATACAATTAGAAGAAGTTTACAACTAAGAGACAATTTAATAAAACTGGCAAAAATCAGAGATAAATATAAAGAATTTTTCTTTACTAAATGGGGGTGGAGTTGATATTATATACTAGGACATATATTTTGTTCACTTTTTTGTTGTTGTTGTTACCAGAGACTGAACTCAGGAGCCCTGAACCACTCACTGAGCCACATCCTCAGCCCTTTTTTGTCTTTTTTTTTTTTTTTTTTTTTTAAGATACAGGTCTCACCGAGTTGCTTAGCATCTCGCTTTTGCTGAGGCTGGCTTTGAACTTGTGATCCTCTTGCCTCAGCCTCCTGAGCTACTGGGACTACAGGCATGTGCCATTCCTCACAGCTTTGTTCACTTTCTTAGTAAGCATTTAATAAATGTGGATAAACTGGATTGAATAGTTATTTTTATTAAAAATGAGACTACCATGAAAGCAGAGAACAGAAATCAGAGTTTGCAAACATCATTGTCTATGACAGATTCCTTCCTGCTGTTCCAGAAATGATGCATTTCATTACTCATAAGACTCTATGGTTCACTGATCCTATCATTTTGTTTTAAAAATCTTCATAGCATTCATGTACTCAGCATTCATCATGACAATTTTTTATTATAAAATTCCAGATTATGCTGAGGAGGACATGGTTTTAGTTAGATGAAACCTTTTATTGTATATATCACAAAACTGCCAACATGTGCTAACATATTTGAGTAGTTGAAAAGCGCCAATACAAAGAAACATTTTATAAATAAACGATGAACATAGACTTTTACATAACATTAACATCTAAAAGAAGTTTGTGTCTTTGGGATTTACATCATATGGCAGAAGAAAATAAGACTTATGCTTCTAATTCCCATATAATTTAAATTTGATGATGAACGGTGAGAAGAGGTGGGTTGCCATATAAAATTAAATTTATTTAGTTTGACAACTTATTCTATTTGTTTATATTTGCGATTATAACAGAGCCAGGCTAACACTGTTCTTAGGCAGAATTTATCTAAGAATAACAGAAATTGTGACTATATTAGTGTGTTTGTGTCATCAACTTCCAAAACCCTGTACTATTGGATGAACAGCGTCTCTTTAACTAGTAAATGAACTGAAGGGGAGACTGAGTCAACTATTTCAGAAACCTTCCTAGAATTTTTGTGCCTTGGCTATACTAGATAAAAGGTATATTTCATGAAATACTTAAGAACTAGTGAAAACTCTTCTGTTTTATATTAAAAGAGAATTTTAAAATATTAAGAAGGATATCAAGAGTTGGAGTTGTGGCTCAGTGGTAGAGTGCTTGCCTAGCATGTGTGAGGCACTGGGTTCGATTCTTAGCACCACATATAAATAAATTTTTAAAAAGGGTCCATTGACAACTAAATATATATATATATATATATATATATATACACACACACATACATATATACATATATATTAAAAAAAGAATATTATCCTTATATCTTTTCTTATTACTCTTCATAAAGTCAGTGCTAAGAATTGCAGTTAACTGACAGGAGGGTTATAAATATTCATTGTTCTCCTACCTAACATCTGTTTTGGCCCTGGGAACTACAATGTGGATTATCCTCCCTACCATTTCCTAGGAGCGACCATGTAACACTACTGCAGGTTTCTGGAGCTGGACCAAAGATAAGGAAGGATGATTTTTTTTTCTTCAGAGAAGGGATAGATGAGATCATGGAGCGAGGACTCTTTAGGAAAGGTTGCAGCCGTTTGAAAGACAAAATGATACAGATTTCTGTGATCAAACAGAATTACTGACAGGGGGACACCTCCTGTCTAATAAAAAGTGCTCATCTTCGATCCTGGCACTCCTACTTCAGAAATCACGTTTCTGAACACTTTTGTAATGACATATTGGGGTCAGGACATTGCACTCTGTGTTTTCATCAAGTATTTCACTTCTCTTTCCATTTTTTCTCCTTCATTCCTGGTTAGATTTTATTTTGTGAAAAAGGCCAATTAATATTTAATCAAACGTCTCAAGTCCTGTTGAAATTTTTAAGAATCTATTCTAGGTTTCTTAAACACAACAACAATTCTATTCAGTAGTTCTTAATGAGCAGTAATTAGCCAGAAGGCACATTCAACGTAAAGACATTTTATTACTTAAGTTCCTGGTCCTAGTCTAAATATATGAATATCTATGTAGGTGAGCATTCAAAATGTATTGGAATGTGAAGCACGGAGACATTTCAGTCAAGGCAAACGGAGAGGAGAGATTGATGGTCTGCAAAATAAACACCTGTTTCTGAGAACAATGAGCTTCAGATGGAGGCACGGGAACAAAAAGGGAAGAGGTGAATGGATACTGTGTTTGGTGTGATGAATGTGAGAATCATGACTAAAAAAAAAAAGGTCTTCAGGAAAATATTTTTCTAAAGAACAGCAAGACACTATGTAAGAATAAACTTGATCAATATTTTCTAAAAGATCTTGGCCTGAGATCAATAGAGAATTTAAAATAATTGAAAAGTTTGTATGTTATGTTTATCACTTCAAAAACCTCAACAAAACATGTTTAGATATGACAAGTTTGCATGCAATAAAAAAAACCTAAAGAAAGTGGTTTTCTTCCTTCAGAATGACGTTTGGGCTGGGATGTTTTTTGTCAGTAGATCACTTACCTAGCATGAATGAGACCCTGGGTTCAATCCCCTACCACAAAAATAAATAAGCAAAATAAAATTTCATTAGTGTGGTATGAAAATGCAGCTTGAATGTTACTGCAAATCAGAATTTCATTTTAATCTTAATAGATTGATGATGGTGATGAATAATGTAAGAGCTAGAGCAGTTTGGAAATATATTTCAAACAATTTGGAATAAATTATTTTACTTAACTTACAAACATTATATTCATTTATTATATTTGTGATGTACATGTATATGTGTACATTGTGTATGATTCGAATTGGAGTAAGCATTTCTATATTTTCAGATACATTTTATTTCTCTTTGGTGAAAGCATTCAAAATCTTTTCCTCTAACTTTTAAAATTCATAGTACGTTATCAATGTTCATAGTTACCCTGGTGAATAACAACAATAATAGATATTATTTCCCCTCTCTCACTATAACTTTGTACCCACTGACTTACGTTTCTTTATTCCTTCCTCCTTTCTACTCCTTGGCCTCAAATAACCACTGTTAAAATTTCAACCTCTATGAAATCTACGTTTTTAGATTCCATGTATGAGTGAGATCATGTGTTATTTGATTTTCTATGCCTATTTTTATGCCCAAACCATGTTGTTTGGGGTAATATTATTTTGTACTGTCTTTTGAATTCAGATCACATAATGTCCCCCTACTTAGTGATTTTTTTTTTTTGGAAAATTGCTTTTGCTATTCAGAATATTTTTTTTTATTCCATATGAATTTGGGGATTTTTTTTTTTACATTTCAGTGAAGAATATTATCGGTCTTACGATGGGGATTACATTAAATCTGAAGATCACTTTGGGTATTAGGAAAATTTTGCAATATTTTGATACTATGACTTCAAGTGGTTTAAGTGTGTTGAGTCTTGTTTTGTGCCTTACTATTTTTCCATCCTACAGGATGAAGCAGCTGTGGGATGGAATTCTCTGTTGATAGGGCCATACACTCCATTCGTTCTAGGTTATGGTTTTCCTCTCCTGTATCTTTGTTAGTTTTTTTGTCTAGAAGATCTGTCCATTGCTGAAACTGAGATATTAAAGTCTCCTGTTTGTTTTGTTTGGTACTGGGGATTGAACCCAAAGACTGAACCCAGGGACACTCAACCACTGAGCCACATCTTCAGCCCTTTTATTTATATTTTAATTAGGCCTTTAATTCTTAAGGCCTCACTAAATTGCTGAGGCTGGCTTTGAACTCATGATCTTCCTGCCCCTAGTATTTTTGTGTTGGGTTCCCCTCTCCGTTAACTCTATCAATATTTGCTTTATACATCTAGGTCCTCCAATATTAGGGTCTCTATGTTTAGAATGATTATTTCCTCTTGCTGAATTGACCCCTTTATCATTACAGAATGATCTTCCTTGTCTCTTTTTACTACTTGGTATTAATGACTATTTTATCCTACCCAAATATGACACTCTTGCTTTCTTTTGGATTCCATTTGCATAGCAAACCATATTCCAGCCTTTAATTTTCAGTCTTTAAGTATCCTTAGAGGTAAAGTCAGTTTCTTGTAAGTTGCATAATTAGATCTTATTTTTTTTTAAATCCATCTAATTACTATGTGTATTTTTAATTGGAGAATACAATCCATTAATATTTAAGTAAAGCATCAACAAATAAAATTTTATTCCTGCCATTTCATTAATTATTTTCTTGTGTAATTTATTTTATTCTTTATTCCTTTCTTATAGCCTTCCTTTGTGGTTAAGTGATTTTTCTTTTGGATAGTTTTGGTTCCTTGCTTACTATTTTAGGTATGTTTATAGGATTTTGCTTAGTGAGTACCATGAGGTTGACAGAAAACATCTTTTGAGCCTAACAAGCTATTATTGAAATGATAGCAACTTCCAATATTTATAAAGATAGAAAATATAAAATAATTAAAAATCTCTAAAATTGCAAATAATTCCTTCTTACACACTGAATTTTTGATATCCCATTTTACACCTTTTTGTATTGAACTATTTTGTTGTTGTTGTTGTTCAAGAAATGGAACCCAGGAGCACTTAACCACTGAGCCACATCCCTATCCCTTTTTTTATTTTTTATTTTGGTTGGTTAACAGCCTCACCATGTTGCTGAGTCAGGCTTTGAATTTGTGATCCTCCTGCCTCAGTCTCCCGGGCTGCTTGGATTACAGGCATGTGCCACCGTGCCCGGCTGTATTGCCTATTTTTTTTTTTTGTCATATCAATGTAATTATTACTTTTGTTTTCTAGTCTTCATATTTAAGATATAAATGTTTTAAACATTATGTTTACAGTGTGGGTATATTCTAAATTTCTATAGTTACTCTTCCCAGTTTTTTCCTTTCCAGCATCTTTTACTTATTAGCCTCTCAGTTTAAAGAATTCCCTTTAGAATTTCTTGTAGGACTGCTCTGGTGGTTATAAATTCTCTCAGCTTCTGTTCTCTGGGGATGTCTTTGTCTCCCCTGCATTTCTGAAGGAGAGCTTTGCTGAGTACAGTATTGTTCTTGGCACTTCTTTTAACGCTCTGAATATCTTATCCTTCTTCTTGGCCTGTAAGATTTCTGCTGAGAAGAATTAGAACATTGTTAGGTGAATTAGAACATCCTCATGTTTCATTTGTTTCCCTTTTCTTGCTACTTTTGAATATCTTTTCATCTCTAACCTTTGAGATCATGATTATAGTATGTCTTGGGGTAGATGTAGTTGAATTGGAATGAAGAATGAACATGGACCTTTCCCAACCTGAATGTTTGTCTCTTTCTAGATTTCGGAAATTTTATGTTATGTTCTCTGAACAAACTTTCTACCTCTTTCTTATTCTCACATCTCTTTTGAACGCCAATACACCACATATTTGCTCTTTTAATTCTATCTCAATGTTTCTGTAAATTTTCTTCATTCTTCTTCATTCTTATTTCTCTCCCCTGATGGACATTTTCAAGTAGCTTGTCTTTGATCTCACTAATTCTTTCTTGTGTTTGATTGATTCTGTTATTTATAGAGTCTTTTAAGTTTTTTTACTTCATTTACTGTATATTTCATTTGATTGTTCATTTGATTATTTTTTTATTATTTTAACACTCTCTTTCTTTGATAAATTATTGAATTGATTCTCATTATTGAAGTTCATTGAATTTCTTTAAAACAGATATTTTGAATTAGCTGTTGGACAGTTTATACTTCTCACTGGTTTTGTGGTCAGTAGAAATTCAAAGTATGCTATGTGTTGTTTTTTTCTGAGCTGGTGGTCATTGCTACTGCTTCACTAGATCATGTCCAAGTCTTGGCTTGTTGTGTTGTCACTGTTTTAGTAGGTAGAGGGTTCCTCAGTTCCAAGTTTACCATGAATCTGCCGATGCTAGTGTTCAAGAAGAACTGGCAGAGTGCCTAGAAAGGGCACATCTACCAAGGCCCTATCTGGGGTAGGGGAAGCCCCAGATAACTTGTTCACAGTCAGTAACCTGTTGCCAGGCACCATAGGATTCTTCCTGGTACTGAGTCTCATCAAGGAACATGTGGCTCCAGAATCCAAGTCACCCAATTCCTTTTCTTTACCCAAGCGAACAATGACTTTTTGTGGTATTCACTGGGTTTGTGGGAGAGATGGCCTGTGGTTACCATCATTGCCATAATATAACACACAGAATCTACAGGTCATGGAGATCAGTGCAGCTCAAGCATAGAACCAAGCAAGGCCCATAACCTTGTGACCTGTCTGCTGCTATTGTCTCCATGGCCAGAGACTACTGCAGCCAGCTAGAGATAATGAAGTTGAAATAGAAGTCCAGGTGCTCCTTGGTGAGATTCAGTGCCAGGAAGAATACTATAGTGCCTGACTACAGGCCATTGACTGTGCCCAGGGTATCTGGGCCGTCTTCTACCCCAGGCAGAATGGTGTGTGGAAACACACCTTTCTAGGCACTCCTCCAGTCTCTCAGCAACTGTGGATTTATGGTAAATGTGGACTCGGAGCCCTTTACTGCTAAAACAGTGGCAATTGTTCAAAGCAAAGTCCTACACTCACTTCTCTGTCCTTTTCCCCAACAGATGGAATCTCTTTTGTGTTATGCTAACTGAGGTTGGGGTGGGGTGAAGGAGGCTTTCCCTTGCCCTTGTGTGTGTACAAGTGCTCCTTCTATGGGCACTCGCTGGCTTAGGGGTCCAGGGACTCTAACCAATACTGGATTTTGCTAGGGTAGGTTTGGTACTACAGTTCAAATCAAAGGCCTCCATTTAATTCTCTCTCTGACCCTAAGTGAGAGGTGTCTTTTTCCATGAAGCATTGCTTAGAGATGAAGGAGGGGAGACACAGGCAACTCTTTATTTCCTGCCTTCTTCAATGTCCTCAAATCCTAAATCAACTCTGGCCCAGCTCAGATCAGAGAACTGAGAGAATCTCTTCATCATTTGATGACCATACCTGTTTCCACAAGATCTGAAACCCAATCCTGGGGAGGAAACACCACTCGGAAGTTGGTTTGTTCCTTAGACAGTCTCCTTTAGCTTCCTTAGAGTTACCCTTTCTTTTTTTTTCCCCCCTGATAGAGTTGATAATTCTTCATATTTAATTTTTTTTCATTTCAAATTAATGTATAGTTTCTTTCTCTTTATTTGATTCCACTGACATAGAACATTGCTGCATCAATGAAAGTGATAAATAAACCTATCAAGATGATTGTAAGATGAGTATTAATGGTGGCACTCTTGATTGATACATGAAATGCTATCAAATAGAAGAAAATCAATTGTAGTTTGAATCTGGACACTGTGAATACCATAGAGCATCCAAATTCAATTGACCATCAGGCAATGAGATGATATAGCTAAAATATGATGGGGAAAGGATAGATAGGAGACAGAAATTAATGACTCAACAGCATTCAAAGCAATTATGATAAATTATGAGTGGAACTAATTGCCTAAATTATGGTATGTGATAAAGTATGAACTCAAATACAGAAATTGAAGGGACACTAACATTTAAATATTAATCGTTTATTTAGTTGATTGATTTGATTAAATGCTTTTAATTAAATATTAATTCCTATGAAAAATGTAGAAATAGCCATCAGAAGAGAGTAGATGTTTTCTCAAATATGGAATTATCAGTGGTGAAAAATATAATAAACTTCATTAATTAGAATATAAAAATATTACATCTGGTAATTCAGCTATATGAAGACAAAATTAGATCTTTTACAAAATAGAAACTAAACTATAATGATTTGGGAAAAAATGTCAGGAGAGATGACAGAAACTTCTAGGGCATTTTGTTCTTTGAAGTTTAAATGAAAAGAAAGAGATAAAACAATATCTTACAAAGGATATGATATAGAAGGTAAAGGAGAATTTAATTTGGGGGGAAGGATTAATTTTTAGAGATGAGGATTTAATTTTTTAAGTAAGATTAGCAAAGAAAAAGTACAGCGAAATTACAGATAAGAGGGATAGAGTCATAATCAACACAACTCAATCTCTGTGAGAGAGGTGTTGGGGCTTAGACCTTATGTGGAAGTATTGGCTTTGAAATGGGGTGATCCTTGGTTCTTTGTAACTGGAGACATGAAAGGTATTTCTGGATGAAGAAAGTATATAATAAAGGGTATTTGGAAATCTAAGAATTTCATGTTTAATCACTTAAACCTTATCAATGATATAAAGTCTTCTGCTGAGACTGATGAAGCAGGGAGAAATTTTAGACTCTTTGGAGGAATCTGATGGATAATATGTGGAGGAACTGAAATAGGGAAGTAGACCTCATTAATACATAACAATAAGCAGTGGAGGGCATAGGTATGTGTTTTGTTTTTCTATTTATGTGTGTGTCTGTATTCAATGAGTGCTTATGTACATCAGTAATATGCCATTCTGCTTGTCAGGTTGTTTCCCATAAATATTTCCCCCAACCTACTTTTCAATTAGCACTATATGAAAGAATCTATTTCCCAGCATGCGTAGCTTTCAGTAGAATTCTACATAGTAAAAGAAGCTAATTGCAAATTTGTATCTTTGGTTAATTTTATAAGCAATATGAAATTATAAGAATTTAAGACTGGTACAGAAAAGTACTCTCAACTCTTCTCTTCTAAGGGAATAGCATAGTAATCTCCTCTTATCTTGATTCAACCAGCTCCATGATAAATATAAGAGTTATATTTTAAGTTCCCACTCACAGTTCTTGGAAAGCTATCTAAATGTTTATTTTTTTTTCTGATTCTAAGTTTCGTCATCTCTAAAATTAGATAATCCTTACTCTATAAAGATGCCATGAGTATCAGATAAACTAGTTAATGTATATAAAAATCCATATAAGATTTAAGTTAGTGATGAAAATTTAACATAAACTCTAGATATACCTTCTTGCTTTAGTCCAAAGAAAACACAAAGTTGTCTGGATAGACATTAAGTATATTAACCCCTTGATTTTATGACACTGAAATTTATTTTTGAAAGCTACTATTACTATTATGTAGGACACTGAGATTTAAAGTAGCAAACCAAATTAAAGAATTTCATGTTTAATCACTTAAATCCTCTCAGTAATGTGAAGTGGCCTGTTGAGATTGATGAAGTGAAAAGCCATCCTGGAAAGAACTATGAAGAAGCATACAGAAATCACTGAGAAACTATTCATTGACAAATGAGTGAAGAATCTTTAAATATGCAAATATAAATAGAGATTGAAATTTTTAGTAGTGAAGTAAATTAAATATTTTCAAAAAAAACCATCTTTCTGCAAAAATGAACTACCTACTGCTCAAAAATGCCTGTAAATCCTGGGTAAATGCAGAAAAATACCTGATGAATATATAGTTGAGATACTAGAAAAATAAGGAAATTATACGAAGATTAAAAAAAATGACCAAGAGGCATTAACCAGTAAGGCAAGCAAGAAATGAGATAAAGAGTTTCTTACTTGCATTTATTTATATTAACTTTTTATGGTTTCCGTAGCACACAAAGACTAGTCATTGAATTTAGATAGAAGTTAAGAGAGACTTCATCTCAAAGTTAAGGATCTTGTCTATACAAAAATTTTATGAAATTTTTTGCCTTCATATGGTGATGAAGATTTAAATGTCAATGACTTACACAGTCTGGGGAAAACCCCAACTAGAGCATTTTATTAATATATTCACAAGATAATAATAACCTAGATCCCCAATACTGAAAAATGTATTTACAAATATGCAATAACATCTGTCTCAATTAGGAAAAATTCACCTTTCCTAAGTCTACCATATTTGATTTCAAAAGAAAATGCAAAGGTGGTTTCTATAAAAATTGGTTTGGATTTTTTATTGCTACTTTCAAACTTAACAACTGCAACTACAAACTTAGCAGAAAAACATTAAAGACTACAAAGTATTACTTTTAAAAGCCTGAAGGAAGAGAGCATGAATATCCTTTAAAGGAATTCTGAAGGAACACAACCTAAGTATTTTGGGATTTTCATGATTAGATCATATGAATAGAAGCTCACAAACAACAAATACAAATCAAGTGAAAAACAATATAGCAAGTGAGAGAATCAGCAGAAAAAGCAAATAACAGAAAGAATAAAATGCAGAATTACAGCCAGGCATGGTGGCACACAGCTGTAATCCCAGTGACTCAGGAGGCTGAGGCAGGAGGATTGCAAGTTCAAAGCCAGCCTCCATCACTTAGCAAGGCCCTAAGCAACTTAGCTAGACCCTGTCTTAAAATAAAACATAAAAAGGACTAGGGATTTGCTCAGTGGTTAAGTGCCCCTGAGTTCAATTTCTGCTACCAAAAAAAAAAAAAAACTGAGATTGAGATCAAATCAGATGTGAACTACCTACTGCTCATGATATTTCATGTTTATTCTGATAAAGGATATTTCAACATATTAAAAATATAATAAAGCTATACAATTAATTGTATAACTTTTTTTTATAAACATCATTTTGTCAAGGCTTTTAAAATTAGTAATTCCATATTATTCGCTAAGTAAGAAAAGATGTATAATTTTGTTTTATGCATTTTTCACCTTGATTTTTGTGTGATAAAATGAGTACCTTTTATTTTTGTCAGGAATTAGCGTGGATTCTTTTATTTATGGTAGTAATAGTGAGCCTATCTAAGTGTTTCTAAACAAGTGAAAAACAAAATCATTGATTGTTTTGCTGGAATTTATATTCTTTTAGATATTGGAGTTTAATTGTATAGTTGTGAGTCACAGTAAAGCACTAGAATAAGTTTGTTATTTGTGGAAGATGTACTGGCTAATGAAGCAATTAATCTGGTACAATTTAAGGAGTGTTTAGATGAAAATTAATAAAGAATACATTCAGTGCTGAAAGAAATTTTGTTATGTTGGTAAACAAATTAAAAACTCAAAGGAACATGTTCAATAATTCATATTTAAATATTGTTTTGTAAGAGCTTTTTGAAAAGTGGCACATGAAGTTGAAAGTAAAGAACCAAACACATTTGCGGAAACTTTAGCAAAAGGCTGTATTAGAGAGGTATGCCTTTAAATATGGGGAAACCTATGACAAAGGAAGTAAGCCAAATAACAGCTATTAATATCATAGCTTGACATATACAGAAATTGGTTAATTGTGTGGAATACCAACTTGTAGAACACATAAAGCCATCAAAGTATTTTAATTTCAAATTACAGAATGCCCAGAAGTGTCAAAGCAATAGCTATTTGACTAAGATGGTGATAATAAAGAAGGATTCTTTTCTCCTGCATTAGGGCCAAAACACAGAACTATCTTTGACATGCATAATACTGAGGTATAGAATTTCCTTCTTATGTGTAGGGAATGTATTCTAAGGCCCTTGGTGAATGCCCAAAGCTTTGGATGGTAGCAAACCCTGTATAGACTGGTTTTTATTTTCTACACATACATAACTATTAAAAAGCATAATTTATAAATTAAGCACAGTAAAACATTAACAAAAATAGCTCATTATTAAAATAGACTATTTATAACAATATAACCTAATGAGGGTTTGGTTGATGTGGCCTCTCTTGCTCCCACGGTATCTGCTACCATTTAGTGTTTTTGAACTGCAGTTAGGTCAGTGAAACCATGGATGAGAAGGATTCCTGTAACACCCTGCTTTGGACCCCAGTTATGACGGTCCATTTGCAAAGACAGGAAAACATTATGGAAATGTTCTGGGTTAGTTACCCATTGTAACCTTTGTAACAACAAGCCACCCCCAATCTTAAGAGCAACTTAAATATAAAACATGTATTTTCTTATAATTCTCAGGGTCAGGAACATGGTACATCCTCACAAGATTCTCAGGATAGTTTATATGATTGTGGTCAAAGTTTTGGACATGGCTGCAAACATCTGAAGGTCAGCTTTGGCAGGTCTTCATTGCCAGACCTTAATTCCTTACTAGCTGTATAAACTAGGTCCTTGCTGCATTGGCATCTTCATAATATTGCTTGTAACTATCATATCCCGGGGAAGTGTTCAAAAGAGAATGAGATAGCATGCTCTCAAGACAGAATCTACAGTCTTACAATTTAACTTGAAAGTTACATACCATCATATCTACCCCATGCTATTGATCACACAGATCAAACCTGGCCCAGTGGAGGAAGGAACTAAACAAAAAATGACAATACCAAGAAGTGTGCTTCATTGGAGACCATCTTGCAAGCTATTACACCTTGATGAAAAAGCTCATGCTAAATTTAAATCAATGTACTGTTTTTTTTTATTGAGAAAGTGTTGCTGCAAAATACTTCCTCAATAAAATACTCAGTGGTACAAATAATTGTCACAACCATAGCTAAGTTATACTGGGGCAGTTGGGTAGGTTTCAGAAAGACCAAAGAAACTTCCTGGAAATTGCATGTGAGATATACTATTTATTAGGGAACTTGTATAAAAGATTAGTGACTACTCAGAGAAGAGTTTAGTGGTGATAGTCTGATAATACAACCATCCCTTGAGGTTCTTTGCCAAACAGGATTTCTTCTCCCTCATGGTATTTTGACCAGTGCTGACTTGGCTGCCTGAGCAAAACATATCCTTCCCACAGAGCCCTCAATCCTGTACCAGTCATCAACAATAGGAGATTTTTGTTAGGCTCTCAAAGTAGTGACATCATCAGCATTAGCTTGTTCACTTTGCTTGTACAACCAGCATCCCAAGGGACAACTGTGCTGATTTACATGCAAGAAAGTAGCTTTCTACACAAAGCACTAATTGCCCTATTTCCCAGAGTGCCCAAGACAAAGCCAGTATCCCTCAAGATAATATGCATCTGGATGTTCAGGCCCAAGCTTGCTGTCATTTTCCACTCGGCTAGGTTTTCAGGCACAGAAATGGGTGCATTCAGGGACGTGGTGTTTTATTGTCCTGTTATGGTTTACATATAAGCTGTCCCCAAAAGGATCACAGGGGAGAAAATGAAAGAACGCTTAGAGATGAAATGGTTGGATTATGAGGGATTGAACCTAATCAGTGCATTAATCCTCCCATGGGGATTAACTGGGTAGTAACTGCAGGCAGGTAGAGTGTGGCTGGAGGAGGTGGGTTATTAAGGGGATATAAATTTGTCCTTTTGGGATATAAATTTTGTGACATGAGTTTGCACTCTCTCTGGCCTTCTATAGACCAAGAGTGTGTAACTCTAAATGATCAACAAATAAAGCCTTCCTCCTCTAAAATTATTTTTGTTGGGTCCTTTAGCTAGAGCAACAAAAACACTGATTGAAACACCCTCTTTTCTTTAGGGACAGTTAAATAGAGTAATGGTGATATTCCTACCTAAATATTATAGTTTAGTTATGAGGTGTTCCTCAATAGCTCATATGAGACAAAGCAAGAATGTTCAGAGGTGAAATGATTAGATTATAAATATATGATTTATCAACGGATATGGATTAACTGAGTGGTAACTGTGTGCAGGTTGGATATGGCTAGAGGGCACGCATTTAGGGTTTATATTTTTCCCCTAGTGAATGGAGTACTCTAGCTCTTCCAGGTTGCCCTGTCTTGAGCTGTTTTCCTTCACCATGCCCTTCCACCATGATGTTCTGAGCCTCTGAAGATGTGAGCCAAAATAAACTGTTGATCCTCTAAGTTATTCCTGTGAAGTCTTTTGATCACAATGTCAAAAAGCTAAATAAAACACTTATGTGTATTAAAAACTTCTAAACAAACTTTATATGCTAATGTTTATTTATTTATAAGGAGAAGAAATTAACCAGTTATATTTGACTTATGAAACACACTTTTTTGCAAGCATTACTGGGAGGTAAGAGATCAGTTTACTCACAAAATTTTAAACATATTATTTGGATGCACACACTTGATGATTTGTCTTAAGTACCCATAATAGATTTAACATATCCATACAAAGAAGACGTGGACATATTTTCCTGTGTAATGTGTTACAAAAGGGCCAAAATAAAGTGTAAACACTTGAAAGTTTGAACTAATATTTGCAAATTGTCATTTTTTAACCATAAGTTAAAAATAATTATCAATGATGTATTGCCTATCTGCAAAAAGTTATCATCAAACACCTTAGAAATTTTGTAGACTATTCTGAATTTCATTTTCAGCAAGATAAGATCCACACATAGGAAGTTTATGATAAAAATCTATTTAATCAAAAGGCAGCTTAGATTTAACTCCAATTTTATACAATAAATTATTGAAACTAGTTACCAATGAAAGTTTGAAAATAAGTTTTAAAAGTAGAGCACCTCTTATTACATTCAGATGAAACTTTAAAAGAATAGTCTGAGCCTATTGAAATTACTTTAAAGCCCCACTTTTTCCTATCAACATACTTCTGTGAGACTGGTACTCTGTTATGAGATATGGCAAAATAAAGCATTGAAAGAGTTTAGACATATATTTTTTTCTATGAGTTTCACGCATGTCAATGAGACAGAATTAGATTAAATAAATTGAGGAGTTCATTTGTTACAAATCTAGGTTAAATAGATTAATAAGTATGTTTATTTATTACATTAATATTTGTTGCTACTATTTATTCATTTCAGGGATTTTTATAGAAAATCTTTGTTTTTATCAATTTTTTTCATTTAGTTACAACTGTGGAAAGACAAATAGTACACATATAATATTTCATATATTGATCACTCATAATAAACAATGTATATAGATACTTTACATTACAGATTTTAATTTTTCTAATTCATCTTAATTGATTTTTTTGAATTCTGGTGAATGAGGATTTTTATAAAATATTATAGTACATAATGTCTATCTCTGGTTGAGTAGACTCTAGTCAGTTACAATTACTTCATGTAAGGCTGCATAGCTTTAATGGATTCAGAGTTCAATCTATATGGAAAAAGTTATATGGGTGCTTCAGTGGGAGGAATGAAAAATAAGATCCTTCAAACTACACAGATGAAGTACAGGGAAATTTTACTTTTTTCCCTTTGAGAGCTTAAAGAAAAACAGAAAATGAGAGGAATTTAAAAGAGTACCTTTAATTTTCTCTCACTTTTGCATAATGGCATTGCCAATAATGGTGGTATAGAACTTTTTATTCTTTAGAAGAAAAGATACAGATTATATTTGATTGCATTGAAAATTTTTCCTTCTCACTGAAATTACCTAGGGGGTGGGTTGTATAAAAATTGATTCTTCGCTGTAATGCAAAATGTGTATTTGTTTAATACCAATGAAAACAATACTGCTAATGTACTTTTGAATTTAACTGAGGAGATGAATAAAACACTCAAATTATCTACAAGAAAGCTCATTTTTCTTTTGATTTTAATCTTATATATTCTCTTATATGAAAATTACACTGAATCAGAAATCATTATCTATGTGAATAATTATAATGTTTTGAAAGCCTAATATATGTTAGGTATTCTACATTTGTTCAATTTTTACACACATCAGATGTTCTTCGTGTATTTTCTGTGCTTTATACAAATATCCTGAGAATAGACATTTCATTTTTCAAATTTAGGCAAAAAAAAGCCAAATAATACCCAGAGCCCCAAAGCCATCCAGGTAGACTAATGGTGCTGGATATGAATCCCAAGTCATTCTGATTACAAATTTCATGTCTTTATACCATATTATTTTGTCCTAACATTTCTTTCTTACCATTATTTCATAAGTAGCTTTTCATAAAAACAAAATTTGTGTATTTTTTTAAGAGAGAGAGATGAGATGAGAGAGAGAGAGAGAGAGAGAGAGAGAGAGAGAGAGAGAGAGAGAGAGAGAGAGAGAATTTTTTAATATTTATTTTGTAGTTTTCGGCGGACACAACATCTTTGTTTGTATGTGGTGCTGAGGATGGAACCCGGACCGCACGCATGCCAGGCGAGCGCACTACCGCTTGAGCTACATCCCCAGCCCCATATTTGTGTATTTTTAAAAATCTATTTTAAAATATTTAAAAACCTCTCCCTTTTCATCTTGGCCCTTTGACATTTTGTGTCATTTTGTTTCATTGAAATTTTTATACAACTGGATTTTCTTGATGAAATTTGCTATGTAAAACCAAATCAGTGAGCATTGCTAATCAGGTAATTTATATGTCAGTCTGTCATCTTGAAACAAAATGGCAGTTACAGAGTTCCGTAGAGAACTGTTTTCCAAATGTAGTAATCTATATGAATAAAATATGACCTTCGAATAGGGGTTACAAAGATATAGGATTGTTTAGTGTTTCCAACCTACTTATTAATTCTATCTTCCATATATGTATATGGTAATATTTTCTCTAAAAGGTATAATTTTATTTATTTCTTCTTGTCTGAAGAACTATTATTTCCTACTGATTTTCCCTTCCTTTTTCATATTCACAAGAAGATAACAAGTGAGAAAATGCTTTGAGTCTTCCTCCTTACCCACTCAGTAAATCTGCAAAACCCATTAATTTCACCTATACATGGCTTTTCCTTCATTGCATACACTGCTTATCTGCTAGGGCTATAATCTTTTTTTCTCTTGGGCTATAAGGGTGAGCATTTAGTTCTGACTATCTATTCAAGTAGGCAGTAGCCACACGTGGGAGTAATATGGAGTACTTGATATCAGACCCATCCAAATTTCTACTAGCTAGATGCAAACTGTTACCAGGGTCCTTCAAGACTTAGTAAGCAGGGGCTGGGGATGTGGCTCAAGGTGCGGCCGGGGTTCGATCCTCAGCACCACATACCAACAAAGATGTTGTGTCCGCTGAGAACTAAAAAATAATAAATATTAAAAATTCTCTCTCTCTCTCACTCTCTCTTTAAAAAAAAAAATAATGCTATTCTGGCAAAGCCTAGTTCTGCCTCTTCCCCTCTTTCCACTCTGTGACCTGGTACTTTAAAAAAAAAAAAAGACTTAGTAAGCAAAAAAAGACTATAAAATATTTTATTAATAATTATATTAGGATTTTATGTTGAAATGACATTTTTGAATACATACATTAAGTAAAATATATTATTAAAATGTCACTTTCATTTTTTTTCTAGTGTGGCTATTTAAAAATTTTTTAAATTATCTGAATAGCTCTTGCTGTATTTCCATGTTCATATGCTGTTCTAGTTTTTCCCTCAGTGGCATCTGAAGTTTTCTCTTAAATTTGTTCTGATACTGAACTGTGATGATATCCTCTCCAAAACACAATTCTAATCACTTTATCCATTCCTAACTATGGACTAAGGTGGCCTGTGAAGACATTTAACCAAAGTAGAATAAAAAGACTTCAGCTTGAAGACAGTTATGTGAACAATATAAACTCCCTAAAAAGAGTCAAAGATGGTTAATTGCAAGTATATACAGCACACACACACACACACACACACACACACACACAAAATGATATTCTGATGTCAGTATTGCTGAAAGCCAAGAAAATGGAGTCCTCTTTTAGAAACTACCAATTTCCCTCTCTGAGCAACATGCATTCCCCTGTATTAACCCAGAGCTATCTATTATTTACAAATGAGAAAATTCAGTTGCAGTTAAAGAGAAAATTTATTGAAAATTTTTTTTCTGTATATAATCTTCTGATTTCCTGCTTTCTATAATTTGCACTCTGGAAAATAGAGATCTGAAATATAAAAAAGCTACAGTCTTCATAAATCATAAGTATGAATGTAGTAATGTAATATTATATTAATATTGTTATAATAGGAGGACCACATTTCCTCTTACTACTACTCTTTTCCTAATACAATTTGAAGAGAAGTGTCATTTTGATTTATGATTATATTTTGTGTTATATACGCATGCAGGTAGATTCAGGTTTAATTACTTTATTGCTATATAAAGTAAAACAACATAATATGTTTTCTCAAATTTTGTTTATACAGATGAGAAAATAATATAATCTGGTACATCTTTAAACAGTAGTTTGTTAGGAATAGTGATGTGGACTGATACATTATTGAACTAAGTTTAGTAGAAGTTTACAACTTTACAGGTAACATGTAATCTTGTCCCATTATCAGCCTGGTGATTCAAACATCTCAGCTGTAGACACAATCAAAAAAGAAATAACAAATGTTTGATATATGATATGTCAAGATCAATGTAATGTTTTGAGCAACTAATAAATTTCTGATGTCTAAAAAATTTTTTAAAAGAGAGTTTTAAAAATAGTAGCATTTTGGGGATTCTCATTCATATTTAATTCAAACATTTCTGATGAGATTAGATTATAATACATAAAGGTTTATTTATTTTTCTTTCAAAAACATGATACAAGAGTCACTAAATAATTCACATTAATACAATGTCTAAGGCTAGGGATATAACTCAGTTGGCAAAGAGTTTGCCTCGAATGCATAAGACTCTGGGTTCAATCCCCAGCACCACAAAACAAACAAACAAACAAGAAATAATTCCTGGATACTTGTAATCTCCTATATAAATGAAGGTCCAAATGGCCATAAATAAAGTCAACTGGATGAATCATAATGCAAGTGTGGGGAATTCTAAGAATTTTAGTAAATGTGCTGCCAAGGCATCATGGGTGATAGAAGTTTTTGAGAAGAAGGGTATAAAACAAACAACTAGGATATAACAGTGACTTCAGGTAATTTATACTTAGTTTCTTTTCTTTGAGAACCAAAAGAAAACTTGAAAAAAATAATAGTTGAAATATCATCTTTAATATTCTTTCCCTCATACATAATATCATTGCAGAAAAACTTAATCAAGAATTGAGAATCTTTGAAAGAGGCAAGTGTTATCTGAATACATTGAGAAGTTTTATTTTTCCCCTTAAACATACACAGGGTGACTTTTATAAAAATTTAATTATCAGTGTTTTATATAGATGGGTTTTCTACTGCTAATAAAAACTATATCCATATGTGCTTAAATATAGCTAAGGAGATTTATAAATGCTTTCGAAATTATATGGAACTTCAGAGTTACAGTACTTTTACATGCACCATCTAGTTTATATACAAGTATAATCAAGTAGGTACTATGTCATTCTTTTTATAGATGACAAAACTGAGATACAAGGAAATAACCTATTCGCCAAAAATGACACAGGTTAGTTCTGGTGGTCTGGGAAATTGCATCTAGGTTTCTGATTCCAAACATCCTTCTCTTTCTACTATATTATTTCTTTCTATTGTCTATGTGTATTTTATTTCATTTTATTTTGTGGAGCTGGGGATTGAACCCAGCACCTTGTACATGCAAGGCAAGCACTCTACCAACTGAGCTATGTCCCCAGTCCTCTATGTGTATTTCAGTGAAAATAAAATGTATATAGCTGGGAAAAATGCATTATTTTCTAAGTAAGAATTTTCCAGGTAATAAGTTAAAAATTTGGGGCTATGTCAGTCACCTGTCATCTGCCTTATCTGCTGCTTTGCCATTGTTCAAGAATCAAGCTGACCTTTGGGAAATTTGGAGCATATAACAGAAATTGATGAGTATATCCTATTAATTTGGATATTTATATTTCCATCAGTCATACAAAATGGCTACCAATAAAGCTTATTCTTTTAGGAAGTTGCAACAAAAATGAATGAAATATGGTCTGGGTTAGAGATATGTAGCTGTTGTGAATTATGTAAACTTTCCAAACTTTCTAGGAACGTGTTTCTGCATCCCCTACATGTTTTATTTATGTGGGTAATTTAGTTAGTTTTATAAATTTAAAAATGAATTCAAAATATACTTTTAAATTTTTTATTTTATGTATTCATTTTTTGTTTATGGAACAGGTAGTATATTTCTTCGCGTTTCACGGGGGACATATTTCTCTTACTGATTCTCCAGTTCTTATTTCATCACATTTATTCTACCATCTTAAAACCAAGTGTCTCAGGTGGTCTCTCTGAACACAACTTGCCTTATAATACTCCTTTAATTAGTACTCCCTAGTCTTCACTCCATCACTTAAATGGCAAGGACAAAGTCATTAATATCGCTTACTAGGTCTTTATCACATGATTTTTACCTCATTTTCTAACCTGATTTTCTACTATTTACTCTCTTGCCTTTTATACTCTTGCTGCACTGACCTCTCACCAGGGTGTTTCTGGTTTCGACCATTGACTTAGGTTATTCATTTTCATTTATTCATTACACACACACACACACACACACACACACACACACACACAGGAAACCTACTCTGAGCAAGACAGTGTGCTTGCTGGCTTGCTGTTTGGAGTTTTGAAAAATTCATATATATTGCTCCTGCTCTAAAGAAGCTCATTATTTAGTGAAGGAAAGTCCTTTCAAAGAAGAGAAAAGAAGAAAAATAAAAAGACTTGTAATACAACACAGTAGCTTCTTTGCACCCAAGATAAAAAATATGTGTCTTCAATATCCTGTGTCTCTTTCTCCTCCCTACTTCTTTTTTCCCCATCATGAGTTAAGCAAATGGTAATTATCACCTTAAGTGTCTGCCATGCCATGAGTTACATCAGAAGCTAATGTGATAAAACACCCTAAAAGATGGGGATTGTTTCCTTCTACAAGTACTGAGGGAGGCATAAATGAACTTGCTAGGTATTGATTTAATGTAGAGGTCAGCAAACATTTTTCTATAAAGGGATGGATAAAAAATATGTTTGGTTTTGTGGGGAATACAGTCTGTTACAATTGTTCAACTGTGGTCATAGGGTATACATACATAGTCATGTGCATGCATGAGCTGCATTCCAGTAAAACTTCATTCACAGAAATTTGTTGTTGATTCTGTTTGGCCTGTGGAATACAGTTCACCTACTTCTGATTTTAATGAATAGAAAATCCAAGGTATAGAATAAAATATGAGTCATGTTAACTTTCAGAGAAAGAATATTCATTCTGAATTAGGCCAGTCAGGAAAGCATATGCGGTTGCAGTAGTTACTTGATGGGTTTCCAGAAAGTCAGGAGGCCAGGCATTCTGGAAAGAGTAGAATAACACAACTGAAGTCTCTGGACAGATACACAAACAGCATGTAGCCCTTAAAAGACAAGTCAAATGTCGGTTATTATCAAAATCAGATTTCGTAATATATCATGGTCTTCATAGAAACAGAACCAAACAGGATGGATGTTGGAGGCTGTGTATGAATTATGGGTTTGTTTGAGCCACCATAATGCAAGGGGGTTTCTTCTCTGAGAATTCCTGGTGTGAATCCACTGGTTGCAGATTGCTGGGATTAAAGCTGACACCCTGCCTTAGCTCAGAGCCATAGGTTCAAATGCAACCCGCCTGCCCCCCAGGTGGGTGTAGCCTCCCTAGCCCCAAACAACTTTTTTTACCCATCTTTATCCTATTTTCTTGATAAGCCTGCCACACTGAAATCTTTTTATGTATTTCAGTTTAAATAAAGGAGTTGGGCCTTTTTCTATGTTCAGTTCTAGTTCCTATCAGGGCTGGAAAATATACCAGACCCCAGCTTTGAAAACTATTTTCTGTCTATTGTCTTTTGTTCCTGATTGAATATTTTCAGACTTTTTATTTTCCTAGCTAGTTTATACCTCCAAGCAGGAATTAGCTCTTGGGCTACTGGTAACCCCGACAGATGGATACAGATAAAGAGATCTATTATGAAGAAGGGGCTTGTACAATTCTATGGAAGCCAACATCCCAAGATGAGTGGTTGGCAGGCTGTAAACCCACTTAAACATATTTTGTCATTCTACTCTGAAGGCCATCAAGTGTGAGACCACAGGAAATTAGATATTTCAGTTCTCCAGTCTGAAGGCAAACAAACAAACAACAACAACAAAAAAACAACAACAACAAAATTCCAGCTAGAAGTCAGGAGGGAGGAGGGACATTTGTCCTCTTGTCAATGGATGATTGGTCTCTTCAGGTCCATCACTTTAGAGGGTAATCTGCTTTACTCACCCTGCCAGCTAAATATGAAAAAACTCATTTCAGTACAACATCAAATAAAAACACACAGAGCCAGGCAAGGTGGTGCACTCCTGTAATCCCAGTGACTCAGGAGGCTGAGAGAGGAGGATCATAAGTTCAAGGCCAATCTCAGCAAAAGCGAGGAGCTAAGCAACTCAGTGAGACCCTGTCTCTAAATAAAATACAAAATAGGGCTGGGGATGTGGCTCAGTGGTCAAGTGCCCCCGAGTTCAATCCCTCATACCAAAAACAAACAAACAAACAAAAAACCACAGAGTACTGTCTTACTACCAAATGTCATTGCCCTGTCAAGTTGACACAAAATCAACCATCACATACAGCAAGTAGGTGTTGCTAAGGCCAGTTTGCATAAGAGAAGTCATGAAGTCTACTTGCTTCTTACAAAGGATCATCTTCCCATCTTGTAGGCTTAATACTCCTTCCTCTGGTCTACCTAATGAGTGCAAATTAAAGCATTTACCATTAAAATAAATGCCTTTGTACCACTTTTAAGATTCCCCAAGCCAATTTTAGTAATTACCTTTGCCAGTTCCATTATATTTTCTACAAAGACACACACAAATCATGCAAAAATCACAAATCCATGTAATCACATATTTCTTTTTATGGTACAGAGAACGTGTATGGCTTTGTTGCATCTGACATTCTATTAAGCAATATGTATTGAGATTACATATTGTTTTACTTTGTTTATTCTAGCATTTGATTAGAAGGCTGTTTTAATAGAAATTACAGTAAAACAAAGTAGGTTTAGCTTGACTTTTTTTTCTTTATTTAAATTATATAAATAACCTACTATTATCATGATTCTTTGTCTTTTAATTCTCTTTATCATGCAGAAAGTAAAAAATGTCATCTTTGATACCATCTACTCAAATAATATCAACATTCTATACCACATTTGTGTTGTCTGGGAATTAATATCTGACAGGATTAAATGCCATTTTATTTCATACAACTATATATCTGACCCCTGCCCAAACCATCACCATATGATCACATTAAAAAAGCAAACATGTTGCACTGGGAGTAAAGAAAGCAGGTATGGAAGCATTACTTTAATATAAAATACTATTAATTAGGCATAAATCTATTCAATTGGATTTATCTTTATCCATTCATCTGTTGATGGGCACCTGAGCTAGTTCCGTAAGTTGGCTACTGTGAAATTGAGCTTCTGTAAGCATTGGGATATCCATATCAGTATAGTATGTGGATTTTAATTTTTTGGATAAATACCAAAGAGTGGGATAGATGTGTCATAGAGTGATTCCATTCCTGATCTTTTGAGGAAGCACCATTCTGCTTTCCAAAGTGGTTGTACTAATTTTCAGTCCCATCAACAATATACTGTGGTTTGGTTTGGTTTGATTTGGTTTGGTTTTAAGGATACCTTTAGTATTTAGGACTCATGCTAAATCCTGCATGGTCTCAGATCAAGATACTAAGTAGAATTCCATCTGCACAAACCATTTCATAGCTCCAGGTGGGTATATCTTTGGATAGCCACAATTAAATTCACTATATCCTCCCATCTTTCTCTCCTTTCTTTTATAAAACATTTTGATATACTGAGATGATTCCTTTCTTGAAGCCTGTGATTATTCATGCTTAATTTTACTTATAACTAGTAGAGCTAGCTAATTGTTTCAAGGTTCATTTACCACCTCTCCTATAGTTCAAACAATTGATAATTTGGATTTTGCCCCCCAGGTCACCTCCTTAAGACATTAAAACTTTTGCCGCTCTGGTTGTTTCATTTATTAATATCCAATTTACAATGATCATCATTTTATTATAACTTATTTTCATTGTACCTTAAATTAACCTTGTTCATAAATGCTTTAACCTGTTTGTAGGTTCAGATAGATTGAAACTAGCTTTCATTATATTGCATTATTAAATTTTAATGGTAGTCAAATTTGGGGATTTTTTTATAGAATTCTTAATGTATGCAAGGCCAAGTGTTCATTGCTTGTCAAACTGCTATCTAGAGATATGCTGATTTAAAAAAACAAAAGAAGAAGAAAACAAAACACTGAGGAAGCTTATTTAACCAGCAATTGACAGGCACAACATTGACCCTGTAGTTTTGACTCAGAACAAATACTCTATTAATAAATGTATTGTTAGCACTTTGTGTAGGCATGTATCATCACAATATACTAAAATGTACAATGCTATGTGGTGTACTGTGTCTTATTTAGAAGATTATTATTAATGAGTATGGTGTCATAGTCATCTCTGAGGCACAGAGCTGCACCTATGTGACTCATCCTTGAAAACCATGTGGCATGTGAATCCATATCTAGAATCAGGACAGTCTTCAGTAAAGTGCTATATGTCAGAAGTAGTAAGATGGTAGACAGTGCTTGAGATAGTCTGTAACCACATGAGTTGAGTTCTATCACCAGTTTCATTACATTCTTTGTACTGAATTGAGCAAGCATATCCCCCTTAATAAATAAAAATTAAAAAAAATCCTCCTCTGAAGATAATTATAGCATATCCCCCTTAGTAAAGAAAAATTATAAAAACATCTTCCTCTGAAGATAGTTATGGACTAATATGTACGTAATATATGTAAAATATAGATCTTTAGCAAATTTTAAAAGAGTTGTTAAATAATATATATGATTATTTTCAAAGAATTATACATCATGGTTGTAACCATAGAATTATTATTTCTGAATTTTCTATATTGTGAATACTATGGTGTTATTATTTTCCATTTATATCAGAACATATTTGATTACCATTTGTTTTCCATTTACTAGATAGTAATATCTGTACCATATTTTATACTCATTATTTCTTATCCTCACAATATCCTCATGAAGAAAAGGTTGAAAATCATATAATCCATAAAGGTCACAGATAGTTAAGTGATGGAGGCAGCATTTAAATCTGATCTGTATTTCTCTCTTTCTAGTATCTCCCAGACTCTTTAGTTTCCATAGAAGATGTTTCAAACCCCTTTATTCTCCACTAGCCTCAACATGATTAACTTGCAAATGAGAAGCTACCTGAAGTATCAGGAGAATTGAATTCATGAGAGTATTCTAAGAAAGCTTTGGATTATAATAGGCAATAACGTGGAAAGTATCATTGTAGAAATAAAAATGGGTCTCTGGCGTTCAGAAAAGTGTTTTGTTTTGTTTTGTTTTTTGGGGGGGATGCTGATTGGGGCATTCACTTTTGCTTAAAGAAGATAGATAAGGACCCTGAAGTCTGCTTGGCAAAGTACTTGAATCTTGTGATGATAGACACCATTATGTGATCTTTGAAATAACTCAATCTGAGTTGGAATTTCTCAGGTCCACTATATAGAAAAAGAAACTGAGACTCTGTGGAATTATAGTTCTTAAAAGCTGTTACTTTTGTCCTCCCCCAAAGTTCACAAGCTGAAATTCTAACCCCCAAAATGATGGTATTGGAGATGGGATCTTTGGGAGCTGATTAGGTTATAACAGGGGAGCCGTTATGATTGGGATCATTGTCCTCAAAAAGGAGGACTCAGAGGGCTGCTCTCCCTTTTCACCATGTAAGGATACAGAAGGCACCATCTGTGACCCAGGAAAGGGGTCCTTTCCAAACACAGGAACTTCTGGTACCTTCCTCTTGAACTTCCCACCCTCCAGAACTATGAGAAATAAGTGTGTGCTGTTTATTAGCTATCCAGTCTGGTATTTTGTAATAATCAGCTTTAGCTGATGAAGACAGCGATGGAGTTAATGTGTGGTACTAGAACACACCTAGGTCTTTACTGTTCTGACTTTTAAGTTAGCAATCTTCTTTCAGTCACACATAACATATTCTTTCTCCAGGGTGCATCCAATTTTATTGCGGTTTTGCCAAAGTTGAATACATATAGTGAACCAATAATGTGCTTGTCTTTGAAGTTTTTAGTGGTATTTATAATCATATTGAGGAAGGTCAAATAGGGCCACTTTGTATTCATCAAAGTAATGAATGAACTTTAAGCATTACTCTGATTCATGCTTCAAAACATACTTAAGAATCTCTGGAAATCCTGTCCAAAAGCAGATATGTATCTTTTCTTAATATAATGTAAAACATACTGCAGAAGACATGTCGATGAAATACCTGCATAATAATAAAGAAAAAAATTGTCAAAAGCTAGGTGAATGATACTTTTAAAGTAAATGACAGGAAGATCCGAAAATGTTGGTAAGGTGAAGGAAAAGTGTCTTCCAGGAGAAGAAAATCATGGAATAATCAGAGGCCACAGCACGAGCAGCAAACATGTCCCTGCAGCTGCAGGAGGCTGCAAGAAGGCTGCTGTGGCTACAAAATGAGATGGGAAAGACAGGTAACAGCCAGACACCATCAGGCATGCCACTGCATGTCCTGCTCGAGGTGTTAAGCAGCTTTGTACTTATCTGTAGAAAAAAAGAGAAGACACTGGAGGGTGTTAAGCGGGAGTGATAGTTATAGATTTGAGAAGAGGAACGATCACTGTGCTTGCAGTGGAGAAGTCAGATTACAGAAAGCAAGCGGACTTTGGAAGTCGGGTCAGAAGGAAAGTAATTATAGTTTGAACAAGTGGAGGGGAAAAAGCGAAAGTCATTCAGATGGTAAATCCACAAGCCACAGTGACAGATTATACATGGGGACTGAAAGAGAGGGAGGGATTTAGGAAGGTGCTACAGCTTCTGGCTTTTTTTGTAAACTTGGTGGTGACATTTGCTGACATCATGAGCTTAAGAGTAGATTTCGGGTGAAGATCAGCAATTTAGCTATGTTTAATAAGAGTGTTAATTTTAAAGATCCAGTAAGATGCTAGTTTTATATTAGACATATGGGTCTAACTCAGATTGTATTATATTTTTCTTAGAAGAAAAAAAAAATTATTCTTAAAAAAAAAGACCTATGTAATTAAAAAAAAAAAACTCTATGTAATTTTTCCTTAGGGTAGTACAGAGACAGCTATGCAAAATTTTTATTTAAAAGTTGTGATCACTGTATCTTCAAACCAAAAATCACTTGAATGCTTGTAATCGCAAACAAACACAAACTCAATTCAAACTCAGAGGAAACTTGTTAGTTTATATAAATAAGTTCAGAGGGAGGGTAGGCTCCAAGGGCAATTGGTCTGTTCTAGCTCCATTGTCCCGAGATTTTCTTAATTCTGTGTTTTCTTAATACTCAGGCTGGAGTTCTTCATGGCAGAAAAGAGCAACAGTAGTTTCAATCTTATATTCTGTATACCATGTCATCCAAAGCAAGAAGAGGGCATCTGTAATGTGAAATTTCTAGGAATATTGAGGTTAACCCTCTTAACCTTAGAACACATGTTTTCCTTGAAGAGCTAAGAATAAAAAATTGTCTTGTCCATAAGCCATACAAATTCTTGCTATACCCTGGGGATTATTAAGAAGGAAAAATGAATATTAATGAAGCAACCAATTTCACTATAACAAACTTTGGGGGCAAATAAAAATCCATGCACACTTTTCATTAACACGTGCCTTTTCCAGTATTCTCCTATCAACCTGGATTTTATACACTTTCTCTCCAAAAGGAGTCAGCAAATCCATCCAGTTACACTAGTGAGCACTGATCTCCAGGCTACTGGATGTCACACTGTCCTCCTCCAGACCCAGATGAATCTTCTCATCTTTCAGTATATGAAAATTTATCTAGTCCAGTATGTATATTCTAATAGGAATTGCCTCTTGGGATAGGAACAGTTGACAACATGAAACAGTGATCCCTTGTCATAATCAAAAAAATAAATATTAAGAAAGACTCTCTGCCTTTTTGGAGAAATGAGCCACTTAGTCTGTTGGCTGAGCCCTAGCCTTTTCAGGAAGAACTGCACTATTTTTTTTGTGGGGGGGGTGTCATATCAATTGCCACTTCTGGAGGTTGCTTTTTAATGTAAGACATCTTAAGATGCAGTCCATTTCCATGTGCTGAGAATTATTCAGGGGCCTGGACATTGTCCTATAGATTGATCATTCATAAGCCACTTGGACTCAGGCTTGAGGTTTCACTAGTAACAGTGTCTTTAAGTATTCAATAGGCTTCAGGTCTCTTTGGGTTACCCTAAAAAGGCAGGAAGGACTCCTCTCCACAGATGTAGTTTGAATGTTGAGACTGGTGATGCCACACACATGCACACCATGAAGGTATGAGCAAGTTTGTTATATAATGGTGCTCTTGTGAGGAGAGAAGACTACTGAACTGGTCCTTAGATGGCTTAGAAGAGCAAAGGAGGAGTATAGCTTGCATATTTATTGTGATTAGGGGTTGCAGCTGGCATAAGGGTGCTCTAAGATGGGCAAGGGCTTGAGTGTTTAAATCTCCACAGGTATTTCCCATCATCTCACCCAGATGTGGGGCCCAAAAGAGAAGGAAGAAGTGATGCTCAAATGACACCAGCAACCAAATATCAAAAAATGGGGTCAGGCTTTTCACTTATAAGATGAATATGTGTTTATAATGGTTTCCATGTAATAGAGGTCATAGAATCATCTCTAGCATGTATTTGTGACTAGTAATGAGCTTGAACTTTTCTGTCCAGTCTTCCCAAGAGCTAACCTTCAACTTACATGTCCTCTTGGTATAGTGGCCAACGCAGTCCTGGAAAATGAGATAAAGCTGATTTCCCCTCCAATCCTGACCGCCCCCCATGTGTTCTCTCACATTGCAGTAATGCTCCCTTTAGCAGAAATTGCTCTGCTGGAAGTTGTTTGGGGAGGTTTTGTGGATCAGGCTTTTCCAGTGCTGCCCTCTTAAACCTGCCATGATTTTTAACTTTACCCTTTCTGCCAGAAGTAATATGAGGATTCAGGGTAGAAAATCTAACTCTTCTAATCCTTAAATCCTTCCAAATGTCGGAGCCTCATCGGCACAGATTGCAGTCCAGAGGCCTCTCATAGCAAAGCCGCAGATCTCCCTCTGCTTTTCTATGGACCAGTTTCAAAGCTGCTTATCCTTCTGATGAATGAACTTACTGAAGCTACTAGAAATACCAATCAAGGAACACCATCCTGACTTTTCAAGGTGACAGCCTTTCTAAACAAAAGATCCAAGTCCAAACATGCCATAACTTTTTTCCTAATGTGATTTTTTGATGTCTTTCTCTTAAGAGTGGCCATAAGCCAAGATAGCCACCCAGGGAGAGCCCTGACCAGGGGAAGTTAATTTAAGTGTGTGTCTTATGAGACACAATGAGGAAGTGAAACCAAAATGAATGAAGCAGAAGACTTTTAGACCCCAAAGAGGACCAGGGGTGGCTGAGGAGAAGTCCAGAGGTGGCAAAAAGCCCAGTCACCATGGGGGAACCTATTGGACTGTGCCTTTATTGTGCTCCATGAACATTATTGTCTCCTTGATTGTTCTGTGTGTGGGTTTGTGGAGGTGGTGGAGGTGGGGCGTGTGGGAGGGGCATGGGACAGGGGGTGCTTTTGAGAAAGAAGAAACTGATTTTCATGATTCTGGAGCTGACCATAATGTTCTGTCATAGTCAGCACCTGTAAAGTGTGCTGGATTTGGGATCAGTGAGATGAAGAACATGTGGGTTACATTGTAAACATCCTCTTAAAGGAAGTTTTAATCCAAGTGTGATTGGGTATGCCTGGGGTTAAAATAATTATGACAGGTATAAAACTGAATGTTGAGGTAGCATCTACATTACTAACTTATGCCTAAATGACAACTGTTTCACTAATGTAAATCAATCATCGCCAATTTATTCCTTGGGGTAAAGAATTTTACTCCCCTCCCTTCCATATTTTAATTAAAGATGTTCTTCTTACAATATCACCCATCACAAGCATTAATTATATAAAGCATGTGTGGGTTAAGTAAAGAACTCCCTATTCAAACTAAATTCAACTATAAACATACTTTTATTGTCTTAAATAATTGAGAGTTTGTTATGGTTTGGATATGAGGTGCCCCTCAAGGCAAGAATGTTCAGAGGGGAAATGATTATAAACTTAGGAGAGCCGCAACCTGATCAGTGAGTTAATCCACTTGAATGTATGAAGTGGTTGGTAACTATAGGCAGATGGGTATGGTTGGAGGAACTCGGTCACTATGGGCATGACTTTGGGGTTTTATCCATAGTTAGCAAAGCCCCCTCTCTCTCTCTGATCATGCCATAAACCAAGCAGCTTTCCTCTGCCGGGCCCCTCCCCTCTGATGCGTTGCTTTATCTTGGGCCCAGAAGGTTGGAATTAGCCATCTCTGGACAGATACCTCTGAAACCATGAGCTCCAAACAAACTCCCCCTCCTCTAAATTGCTGGATATTTTTGGTCACAGTGATACAAAAGCTGAATACAACAAAGGTACATAGGTTGGGCAAGCTTCACACATGTCTGGACTCCAGCTCCATTTCTCTGCTCGCCTGTTGATTCTTGTGTCCTTGGGGTTGCCTTTCTTCAGGCCCTTTACTGAGCAGTTTCAGACAGAAGTACTGTCCTTGTACATTCCTAAGCAAGAGGGCCTTTTATTTTCACCATAGTCATTCATGTAGTTTCAGAACCACAAAAAAACCATTTAGATCAAAAGCCCATCTTACAAGGAAAATTGTGGCCAGCATGACAGAATATACTGCTGAGAATAATCCTAGTTCCCTACTTCATTTCTACAATTTATTTGAACTCAAAAGGATAGGTACCACTACCTGGGAGTCACACAAATATCCAAGAGGAATCGTGGAGGAAAGCAATATGTATATGCTGCAGTCAATGGAAATATTTGCCCAATAAAAAGACAGTCCATTTTCAGAGTTTAACTGTCATGTTAAGTGCTATGGGACATTAATTGCTTCCCAATTTGTTTCCAGTGTTTAATTACATAGGTTTAAGCTGTGTGAGATAATCTTACTACAGTGTTTCTGTCCTAATTGGCTTCAAGGGAGGCTGTGGAATTTTTCTTAATGCATATTGGGAAAAAACATCCATCCTTCTGGAGCTAGACAAAACCCTTGCTAGGAAAATTGAGTGGGTGGCCTTTAAGTTTCCTCCTGTCCATTTAGATCCATGGATATTACCATCTGCATTATCCATTAATATATGAAAAAATCACCTTCTGTGGTTTCCCCTGACAACTTTTCATATTCAGTTGTAACCTTTTAATTCAAGCTGCTTTTCTTTCATCAAATAGATTCTTCTAAGAAATTGTGCAAAGCTTTCCATTTTATAAGGTTGTTCATTTAAGACGTCCTTTTAAGTAATAATAGGAATGAACTCCTTTGAAAGTTTATGCTAAAGTTGTGTCCTTCTGAAATGGAGTCTTTCTTTTCTTTAATGGGTCTTTCAATGCTGAAATAGGAATAATTACTTTGATTAACTTTTATATTTCTAAATTATAGCCAACTGGATAAAATATGGCTTTTTTTTTCCAAAAGCAAAGATCGTCCAAATGTAGGTTTTTTTCTGTTCCCTCATTTTGAAATAATCTCTTTATGACCATATCCAAGGAAATTGGTGAATTCAATTTTGTTATTCTATCCCCTTAGCTCAAAGTCACTGTCAACTCTGTGTCCTGCTTATATATCACAAGCAGGACATAAGCAGATGTATACCATAAAAAGCACTATATTTTCTCCATTTTGGAAATATTTCTGTTGTGTGTTATTTCCTTCTATCCCTGCTCCCTAATAGGAAATATTCAGTGAACTGACTAAACCAAAGGTATTCAAGGTTGAATCCTGCACACGGGTGTCACCAAGAAGGCCACTTGAAGAGGCATCTTTTCCTCATTAGCACAAAGGGACCATCTGCTCACCAAGCTGTGCATACATAGTTTGCATCTGTCCAGAATGAGATGCCTTTTTCTGTTTGAAGAAATATACCCTTTTGTGGAGTTTCAGATCTAGTTCTATAATTTATTAGAATTCCAGATCAGTTAGGAATTTTATGGCAAACAATAGAAATTCACTCTCGTTAACTTAATGGTACAGGAAAGGCATTTGTTAAAAAGATATCGGGAGTATCTTTGAGAATTGTTGAACACTAAGACTTCAGAAGAGTAGCACCAGTGTATTTCTACAATATCAAACAGGGAAGAAATGGACAAGGAATTAGTCAAGAGCTAACCTTTCCCTTCTTTTGTCATATTGTAGTTTCAAATTTTCTAGAGAGAGTGTGATTGGCACAATTTGATTACACGTTGAACTTGTAACCAAGAAGAACAAGGGTCAGATGAGAAAGTCTTCTTGATTAAAATTCATACCAAGACTACATTAAGGAAAGAAGATTTTCATTAAAGGCAAGGGAGACCACGTTAACAAAGGAAAGGGTAAGCCTGCTCAGTAGATAAAAATAATAAAGAACTGGTTGTGGCAGGCATGAAGATGCTTAGCTTAGCATTGCATTTAAGAAAGGACTTATTGCTCAACTCTGAGAAGTGTAGTTGGCAGTTAGTATCCAGCTAGTAATACCTCCAAGTCCATCTCAAATTTGAGTTCTAGTCACTCAAAGTGGCCACAGCTGGCAGAGGCAAAGGAAAATCTTTCCAAAGGGAAGAGCTTTATGTACCCTATGTGGGCATCCACTGTGAGGAAGGAAAAGTGACCTAGAATTAGAACATTTATAAATTCATGGAACGTTTCAAATGAACTGACTGGTTTTGTCAGGTTTCCCAAATGGAAAGTTTAGAAAATTAAAGATAAAAAGATCTGGGATAGAAACATATGGGTGTACATATGAGAAAAGGCACAAAGGGTGAAGACCTTTGTATCACAGATTAGAACCCAGCAGAGAGCAGCTAGAAGATACTGCCAACAAAGTACACTAATAGTCTGAACCAGGTGAAGTCAGAAGCCTCCCCAGTGCTTATTCAACGGCACATTAATGAAGTGGCCACAGTGGCAGAGGAGGATGCTATGCTTCAATGCAAAAGCAGGGAGTTTTAGTCAGCTTTTGCATTGCTGTGACCAGGATCAATGTAGAGGAGTATTTATGGTTGCAGATGTTCAGTATGGCTGTATGTTTATGTATGGCTGACTCCATACATCTGGACTCTAAGTGAGGCTGAACATCATGGAGAAACGGCATAACAGAGAAAAGTTGCTGTAGATATGCCAACCAGGAAGAAGAGAGAGACTCATCAGGGACAAAATATGAACTCCAAAGGCACATACCCAGTGACCTAATTATTCCAGCTATATTCCACTTGCCTAGTTACCACCCAATTCATCTTTATATTGCATTAATCCACTGATTAGATTTAAACTCTCACAATCCAACTATTTTACCCTTGAAATTTCCTGCTTTGTCTCATGCATGAGCTTTTAGAACACCTCATATCCAAACCACAACACAAGATCTCTCACAGAGGCCAACTAGCTACTGCTACTTCTGAATGTCCAACTTGCCATCAATAGAGAGTAATCTGTGCCCCATGTCACTACTTCTCAAGGAGACCAGCAAGACATTTGTGGCAATTGGTGGCAATTGACAATTATAAGGCCCTTCCTTCCTTAAAGTGGCAACAATTTGTTCTTCTAAGAATACGTTTTGTTCTTATGGATACTTATTGCAGGTATTTGTTTGCTTTTACCTCCTTCACAGTTTCAAACAGCATCACTATCCATAGGCTTCAGGAGTGCTTGATCCACATACCAGCATCCCATTCAACATAGCTTCTGACCAAGAGAACCAGTTTATAGTAAAGAAGGAGTAGGAGTAGGCCATGAACATGAGAGGTTCCACATGCTAGTATTCCCAATTCCCAATAACTTCTTAAGTGACTTTGTGATTTGCGTTCCTGCAACTCTTGCATTTTCAGGGTTAGAGGTTTCAGTCTTCAAAAGACATGTGCTCTTGCCAGTAGCTGCAACAACCATCCTGTTGAACTCAAATCTGTGGCCATCTTCTAGCTATGTAGACACTATATCTATGGACCAAAAGGATAGAATAGGGGTCACAATTCAACTGATAATGGAACTGATCAGTAGAAGGAGGAAGAGTGGTTGTTATACAGGAGAGGCAATGAGACTTAAGTATAGAATACAGGTTGTCTACTGAGTACTGCTGGGCACTCCCTCCACCAATTTTAACTGTGAATAAGTGAAGGAAACCTAGCCTCAGAAGAACATGGATACCAGGAATTGAAAGGCTTCAAGAATGACAATTTGGGACACACCATAAGGAACTCACCCACTCAGACCAACGAAGTATATCTGAGGAAAATGAAGTTTGAAAAAGTAGAGGAAGAAAGAGAGGCCATTACACTATTAGGCCTGACCTGGGAAGAGGGAAGGGAGATGCCAAGCTTTTTCTAAATTTCTCCCCAAGAATAGCTATTCCCCAAATTAATATGGGATGAAGTGAATCTAGAGGGTAAACAGGATACTTGTGGAAGATACAAGGAGATGTAACTCTCACATTCCCCTTGAAGGAAGGACTTGTCTAACCGTGAGGAGCATGGCTAGTTGGCAATGTCCAGGTGCTTCAACTTTTTCACTCCCAAGAGTGGCCTCAGGCAAGGTTCGGTGACACTTTTAATACAGGGTCTAATGGTCCTTCTCACTTCAGGACTACTCTAAAATCTGTCTCTTGCCTCCAAAGGTTTTGTCATATTTGCATAACAGTCTGTTAACACCCCACCCCCACCCACCCAATCTTGCTCTTCTGTTTGGCTTTCACAGCTGTTACTCATCAATAACTTTTTTTTTTGTCCTTCAAACTCCATCTCAATGACACCTTCCATAGGACCCAACTGACATACCACTAAAATTATCATTATTATTTCTTTAGATCCTAGAGGTGGTGCACCAGTCAGAATAAGATTGTTTTGACTCTCAAGAAATTGTTTTTCCTATTAGTGTCACCCATTTTGTGAACCGGTCTAGCTTGCAAACAATTTAGCATAACCATGCCCTACACTTTCACTATTTATGATGACTCACCCCATACACAGAAGCATTATATTAATGTCAAGTGTCCAGAGTATGACGTTTAGACAATCTAGCTACACCAGCAAGAATGCAAAATTTATTAAAATGTGTTTGGGAAGGATGGAGATTGAACAACCCATTTTGACTAAAACTGGCAAAGATTGGCAGGCTAAACTCTGAAGTCCAATGATCTTGAACTACATTCTATAGTGGACACTGAGTACTCCTCCCAGATTCCTTTTTCATTTCCTTGGGACCTTCCCCCAATTTGCCATTCTTGTGTTTCCAAAGGCCTATACGTGCCTCTCCTCACACAGCCATCTTAGGGCTAGCATCACTTTGTCTGCACCAACAGTGGAAAAGTAGGAGAGTCTGAAAGGTCATGTCCCACTTTTCTTCCTCCTGCATGTCCTTGGGCAGAGACAGACTAGAACCTAGAGAGGATTGTGGAAGTCCAGCTCCCCCAGCACAGTCAGGACAAGACTGCAACACCAGGCCAAAGCTGAGGCTTCCACTTGAAGTCATTGCCCGCAGTCTGGCTGGGCACAATTCAGGAGCCACTTAGCAACCAGAAAGGAATTTTATTTTTAGAACACATGCAGCACCACATGAGCTCTTCAGGAATTCCCTCAGAGCCCAACTGCCACCACCAGCTTCCCACAAGCCTCTCAACCTCCCCCCACCACCACCACTCCTCCTGCTCTTGAGGCTGATTGGCTGGGTCGCATGGGCGGAGCCAAAAAAAGTCCCCCAATGAGCAGCTCCCTGGTCTGAAAGGGCGGGGAAACAGCCCAATGAGCATCACCGCAGAGGAGCCAATCAGCTGACAGCTAGAAGTTTGCTGGGGCTGCTGTGAGCCAATCATCAGCTGGCAGCTGGAAGCTTGCTGGGGCCCCTTTGGCTGTGGCTCTCAACAAGTCATCCTGTGTATTTGCTTTTTCCTTTCTTTTTTCTACTTAGACAACTTTATCACTGGTTTTTCTGAGAAATACTTATACAATAAAACATTTGCCCCTGGCTATATGTTATCAGGGGCTGCTTATGGGAAACCTATCTTGGAGACATTTAAAGACCATTAAAAATTATTGTTTACTCATTAAAATAATTCTCACATTAAGACAAGAATAATGCCCATAAGCTCAAAATAAAAACCAGCCACGACCAATTCTCATTTCCCAGCCTCCCCTTCCAAACACAATGGCTATCGTGTTTTCTTGGCTTCATTTTATTATTATTTATATATCAGTGAACAATATACTTCTCTTACATTAAATGAAACATTCAGTACTATGTACTTTCTGGTAAAGAAGAATAAGAAAAAGCTCATGGGGACTGTCCCCATGGAGGATCTCTATTCTCATCCTCTTCAGTGGGTTGTATTGTATTGTGTGTTTGTTTGTTAACTCGTTTGTTAACTGTTTCTATTTTGGTCACCTCCAGAAACTCGGGTAATATTCTTAGACTGTTATCTTTTCATCTGTTAAAATCTTTCAAGATCTCCTTTCTTAGAATCCACTTTTCTTCAAGAAAAATTCCTCTCGACTTCCTCTCTTTTGTGTCCATTTGAACTCTCCAGGCCTGCTAGGCAGCTGTCACCGGAGGACCCCTCTGGTCCCACTTCCTTGAATTCACATCTTTCTTTAAATTACATGACTCTCTAATCTCAAGAAATTTCCTAAGTGTGCATAAAAGGCAAATCTGAGTCTTTTCATCACCAAAAATGTCTTTATCTCGTCTTCTCACTTTATTGAGGTTTGCCTAAGTGTTCTATTCCAGGTTGAAAATCTTTTTTCTCTCAATTCTGAAGACAGGTTTTCATTGTCTTCTTAGGTTCATTGTTGCTGTAAAATAGATTGAGATCACTCTATTTTTCATACCTTTATAACTGTCCTATTTTATTTCTATTTTGGCATATTGAAGGCCTTCGCTTTATTCTTAGCATTCTACAATTTAAAATTGAAACATCTGACTTTCCAATTTTATTTTCATATATCTTGCTTTTAACTTGAATTCTCATGGCATGTCTTCAGATGTGGGCATGTTTCCTAAAGTATTTTGAAATACTCGTCATTAAAATATTTTTCCTCATCATTTCCCCGTCTTTCTCTGTGTTGGAATGTCTTGACTGGTCCTCTTTGCTTCTTGTCTTTCTGTGGCATGTTTTTATTCTAGCCTCTGATATGTTTCTTTATGTTACTCTTCTGTCACATCTGCAGTTTGTTTTATTGTGACTACTATGTTAGTGTCTACTTCTGTAATTTTTCTCTCCTGCTCTATACAGAAGGGGTGTACACTTCCTTGAGGCTATTTCCTCTAGCTCTTTTTCTTTCCTTCTGTTTCATTATTAGTCTCATTAATTCATTTTATAGGGTTCTTCAGGACTCTATAAACCCTTTATTTTAGGTGTGAAGTGATAGAATGGTCTAGTTGCTGGGAGTTCACAGGCTGTTGACAGGCAGGCTCTGTGTGGTGTGCTCAGGAGCGAACCTGGCTGCTATGCTGGGTGCCCTAACATTGGACTCCTCCTTAGCAGAGCCCTTGTTCTCCCCATAGATATTAAATTCACATCTGTACAGGAAAATACTTTGTCCTGACACAGATTTCGAACTGTAAGGAGTTCTGTTTCATCATGTGGAGTGATCTCCCAATCTCTTGCTTTCAATGAGGGTCATAATTTAAGCCTGATTGCTCACTCTGGTGCACATTTGAGCCAAGATTTCTAAACATAAAGTATCTCTAAAGCCCTGCTGATGGGTGAGCACTGTCTCTGACTAAGGCTGCTGTGTTGAGGTCACCTCCCTCGATGATCCTTCATGAACTTTTCATCCACCAATACTTGTTTACATTTTGGTAACTGCAATTCCAAGAGGCATTTTTATTAGTTATTTCATTGAAAAAGATAATTTTTCTTTAATTTTCTTTCTCCTCTCCTTCCAAACTTTTCCTAATGTATTCCCCAGCTCTTTAATACCTTCCTCATGTTTTTCTAATTTTAAATAAAGGCCTCTGCGTGCCTCTTCTTTCCTCGAACCAAAAGGTAACAAGTTTTTCTAAACAGAAAACACTGGTACTCTCCAGGAAGCTGAGTTCCCTTTAATATGAGAAAGAGGCAACTGCGACTTGAAATCTCCGCCTTTGGTCCCACTGCACCTGTTTTCCCTCTCCTAAAACCTTTTCCTGAACCATCAAGACTGATTTGAGACAAAAAGTTCTCCTAGTCTTCCTGGAAGCCTGCTTTAAGCACAATCTGATTTTCCTTACCAGCCTGCCTCCTGAGCTTTTGTGGAGTGCAACAAGTAGTGAAGTCATTTTTTTCCCAGTGTAATTTCTTGCCCATGGCTCACTCTTTCCCAGCCTCTTTGTTTTGGAAACGTATAACTTTTACCATTATCTGTATTACCACTATTGATTCTAATAATGGTGCTTCTGTTAGCACATAAATGGATCTAGTGTTGGTTTCCAATATGTTCTTCATCAGCTCAGGCTGATGAAACAAAATACCTGAGTGGCTTATGAACAAGAAACTTTTACTTCTTATAATTCTGCAGGCTGAAAGTCTGAAATCAAGATGCCAATGGATATGGTGTCTGCAGAGGGCTGCCTTCCTGGTTGTAGATGGCTGTCTTTGCAGTGTACCCTCACATGGCAGAGAGAAGAGAAGGAGGTTCTCTGTGACTCTTATAAAAGGACTCATCCCATTCATGAGAACTCTGCCTTTATGACCTAATCACCTCCCAAGCCCCATCTCCCAACACCATCCCATTAAATGTAGAATTCTCACATGACGGGTGGGGACATAAACACATTCAATTTATAACAAGTAGCTTGTGGCAGGTACTTTGTTTTTAAATTTGTGTATTCCTTTTTTCTCTGTATAACCTGATCTTTACAGGTACTACCGTATCCATTAACCGTAGAAAATAAAAGTTCAAGTTTCAAGGTTCAAGCTGGGTGTGGTGGCGCAAGCCTGTAATCCCAACAGTTCAGGAGGCTGAGACAGGAGGATCTCAAGTTCAAAGCCAGCCTTAGCAATGAGGAGGCACTAAGCACCTCAGTGAGACCCTGTGTCTAAATAAAATATAAAATAGGACTGGGGATGTGGCTCAGTGGTTGAATACCTCTGATTTTACTCCCTGGTACAAAAGAAACAAAAAAGAAAAGAAAGAAAAAAAAAGAAAAAAGAAAGGTTCAAACAGGTATCTGTCAGTGCTTGAATTTGCAATTATTTTTGTTTGGTTACAGAGGCCATGGGTGTTGTATTATGTTAGGCTAAAGATATTTTGTTTATATAGGTTTGTTGGAAAATTTGTGGCACACTAAGTAACATTATTTACAAAATAATGAAGGGCATGTTTAATCCAGAGTCTTTTAAAAATCTTGCTATATTTTTTCTATATATTGATATTGTCTCTGTGTTTTTGCTTGTGGGTTGCATTCATATCAAATACCAACAAACTTGAAATATATTCTTTGTAGAAATTTTGCACATCTGAAAAGCAAGATAAAATGAAAGATGGAACTGCATTTAACTAACCTGAAAGTACTGTTGAAGGACAAGGCTGTCCATGGAGCTGAAGTGACGGCTGATGTCCTTTCTCTCCAGTTCTTGCAATCACACCAGAGAGATTTCAGATATGTTGCTCAGTGTAGCAGACATGAATTTATTAGAAGTAATAGGAAAAAGGAAAAAGGAAAAAAGGAGACATTCTCAAGGGAGAAAATGGGTTCTCTCAGAGAGGAAAAGGACAGCTTACCCAATCCTGCCCTTCTATTTTATTAGATGTCCCAGAGAAGTGTCCAGAGAGTGTCACCCAGGTCTACCACCTGATTTTTGGCAAAGCTCTGATTGCTTCAGACTTCCACACAGTCTTAACTCAGGGAGGAGAGATTTTAATATTATAATGACATGCTAAAGATCCAAGGTAACTCTGGGTCATTGTGACCCACACTGACCAATTCTAATTGGAATTTGTTTTTATTGATTGTGTGGTTTGGAGACTTTATTTCTAATTGTCATTGTTCCCTGAGTTCTGGAATCTGGTCTCTGTAAAGGTCATGAAAGTCCCCCCTTCAGGGTAACTTTGTTCTCCTTATCAGCAGGGGGAGTCTTTCAGGCCTGCATTTCTCCTGCAGATAACAGGCTGTTTGCTGAGGAATGTAACATATTCTATTGACTTATGATAGGCAGGGCTGCAGAAAAATTGCTTTTTAAAAGAAAGTACATAGGGGTTAGCACAGTGGGCCCAGTTTATAGAATTTTTCTTTTAATCTCATGTTCCCACTGCTCATATCTGTTTGTTACCTGTGAGTACTAACTACTGATAGAATTTTGTAAAATGCCAGACACAAAGCACTAAGACACAACTCTTCATATATGTTTTATAAATTCATTCTGTAAATATAACAGAATGTCTATCAATAAGCACCTGATTTTTGGAAAGATTAATTTTGACTATTTCATGAACTTGATTCATAAAAATATTGATATTTATGGTATCCAACTAGATTACTATAGCAATTTACATACTTTAGTTCAGGATTATTAGCTTTATCCATGCTGGAATCTTGCCTAAATATGTGTAGCTGCATTTATGTGCATTGAGCTACACAGTTAGAAGAGAATTTTCATACTTCTTTTAGTAGTCTTTGTTCATGACAAAGAAAAAAGTATAAACCTAAAATTGACCTTGTAAAATGATTTTTCTACTCTGAAACTAATTTATTCTTTTATTTTCAAATCTTTAGTTTTATACTTCAGCAGTTTCTTAATCAGAAACTTCTACATTCTTCATCTTTAAAATGAGAGTATAGAAATAGAACAACAGTTAAATAGTTCACTCTTTTTCAAAATGAACAATTTTGTTTTCTACCCCTTTGGGAGCTTCCTGAAACCAAATCAACCTGTACTTCTTATCACTGTGTATGAGCAACTGTCTAAGTTTTCCTAGAACCAAGGTCTCAATTGCATTTTCCCATTAAGGTATGAATAACATTTAATTTTTATACTTCTATAAGCCATTATGTAGAAATAAGCTCAAAGATCAGCTAAAGTATCAAAATGTGTGGTCCCCATAATTTTTGTAGATGTTACTCATAAGTCCCACTACTACTACCCATCCATAAAAACCCTATCACCTGTGAGTGTCTTTTGTTGAGTCACCTTGAGATTGACAAGGCCAGGTGCTTCTGTATATTTCTTGATTTAGGCCTCTTCTTTATTTGAATTCTCTGTGGTATTTAATGCAGTGCCTCACATATAAAGTAGACTCAATATATTTATTTGTTGGAAGAAGAGGTGAGATAGCATCATGTTTAATAGAATTGCCCCTGTAGAAATCTAGCTTTTTTGCTTATACCTCCCTGTATATTAAACTCTGTGATATTGTTTGAATCTTGTAAACAAAATACCAGGTGAATGAATCCTAGAAACTCAATAAAGACGTTTATTGTTAAACCAATGAAGAATGTATTAAAACAAATATAAAGTTAAATTTTTTTATTTTTCTGGTATTTGTGGCTTGGGCTAATCTTATAGGTTAAGAAAGGAATGGTGGTTATCTTTAAGTTGTAAGCACTGAAAAAATATAAAGCAATAAAGTTGAAGTGTAGAAATTATAAAGTTCTCCTGTATGCGGATTTTCTTTTGTGCTCACAGGAGACATTTTGTAAAACAGTGTTCAGTTTCTAAAAGTTGCATTTCATTGAGCATGAAAATACACATGTTTCAGTTTATATGGTAGTATGCTGGGTTGAGTCTTTTGGGATCAAAGATCAAAGGAGGCACAAATCTGTTAAATGAAATATGCAGTAAAGACTCAGTATTAATCTGAATATATCTTGATACACTTCATAAGTCCTGAGTCTTTTTGGGATGTAAGAATTTTTTCAGGCTCTCAAAAATTCATGTTGCAGAAGGCAATTTTATCCAAATCATAAAGCCCCACATCAATGTTTTAGAGTTCTCAATTATCTAAATATTCATTCCACCAGAGATAATAATGTACAGTTGGTAAATGTTTGAAAGAATCCAATTTTAAATGTTGCATCTTGGAGGTGACAAATACTAGATACAACATCTTATATTGATAGTACCTTGATGCCAAAACAATGATGCTTCCAAGCATTATACACACTTAAGAATGAGCATCTCACATCACGCCATGAAATGCATCATTAGAGTTTGCATTTTTCATGAGAATGTCAGCCATTCTCTAAGTCTATATTGTCATAATAAGCCTGCCAAGAAACTGAAAACTGAGACCGAAAATCAAGGGAAAGATGTAAAAATTTCTATGATTGTATTTTGCTGTAAATTATACACCATAAATGAGAGGCATTTTTTTCCCCTTAGTTCCTAGGGTGTTGTCTGAAAATGCAAACAAAATTTCAAGTCTTTTGCTCTTGCATAGTATCTTACATGAATGTTCTCAGCTACTAGATGAGAGTGATCTTTGCCATCATCCACAACACTTTGGACATTTTCTCTTCCTGAGAAAGGCTGTTAGAATGGTCATAAAGAATCCAAGTTGGACTTCTCAGAGGATAACACAGGAAGAAAATGAGTCTCATCCTCTCTGTCAACATCTCATGTCTGTCAGGGGGTGGTCTTCTCTCAACAAGAGATCCTTCCCATTTTACTCTGGGTTTCAAGGGTTCTTAGAAAGAATGAAGAAGGTTTTCCTAAAAATAGGGAGGAACAGGTCTCATTCCTTAGAATCACAACAAACACTGTGCTTCCAGAGGAAAGAAATAACATCTTTTCCAAAGAAATCACTAACTCTCTTAGTGTGTGCTGCTCTGCTTATCAGCTAGTATGCAAAACTTCTCCTCAAGTGCTCAATCTAGCGGTAATCAAGGGAGATATAAGAAGGAGACAGTATCTGAACGGTATCTGAACGGAATCTAAAAATACGATATGCTTCCTTTCCTGGGGATTTTGCAACTATTACCACAAATATAGAGGCTTAAAACAGCAGAAATGCATTTGTTGATTTAAGTTTAGGCTAGAAGTCTGAAATCAAAGTGTTGGGGGAGAATCTGTCCCATCCTCTCCTAGTTTCTGGTGGGTCCTGCCATTGTGTGTTCCTTGGCTCTGGGTAGGATGGTTCCAATTTTTGCCTTCACTTGCGTTCTTGTCTCTAAGAATAGCTTCAGAATACTAAATATCCCGAGATAAGGTTATATTCTGGATTTGGAGCTTTGGAAGATAAAAATCAAGTTTATATAATTAAAATATTGGCTTGATATCTTAAAAAATCTCAAATAGATTTTCATAATAATCGTTCCTGTATAATTAAAATAATAATTATGATATTTTTGATTTTTCTTTTCTTAGCCCCCTTCATAATTGGTGAAATTATTTTTGTTGTTTCATAAAGTATGGTACCATTTAAATAACAAACTCCTTTCCCATCATGGTTAGCCATTGGTTTCCTGTCATTTAAAATTATTAGCAAACAATACATGCTATTAAGATTTATGACATTTATTTACCATACAGTGGTTCATGATTCCATGTTTCCATAGAGGTTGATTTTTGGTAAAAAGAACAACCAATAAATAAGTGGCATGTAGAAGAGTTTTCTATTTTTTTTTTCAGAGTGGAAAATAGAAGTTTATTAAAGGACAGCAGAAAAGACTTCTCCCAAAGGAAGAAGGGGACCCAAGAGGTGGAATCCCTAGGAGAGTTTTTTAAATATCATGTTACTTAGATGATATGTTTCTATAAAAGTTTTAAAGGAAAAACAAAAGGGATTGTGCAAACAAGAATTATTAAATATAGGCATAAATTATCATCTTATTATTATATTATTAAATATAGGCATAAATGTGGTCAGCTTTCATTTTTAGAGCATAGTTTTGTTGTAACTTTTTAAGTTTCTTGAAGTTTTATAAATTGCTGGGGTGTTTTGTTTGTTTGTTTCTTCTGAGAAAATAACAGGTAAATGATTTATTATGTCACTTAGATCTTCTAGTATCTAATGAAATTTGTATTCCAGAATTCACTCTTTTTTTTGAACAAATACAGCAATTTCTTCCTGGGCTGATCACTCAGCTCTTACTCTTGATTTTTTTTTTTTTCATTGAACACAATTTGGCCATTAAAGCTCATTCCTTCTTAATTTCTTAGATGTGTTTTTCTGTTTTTTCTTAATTTAAAATAGTTTTTATTTCAAATAATAGTTATACATAAAATTTTAGTTACCTTCAAATTTTGGAAATATCTTTTTTTTAATTTTATTTGTTCTAATTTGTTATACATGACAGCAGAATGCATTTCATGCCTTTCTCTTTATACTTACATTCTCTTTTTAAAATCTTTTTATTAGCTACACATGACATTACAATGATCTTGGCAATTCATACATTTGAATCAATTGGGGTATAATTTCTCATTTTTCTGATTGTACAGATTGCAGAATCACACTGGTCATGGAGTCACCTATATACATACACATTCTCTTAATTAAATTTATTTTTCAGGATTCTGTATGTATTCATATCATAATATTTACTTTTGCCATTAGATGTGATTGAGTTTGCAAGATGAAATTCAGATGAAACATGAAAAATTCAGATATGAAATCTATGTCATTTAATAGCAAATGCATATATATATTTTAGAGAAAATACAGACATTATTCATATCTTCCAGTGTGAAATATACATTATAAACAATCAAAAAATTAATGAAAGGCTCTTCTCTTTATTTTAGTGTTCTATAACTATGTCTCTATTTAGTTCTTTATAGATTCTTTTATTATGAATATTTCTAGCTTACTTCAGCTCAGAATTAAAAAAAAAAAAAAGTTTGTTCATCCATTCTTTCCATTCTCTCATTCTCTGATTTTTCCCCCATGGATCTCCTATTGGATGGATGATGGAACATCTGAATTAATCTTTTTTTCTTTTAAATAGTGTCTTTCTTCTCCAATAACCCTTCTCTCTCTCTCTCTTTCTCTCTTTCTCTCTGTCTCTCTGTCTGTCTCTCTCTCTCTCTCTCTCTCTCTCTCTCTCTTTCTCTCTCTCTCTCTCTCTCTGTCTCTCTCTCTCTCTCTCTCTCTCTCTCTCTCACACACACACACACACACACACACACAGTTATTTCCAGAATTTGCTCAAATTTATCTTCACTTCTTTGTGGCTTTGCATCCATCTCTCTCTATATATAATTTTAATAGTATTTTAAATTAAAAAAAAACTGCTTTATCTTCTAGTCATTTTTCATGGCACCTGGATTTAGCTTCAGCCACATATCATGACTAATCTTGCTGAAAAGAATAATTGAAACATTTAATTTTCTTTTTTCTCAGAAACCAAGGTAACAAGTTTTGCTCACCAAGTAATTCAAGTTCTTCACCAGTTCAGCACTTGCTAAAAATCTTTTTTAATGAATTTAAAAAATACATATTAATATGTTTTAGACATCATGTATTTCTCCTCCTGTTTATGAGTAGGGCCACAAAATTAGTACTAGACTGTGTAATTTGAGTGGAAGCAATCTATGTTACTTCTAGGTCACACAATTAAATTGTTGGCACATAAGCCATTTTTTTTCCTTTTGCCATAATAATGACCATTGTCTAAGATGGCGATATTGTCATTAGAGATTCTGTAGTTGTGTATTTAGCATAATCAATCCTGACTTATATAATCAGTTTTTTGTTAATTTTATTTATTTATTTTATTTTTTAGTTGTAGGTGGACACAAAACCTTATTTAATTTTATGTGGTGCTGAGGATGGAACCCAGTGCCTCACACATACTAGGTGAACACTCCACCTCTGAGCCACAACCCCAGTCCTCATCTGTTAATTTTAACCTCTATTGTGCAGTTGATTTCATTCTTTTATCTTTAAATGATGGATATGCTAGTGGTAAACAAAACGGGTATGGCTTACTTTACTTGGAATTACACCCTATTTCACCACAGTTCTCTGTCTCAGGAATTGGAGAGTGGTTTCTGAGCTCCATGCATGTGGGTAGGACCTGGCAGAAGCAAGATTTATTCCTGTTTAAAGTGAGTAGTAAGTAGTTATTCAGGAAAGGTGAACTCTCATCACTTAAAGAATATCATGCTCTGAGTTTCTCATTTTGTGGCCTCTGCTAATACTTGAGCAAACAAATAGGTTCATTTAGATAGCAGTTTTCCAGGATTGTTCTACAACTGGATGCCACTCTTTCTTATCACAACATTCTTAGAATATAATAATGTATGGCAGTTTTAGGGATTAACTGTCAAGTGTTTCTATGAATAACCTACACTCTTCTTTATCATCTGAAAGCTCATTGGCTGCCGCTGAACTCAAAAATTCTGACTCAGTTTTGGCAGGGAGAGTGTGATGCATCCCACTGAATATGTAACATTTTTTAGTGTGTATGTTTAACTGCAGTTTTCTCTCCTTTGAATTGTCCATCAATATACCCCATCTGATTTATATTTTTAGATATGTATCCATATACTATTCTACTGCTGCTGTCTGATGCCCCAAACTCTTAAATAGCCATTATTTTCATGTTTCTTCACTATTACTTTAATAAATTTTTGAGAGGAATGAAAGATAACTCTACCATCCTGAAACTGAAGTCTACAAGTGCTTTACACATGTTTCAATTGCTCTCAATTTTTAAAATTTTCAAGTGTCAATTTTGTTTTAACCTTGTGACAAGGAACTTTAGAAATTTACCTTATATTCTTGCCAAAGACTCTTCCTTTGAGACTTTAAAATAGCTTCATATGATTGTATATGTTGAAAATTGCAGAAGGTAATTTTCAAATAATCTTCAACAATGTTTTTTCCTTAACTAACAATAATTGCTTTTGACAGAGCACAATAAATCGCCTGGTAAACATTAGGAAATCAGGACTTAGTGACAGCAGTCTTACATTATAGTCTTGAATCTTTCAACTACTGGCAATGTGACATTAGACAATTCACTTCTCTCTGGCTTTAAGTTTTCTTATATGTAAATGGAATGATATCAGATGATTTCAGACTCTTAAACTTCAAATCTGATATTTTATGATTTCATGATTCTAAGTTGGTGGTAAACTCTAGTTCATATGATTCCCATAAGAGAGATTCCAATACAATAGGTACCCAGAATGCTTCAATTGGTTTTAAAGTTTGACATATAATTTTAGAGCTTTCATAGGATAAGGGTGTTAGCACCTTCTGTCTTCAAACTAGATTTCTTTTCTAACTCTTTTAAAATAGATTTTATATATATATATATATATATATATATGTATATATATATATATATGTATATATATATATATATTTGGTTGTAACTAGACACAATATCTTTACTTTATTTATTTATTTTTTATGTGATGCTGAGGATCGAACCCAGGGACTCGCACAAGCTAGGCGATCATTCTACCACTGAGCCACAACCCCAGCCCCTTTTTGTATACTTTGTTGCATAAATTTCAAAGACCCTGAAGAGAAAGAACACAATATACGGAAGTTACTGAAATAAATTCCACAACTTAAATCTAGTCAAAATGTTATCTTATTTCATTATTTATAATAAAATATAAATGCTTTAACATAAAGAATATAATTTTGCCTGATTATTCACAACCACAGTTGACCCATTGATCTCCTCCCTTATAATCTAATCTTGCCCATACCAAGACAAGTGCAAATACTTGGAATTCTTCACGTTAGTTTAACTGCCAAATGCAAGTAGTAGCACATACTGGTCACTTTGTGAAGAATTCACTTTCTCAATTTTGAAGTTTAACCATTCTTCCAAGATTTCAAGGCATTGCTTCCAGAAATTGTCCTACCTCCAATTCAGCTCTGCCTTTAGCTGAATAGAAATCTTTCCTTTGTGTTCTTTAGTAATGTACTGCCTCTTAAGAACTCTGTAAATCCATGTACTGTGTTTGTATACAGCTTTCTTCCACAGCATCTAGTACCAAGATGGTTTGATTATTGATTTTTTAAGGTTATTTTTGTTGTAGGGTGAATGTTAAAATTTCTTTTAAACCTTTCCTACACTTGTATCTTCCTTGAAAAGTATGAATCAATATCTAAAATAAAGGTACTCAAAAATAAATAAGAAACCTTTTCCTTCTTTTCTTTTCCTCCATTTCTAGAGTTCCTTCTAGCTCTATTATTTCTACTCTTACTAAAACCATAACAAAATTTTAATTGAAGTTTTATACTTATCAGACTTTTACTTTAAGAAAAAGTTTTGATTAACTTGATCGTTTCAATTAGATTTACACTCTTTGTATTTTCCTCTTAAGTTATTATAGTTCTTATATATACTTTATAAACAGCATAATTCTGACATAATTGAAATACAATAAATTATACATGAAACCCCACCAAATCAAGAAAAGGAACAGAGATCACTGAGTTTTATATATAATGTGCAACAAGTATATTAGATATAAACCATATATAAACATATACATAATGTGCATATCAATGTACATATATGTGGTCTATATAGGTGGAATATGCTTGTTACATATTAATTCTATGATAAAATATTATTTTAAAAATATCACATTATGTTCTCATGATGGTTTTGATGATAGACTGCCTGGTGACACTTGCTGGCAGCATGACATCTGTGACTTAATCTCTCAGAATCTGTTTCTTTATCTATAAAATCTATATGCTAATAGTATTGACATCAAGTTTATAATGGGAATTAAATGAGATGTTGCAAAAAATTCTCACCAGCATGGAAAGTACTGAGCATCCCACAGGAAACTTAATGAAGACCTCCTCCCAAACAGACTGAGTAATGACAAAAAGGAAAGAAAGCAGTTGGATCATTTGTCAGAAAACAAAGATCACCCAAGTACAAGTGGCTACTTCCTTGAATCCTAACGAATATCATTCTGTGCTATGGTGATGTGCCTCCATTTAAGAGACTCTTTTTGGTAACCAAAATATAAAACCTTAGTGGAGACCTGTGCTTTCTTTTATTTTAGGTATTTGGACCATCACTGGAACCATCATATTGGAACCACCTTGCCTAAAATCAGTACATACATGCTTCCAACACTGCCTAATTTCTAAATGAAAATAGTTATCAGTACTATAGATTTGTAAAACTATTTGCTTCAGAATTAAGTCCTTGAGTGAAATTTTGCTGTCTGTATCTAATATTAGGGTGTATGTAAATTTGTATTGAATTATATACAGAAGATTCCCATGTTAATAAGAAGTCCATTATCTCTAAAGGGCCATTTGCAACCATGATGTATATGTACTGGACAGCTGAGTGTCATTTTATTCCTTAAACAATTTGTAAATAATTTTCGGTGAATTTCATTTAATGGTACCGAAAGGTCTGGGAGAGGAGAAAAAAAGAGGAGAAGGTAGTTTCAAAAGTAAAAAGGAAATTATACTATCATTCTTCAAACCTACTATTCATTGTCTTTCTATGAAGATGTGATTGGCAGAATTAGAAGATAACTTAAAAGACACTTTAATTTGAAATGGCAAGTGAGAGCAGAGATAACAAGAAAATAAAGACTGGAACCAGATGGAGCACCAAGTAAGGTGAATTTAGTCTGAGAGTTAAGAATGTTACCTGCAGTGATTTTGTGTACTGAATATAATAAATGAATACATGCCAAATCATTGAACAAACATATTTAGGCAATGAAGTTGTGAGAGAGATTTTTCTTTCTTGGACATTTTTGTACTTTGAAAGTTTTCTAATATAAATATGTATTACTTGTGAAATCAGAAATAAATGAAAAATCATAGGTAACCTTTTTGCTTAAAATACCTTACAGCCAATTTCACACACAATTTAACTTTAAAATAAAACTATTCTTAATTCTACAGGAAGAAAAATAATTTAAATAACAGAGTTCATAAGAGGTCCTTTCCTATTTTGTTAACTACAGGACTTATTAGAGTGCATTACCATATAATTTCTAGTCTAGAAAGGACATGGAGAGGTCACCTCCTTCATTTCTTTATCATCACACAAGATGTTTTTAAATTATCCAAGGAAGATTAGAATCCATCCTATTTTAGACCTTTTGAGAAGTTGTCATGTCCTTCTTTGCTGGTATATTTTTACATTTGATAATTTTGGATTGAAAGAACACTTTAAATTCTGTATAATGATGGCCAGGAAAAAAAAAGTTTTAAAAAGAATGACTGATTTGTAAAAACAGAGAGTAGATTTAGCACTGGGAAGAAATACCTCTATTAGTTTTATCTTTCTTTAAAATCAAGTAAAACTAATACAAAGACTAAATTATGTCTCTTTAAGAATAGTCCATCTACAAGACAGGGATGCTCTCTTTCACCACTTCTAAATACTGGCCAGAGCAATTAGAAAGATGAAAGAAAGATTAAAGGGATATGGATAGGTAAAGAAGAACTATTTGCTAACAATATGATTCTATACCTAGAAGACCCAAAAAACCCTACCAGAAAACTTCTAGAACTAGTAATAAATTCAGCAAAGTACCAGGATACAAAATCAACACCCATAAATCAAAGGCATTTCTGTATACCAGTGACAAATCCTCTGAAAGAAAAATGAGAAAAACTACCCCATTTACAATAGCCTCAAAAAAAAAATACTTGGGAATCAACCTAACAAAAGATGTGAAAGACCTCTATAACAAAAACAACAGCACACTAAAGACAGAAATTAAAGAAGATCTTAGAAGATGGAAAGATCTACCTTGGATAAGCAGAATTAATATTGTCAAAATGACCATACTACCAAAAGCACTATACATATTTAATGATATTATAATCAAAATCTCAATGACATTTCTCATATAAATAGAAAAAATAATCATGAAATTCATCTGGAACAATAAGAGACCTGGAATAGCTAAAGCAATTGTTAATTAACAAGAAGTGTGAAGTAGGAGGCATTACTGTACCAGACCTTAAACTATACTACAGAGCAATAGTAAAAAAATAAAAATAAAAATAAAAAACAGCATGGTACTGGTACCAAAATAGACTTATAGACCAATGGTACAGAATAGAGGACAGAGACTAACCCACATAATTATTGTTATCTTATATTGACAAAGGCGCCAAAAATATGCATTGGAGAAAAGATAGCCTCTTCAACAAATGGTGCTGAGAAAATTGGAAATCCATATACAGCAAAATGAAATTACCCCCTATCTCTCACCATGCACAAAACTCAATTAAAAGTGGATCAAGGACCTATGAATTAAACCAGAGACACTGTGTCTATTATAAGAAAAAGTAGGCCCAAATCTCCATCATGTCGAATTAGACCCCAACTTCCTCAATAAGACTCCTATAGCACAAAAATTAATATCAAGAATCAATAAATGGGATGGATTCAAACTAAAAAGTTTCTTCTCAGCAAAAGAAACAATTGGTGAGGTGAATAGAGAGCCTACATCTTGGGAGCAAGTTTTTACCCCCTTCACACATCAGATAAAGCATTAATCTCTAGGATATATAAAGCAATCAAAAACCTTAACACCAAAAACACAAATAACCCAATCAATAAATGGGCCAAGGAATGAAACAGATACTTCTCAGAGGAGAATATACAATCAATCAACAAAAATATATATATAAATGATCAACATCTCTAGTAATTAGAGAAATGGAAATCAAAACTACTCTAAGATTTCATCTCACTCGAGTCAGAATGGCAGCTATTAAAAATACAAACAACAATAATTGTTGGCAAGGATGTGGGGGAAAAGGCCCACTCAACATTTCTGGTGGGACTGCAAATTGGTGCAGACAATATGGAAAGCAGTATGGAAAATCCTTAGAAAACTGGGAATGGAATCACTATGTGGCCCAACTATCCCATTCCCTAGTCTATATCCAAAGGACTTAAAAACAGCATCCTATAGGGACAAAGTCACATCAATGTTTATAGCAGCACAATTCACAATAGCTAAACTGAGGAACCAACCTAGATGCCATTCAGTAGATGAACAGATAAAGAAAATGTGGTATATATTTACAATAGAATATTATTCAGCATTAAAAGAGAATAAAATCATGGCATTTGCAGGTAAATGGATTAAGCTAGAGAATATAGTGCTAAGTGAAATTAGCCAATCCCCAAAAACCAAATACCAAATGATTTAAGGATGCTGATCCATAATATGCTGTGGGATTGGGAATGGGAGGATTAAGTGAACTCTAGATAGGACAAAGGGAAAAGGGGGAGGGAGGGGAAGACAAGGGGAATAGGGGCAGGAAAGATGGTTGAATGCGATGGTCATCATTAACCCTAAGTACATGTAAGAGGACAGGAAGGATGTGACTCTACTTTGTATACATATCCACTTTGTATACAAAATTTGTATACAACTAGGGATATGAAAAAGTGTGCTTTATATGTGTAATATGAATTGTAATGCATTCTGTGGTCATATATAACAAATCAAATTTTTAAAAAATAATAATAATTTTTTTTAAAAAAAGAATAGTCTTTCTTTTTGACTGGAATTTCCTCTTATCAAGGGCTACTTTCTTCCCAAGAGGTTAGCATTCTCACTGCGAGGGGGTTTGGACACCCACATGGAGGGTCCATCTACCATGCATTAAGAACATGGCAGCTTACAACTAGGCTCTTTTGAGTATGATCTTATTTAGTTCTCATATTATTCCCCAATATATATGTTTTTATTCTCACCCTACAAAGTAAAACTCAGATAGCACCAATGTGATCTTAAATTTTCTTTTTTGAAATGCTTCCAGAGTGCCCTGTGGTCAAAAGAGAGTGAAAAGGTGTGTCTCATCAGCATGGCCTGAAACAACTGTCCTCAGTATTGGCTTAGTTCTCAGAGAGCTTCTCACATAATAGGTTCCTCCCAGTTGTTACTTTTGCCTACAATATTCTTCCTTAAAATTGCCATTCTGAAAATGGCAAAAATTATGCATCTTTTGACACTTAGTTAAATACCACCTTTTTTCTTATCACCATGAAAGTAAGTCACTCCTTCCCCAATATATAATTATGGTTCTATTATTATATAATAATTGTATAGTGTATAGACTGTAACATTAAACCTCAATTCTTTTTTGAGCACAAGAATATAAATTGTATAGTTATAATTTTAAGGACATGCACCTATTATATATTCAATAGATATTTATTGAATAAATGGTTGAAGGGAGAGAAAAGTCACCTTGATGGCTAGAACAGGCTAAACTTACACCTAGGTCTTGTTTTCTTTTTAGATATAATTCCATAAGATATTAATATCAGGCAAGATATCAAAATAAAATAAGACATTGCCTAAACTACAAAATGGGCATATTTTGCCTAAAATACTGCCCCTGTCCCCATCCTGACAAATATAAATATCTGTTGTTTCTTTTCTAGCCATAATTTTAGCTTCTCTTCATTCTTCTAACTTTGATGTAGAAATTATTATGATACTTTGATTAGTCTATTTTCTGTTGAAATAACAAAATATTTGAGGCTGGGTAATTTATAATGAAAAAAATTTATTTAGCTAACAATTATGGAGGTACAGGAGCATGATCTGGCTTTGTGTGACACTGGTCATACCCTTGTGTCAGGTGGCATCAAAATGGTGTAAGTACATGGGAAAGAGATCACATGACCATACAGGCAGCCAGAGAGATTTAGGGATCAGGCTCCCAGAGACCCACAATAATCCCTTCCTAGGATGATGCCTCTAATGACCTAATTACTTCCCAGTAGGCCTCACCTTTTAAAGGTACACTAATATTTAGTACCACCACACTTCGATCCAAGCTTCCAAAACATAAACATATGATTGACCAGTCCCAACTATGTCAATATTCAACGTCATTTTCTGATATGCAGAGCCAGGCCCTGCTCCCTTGAATTCTTCTCATAATCACCTACAAAGGCCCAATTGCTGCTTTTATGTCCTCACTAACACCATCTTTTGAAGTAGCTTATCATTCTCCATTGTTCAGTTACTCATTTATTTCTATCCATCTCGTTGAAGGACACTAAAGAGAAGGAATGAATGATAACTATTATTCATATTAGACGGTGAGTCTGTATGCTCAGGAATGGACCATTCTCCTCTATCTCTACCATCTAGATTTAAATAGTCATAAAATAAATATGAAATAAGCAAAATAATCTTCATTCTTGTTTCCATTGTCACGGTCCTCTCTGCTGAAATCACTCTCAGGGACATGCATTCTCTGCTGCTGCAGTCATTGCCTTCCCTTCACGGAGCACTGAAAATCTAGATCATCCATCTCTGTCTATATTCATCCCAAAGCTTCCTCATTTCTTACTTGTAAACCTTGAAGTCTCTTTTCTTTTGGTGGTGTTGGTGGTTGTACCATTTGGTTTTTGGTTTCATTTTGAGGGGGGACCAATATGTAGGAAATTCCTTTGGTTTCAAAGAGTTTGTTGGTCCAGTATATGTAGATAAGTACAATTGTAACAGCTTCAGTTCTTATCTTTAAGGCTAGTGTGATAAATAGCCCCACCCCCCGTCTCACTTGCTGCCTCATTTAGGTAATATACATTCTGTATAATACTAAGGAAATATGAGTACAGAATTCGCCTTTTATTTGCTACTCCTTAAGGAAAATTACTATTTCCTTAAAAGAGGAATTCCTCTTGGGACAATTTAGTTAAAATATTACTAATATTTACTAGTATTTACTTCAATCATGCATAAAGTTCTCAATGGCTTCCTATTAGCAATATCTTAGGAGGATACAAGCTTCTTTGTAAATTAACTCTTTTCTATTAGCAGTAAAATTGTGAAGGATACAGTTAATACAATGGTTGCATTTAATTAAAATTTATGACAACAAAAAGAGACTAAAGTAACAATAAATTCATATGGTGGGGTGGATCACAAAATACTGAGCAGGACTTCTAAGCTGCCAGTGTCATTATATAGACACAGTGGAAGACACAAGTGGACAAATGGAATGTGGTCCTCTGGATAGAACCTGGAACAGAAAAAAGTACATTCTGAGAAAACTGATGAAATCTAAATTGAGCCTGGGACTTGGTTAATAGAGATGTGTCATTCTTCATTTTGACCAATGTACATTGTCCACGTAAGAGGATTTTAATAGGAAAAAATGGGACTGGATGTTAAATATATGGGAACTCACTGCTCTATCCTTGCAACTATGGTAAGAACCTGAAGTTTTTCTAAAATGTAAGTATTTTTAAAAACAAGAGGAGATACCACCTGATATAGTCATTGCATGTTGCAAACTGACTAATTAACTACACATAAGTAGAAATAAAGTTTATAAAAGTCCTGGAGAATGTACTGAATAGCCATGCAAAAAATTTTACAAAAATACCAAGTATGATTATACATTCGTAAAAATAACTGCCTGGTATGAAAATTGACATTTATATGACATCAAAAGACATCAGAGATAAAATGAGCTCAATGGAAAATGTCAGAAAGATTACTTTGTTTAGAATCTCTTGAGAAAGAAAAAAGAAAAGCTATTTAAGTGACTAAGCAGTTTGACTACTATTGCATATACAGACACTGCTTACTTGGTACAACTGAAATATTTCTGCAATGCTAAAACCGGAATTTACTAATTATGTTGTGAGAATTACATTGTAACACCAGGTTGAAACCAACTTTCAGTAGTGGAATTGAAGAATAAAAAACGTGTTGTTTGTTTTTTAAAATATAGTGTGAGAAAAATTGACAAAATTCCCAGCAAAATTATTAGATCCATTTATATTCCCAATTTTAAAAGACAACTGATTGTTAACTTAGAATGAAGGTGTTTGTAAAATACATCAAGCCAGTCTAGTCTGTTTATATTTATTTTATGCACTGTTTAAGAATAATTCAAAATTACTCATTTTAATCTGTTTTAAGTTAGTATAGTGATTTTTTTCTGAATATACTCAAAATGATAATTTGGCCAACTTTTGTACAACAAATCAAAAAATGCTCAAAACTTTTTTTTTTTTGCAAGTGCAAATTTATGCAGCCTACACATTAGTTTTTCAAAACCTTTCTTCCTTTCTCTTGAATACTGTCATTGTATAATGATATTAAGTAATAGCACCCATTGTAATCATCTCTAATTTCATACGTCTCTACAATAATGAATGATTGCTGTCTCCTGAGATTCATTAATAGAACAATATCATCTCTGTCTCTTTCGTTGAATTTTTAAGTGATACCCTTGGCTATTTCAACTTGCCTTTATGTGAAATTAAGGATAGTACTAGTTAACTTTTGAAAAATGAAAGGAAAATGTCACATTGGGAAAGAAGAGATGCTTGAAGGACAAGAACAATTTTAAATGGATAGCTCTATGGAGATAACCAGAAAGAAACATCTCTCAGAAAACTTATTTGGAAAATTTGAAAACATAGGTTTCCTTTTTTTTTTCACATACATTCATAAAGTATTGATAGTTTCAGAGGTCTTTCTTATACATTTTCTTACTTAATCTCATCTTCATAACTCTAAGAGATACCAATTTCTGTGTAGTTATATCACAGAATAATTTATTGTATGTATTCTCGTTGACAGCAGCAAAAGATTTGTGGAAATGGTGCAAGGGGACCGTTAAAGGAACCCTTAAAGACTCAGCAGACTGCTTCTTTCCTAAAATAACAAAATACCATCTGTCAGACAGAATTTGTGTGAAGGGAGAATAATAACTTTTCATTTACTACATATACCAGGAGAGCTGATAAATCTTCTTGAGGTCATGGATGTTTTTTGGAATAGTTTCAATTTAAATTTTATTTGTGAAGATAGCTGTCAGGAGACATGTCGGAGGCAGTCAGAAGCATGTGGTCATGGTGACCACCATACACAGCACAGCTCAGGAGCAACACTGAACCCATGAGACAGGAACACAGGTCAAAAGGCAATGGCCAGGAGGACTAGGGTGTTGAACTGATTTCCTAAGGGACAAATGTTAGGGACATTTTAAGATAAAACATAGGGGAAATAAATTAGAAGCGCTGGATAAATTAGCTTACATTTATTTTACTCTGAGTTCTATTCTGAACACATGGTCCTGGCAACATGGACAAGCACAAATTGTTAATGATTTAACTGAACTTCAGGGAGTCAGTTGAACAACAAAGATACTGAATGGGAATTATGAGCAAGGTAATGGACTGGGCAATGTTCTATTCAGGTGCATCTGATAGGTAGTCTATCTTGGAGGGACTCACAGCCCAGTGGGGGAAATCAGGCAACCAAAGCAGCTCATTCCAAGAGAACTTATGATGTGTATCCACGGAGTTATCTGTACTTTGGGAGCATTTCATTTCACTCCACCTGCAGCTTTGGAGAATTTTTCCAGAAGAGATGATACCTGAATTGAATCTGAAGGACAAAGACGATTAGATAGGTGAATGAAGATGGACAGTCATTGGAGGCAGTAACAATGCCACAAACAGAATTACTACCTTCCTCCTGATCATCATCAATGCCATCATTGCCACAGAAAACTAAGAATGCTGTATGTAGTTAAGCACTTACTTGGCAAATGCTTTGTAGGCACTATTTAAAGAATTTTCAAAGGAAAACTTTAAAGAAGAAACATCAGTACTCTTCTACTTAAATAAAAGTGAGCTTAAAGACACTCAAAAATAACATCTCTCTTAAGCTTTTGGAAGATGTTAAGGGCCAAGAAATAAGTTCTCAGTTGTTGGGTTTATAATTATTTAAATCCACACAGTATAAGTCAGGATATGAATTCAAAATCTATATATCATACTGTCCCTGCATATATTGTGTATGCATGCAAAGAGAACAAGTGACAGGTTGTACAGAGGTGGAATTAGCTATTTGTCATAAGGTAGAGTGTGGTAAGAGACACAGGAATGAAGAAACAGGTAAAGGCTAGGTTGTATTGAAATGAATAGCTTTAATTTTATAGGAAACATGGAGGGAGACATGATGTAACAAACAAACAACAACAATTAATAAAAAGTAATATTGTTTTGGTTTTCAATGACCCCTGTTTTAAGTTGTTTTAATTGAAATGTTTTATTTTCCAGCATAAAGCAGCCAGTTCTTTATATTTACCTAAGTTTTTATATAGAATTTAATATAATTTAAAATAGAAAACCCATTATTTATGAATGCCATCACAAGTCACAGAATGCTATAGTCACTCATGGTCATTGCAGGATTGGTCAAAGAATTGCCCAAGTAAGTCCTATTTGAATAATAGCCCCTTTCAAAAGTAAGGCAGAACATATAACTTTTAAATAGATGCAGGAATAAAACTAATTTCATGAAGTGATATATATGCGTATGAAAATATATATATATATATATAGAGAGAGAGAAAGAGATCAATATCTGGTTTAAACCGTCATGTTTTAACAGATATTAAAGTGTTAGATGTGTCACCTTCCTCAATATCTGGAGATGAAAATTAATAGTGGGTTATAAAATTAATTTAGTACAGTGCTACTAGAAGTTTAAGAAAATAAAAAAAGAACAAAAATAATATGAAACTAAATGTATCGTATATAATAAGAGCAGACATGGTTATAGGAACTATTGATTTTAACTTTGTATGTGAGTGTACGCATTTTCCACATAGCAACAAAAAATTTCTTCTTAAGGTTCACTGTATCTGTCTGTGCCCAATCAAGAAACAGTAAACATCCCAGCTATTTTAGAAGACAAAATTTAGTAAAAGTATTGTTTACTAGATATTCAGAAAGTGAAAAAGCAAAAGCAAGAAGGAAATAGTACTGAGCTGGAGCTGGAATTGCTGAGCTGGAAGGAGGGATCTCCTCTGTTCGTACCCAATTCTCAGAAGGGCCCCTCAGTTAATGGTGCTGGTACCCCCGTGAGGGCACGGTGTGCTGAGTCAGCAAGTGCTAGAAAGTCAGTTCACTGTAATCAGTCAGCTACCTGAACAGACAGGTGGGTGACACTGGATAGGAACAAGAAAATAGAAACAAAGAAGGGAAAGAATGTGGGAAAGAGCTTTCCCACTTACCTCCTTTCTACTAATCTGAACAGGAAATCCAAGGGTAAGCTGACTTTCAGAGTCTCAACCCTAGCATCAAGAAGGAATGAGAATGATGAAACTGAGGCTAAAATACAATTGTTCAATAGCTGTCATAACCCAGGTGCAGTGGTGCATACCTGTAATCCCAGCTGTAGTGAGGATCATAAGTTCAAGACCAGTGTTGGCAACGTAACAAGACCATGTCTCAAATTTTTTTTTAAAAAAATAAATGATCTAGGTATATAGGTCAGTGTTAGAACAGTCCTGGATTCAATCCCTAGCATTGGGGTGGGGGAGGGGGAGAACCTGCTACAGTTACATTCAAAAATCCCTGTCTGGATATTGAGAAAAAAAGCGAAGGTGTTTTCTTTCACAAGGTATGATGTCAAGATTACATGATACAGCAACTAACATAAGTTGAGCAATTTGATTTTGAACTGAGTGTCTCAATTACTTATCTCAAGTATATCATATAATTGGCCATGAAAAATTAACCTGCCTGATTGTCATGTTTTCTCATAATTGTAGATGTCTTCAATTATGACTCTCCAACAGAGTCACATTGTTCTCTGACAAACTTTTTTCAGAATGAGAAAACAGACAAAATTGGAAACAGTCTAAATTTCCAAAACAGCAAAAGTGTAACTTTGTGGAATCTGAGACTAAGTGTAGAATCACTATGCTGCAAGTCAGGCAGAAGGAAGAGACCAAGTTGATAAGGCCAAATATGAAATGCTGGTCAGAATAGACAACATCTGAATAGGAATACAAAAAAATACAGCTAAATGAGTGTAGCAAGCAAGGAGTCAAGTGGAAAAGGCACTGTAGGTATTCTCAGAGGTTATATTAGGGTCTAATTTATGCAGGTGGGAATTTATCAATAAAATACTTCCTGTGACTAATTCCTTTTGGCACTAGGTAGGTAAGTGAACTGTGTAGTTGGTTTGGGAAGCCATATTTTTTCCATTCATAAATCTCCTGTTTTCCTTACTTTTCTATTATATGAAATAATGTTTTAGGATATATACCAAATGAGAGATTATTATGAAGTGATTTTGAGACAACCAATATTTCATTTCCTAGTTCCATTTCATAAGTGAATATTCCTCTCAGTTATAAGTTCATCCTTATAGATAACAGTGAATAGATCCATGCAAATGCCATAGGGTTTAGTAAAGGGATGGCTCATAAGGCTGATAAAAAATGGCAGTTACAGGAAGTTCTTTGAAAACAGAGGTACTTCTATGAAATATCATTTAGAGATCCTTAGAGCTTGGCCAGTTGGTGAGTAATCTGAATTCAGCCTGGAGGCATAGAATTTGAAAGAAGTTGTTAATTTTGAAGATGATGGTTCATATTGGCACAGGAAGGTTAAAAACTAAGGAAAAGGCATGTTTGGGGCAAATGTACAGATGGAATAAAGTTCAGTTAAATGTCAGGTGGAAGGGTAATTCCATTTTTCCATTGAACCACATATTATGCTCAGAAACTGGTAGTTCATTCTCCCTAATTGACTGGGTTAGGTACCCAGAGGAAAAGTAGATAGTTGTGAGAATATATGAATGTCACCTTGAGACCTCGTAGAAAGCCTGATGAATATTGGTCAGCCCAACAAATCAGGCAACAGTGGCATTTTCAGTACCATGGAGAGGACCCTATTGCTAAAGTAAAAGCCTGTTCCTGAAGGGGTTGTTTTTTGTACCTCAAGGCAATATGTGATCTTAGGTCTAGAGATGTTCTTTTTGGAAATCAGAAGAAATAGCCCAGGAGTAAATTCTAGGATTGTCCATGTTGTATGTAGGCCTTCTGCTTTCATGGACAGTTCTTGGCACAAGAGCATCCTATGTCCATGAAATTTTCCATGTGGTGGTAGGTGAGTCAAAGGTTAAAAAAAAAAAAAAGCCAGGCATCAATTGAAGAAACAAAAACACATTTTACTCTGACAGAGGGAAGAGCTGAGCTCTGTTTCGATTTGCAGTGGTAACTGGGCATTTTCAAGGCATGGTGAAGGAGTATGAAAAGGGAAGGATGGGAAGTTCAGGTAATGTCAGGGAAGCGAAAAATTGCAGAGTTCTGGCCACTGTACAAGCATATGGTCCAACTGTGTCTGCTAGCTGGCACTGATTAAGGTTAGGATTCTATCCTCCCACAGAGATGAGGGGACAGAGACCCTATCTTTAGTGATAACAACATTTTCAGAAGAATGACATTCAGGTCAGGTGCAGAGACCCATGCCTTTAATCCTGGATACTCAGGAGGCTGAGAAAAGAGGTTTTTCAAGTTTGAGGCCAGGCTCAGTAACTTAGTGAGATCCTAAAGAACTTAGAGAGAACCTGTCTTAAAATTTAAAAAAAATATAAAAGGCTGAGGATGTAGCTCAGTGATAAAGCACTCATGAACTAATCCCCAGCACCAATGAAACAATGGGTACTTAACCTGTGAGCTACAAGCCCTGGGTGACTTTCAGGTCCTTGAGAAAGAGACTATTCAGTTTTAGGAGAAACGAGTACATCTCAAAGGGACAAGTCAAGGAACAATATTTCTTTGAGGTTCTGAAATCTGGCCCATAGAGTACATTTTAAAACAGAGCATTACAAACAAATATGTTTATATAATCATTTCATGTACTGAATCATATCAATTGAAGCTTCTACCACAGAGAACAAAGCCTGATAAGATACTTCACATGGAATTCCCTTCTCATTTTATTTTTTTGGTACAGGGAATTGAACCCATGGGTATTTAACCATTGAGCTACATCCCCAGTCCTTTTAATTTATTTATTTTTATTTTGAGACAGGATCCCACTGTTTCTTAGGACCTCACTAATTTGCTGAGTCTGGTCTTGAACTTGTGATCCTCTTTTCTCAAGGTCCTATGTTGCTGGGAGTACAGGATGTGCTACCACACTGGGTCTGGAATTCCTTTTCTTAAAATGGGAAAATTGATGTCCCTATCTTTATTGAGAGCCATTGTTCTTGTCGGATTGTATTTTTTTTATTCTCTCCTTTGGGGGAAAAATGTAGTTTGAAGGATCTTCTAGATTATAGAATCTTAAAAATATATGTCCAGTGTAACAGAGAATACTGACAAGATGACAGTAATAATCATAGGAGGCCAAAGACATGACTTTTATAATAAGAAACTGCACATGTCTTGGCACCAGACTTTCGCTGGAGTAAGTTGGCTTTTTTTATTTATTGACCTAGGGTGATATTTTTAAAAATTTTTAGGGATGTCAGAATCTACTAGGACACATTAAACACCTTGAAAAACTGTTTTTCAATAGTTATTCACAAAATTTAATTTTGAGGTAAGCTCAACATCTAAGAAAAATGTCTATCATTGTCAAGTCGCTTGATAGTCCCATCACCATGAAACCAACTCATTATTTCCCTCTTTTACTATTTCTGGTCCTATATTTTCATAATTTTTAGCAGTTCAGAGAAATGCAAAAATATTTTTAAAAAATATAGTCATTCTATTTTTTTTCCCACTCTGTGAAGATAGCAAATGTGAACTCGCCAAGTTGTATTGAGTTTCTCTTGGTTAGAAAACAAGTAAACTGGGCAGTTTTATAAGGTGTACTGTCTCCAACACACCTCTCATTCATGCTTCCTGGCACTTTAAGCCTTATTCCATAAGCCACTTAACACAGTGAACTAATGCATAAACTTACCTGTCTCTCTCCCTACCCTTCGAGCCATGTGAAGACTTGAGCTAATCAGCTATCTCTATCACCAGAATAGTGTCTGGTGTGAATAGCTGCTTAATCAATCAAACTCTATTTACTTAAGTAATTAAGTGAGTGGAAGTGAGATGGAACCACACTAAGGGAAGTATTAAAACATTCTTTTAATTGACTGTTGTGGTTAAGTAACAGGACTGGACTGTCTATCACTCCTCCATATATAACTCTTTTATTTTTGCCCTTCCAGAACTATTTGTAAGGGACAGCCTAGTTTCTATAACAAAGCCAAAAAGTGATATTTTAATTGTTAACTGAATCTAACCCAGGGGAGGCATATAACTCCAATGTTTGTCCATTTCTTATGTAATTCAGGGTCTTGTAAAAAACTCACCCTGAATTCCGCAAGAAATCTTGGCTTCCTTTAGTTGGACTTTCTTCTTGTGCAATCCATGACACCATTTTGATTATTGCTAATTTTTTTTCCTTTTTTGGAATAAGCTAGAATTGGACCCTAAAACAACATATCAATTTACTTTCAATAGCTTAGGTAAATCCAAGCATCATTAATGTGTGTGTGTGTGTGTGTGTGTGTGTGTGTGTGTATCTAAGGAAGGAGAGAGAGGGAGGTTGTGAAATGCAAGAAAGAAATAGTTATTGTGGAAGTTTCCCATGTTCAAGTCCTAAATTTCTAGTAGGAAGTGTTAAAGTGAGGTTTCTAAGTGTGTCCAGGTTAGCAGCCATATTGTGTGAATAGTATTATCAAGGAAAGGTAGTGTTCTCAGTCCAAAGGATAGAGGACTTCCCACAAAATAATCCATTTCTTCTGAAAATGATTTTGAAAAAGACATAATATGTAGTTATATATTAAAACAAGGAAATTTCATTTTGGCAAGCAGTACTGGGAATGAAACCATATCTGGGGCATACTATACAGTATACTTTAATCATTTTTACTTCTGATAAACTTGCCCAAACATTAACTATATGAATATGGTTTGCATCTTTGCCTTTAAATGACAATTATCTTAAGACCTGATGCTTGATAACTTTTCAAATCCTGTGTGGAGTTTAAGACTCAGTTCCAGTGTTGTCTCCCCCCTGAACAATTCTGTAACAATTCAGCTTTATCATTGCTGGTACAATTACATGCTAAATGATCATTTCATGTGTTAGTTTTGATTGAATGCAATATTGTGCACAAGTGGGCTTAGAACTTTTACAATTCAAGGTGGTTTTTATTAATAGAATTTATACAATCTATTCTTTAGCAATTGGAGCTTGAATTTCTCAATGAGTTTTCCTTAAAAATTTTTCCAAAGAGTTTTAATAAGTGTTTCACAGACTTGAAAGAAAAAAAAACACTCTAAAAGTCAAATGGACTTTTTGTTATTTCTCAAATTATTTTATGTGCAACTGCACATTATGAATATAGAATATGGGAAGTTGATAAACATATAGATCTCTATGTGTCTGTCTAGACTTCCTTTGTTACATTAATGCTTTTAAAATTTATTTTTATTTTTTTGGTACTGCAGATTGAATCCAGAGATGCTTCATTACATCCCCAAAACTTTATTTTTATTTTTATTTTGAAACAGGTTCTCACTAAGTTGTTTAGGGCTTTGCTAAATTGCTGAGGCTGTCTTTGAACTCATGATCCTCCTGCCTCAGCTTCCCAAGCCACTGGGATTATAAACATGCACCACTGCTCCTAACTTACATTAATACTTTTTAAAAAATGTTTTTTTGGTAAGACTCTTGCGGAATTATTTTTCCAAGTAGTATATCTGGTAAATGTCAAGGACATTTTGAGGACCATAAGCATAATTACTATTGTCTCACTGGTTATACTTATGTACTGTATTGAGTTCCAAGCAAATGAGAAAACCAAAGGGACTGAGATAACCTTACTGAGTCCTAAATATGTACAATGAACTATGCAGAGGACTGTATATGTTAGCCAATTTAACCTGTGCAACATTTCTATCTCATCTTTGGTATTTTACCCATTTTATGGTTGAAGAAACTAAATTCAAAATATAATTTTTCCAAGCTCAAAACAAGTGAGCTGTCAAAAGTTGGGTATAATCTCATCTTGGGTTACTCTAATTTATGAAATACCCTATGCAAACATTGCCTAATTTATTTAATTTGTTATTTATATTCAACAAAAAAAGACATGAATTCAAATGTTTTCTCCTGTTTTATATATTTTATATGAATAACATGCAGAAGGTAAATTAACTCACTTAAAGTTAGGTGGGCTAACCTCTAATAGAAATCATATAATTTTGTTATAAATATGCATTTTGCTGTAAATGAACTAATATTATTGCATTACTTTCCATATTTCAATATTTAGAGACAATAATATTAATAATAATAATAAAAACATTTCCCAGAGATTAATGAGCATATGAAATTATCTGTCCCCAACTCTGCCTTTACCAATTGACTCTTCCTTTTTAATATCATTAGTTGTTTCAGACATAACACCACACATTTGAATTGCTATGTTTTGAACAAACCTATGAGTCTATTTGGTAACATACATAATACAGATATTCATCATCCTATCTTTATTATTTTGTCTCCACATTTGTTGTAGAATTAAAAGATGCTAAATTATAACCTTACTTCATTCTAATAACTGTACATATTTGTAAAATATGTTATGGTTGGTATGTATGGCATTACATAATCCTAATCTTTTTCCTTATGCCCTTAATTATGGTTTAGATGGTAGGTGCCCCCCCCCCAGGAAAGCTTGTATGTGAAACAATGAAAGATGGTTTAGAGGTGAAATAAAATGATGATAAGGTTATGAGAACCTTAGCCTGATTAGTGCATTAATCCCCTGATAGGGATTAACTGAGAGGTGACTGTAGGCGGGTAGGTGTGGCTTGAGGAGGTGTATCATTGGGAGCATGCCTTATGGCATATATATTTTCCATGGTGAGGTATTCTCTCTTTGCTTAATGGTGGCCCTGTCCTGAGCCATTTTCCCCCACCACAATCTTCCAGCATGATATCTGTCATACCTCAGGCAATGAGGAATAAAGTTAGGCATCTATGGACTAAGTCATCTGAAACTGAACCCCAAATTAAAATTTTGCTGCTCAAATTGTTCTTTTAATGCAGAACTATTCAGAGGTGACATAATTAGACTATGAGAGCTGTCACCTGAATGGACCGACTGGGTTGCAACTGTAGGCTGGTAGGTGTGGCTGGAAGAAGTAGGTCATTTGAAGCATGCTCTGCATCTTCCCTGAGGCTCCTTCCCTCTCACTCTCTGTTTCCAGATTCCACCAAGAGCTAAGCATCTCTTCTGTACTGGGCACCTTCCCCCATGCCTCATCTTGGGCCCAGGGCAACAGTTGGCCTTCTGTGTACTGAGACTTCTGACAACATAAGCCCCAAATAAAATTTTCCTCCTTTAAGTTGTCCTTATTGGGTATTTTGGTCACAGAGATGCAAAAACTAACTAACCACCAATCTTTCAAATAGTAACGTGACTTAAAATTTATTTAATGGTAAATTTTAATATGAACAATACAATTTTTTCCCCAGAAAAAGACAGATGACTTTTGTGACCATGTTGGCCACCTATATCTGACTTGTGCTCCTATATCTTCTTCAAATTATTTGAATGTGTCAGAGAAAGTTTGTAGTATTCTATATACTCAGGCAGATAACGTAACAGGGGAAATAATATATTAATTCATTCTTGGAAGTTGTTAACTGAGGACCAAATATCTTAAAACTGCAAAAAATAGAGTATGATGAATAATTTCTTGCTTATCTTTTCTTTCTTTCTTTCTTTCTTTCTTTCTTTCTTTATTTATTTATTTATTTATTTATTTTTTGTGTGGTGCTGGAGATTGAACTCAGGGCCTTGTGCATGTGAGGCAAACACTCTACCAAATGAGCTATATCCCCAACCCTCTTTCTCATGTTTGAGAAAATCACAAAATAAAGCCATGTTTTAAGTAGATGTCTTATTTGACCTACCCAGCTTATTATTTCTTTTCATTCTAAATTGTTGACTCACCTTTTATATCACTAAAAATATCTCAAGCTACAAAAGCTGTATGATAGCTTCTATAATTTCCCAAGAGTGAGGTATATCTGTATTGAGAAATGTTTTAATGTTTAAATAATCAAGTTTATTGTGGCTATTGAAAAGCATCTTAGTGACATTGCCTCCCAATTGTTCTCCATCCCATTATTTACACAATCTGTAACATTTACTCTGAGGAGGTTGGTGCCTCAGAAAAGGGAAAGAAAAAAAATGTCTATGTTGTTATGTCTTTGATGTCATTTTGCAATCTGCCACTTAATGTTCCCTTTGATACTGTTCTTTCTTATGCAAAATATATTCTATTGCTTATCTAACAAAGAGATTGTCACTCTTAATGCAGCTCACTTTCTTGCTTGCTTTGCAGTTTGTGGTAGAAAACTAGTGTGATTTTGCAGTATTTAATTTGTTTGAAGTATGACATTTATGTAAAGGCGAGAAAGTTAAAAAAAAAAATCCAACAAGTGAAATGGAAATTTGCTCAAATATACTGTTTTTAATACAATTGAGACCAGTGTATTATTTAAGAAATTTTCTTTGTAATATCTTATATGTCATGAAATTTATCACAAGCTACCTATGATACACATTGTCATTCTCAAAGTTTTCTAAGTCATTGGTCAGATGTAGACAGTGGGAATCAGAACACATTTTTCCTAGAGATCAATCTGTTTACGGCATAACCATATTGAGAATTTCAGGTGGATTTCAAATAATAAACTCTGGAAATAGAAAACTCACATGAACTAGGGAGGCAACATTAACCATGATTGACTAGATTTATCTTGCCAAAACAGTAGAAGTGATGCACTGGAAAACTGAGTGAACATCTTAATGACTTGGTACCTAATGACAGAGAAAAGGACAGGTTTTGGTGATTACTTCAGATAGCAAGATTAGATGATAAGGAAAACACTACTGGGAAATACTTCTTATTACAATGCCTGAAACATGGTAACCCCTTGTATCTATTGTTATTACATTATTAACCTTAGCTGACTATTGTTTGAAGGAAAAGATGGCAAGGAAAAACCTTCATTTGTTAAAATTGAAAAGTGAGCCAGGCGCAGTGGTGCACGCCTGAAATTCTGGCAGCTCTGGAGGCTGAGGCAGGAGGATCATGAGTTCAAACCCAGTCTCAGCAAAAAAAAAAAAAAAAAAAAAAAAAAAAAAAAAAAAAAAAGGCAACTCAGTGAGTTCCTGTCTCTAAATAAAATACAAACTAACAAACTAGGTCTAGGGATGTGGCTCAGGGGCTAAGTGCCCCTGAGTTCAATTCCTACAATTCCTAGTACAAAAAAAAAAAAAAAGAAAGAAAGAAAAGAAAAGTAAAAGGAATTAGTGAACTACTCTTTCTGCATGTAGTATATAAATTTTTAAAAATTTGTTATTCATTTTATTTTCTTCCTGACTTCAAAAATCTATAGATTAATTTGACCAAATTGTCCAATCACTGAACTTTACACCTGTACACATGAGTAATAAATGTGAATGCTACATGCTGCACATATATTACATGAGTAATAAATTTTAAACAGATAACTTAATTCACACAGAAAATGAGTGTTTATGTGTGTGTGTGCATGTGTGTCTGGGGAATGCACACACATGTATGTGTATTCAGAAACATGTAGGCATATAATGTGTCACATGGAAATTTAATATTTTATGATCTGCAGTAATCAGCAGGTAGAAATGACTTGATATTTTACCCCTTGACCTCCATCTGCAATCTTCCTCCATTCATTTCCCCTACCGTCATAAAAGAAAATGTAGAATAAAGCTTTACTCTAAAATAATCTCCATATTCTGGGCCTACATCTGTCTCCTCAGGTAAACTAACTGATCAATTTTTAATTCTATTTCTGAGCTGTTTCTCTAATAGCCCTTTTCCCATCAGTATTTAAATGCATTTTGATCTCTCCAATTTCTGTCTTTTCATAAGTCTTTGATCATATCATATTTTTTCTTCACTTTCTAGGGTTCTAAAGGGAAGATAAAAATCATGGAAAATGAGCTTTATCAAAACCTTTTTGACATTTATTTTCCTACGTTCTCTTTTCTCATAAATTTCTCAATCTTGTCAGTTTTTTTTTTTTTCCTGATCTAAAACAAAGTAGTGGGGACAACCAATGAAGAGGGAATGCCATTCATGTTCAGTTTCTTACAAAATCCAAACACTTTCTTTTTGATTTCTTCAACTTTTGATATTTTCTTCCTTCTAAATTTTTTTTTTCTGGGTCATCACAATCTTCTGGTAATTCTTCAGCTCCTCAGTGAGTACACTCTTTCTTATTTCATTTATTGTTTCTTTTTCTTCCAATTGTCTCAAAAGTTGGTGTTCCCCTTTAATTACATAGGTATGATTTTATGCACACCCAAGAATGCTACATGCTGCACATATATCACACTCAAAATATAAATCCTCTAATCATCACGTCTCTTTATGTCTTACTTTTCCATCCAAAATTCATTTACTTCTGAATTCTCTGCATTAGTTAGTAGCACAACCAATCCTTAAATAGGCACGTCAAAAACTTTATCATATCTCCTCCTTTTACCTACCCCCAATGTATTCAATATATTCAATGAATTTTTTTAATATTTTTTATTGGTTGTTCAAAACATTACAAAGCTCATGATATATCATCTTTCATACATTTGACTCAATTGGGTTATGAACTCCCATTTTTACCCCAAATTATTCAATGAATTTTTAAATTATACTTCCCAGAACCATTTTATTCCCCGTTGCTACTGCCAGCCAACTCTCCAACACCACAGGCATTATTTGGACCAAACTCTTCTCCAAGCCATCTCCACAACAATCTGAATACAAAAACAACACTAACATAAGCTTAGGTCAGGTCTCTGCATGAAACACTAGTATGTAATAAACACCAAAACAATTTGTTCAAATTGCATTTAATTATACTAAGTTCTTTTCTTTCTTCCCTTTTAAATCTTCAAACTTGCTGGTAAAAATGAAACAAAGTAACTGATTGTAAAAAAAAAAAAAAACACCCTCACTCATCAAGGTACATTTTTGAGCGTGAAAGGACCTACAATGCTATAAATTTCCCCAAACTAAAACTAGATCATCCTATTTATTAAAGACATGTTACATCCTTGTACTGATAAGCCTAACATTTTTTAAGATGGTAAAATAAATAGTGAGTTCATAGTAAAAAAAATGAGATTTTATTACCTAATTCAGCAATTTTGTTATTTAATATTATGCATTTAAAATATTATTGGAATTTTTAGAAGTGATATACTAAACTTTGACAATTTGAAGATACTTTTTCTAAGTAACTGAAAAAAGTAAAGGCCTGATTATAAGTAAATTATCCTCTTCCAATAGAAATGAGCATCTCTTATTAGGCATTACTTTCGTTGTTTAGTTTGAATTGTAGCTAACCAGCAAATATTGTTTAATATATGATAGTTGAATGAATGTCTGGTTCCTAAGCGTTTCTCTAGGCAGTACTAAAAAACAAACAAACAAAAAACAATCTTTTAAAGATGTCTGTTTAAATCTGCTTGAATTATTTCTTGCCTACTCCCAACATACTTTTATTTACAGTCAGTCTTTGTAGTTAATCCATGCTTTCAATTTAATATATTTGTTGATATCGCACTACAAAGTTTCCTTGAGATAAACTGCAACATTTCTACATTATGTTCTAATAAATGCCTTTACTCAAATATCATTGTTTATGGGGCATAAATTAGAAAACAGTGTTTAGTTTAGTACTATGTTAGCTTATTTGTGGTTGCCTTTTCTGATGATAAAATATACTGGCTAAGAATTTGATTTTAGGACTATTGAAGACCATTTCCAAACTTTCACACAAACTTAAGTGAATTTAATTTTCTGTGGTATAATTATAAACAACACTAATTTGCACAAAGCTAAGTTGTGTAAAGGAGATTCTGAGGTAGTTCAATTTTTATAACCCAGCATTGGTAAGCCAGTTCTTCATATAGACTGACTGCTCAAATATAACTTCAATTAATTATTTCTTTATTCAAATAATTGCTTATGATTTATAACCAGTAAAGGAGCTACATATCGTTATCATGAGATTCATGCATTATTTACTGCCTGGGGCCCTTCCTCTAAAAAAATATTAAAAATTATAATTTATCATTGTAATAGTATAAATGTGAATATAACTCAAGCTCCAATTATTATCCTATCCTGATTAGTTATTCTTCTGATTTAAAAGAAATTAAAATTAAGTCCTTTCATGGGTCCTTAAAATTATCCTAGGCCCAAGGTAAGCCATCCCAAACCAGTATGCCAAAATGAACATCTTTTTGTTATTTAATTTTCTTATTTTTACTTTTAACATACCCGCCCAGAGGGTTGGTTCAGCATTGGGTTTTGAATAACACAAATGAGCAATTCATCCTGGATTATTGACTACTTACTCCTTTTAGGTAATAACTATTTAAAGATCTTTGAAGTCATTAAGTCAGTGAGAGTTGAGAGAAATAAAGACTAATTCTGTATTTGAGAGTAAGTAATAGGCAAACAGTATAGCAAAACCTGCCTCACAATTAACCCTTTGTTTCAATACTAGCAGAAACTTCCCCCGTGAAGGGGTAAATAAAGTTTGCTTCAGACAAGATTCTCTGTTAAAGGACTCTAAGAAACACCCCACCAAATTTCCAAGGGATATTAATTGATTTATGATGATGATGAGAATAATCTCAATGCCCGATTGGGAAAGTTCTGACAGGAAGGAATTTTCGAAGTTAGTATTATTAGACCTGTTGCTTAAAAATCTATTAGTTCTTTCCTAATTTATTTCCTGATACTTGCAATTTTTGGATAACACAAAATGTAAAATACATCAGAAAAATATGAAATATATTGAGCTTTCTGCACTTTAGATGCTTCCTACCAGGTGATTTATAACTAAACAGAAAGATGTTTATCAGTTCAGCATCTTCTCAATAGTATAAAAATGACAATTTTTAGAAGTATAAAAGAAATTTTGATTGAAGTCTTTCAATGTGGAAAGAGTTATCAAAAGACATGTATATGCATACTCACTTATGTAAATATTAAACTACAAGAATAGGCTGTACTTTCTTCAGAAAAAAAATTATTTTTTTAGGAAAATTTGCATGGATATAATTGCAAATGCAGTATTAAATTCCACAGTGAAAATCAACAATTGACTGATTCACTCAGTGAAGCATTTGCAGCAGCTTTGAGATGAAAATTAGATGAATTTTAACAGTATATTGTGAAGTCTAAAGTGTTTATAGCAGTTCTTCTGCTATATATCAACATATTTCAACCGAGACAATTTGTGATACTCACTGAACCTCAGCAACATGAAAAAGTTTTGTTCCTTGAGGAGACATTGAGATTGATAATTGGGTTATCTCACTGTCCTTCTGCTGAGAAAATATGCATTAACTTTATAATGAAGCATTCCAGTGATTCTACCAACGACTAGAATTTGATATTAGAAAAGAGAAGCACCGTGGAAAGAGGTTGGGCCTGGGGTTTAGATGACACGGGGTTTTCCTGCCAGCTCAGCCAGGATTCAGCCTTAGGCAGGCTGCTTTCAGAACCTGTGTACTCAACCACTGGGCTATGCTGTATCTGGAAAAGTGAGTCATCCCACCCCCATTACCACCAACACCAAGAAAAAAATGTGGAGGAGATAATTGCAGGCACATTTTGAACTATTGCTGCCAGGGTTTGGTAACATGTGTCAAGCTTTTTCTCTTAAAATTGAGAGTCACAGGGTGCAGAGCAAACATTTATTACTTGTGTGTATACTTGCGTACACAAAATGAAGGGAAAGAAAATTGATTTTTTGGCAAAAAAGACTTCTATACATTATACTTACTAATGTATTAGTCCAGGTTAAAATCATTAGTTGCCCTAACAAATAATACCCAAGTCTCGAGGGTTGAGATAATGAATGTTTTGCTCACTAACTTCGAGTCATAGGAAGATAATATTTTCCTGATTTCCCTTTGGCCATGGTCATTCTGTCTTTGACGTCTCATAGCTAGATGCACTGAAAGCTGTATTTTCCAATATCTGAAGAAAAGAATAAGCAAGAATAAATATAAGAAGATCCAGTCCTTACATTTATAACAATCTTGGAATTAAATGTCTCTGCCTATAGGTTCAGGATCTAGTGTCTACCATCATATGTAATCTAGGTACCCGTGGAGTAGGCAGCACACAAATATGTTGGGTAGGAAAAGTTGGTGAAAGAGTTGTCAGGTTGAGCAAGGAGTATTGACTAATATTGCCAAAACACCATTACAATAAATTCAGACTGATTTTTTTTAAATTTAACTTTCTCTGCAGATAATCTTCCTTTTTATTTTCTTTGCCCAAAGTAGAAATCTTCTAGATCATGTTCTTGATATAGATACATGAAGTAGTAGGATGTGGCTGGAGGAGGTGGGAATTGGGACATGGCTATGGGCTATATATTCTATATCTCGAGTGTGGAGTCTCTCTCTTACTCTGCTTCCTGATGATGATGGAAGCTGCTTCCCTTCACCACACTCTCCCGCCATGATATTCAGCCTTACCTGGAGCCCTGGCCTAGTATGGACTAAGACCTCTGAAACCATGATCCCTAAAATAAACCTTTTCTCCTCTCGAGTTGTCCTGGTAGGGTCCTCTAGTCACAAAGGCAAAAAAAAATATCTGACTAATACAACACTCTAAACCAAATATTTGCTACTTCAGCGACAGAAGCCCCATTTGAAATACTAGATTTTAGATTTAGGATTTGGATTTGACAATCATTTTGAAATTTCCCCTCTAACCCTGGCTTGGTAGGTAAAGCCAAAAGAGCTAGTGCTTGCCATTCTGTTTCCTAATTTGATTCTTAGTAGATACAAGACATTGCTTTAAAAAATCATTTAAAATATTTTTTTTCCTAAAATTAAAACCAAGTCAAAACAAGAAACCTCCATAGGACACACCTGTCTTCTTTTCTGACTTCTGTATTTATCCACATTAATAATAGCTAGAATTTTGCTTTAATTGGCCAGATTCTGTGGAGCCTTGGTGAGTTTTCTGATTAACTTAGAATATGGTCAGTTCCACAATGTCATGAACACCTATCCTCTCTCCACGAGATTAGTGTTCTCTTTGTACCAAAAGAACTTTTAGGAATTAAATAATAATTCTATATGACTTTTAGACATTAGTCCAAAAATCCCCGTCTTCCTCACTGTCCTTTAACCTTCTGTTGCTGGATCAGTTTCCCAGATCCTGTATTCAACCCAACTCATGTCTAGTCCTTCACAGTACCAAATGGGATGCAGTTATTTCCAATTAAGACCTAAGCAATGATTGTCATGTAAAGTGATCCAGAAAACTACAGAATCTTAAGTTGGAAATTAAGTTCTAAGCATTTTTCTATATGTATTTTTCTTAGATTTTTATCCTTTTCAAGAAACAAATCATGAAAATGACGATTTCTGAAAATTGGAATATGATCATTTCTCTTGTGTCAGAAAACTTACATTACGCAAATATTATGTATCCCTTACTTTTATATCAGACTTTTTGAAAAGCTTCTTTTTGATATAGGAATGATTAACTGTATTGGTGAGGAACATAGTATTCTTAGAAAAATGTAACTTTCAGATAATCCAAAAATTGGATTTTCTCTGGTAGTTTAAGTTCTGTTCCCTATCAAACACTTAAGCTTTTGGATTTCCTTTTTATCTCTTGTGAAGACATAGAAATAGCAATTTTCAAAAACCTGTAAATCACATGAAAACAGAAAAAGAAAAAGGAACTGCTTAGAAAGTCCAACATAATACTCATCAACTGTACTTCATTTTTGATGAACTAAATCTTATAGAGGTAAATTGGGAGAAAAGATAGCTTGGCAAAGGAATTAATAGTTAATAAAGGAGAACAATTTAAATAGCAAATATTCATCTTTAATTAGACAATGTAGTTTAAATGGTGAAAGAGCCAAGACCTCTATACTAGGTAGCCAAAACAAATGTTATGGGAGGGTTTTGTTTGAATTGTTATTTTTGCACTTTTTATTCATTTACTTGTAATGGGCACATAAAAGTAAAATTTTTAATATTTATGTGTTTACTGTAAAAAGTTCTGATGCATGTGTATATTATGCGATGTTTAGGTCAGGTTAAACATAGATAAACATTATCTATTTCCTTATACATTTATTTAAAGTGAAAATTTTTAAAATGCTTCCTTCTACCTTCTTGAAATATATAGTGCATAATTTTTTCTACAGTCGCCAGACTCCTCAAAAACACAAAAGAACTTCTTGCTTCTAACTATAACTTAGTACTTATTTATTCACCTTTCCCCATCCATTCCCACACACTACTGTCTCTGGCCTCTGATTTTCATCATCATACACTCAATTTCCATGGGATCAGCTTTTCTATATCATGCCACAGGTGAGTGAGATCGTGTGATAGGTTGTCTTTCTATTCCTTGATTATTTCACTTAAAATAACAATCTCCAGTTTCTTCCATGTTGTAAATGATAGGATTTCATTCTAAATGACTGGATAGTATCCAGCTGGCATATATACATATTCCGTATCTGTTCATCAGTTGATGGACACTTGCATTTCTCAGCTACTGTAAATAATGTTCTACAGTGAGCACAGGAGTGCAGAGTCACACAGAGATTGCACTTCCCTTATATAGATGCCCACTAGTGGGATTGCTATGGTGTTAGTGGATCTTATGGCAGCTCTATTGTTTTTTACTTTTTTTTAGGAACCTCCATACTTTTTATCCTAATGACTTTCCTAATTAATATTCCTATTGACCTTGTTCAGGTGTTTCCTTTTATTCATGTTCTGGCCAGTATATTTTATCTTATGTCTTTCTAAAAATTGCCCTGTTTTACTGGAGTAGGATAATTTTGTGGTTTTGATTTGCATTTCTTTGATAAGTAATGATATTGAGCACTTTTCCATACCTGTTGGCCACTTGTTTGTCTTTTGAGAGATGCTGTTTAGACTTATTTCCATTTTTTCCCCTATTGAAATTTTGGAGTTCCTTACATATTCTGGATACTGAGATTTGTCAGTATCTTTTCATAGTTAAAGTACCTTTTCATAGGTAAGCATTACAAGTATTTTGTCTTTTCTCCAATTATATAGATTGTCTCTGGACTCTCTTGTTTCCCTTGCTATATACAGAACATTTTTTAATCGAATGCAATCATATTTTTCTGTATTTGCTTTTGCCTTCTGTATTTTCATGATCTTATCCAAAATATTCATGCCAATTCCAATCACTAGAAGTGTGTCCCTTTTTTGTTCTAGGAGGTTTATCATTTCAGGTCTTATAGTTAAGTCTTTAAATCTGTTTTTCACTGATTTTTGTAACTGGTGAGAGACTGGGACCTAATTTCATTCTATATGTGGATATCCAATTCTCCTAATACCACTTATTCGAAACACTGTCCTTTCTCCGATGTAGGTTCATAGTACATGTGTGAAAAATCAGTTGGCCACAGATGCATGGGTTAATTTCCCAGTTATCTATTTTGTTGCACTGATTTATATATCTGTACTTCTAATGCCACGCTGTTTTGATTACTTCATCTTTGTACCATATTTTGAAATTAGATAGTATAATGCCCCCTGCTTTATTATTTTTGCTTGAGATGGCTTTTTACACTGGTAGTTTTGTGGTTCCATGTAAATTATAGTTTTTTTTTTCCTAAGTTCTATGAAGAATGTCCATTGGTATTTTGTGAGGGATTGTACTCAATCATTAGATTTCTTTGGGTAGTACAAACATTTTAATAACATTGATTCTTCCAATCTGTGAACATTGGAATGTCTGTATGCACATGTGTTTGTGTGTGTTTGTGTTTGTATGTGTGCAAGCATACACATGCTTCATTTTCTTTCATTAATATTTTATAATTTTCATCATAGATACATTTTACCCCTTTGGTTAAACTTATTTCTAGGTTTTTTTTTTTTTTAAGAGAAGGACAACACACTTAGACCTTTTCAGTGAAATTCACAATTCACAACACTTTCTTATCTCAGCACTGCAAAGTATGTCTACAATTTTCTATTACAGATGCACTTTAAAAACATTTCCTGTGACATTACAGTAAACCTCTTCTTTTTTTTTTTCAAATAGGGATAGTCCCAAATTCTTCTTCCAAACTAAAAATTCCATTTCAGTAAGTACACAAAATTACAGTAAGGCAGACACTTAAAAGGACAGCCAAAAATCTCTCCAACAGTTGTTAGAAAGAATTTAGATATTTAAGAAGAAAAAACTCCCTACTGTTAGGAACAGAAATTGAGGTTTAATTTTTTTTTTATCCCAGGTGTAAATTGAATAAAAAATAGAAATTTAAAAAGTTCAATTGTATATTAAGATGCTTTTATTCATTTGCCATACTGATTTAACAAATGGAAATATGGTCTAAATATATAAACTTAAAAAGAGATATATAGTTGTCTTTATCCTTCATGCTAAGATATTTAAAAGCTTAAGGGTCAAACAATACCAAATATATGGGCTTCAATTATCTATGTTAGTCATTCACTAGTTTTACTAAGATATATCTGGAACACAGACAAGTAACCACATATATAATAATGTAACTATTACATACAATGAAGTTATTTTTTGAAAAATATACTTTAGTGAAACAATCCTGAAAGAAATACAAGAGGAAAGGCAGGGTATCATTTTAAAGTATCAACCAATTTACTTCAGATACTGTGACTTCATGCTCTAAAATCTAATTATATTTCCCTATTCTGAGAGTTTCATGTTATGATAGTAAATAAATCGTGAAGTAAAGGAGACTTAGGTGACATTTTGTTTATGTTTTTATTTATCATAACAGCTTTATCAATTGCCTAGGATGTCAACTGCTTCATGGAAGTCTGAGAAATGTCCATGCATAAGGATGTTGCCTTAGATGACTTTAAATTACCAGAACACTCAGAGGACTGAGACAGGAGGATCACTAGTTCAAAGCCAGTCTCAGCAATGGTGAGGTTTTAAGCAACTCAGTGAGACCCTGTCTCTAAATAAAATACAAAATAGGGCTGGGGAGGTGGCTCAGTGGTCGAGTGCTCCTGAGTTCAATAGTTGGTATATGCCTCCACCAAAAAAAATTACCCGAACACTTTAGTTAAACCCTTAAAAAACCAAGAAGTTTGAAAAATGGGGTAAAAGAGGCAGATACAGCAACTGCATTTAGAGCTATCAACATAGAAATTCACTCAATTATGAAGTCTTGCAAAGATGTTATTTTTCTTTCTCAAAATGAAGGGATGGTGAAATGCTACAGGGATGCTGCCATATCGATGTTCACAGCAGCACAATTCACAATAGCTAGACTGTGGAACCAACCCAGATGCCCTTCAATAGATGAATGAATAAAAAAAATGTGGCATCTATACACAATGGAGTACTATGCAGCAATAAAAAATGACAAAATCATAGAATTTTCAGGGAAATGGATGGCACTAGAGCAGATTATGCTTAGTGAAGCTAGTCAATCCCTAAAAAACAAATACCAAATGTCTTCTTTGATATAATGAGAGCAACTATGAACAGAGCAGGGATTAAGAGCAGGAAGAAAAGACTAACATTAAACAGAGACATGAGATGGGAGGGAAAGGGAGAGAAAAGGGAAATTGCATGGAAATGAAGGGAGACCCTCATTGTTATACAAAATTTCATATAAAAGGTTGTGAGGGGAATGGGAAAATAAACAAGGAGAGTAATGAATTACAGTAGATGGGGTAGAGAGAGAAGATGGGAGGGGAGGGGAGGGGGGATAGTAGAGGATAGGAAAGGTAGCAGAATACAACAATTACTAATGGGGCATTATGTAAAATTGTGGATGTATAACCCACGTGATTCTGCAATCTGCATTTGGGGTAAAATTGGGAGTTCATAACCCACTTCAATCTAATGTATGAAACATGATATGTCAAGAGCTTTGTAATGTTGTGAACAACCAATAAAAAAATGTTAAAAAAAATGCAGGGATAGTAATATTCCTTACTCCAGATCAGTCATTTTTTACATCACTGCCTCATAATAATTCCTTATTTGTTTCATCTACTGATGGTTAAATACACAGGCTTATTCCCCCTACTATATATCAACAAGAGAAATGATCAAAATGGAAATGTCTTCATCATCTTACTACACTGTACTATTATTGAAGTCCACTGTAAGCCAATGAAGCTTTGCCCTTTCTTTTATTAACTTAGGCCATGAGAGAACAGATTCTCCTTTTTGTGAACAATACACAATTGATCTCTGTTTTTTTATGCTTGAAATCACTTGCATCAATACAGTGAAAAAGACCACTTTCTGTAAGACAACTGAAATTGTTTAGATTTTTCAAAATGTACATTCACATCTTACTGTTATCAACACAAAATTCAAAGAAGACATAGTCTCTTCTATGAGAACGCTTTGCTAAAGCAGGCAATTGTGAACACGTCACGGCGGGAGGTCCAGCAAATGGAGGGCAAACTTGTATTGGGTGGCTGGTAGGTAGTCACTCCTTTCTGGTAGCCCCTCTATCTTCAATGTTTCAAGGGGACAGCTTCTTCTAGCCCCCTTCAGGGGACCGTGTGAAGGCTTGCTCTTCTCCTCACAATGCACAGGGGAGTAAGAAAATGAGGGGTAGTTTCTGGGTGGGGTGAAGAAAAGGGAAAGGGATATGGAAAAGACTGAAGGAAGTGCATAGAAGCAAGAGTACTGAGGCTGGCATGTAGCTCGTGATACAGAATATTCTCCCTTAGGTTTTTGTTTGTTTGTTTGTTTGTTGGTGGTTTTATTTCTTTGTTTTATTAGCTATTATGAATGGGATAACTTTCCTGGTTTCTGTTTCAAGTAATTCACTATTGGCATATATCTGTACTACTGAATTTTGGATGTTGATCTTGTATTCTCTGCAACTTTGTTGAATTCATTTATTAGTTCATATATATATATATATACATATATATATATATATATATATATGTACTTTTTGTGAACATTTTTGATGAAGTTGAGGATGTTCTCTTCACTACTACTTAAATTTTCTCTTGTAAATTGGTATCCAATTTTGCTAATAATTGTTCTGCATGTTCTGATAGGATCATGAAATTTCTTTCCTTTTTAACTAGTCGATGTATTAGTTTATTTCATATTTGAGCCAGTCTTGCATACCTATGTAAAATTTTACTCAGTTGTTATGTAATTATTTTTATAAGTTGTTGTATTGGATTTGCTGATTATGTTTTTGATTTTCACATCTATGTTCATGAAAGATTATCCTAGAGTTTTCTATTTTTGTGTTATATTTTCTGGGATTTATTTATTTATTTGTTTGTATTAGGATAATGCAGGATTTGTTGAACGAGGAAAGAGGTTTCCCTTTTTCCTATTTTCAAAATGAGCCTGTGGGGGGAAAAATTGTACTATTCTCTTCCTTAGATATTTGGTTGAATTTGCCAATGAATTAATGTATATTTCATACTTTCTGTTTTGGGATATTATCATTTCAACTTTTTAATCAATACAGGCCTATGAAAATTGTCTATTTCTTCTTGAGTGAGTTTCAGAAGATTAAAACTTTTAAGGAATTGATCTACTCTATCTAGGTAATCAATTTGATGTTATTGTAGAGTTATTCATGATATTCCTTTATTATCAGTGTCCATGGGACCTACAGTGACGTGACCTCTTTCATATATAATATTTGTAAATTCTGTCCTTCCTTATTTTGACCTTAGTCTGGTTATATATTTAATCAAGTTTATTATTTTTAAAAGAAACTTTTTTTGGACTTAATTGATTTCTCTCTTGGTTTTCCTTTATAATTTCATCGTTGATTAATACTCTCTTTGTTACTGATTTTACTTAGCTTATTTTAGATTTAGCTTTCCATTTCTGGCTTCCGGTGTTGAGAACTTAATTGACTGGTTTTAGATCGTACTTATTTTCTCAAATGCACTTTCATTTGGTTCATAAGTTTTCCTTTAAATGCCATTGTTTGGGCTGTATCTCACAAATTTTGATGTTTCTTTCAATTTGATTTTATTACAAAGGTTTAAATTTCTCTTTAAATTTCTTATTTAACCCTTGTATTTAGAAATATGTCATTTAATTCCCTGTATTTTGATATTTTCTAATTGACATTGTTATTCATCTCTAATTTGTGTTGTAATACAAGATATTATATGATTTCTATTCTTTTTAATTTGTAAAGGTGTGTTTTATGGTCCAGAATAGAGTCCATCTAGGTAAATATTTCATGTGACTTTAACAAAAATATCTATTCTGCTATTGTGCAGTCAATAGATTTCCACTGCATTCAGTTGATTTTTTATATGTAAGTTCTATGTTCTTATTGATGTTCTGCCTGTTGGCACTATCTATATCTGATACAGAAGATTAAAGTCTTTAATTATAATGGTGGATTTATCTGTTTTTTTCTTGTAATTATAGTTTTGTCTCATGTAGTTTGACACTCTGTTATTACTCTGTTGTTAGGGCCATATACTTAAAGCTTTTTGGTTTTTAGAGCTTAATGCTTAGTAGCTTGATTCATCCCAACAAACTCATATAGAATTTCATTTCAACTAATGATCACTGCTTTTATAGATTTGATTTTTTAAAAATTTCAATTCATGATCACTGCTTTTTTTGGTTTGATTTTTTTAAATTTCAGTTCATGATCACTGTTTCTGTTTTTTATTTCTTCCTTAACTTTCTTGACCTCCCACCCCAAACCCTTAGTAACTTTAATACAATTTAGGCTTTCCTACCCTGACACTTGTTCCTACAGTGGCTATCACTCTTAAGTCTCTTCTCATACCCAGTGACTCCCTGTATTTGCCCGTCTCTCCCATTGGGAATAGCAATTTTCCCTGGGGTACTTACCTTTTTTTATATATATATAGCCCTGAGAAGAGTGTTTTGAGTTTTTAGACTCTCAAGTATTTTACTTACTTGGGCAGAGAAACAACTTACAAACTAGTTACATGTGAAGGATGGAAACAAAAATTTCTACAAGTCTTTATTTAGAGGAGTATTTTTTCCTCCTACATGAAAATCTAGAATTAGAAATGCTGTGACATATGTAGGGGTGTGTGTGTGTGTGTACGCGCATGCGTGTATGTGAGAGTGTGTGTGTGTGTGTGTGTGTGTGTGTAACGATGAGAAACTGACTAAAGTCTTTTTTTTTTCTTAAATGATTGAAATCACTTATATCCCAACAGCAATATATGAGGTTTCAATTTGCTTCATATTCTTTCAACATCCTTGCCATGTTGCTAATGTTTTTGAGATTTTATATTTTAAACATTTTACTGTGTGCAGAGAACTCTCTTTGTAAGGTTTTAATTTTCCTTTTAATGGGGACTAATGATGTTGAGTAGTTTAACCATTTCTATATATTGTTTTGCAAAATATTTCAAATCATTCGTCCATTTTTGTTTCGATCACTTGTCTATTATTAAGTTGCAGAGGTGTCTGTTTGTGTGTGTGTGTGTGTGTGCACACGCACACATATGCATTTACTACAGATAAAAGTTCTTAGATATAGAACTATTTACTCAAGCTGTGGCTTGGGCATCCATGTGCTAAGTAATCTCTTTCGATAAGAATGTTTAGTAACAACAAAATCCACTTTGTTATTTATAAATTTTATTCTTGGTGTTTTCTAAGAGCCCCATTCTAAGAAATATTTGTTGACTTTAGGGTTTAAGCCTTCCTATAAACATAGAGTTTCTTCTCATAATTTCTTTTACAAACTTACAAGTTGAATTTTATGTCTGCAATTTTTATATGGACATCAAGTTTTCCTAGAACCATTCTTTTTTTAAAATATTTTTAGTTGTCAATGGACCTTTATTTTATTCATTTGTATGTGGTGCTGAGAATCGAACCTAGTGCCTCACACATACTAGGCAAGCACTCTACCACTGATCCACAATCCCAGCCCCCTTCTTAGAACCAATCTTAATATGACTTACTTGTACCCATTAAATTGTTTTGGCACTTATTCATTCTATATGAATAGTCTTAATAATAAATTTTAGACACTTATTCCATGGAACTACTTGTGTTCCTTTAGTGAATACTATTCTGTATTAATTACGCAGGGCTATAATCTGGTAATGTAACTCTTCTATTTTTTTCTTTACTTAAAATACTCTACATATTCTATATCATTTGAAGTTTCTTATGAATTTTATGATGTATATTATAAAAAACTAAAATTCTGGTTATAATAATATTAAGTTACACATCAAGTTGTGGAATGCCTATATCTGAATAATATTGGACCATCTGCTCAATAAATATAATGTATCCATCCATTTTAATGTGTCATCTCTGATATTATTCAGCAGTGTTTTCTAGTTTTCAATGTTCATCTTTTGTCACATCTATTTCTAAATATTCTGTGTGTAGGTGCACTATTGAAAATGATATTGCCTGTTTCACTTTCTCCTTCCCTATTCTCAACATTTAACATAACTGTTGTGCCTGTGTCTAGGAAAAAGTCTTAATTAGCAATGGTATTCAGGCCCCATCTTTTTCATAGGTCAGTGAATTTCATACAAAAGTTCAGGCAGGGTAGTACTGACTTTTTTTGTATAGAACTTCTAGGGATTCAAAACTACCATGTCAGCCCAGAAATTACTCTTTAAAAATGTGTTAAAATTTTATCTCATTTAATTTCCTCCATCTCCTTGGCATTTTTTTCCTCTTCCCAGGCTTTCCTGAGGATTTTAATTTTCTATATTTTTACTACCTCTGCTTCGTGATGGACATTTAATAATAAACAAGAAAATTATAATTTTTAGGTTTTCTGTCATGTTCTTATGGTTAGAATGTCATTGAAATTTTCTTATAAATTTGTACATCCCAAGAAGAAGCTGAAGCCCCATTTTTAGTTTTTGCTTTATGCCCTACTACTTCCACTAGAATTCTCTTTCAGGGGCTGTCATAATTTTCTTCTTATCCAAGTTTTTTTTGTGATATATTTTATGACATTTCTGGCATTTAATACATGCAGAACTTGGTTAAATTTTTAAACTGTAGTTATTTACACATGAAAACCTATTAAATCTACAGTTTACAGATAATAGACTGTCTGAGGAGAAAAATGGAAAGAACATGGGGCATAGAACTAGACTTAAATCTGACTTTGACATTTATTAGCTCTACAACCTTGAGCACATCCCCCTAACTTTGCTATCTCTTAAACGGTTAACTACAAAGGAGAAATTAAAACATGTACCATGAATTATTCATGAGAATGGATTGAGGTAATATAAATATGTGCAGGTAAGTATATGGCAACCAGGTGACTGAAATCTTTTCCTTGAATCTGAATATAAACCTACATAACAATTGTAGATATAGTTAATATAATTTTAAAACTGAATAAATGACATATTTTAGTCATGCCTACAAACCTTGCATTGTGGACAGATTTTTATTCAAAATATTTTCTCCATGTAGTTGTTTTAGGTGTATATTACCTGTCATTGTTTGTGTTTGTTTAGACTTTCAGTAACAGCTTTTTCCAAATAAGTATGGGAAAAGGGTCTGGCTGGCCTATGTGTTCAAGGTTCTCTTCTGTTGTAATGCAGCTTATTTCCATTGTTGGTGCCTTATTGCTAATAAGGATTGATTTGGCATTGAAATTACAATCCTGTGATACAGTCTCTTGAGTTGTGGGGATTATAGGCACATGTCTTTGACTTATTATTTTTCCCCTTTTTATTATTTTTTCCCTTTTGTATTGTATTATCTAAAACCTCCAATGCAATTTTGAGCAGAAGAGTTGAAAACACATAACTTTTCCTCACTTCTATTTTAAGGGAAAACATGCAGTTTTTCCTCAGCAAACCATTTTAGCCACAGTTTACTCTCTACCATCTTCTTCTACTAATACCTTTGGTTTTAGTATCAGAACATGCTGACTTCATATAGTGAGTTGGGAAGGGGTTCCTAACTACTGTGCTTTCTGAAAAAGTTGCAGAATTGGAATTGTGTCTCTAAAATGTTTTCTGGAGTTCTTCTGATACTAAGATTTTCTTTCTGTGAAGGTTTCATCTACAATTTTACTTCCTTTCATAGATATAGAGCTATTGGGTTACATATTGCTTCTTTTTTTATTTACTTTTCGTAGTTGTAGATGGACATAATGCCTTTATTTTATTTGTTAATTTTTATGTGGTGCTGAGGATGGAACCCAGTGCCTCATGCATGTTAGGCAAGTGCTTTGCCACTGAGCTACAGCCCCAGCCCTGACATATTGCTTCTTGAATGAGCTTATTAACTTGTTGTTAGATATTTGTGCATTCAGCTAAATTTTGGAATCTATTGATATAGACAGCTTCATTGTGTTGCCTTATGAAGATGATAAGATCTGCAGTGATGTACTCTTTTTACCAATATTAATAATTGTGGGCTTTCCCCCCACATCTTCCAATCAGCCTGAATGAAGGTCTTATCAATTTTACTGATCTCAAAACAACATCTATTTTTCCATTGGTTTATTGTGTTCTTACTTCATCGTTTCTTGCCCTTACATTTATTATTTATTTTTAATTTAGTTTAGTGTTCTGTATAAAACAAAATTTTTTATATAGTATATATGTATACATATATAAAACATAATTATATCTATAAAATAAAACACTAAACTGGTTGTTAGCCATTTAATAGTTTAAAATTTTAAATAATTTAAGTTAAAAATTTTGGTCATTACTGTGGACTCTGTTTTTGAAACAAAGGGATTCAAATTTAATTTTTTCCTTTCTATTCACCCACTGTAGTTGAAACTCGGAAATTAAGATGTTGCTTTCTTCCTTGATACTAGGTGAGAAATATATTATATACTTTCTTCATATTAGGAACATTTTGTATATCATTCTGTTACTAATTCTGAAATTAATCTCACTATAGGCAGATAACATACTTCCTATAATTTAAATTCATTAGAATATTGAGATTTGTTTATGGTTCAAAATATGTATAGCATATTACAGGTTCAATGCCTACTTCAAGAATGTACATTCTGTTGTTGTGGTAAGGGTGAATTCCTACCAATATTAGCTTATTTTAGTTTAATAATTTTTAAATTCTGTATTTTCCCATTTTGTAGTCTCTCAAATTATTCAGTCATTGGATAAAGTACATTGAGTGTACTTTATTAGGTTCATATACAAATTAGAATTGACAAAAATAAGTTCTTATGATACTGCTGAACCTGTGCTTAGTATATTGTCAAGAATAACCCTGAAAAAGCTAAAAATTTAAAACGTTTTTGAAACTCATATTTCTTACATTAACACTAGCAGCTTGGAGTGCATAAAAACTTGAATGAAATAAATATGTTTCTCAAATTTTAGTTACATGTTAAAGATCAATAAAATGTCTACATCTAGCGTAGTAACATAATTTGAAAAAAAAATATTATATGAAAATTTTCATTAGTTACCTAGTAAACTATTACAACAGATTAGTTTTGGTAAAATTTAACAGAATAACTAGGTGCCCTATATTCTTTTTCATTTAATGCATAAAATTAGTCATCACTCACACTCAAGGGAAGTAGCTGAAGAAATATGTGTTATTCACTTAAGAAATATTTTACATTTAAAGGATACTATTTCAATGCCTTTTTGCAAATGAAGACATCTCTAATAAAGAAAATGCACACATCAAATCCAGTTAGTCAATTAATTATTTCAAGCAATGTTCCTTCAAATCTTTGTGCAATTATATGGCAGAGTCTTTAGGGTATGTATTTGGCCCTCCATATCTAAGGCTTCCATATGTTCAGATTCATCCAAAATAGACCAAAATTATTCAGAAAAAAAAGTTTTGTCTAAGCCAAATACATACAGGCTATTTTTTGTCAACAGCTGTTTACATCGCATGTACATTATATTAGGCATTGTTAATACTCTAGTGATTAAAATATTCAGGAGGCTGTGTATAGGAAACTTGCAAATACTGCACCATTGTAGATAAGAGACTAAATCCAGTACTCATGGATTTTGGAATCTGCAGGAGTTCTTTGACCCACTCCCCCACAGGTACCCATGGATGACAATATCTATAAGGCAATACACAGGATAGTATTATACTGCATTGAAATAGAAGAGGCTATTATAAAACTGGAATTTAGACATCTATGCTTTGTATAAAAGTGAATCCCAGCATTACAGTATAATGAGATACAGGCCATTATGGGAGACATGAATTGTATTAAAAACATTTTTTTCTGAGATCCTTTTTGTGGACAGATTGTGTCAAATACCCATCATTGCCATGACAGCTATAATTGTGTACATCTGATTCAGAGAGGATGCAGTGATATCCTTTCATGGTGCACAGATATCTGTCTCTTGTCAGGCAGTTTCCTCACATTTCATCGCAGCATCCTTGACAAGTTGGAATTAGAGTTCTCAGTTTCAATGTGATTGTGTGAAATGCTGTTATCATAATAGCTGCTGTGATACCAAACACCCCAAACCAGAGAAAAACATAAATAATCCATAACACAAAGTTTCAATAGACACATTTTTAAAACATGTAGAAAAACAATTCTTGTCATTTCCATTGGAGGACAAAGATAGTAATTTCTCTGTCAATAGTTTCCACATGTTTTCCCAAACTTGTGTTTCTTTTTGGGATTTATTAGCAAGTTAAACTTTCCATTCTCGCTCCAGTTGGGCTCTCAATCTTCCTTCCATTAAATCAAGGCTCTGAATTATGGGAAATCAGGGTCCCACTGCAGACAGGCGCCATGCACTTTTTTCTACATCCATTTGGATAGAGGTCTTCATTTTTTTTCCATGTTCAGGCTCTATCACATTTTGATGCAAATAAAACCCATAATCAGATTAACTTGGAGAAGTTTCACATGTGGAAAGAAACAAGAGAATCAGTCCACATAGCCTAAGGGAAAGAAGGGACAAGATGTGTTTTTGAAAGAAAATTTAAGTGAATAACTTGTTTCCAGGAATGGGAATGTAAATTTCAGGTTAAACCTCTGCTTAGTTCAAGTGTTTTGTTTGGAATGTTTTTTTTACTATTGTTTAAATTTATAGAGCATATAAATGCTTTTTAAAACTTAGTGGAAGACTGTGATAGGTAATTATTTAAAAAATTACAGTTTTTACTTTATAATTTTTGGACTAACACATTTTTTAGGACACTTCTTTTTTATTAATATGAAAATAAATAGTATTTAAATAAGTGCAAGGACTAATATAAAATGAAAATTAGTCATAAAAGTATATGCAGACATATGTAAGATGTTAGTTTATTGAAATGTTAAACTCTGCTTTTTATGTAATCTGAATAAGGAAAACCTTAAGTAATATCTTTTCATGAAACAGATATGCACATAGAAAAACAATTTTTGTGAACCAAATGATATAACATTTGTCTCCCTTTAACCTTTAATTCTTGAACTCTGTTTATTGGAAGAAATGCATAAAGAGGAAAGAAGAGTTTACAAATAATGAAAGTTTAATATATATACAAACTAGGTGATGTACATACTCACATGTATGTAATTACTTTCTAATCATACATGTAGTTTTGAACTTTTCCTCCTCAGAGGAAATCACAGTAAAAACTGTGTTATACCACCTGAATATTTTCATTTTATGTAAACTGTGCATAATCATATGCATTTTATATTCTTTTAATGAATATGAGGGGGGATAATGTATTCTGAGATTTTTACATCAAGTTTTGATAATTATCCAAATAGTCTGGTTGATGAGCTTTACATATTTTATATCAGCGAATGAACACTTTTTAAATTTTCTATCTTTTATTTTTGAAGACCATTTTTTATTTCCAATGTTTTGAACAGTGCAGCACTAGCCATTCCTATAACTGTGTACTAATTTCTAGAATACACCTAAGAGTGGAATTTCTGACACATCACTAAATATTTTTTACTTAGATTTGCCTAGTTATATATGAACAGTTTGTGACAATTCTTATTTTTAATATTGAAAACTTGTAAATTTAAATACCAGAATACTCAACTTTAGGTAGGAAAAGATACTTAATATATATATATATATATATATATATATATATATATATATATAATGTATATATATCTTTTTACAAATGAAGACATATATTATATATATGTATATAAATTTATTTATTTTACAGTAGAATGCATTTTGACGTATTGTACAACATATGTACATTGGAGTACAGCTACTCATTTCTCTTGCTGGGCATGGTTCAGAGGCACTTCTATAGTGTAATCATAATGTATATAGGGATATAGGGTAATAATGTCTGTCTCTTTCTACCATCCTTCCCATTCCCACAACCCAACCTCTCCCCTAACTCCCTTCTACACGAACCAAACTTCCTTCATTCTTCCCTATTCCCTGGCTCAACTATGGATCAGCATCCACTTATCAGAGAAAACATTCAGCTTTTGTTTGGGGGGGATAGGCTTATTTCACTTAGCATGATATTCTCTACTTCCATCCATTTGCTTGTAATGGCTCATTCTTCTTTAAGGCTGAATACTATTCCATTGTGTGTGTGTATATATATATATATATACCACATTTTCTTTATCCATTCCTCTGTTGAATGGGCACCTAGGTTAGTTCCATAGCTCAGCCCTTGTGAATTGAGCTGCTATAAACATTGATGTGGCTGCATCACTATAGTATGCTGATTTTAAGTCATTTGGTTATAAACCAAGGAGTGGGATACCTGATTCAAATGGTGGGTCCATTCCAAGTAGGAAAAAAAAAATACTTAAATGTGCTGAAAAAGAAAGGTAAGTACCCTCAATCTAGCTAATAAGACTCCTGCCATGTATTTTCCCTTGGCTTATGTTACTAATCCTGGTCAAATTGAGATCCATTTTATCAGTGACTTATATTTCCTACTTGTTGGTGATTCTTATTTTTCCAGTATGTATTTAGTATTTTTCAATTGGTGTGTAATTTTGTTCAAATTTCTTCAAATACTAATCCTCTTTTGGTTAATATATTAAAGCTTGAATTAATGTTCTCTTCACATAAAAAGTCATATAGTAATATAGAAAATATCCTGAATATTTAATATTATATTTTGTACTTTTTGAGTATTATTCAAGAAGTAATTCCTACTCCATACATTTTATGGAAAAGCTTTGAAGTTATTCATCTCATATTTCTAATTAGTTTAGTTTAGAATTCATTTGTATCATGTACAGTGTTTAGTGGAGTAGTTGTTAATTTCCACGTGGTTAGTGAAGTATTCTATCATTTATTGTATAGTTTTAATTTAGCTTTAGAAGAAGCCCTGGAATTCATCATCAGGGGATTGTCAGGGTTATTTCTGGTGGGCTTTCCCTCCTAGTTTATGGCCACCTTCTTTCTGTGCCCTCACATGGCCTTTTCTTTGCTCTCCTGGAGAGAGATCTGATTTCACTTTCTCCTTTGAATATACCAGTCCTATTACAAAGGCCTAGACTTAAGACCTCATTTGCCCATACATCTGGATTTCATACACTAAATTCTCATTAGGCCACAGTTAACATTTATTCGTTGGATTTTGTCTTTAAAGTCAAAGAAAAAGACACAACCACTCAAATAAGATTTGAGCCTAGACTTTACTCCAAATAAGAGTCATCATCTTAAAAGAAAGTCGACTTTTAAGACGAGTGGTAGTGAAGCACATCGTATTCTTCTTAAATTTTGAGAAAGTCTTTAAAATGATAAAGCTGATGACTTCCAGGGTTGTTGGCAAAACTTTCATAGTTGTTGGAAGAATCTTTAATGCCACTGCATATCTCTGAAAAAGGCAACACATGGCAAGAATCTGAAGTGCTTGCTTTCTTACTAACATAGGAAATAAAAGCATTTTCAAGCATTGCAGGAGCTCCATCTGTGGCAAAAGATGAAGCTGTTATTTCACTTGAAGTTATGTTCTAAAAGAAAAATCTTTCAGATATAGTCAAAAAGAACATGATTTCCCTCTCATGATGTCAACATGCACCTACAGAATAATAGTAATAATATTTTATGAGAACAGGTGGGTGGCAAAGAAGATTCAACCAGTTTCATATTGAAATGGTTAGCAAGGCTGTCAACACCTTGATGCAAATAAATGATAAATCACATATATATAGAATATCTTTAGAACTATATAGATGTAAATGTGCAACATACATAACATTTGTGATAGATTATACATAGAATTGTATACACTAGAGTACTGAACTTCAGTTAAAAAAAGAATCAGTTTCCAATAATGTCTTAATTTATATTCCACTGATCATTTTGAATTTTTAAAAGCATATTATTTTACTTTTGAAATTTACATATATATATTTTTTATAAAAAATTTATATTATAACATTTTAAGGTATCTGGTAGAGCTGCAATTGACTATGAAAATATTCTAATTTGTATTGGTGATTAACTTATAGTTAACTTATTTATTATTGCTAATAAATAATGTTTTGTAGTTTTTACTGAATGCATAATTAAAGGAAAAGACTACTTTGAATAGAGTTTAATATAAATAAAGATCTTATTTTTTCTTCCATTCAGTTTTAAAGACCTTAGTAATTGATCTATAGATCACATTTGTTAAATATCACTTCTTTATAAATTTTATCTTTCAAGCAATGGTACAGGTATCCTTTGTTCAAATATTATATAAATTGTATATATGCCACATTCAATTTAAAAATTAAATTAAATTTACAAATTTAAAAATTGCTATTGTTTAGGTTATTTTGTTATTTAGAATTAGTTAACTGTTCACATTTGGACAAAAACTAGACATTTCTCATAGACAAATGAAAGTTGTCATTGCTCTCCTACCTTAGATATGCCTTATCTTAAAATTTGGGGTGTGGGTACACAATTAAATTTTCTTTACCTGGAGATAATTTTCTCCCCCCTGGTTAAGTAGATACATGATCTCCTTTGGGTCTGTTCAATGCAAGGAGTACAAACAAGTTAAAAATGAAATTGACATTTCTTTTTTAATTTGTCCTTTAAATGGTCACTTTACTTCTGTGTTTATTCCTTTTTCAATATGTCTAACTTTAGTTTGGGAAAAAAACATACTGCAAGTAGAAAAAAAAATGAAATATAAAAAATGAATTTTTTTAGATAAAATAGATCTAAGAAAAATGTAACTTGGTAAAAACATGTTGCATTTGGAAACATAACTTCTTTCTAATCTATTTTGTGGCTTTCAAAAAAACATGGCGGTCATAGTGAATTGAAAGACTTCTATGTAATGTAAATTAAGATACAATTCCATCTGTTCTCAAAAGTACAATTCCATACAACTTCACAATTGGCAAATGAGTCTTAATAGAGTAATACAAATGAATGGCTCTGGGCAGAAATGTAAATAGTATTCCTAGTTGATAACTTGTTTTATCTCAGTGCATGGATGTGCTACTGCTGATGTATGAATTGGCCATTATCTCAAATTATTTTATCTGATTGGAATGATGAATTGAACTAAGCCAAGTACCATCTCTCTCCCAGTGATACAGCTGGTTCCCAGTGACAAGTCCTGCTTCCTCAGATGTTGAAGTATAAGGAAGTTAGAGAAGCATGCAGAGGCAAGCATATAAAGCAGGGTTTATTTAAAAAGGGTAACAGAGGTTTCTCCCAGGAGGGAGAAGGGGGCCATAGCTGGTATCCTGGCAACCCAAGAAGTGAGACTGTTCTTTTTTTTAATAGGTCTTAGGCTTCCTTTGTTCCCCTGTTTTCTTCCCTTTATCTCTCTCCTTCTTGCCAAGGGACTAGGCCCAGGAGATGGTTGGTAGGATGGCCAAAAGGTGAGAAGCAGATGGGCTGTAGGGGCCAATCAGGAAGGAAGCCCAGGGTGCATGAACAACTTTATAACTCCCAGGAGAGAGGGACAATCGCTGGGAAAGTTGGCCTTGGCAAAAGGTTGGAGCAAGGGCAGGTTATCTTGATAAGGGTGGAGGAAGGGCTCCAAAGGCATTAGTATTTCAATCCCTCTCCAACTTCCCAGACTCAAATTGGCCTCTGTTTTGAGTACCTATTTTTAATTCTGGTTTTACTAGAAGCTAACCTTCACTTATCAGAGGAAAAAAAGAGACAGTCCTCAGTCACATGGTAATTTGAGAATGATGTCTCAGAAAGGGCAAAGTAAGTTGCTAAAATATTATGTTGATCCTTTGAAACAACAATGAGCTAAAAAATACTAAGCAAATCAACTTTTTGCAAACCCTGGAGCCTAACCTAAATTTAGTATCAGGAATGATTAATGAAAGAAAAAGGCCAGTGGAAATTTCATAAGAGAACATTCATACCTTATTACTCATCTAACTCCCCAGTGCAGCAGGATGGCAGCTTTGGGTTAAACAAACCAGATCCCTGGTGCAGGGTGTTAGTGTAAGGTGCTAAAAGTGACTTACTTTTAAAACAATGTGATTGTGTATGCTGACCTGTCCACTTGTTCCCTGTGGGACATGGACAGATTAATATCTGTTTATCCCTTTGTTAATTCAAACAAAAGAAAGATTTATTTATCTGGCCAGGGACTGTCTCCCTCCCATAGAGACTGATGCTCTGTGAGAGAACTGCCATTTCCTGGCCTGTGTCTTGGGAATTTAAGGACAACAACCCCAAATCAGGGGCTTTTCTCAGCGTCATTCAAGCAAGCAAGTTACAGAGGCTAAAAAAAAGCAGATAACTTAATCGCATCTTGGGTCTGAACAAGTGTTAGACAACCTTATCTTGAGTTTCAGTTGAGCGGGGGGTGATAATCTATTTTAAAGTTATGTAGACCCATGAATGTACTCAAACTCACTATATAGTTCACCACGACCACCACTATACCCTGAGTTGATTGCATTCTGTGAGGTACAAAGTACAGGAAAACAATTTTTATAAGAAGACAGCTTTCATTTCAGTTTCTTAGATGCAGCTCATATAACAGTTTTTATAGAAGGCAGCAAAATGCAGTCTTAGACTTGTCTATGACAGTTCTTGCTTTATAATTGTCCTGTCTCACTTATCAAAATCTTATATCTATAATCTATATATTTTTTACTAATCTATAACGTATAACTTACACTTTTACTGATTTTTATTGATTAGTTTACACAACACCTTCTACACAATCAAGATGAAAGTCTTTCTGAACAATAACAGAATCTGCTGAAACATTTAAAGAGATTCAGTGACATTGCCTACCTGAGTCAAGCAGGGACAGTGGATGGGATAAGGGACAGTGGATGGGGCAAGTATCAGCTAATTCTAAAGTTTGGGAAATATACAGCTCCAGAGGAAGTTCCTTGAATAAATAAGTGCCTATATTTATTGGGCAAGTTGTGTGAAATGTGCATGATGAGGACTCAGAATAAATCTGAGAGGACCCTAGGCATGCAGAGTTGGTATAACTGAACTCTGCTAAAGCAAAAGATTAAGGATAATGCAGAGTTCTAGGTGGTCTGACTTAGCACTGAAAAAATACCATAGCTCCAAGCCAATCTGAAAAGAACTGAGAGAAGATTCTGTTTGACTCCAAAAATGTAGAACTCTAGAAAACCACTAACTGACTGCTGAAATAATAGTGAATACAGACCAAAAGTAATACTCTCTTTGGGAAAAGAATTTGGAGGGCTGGAGATATAGCTCAGTTGATAGAGTGCTTGTCTTGCATGTACAAGTCCCTGAGTTCAAAACCCAGCACCACAAAAAAAGAATTATAATAATAATAAAATGTTTTGGAATTTTCACCATGTATACAGGTACAGCCCTAAACAATTGATATTGGCAAAACCCGGGAAGAAAGAGACTTTATTTATAGCATTACCACACTGAAATATCCAAACTGCCAAGTTTTCAAGAAGAACCAGAAATTACAAGGCATAAAAGTAAAAGAGAAGAGTATGACTAATTCATATGTGTGGAGGAATACCTGTGGAGGAGGTACACAAAGTACAGCCATAGACATTACAGTACAGGCAGGCAGACAAAAGGTGGAGCAGAGAGGAGTGAAGTGGTTAAGAAGAAGTACAGAAGTGAAGTGTCCACCCCTCCCTGCCTGGGAGTTTATTAACTCAAGGAACACATACCTCCCCTTATTATGACTATATTCAAATTAGTTTTTCTTTAACCCGAGTTTTAGCTAACTGAGATAAGTTCCAGGTTAATATAAACACAGAGCCTCTCACACCCAAGCATGTTACTCTGGAAACCAGGCAGTGCACCTGCATAGTTATCTTAGTAGCCTCAGGGGGAAACTGCTGGGCTTTCTGATCCTGGGAATCAGGGTACCAGTTACCCCCTGGGAGTTTGCTTACAGGGAAACACTTCCCTGTCTCTTTCCAGGATCAGAATACCTACATATATGAGAAAAGTAAATTAGAAGAAACAATTTTGAAGAAGCCTATATGTATTTAGTCCACAAAACTTTTGAATAAATGGTCTAAAGGAAACAATGGACAAAGAACTAAATAAAATTGGGGGAAAAAGTGTGAAAAATGAGAATATCAATAAAGAGCTATAAATAAGAAATTCAGGAGCTCAAAAGTACAATAAATGAAAGAATTAGAAAATTTAAAGATAAGAAAATTGATACAATCAAGGCTCAAGTCTTATTAACAGAAAATAATTTTAGAAAGGGATGGCAAAATATCTGTGGGACAACGTTAAACAGATTATGGAAACCTTAGTAAAAATAGGCATAAAAGAGTCAAAATAATATTACAATTGAAAACTTGCAAAATTTTTGAAAGACATATACTGCATTTTTAAATAGTAGCCATTCAAAGAAATCAACTTCTTCTATACAGTCTTCTTAAGAAGATTGACAGCTAATTTCAAATCAGAAATTGGAATTCAGAAGGTAGTAGGATGGCATACTTATGAAAAAAAAAAAGACGTGAACCAAAAATTTCCACATCTACCAAAACTATTTTTCAAAAATAAAGAAAATTAATACTTCTCAGGTAAACAAAATCTAAGACCTTTCTTCATTCTAGAACTGTACTACTAAAAATAAAGGGAATCCTTTCTGCCAAATTAAACATTTACTAAAGTCAAAGCAGTACAATGAAATCAAGAATGATAGATAAGGCAAATATATCAGTAAATATAAATGTCATTTCATGTTTTCTGTTTGTAACTTTTTATTTTATATGTAATTAAAAAGGAAATTAATAAAAATATGAATAGTACATGGAGCTAAATAGAAGCAGAATTTTATAATGCTAATCATGCTAAATTACTGGCAATTTACAGTAGCTTGATAAAATAACCACTAGAAAAATATCTAAAAGATCAGTATTTAACATAGTACAATTAGAAAACTAAATAAATGCAGTAAGTGTCCCAATGGAAGAAATAAGAAACTAATGAAAAAGATACAATGGATAAATAGTCAAGATAGAAGGTAAACAGGAGCTTAAGGACATGAGGTACACTTCGTTCCTACTACATGTTCTAGACATATCAATATATCTAACATTCTAAAAAGCAGAATTCTGGAATATGTCATATTTTGAGTCATAAATACATCTCAATAATTTTTATTATATAATTTATATAAATAATTTTTTATAAATCATATAAAAATATAATCTGGTATTAATGGAATGAAGCTAAACCTCAATAAGGAAAACATCAGGAAATTTACAAATATAAAAAACTAAAAAAAATCCTTAGGAAACTGGACAAAGTAGAAATCAAAGGGAATTTAAATATTCTTAGGATTATGTATTAAGAAATTAACTCTCTACTTACAAATGACAAAATCCTTTACATAAACAATCCTACAGAATAAAACTAGACACAAACTAATAGATCAAATCAACAAAGTTAGAAATCTTTCAGTGTGCAAAGCCAACAAACAAAAATCAATTGTTTGCCAGGGTGGTGGCACACGCTCATAATCCCAGTGGCTCAGGAGGCTGAGGCAGAAGGATCACAAGTTCAGAGCCAGGCCCAGCAATTTAGTGAGGTCCTGTCTCTAAATAAAATATAAAAGGGCTGGGGATGTGGCTCAATGGTGAAGCACCCCTAGGTTCAATCTCTGGTAACCCCCCCCCCCAAAAAAAATGATTAGTTCATCTGCAGTGAACAATCTGAAGAAATTTTAAGAAAAAAATTCTTTTTACAATAGCGTCCAAAAGAATCAAACATGTAGACACTGGACTCCAACCCCAGGCCCAGGACTGCCCCGCTGACCAGCACAAGAGCCAAGGAAAAGGTCAGTCCCAGGACAAATTTCTAAAGGCATGTGATCAACCCAAACTGAGCCAAGAGAACATACACAATTAAAACAGATAGATTTCAAGCAAGGAAATAGAAGACTCCGTCAAAAGCCTACCAATAAAGAAAAACCTGGGAACAGATGGATTCACAGCTGAGTTTTGCAAAACATACAAAGAAGAATATGAATATTAATTATTCCATGAAATAGAAAAGGAAGGAACCCTTCCAAACTCATTCTACGAAGCTAGTATCACCCTGATACCAAAACCAGGCAGAGACACATCAAGGAAAGAAAATTTCAGATCAATATCCCTGATGAACACTGATGCAAAAATTCTCAATAAAATTCTCACAAATTGCATTCAAAAACATATTTAGAAAATAGTGAATCATGATAAAGTGAGGTTCATTCCTGGAATATCTTTTCACAATATTTGAATGTAAACCTTCATTGTTCTTTAGTTACAAAGTAAGTCTCTTAGAGACAGCATGAAGTTAGATCTATTTTAAAGTTTATTTAGCCAAATCTGTCTATTCATTGGGTAATTAAACCATATTTAAATTTATATTTAAAGCAAATTACTTGTGGGCAAGGGTTTACTATTGCCATTTTGTTCCTTATGTTCTTTATTGGTATATTATGATTATAAATACTGAGATTCATTATGACATATTCAGACATGCACACTTCATAAATTTATCAATTTCATTTTCTAGTATCTTCTCTTTACTTCTCCTTCTCATTTCACCTGATCTACTTCCTCAATCCTACAGGTATCCCCTCTATTTTTACTTCTTTTTTATTTTGCATATATGAGAAAAAATATATAAACCTTTACTGTGAGTCTGCCTCATTTCACTCAACATGATGCTTTCCAGTTACATCCATTTTCCTACACATCTATAATTTTGTTTTACTTTATGACTGAATAAAATGTTTTATAGTATTTATCCTTCCTTCCATGCCTTTGTTATTGCTTTCCCTTGTATTTTAACTTTTTCTTTTGTAGCAACATGCTTGGATTTCTTTCTCATTTCTTTTTGAATATATTCTGGAAATATTTTCTTTGTGGTTACCACTGAATCACATAAAATATCTTAAAGTTTTAATAATGTATTCTGAACTTATAACTTTTTTCAATAACACAAATAGTTTTAAAAAGACAATGATGGATGACACAAGAAACATTTATTGATGGTAATTATGTAGATTCTAATTCTTTCAGGTTGTCAGTCATATCTTTAATCCTTTTTTCCTCTGTCTTAATTCACAGAAGATTTGAGTTGACCAACAGTTAATACAACAGATATTATAGTACCAGGTAACAAATTTTAAAGAGAACACCCAGTTCGGCAACACTGGAGAAATTAAATTTCAAAAGGGGGGAAAATAATCTTTTCACTTTGTCTAGGAGTTCTATGTCAGAAATTTTCAGATAATATTTATTCAATCATGATTGAATTATAGCTGTTTTTTCCTACTTTTTCACTTTATAAGATGTATTTTAATCTTTTGCTTATTTGACACATTACAATAGTCACTATATGCCAAACTGCAAAGACTACATGACAAAAAGGAGTCTAGTGGTACAGGGGTGTAGTATGAGATGAGAAAATGAGAAGGGAAAAGTAAAACAAAGAGTGATAAAGAGGTCACCGATTTTGTAGTGTCTTACTGGATAATGGCATTCTTTATAATTTAATGGTGTTAGAAAGCCTCAAATTATTTTAGAGAAGATAGCAATTTGATTTGCTTTTAAAAAATATCACTTTCTGACATGTAGGATCTAAATGAAAAGCCTAAAAAGTTAGAGACCACATCCTTGGACATTTCAGTATCCTGGGTTTGATAGATGGAGATTTGAACTAAGGATAAAGCATTGTAGATTGTGTGATAAGGACATAGGCTTATTATAGGTACAAAAGAATTGCTAATAGATTATATTTAATGAAGCTGCCAACAAAAAGATAATAGATAATAGAGGTAAAGTCCAAGAGTCCAATTTTACCGAGGTAAATTTTAGATGGCTTAACTCACTATGGTATAAGTAGTCATGAAGCCATATGGGCATGGAGTTTATAACAAATGCTAGATATATACTTGCAAATAATTGGTATATAGAAGAAACTATAAAATTAGATAAGATCGTCAAGGGAATGGCATTGATCTAGGAGAAAATTCAGATAAAACATGAGATTCTTCGATATTTAGGTAATCAGAAGAGATAGAATAAAGAAAGAGGGTGAAGAAAGAAAAAAACATGTAAAGATGATGCCAAAGAAGATAAAGGAAGTATGTTTCAGGAAGAAAGAGAAATCAAATATACCCAGTGCTATGAAAAATTTGAACAGGTTGATGAAAGAAGTTTAAGTGATAAAATAGTATCCACAAGGGAGACAATCTACAGTTCAGAGTTTACCTGAACCTATGTCTTAATAGGGAACACAAATACAAAGAGGCCTATCTCCTTGATATTCCTATTCAAAAACTGACATGTTTAACACTAGTATTATCATAGTCTCTTGACACATAGTTAGTGTCTACCATATTGGAACACTGTGCTTTAAATTGAATTTGTAACAGACAATGAATGAAACTGCAGAGTTTTTGTATGCTTGCCAACAAGCAATATCTTTGGAAGGCAAAATGTTGATGTGGAAATTGCCCTAAACATACACATTGCTTCTTGCCTACCAGTAAGTACATGTTTTACTAATTACGAAATCTTATCTTCTTTTTTGTGTTAAGTCCACATAGTTCTTGATAGTTTAAATGCTACATTCCCCACTTCTAGATATAGAATGAAATGTCACTACTTTTATACTATTTGGTCACAGTCCTGCTTACAACAACCTTGCCTGCACCTATTTTCTCAATCACTTGTTCATACTCTGCATTATGAATTTTTTAATACAAAGTAATAATTATTAACTAAAATGATTTAAACAACTATTTAAAATAATTTTAGCAAAACACTTCATGGCACAATAGAAATGTTATTTTTTTAAAATCATTATTTGAATGAGCCTAGTTCTTACTGAGCTAGGTAGGTCTCCATAAACTTATCAATGAACTGTATTCATGAGTGTAATCATAGGATATGTTACATACAGAAATGATAGTAGATTAACTTTCATCTTAGAGATGTTTATTGGAGGACTGGGGATGTGGCTCAAGCGGTAGCATGCTCGCTTTGCATGCGGGTGGCCCAGGTTCGATCCTCAGCACCACATCCAAACAAAGATGTTGTGTCTGCCCAACACTAAGAAATAAATATTAAAAAAAAATTCTCTCTCTCTCTCTCTCTCTCTCTCTCTCTTTAAAAAAAAATGTTTATTAGATTTGTATTTCTCTAATTGCTAGTGATGATGAACATTTTTTTACATATTTGTTGATTGATTGTATATCATCTTCTGAAAAGTGTCTGTTCAGGTCCTTGGCCTAGATGCCCTTCCATAGATGAATGAATAAAAAAAAATGTGGCATTTATATGAAATGGAATATTACTTAGCAATAAAAGAAAATAAAATCACGATGGAATTTACAGGCTAATGGATGCATTTGGAAGAGATAATGCTAAAGTGAAGTTAGCCAATCTCAAAACACCAAATGCTGAAGTTTTTCTCTGATAGAAGGAAGCTGATTCATAGTGGAGTACAGAGGGGGAGCATGGAAAGAATAGACAAACTCTAGATAGGACAGAGAGGTGGGAGGAAAAGGGAGGGGGCATGGGGTTAGAAATGATGTGGAATGTGATGGTCATCATTATCCAAAGTACATGTATGAAGACAAGAATTGGTGTGAATACAGTATGTATATAACAAGAGATATGAAAAATTGTGCTCTATATGTGTATTATGAATTGTAATGCGTTCCACTGTCATATATAAATTTTAAAAATTAATAATAAAATTTAAAAATAAATGTTTATTAGCATGAGGTCATGTGGGGCCATGACTAGTTGAATGGATTTTAGAAGCATGTTCATTGAAATAAAATGTTATGTATATGTTAAACAGGTATAAAACTGCCTCTCATCTTTACTGTTTACTGCAATAACTAAACTGAAGGCAGTTTTTAAAGAGTGAATGATACTTATATTGTCATGTATAATGATTTCATATAAACTTTCCTTATATAAACTTGCCCACTCCTGAAATATAATTCTCTGTTAATTCAGTTAAGATCTTATTGCTCCCTTCTTGAAATCCCTCAGTGTTTCCCATAACTCTCTGCATAAATCTAAAATAAAATTCACAGTAAAATCTAATACACAATCTACACAGCCAGAAATTAAAAGAAAAAGAGATGTGACTGAAAACTAAAATTCCTGACAGTAAAGCTTTTTTAAAAAGAAAAAAAATATAGATAATTCCAGTGAATTAAATTGACAATGACAGACAGAAAGTAGGATAAAGTTGATTTTTTTAAAAAGTCATTTTTCTACTAGAGAAATAAATGAAATAGAAAAGCTACTAAAAAATTGTAATAAATTTTTTTTAAAAATAAAGAATAGGCTCTATATAAGAACAAATATTGTGGCAAACTTGAACAACTGCTACTGAAATATATTCTAATTAAAATATTAATTTTTTAAAATGAAGCTGTATAAAAATAAATCCCACATAGATAGAAGAAACAAAATCAGGTTGGCTTCAGATTTCTCTAGAACAACATTTGATATTGGAAAAAACACAAGAACTTATTCTTATCAAATTCTGAATAAACAAATATTCCATGTAGCTAAAATTACTAATTTTAAATATAATGACGGAGCAGGCATACTCAACATGAATAAATTCAGGAGATTGAGACAAAATATCAAGAACCCTATAAATGATAACTATTTTATAAGTCATTAAAAACAAGACATGATAAAATCAAAGTGGTCAAATGAAGCAACTCCTGGGGTAAAGGTAGCAGGAAGAATCAGGATATGAGCATCCTCAACTTTCAAAGTTAGGAATCAATAACTAATATTTGATATTGAAAGCATTAGTGAAAAATGTTCCAGTTAATTGTTTTCATAAAATTTTCACATCAGAGGAAGTTTAGGGAAGTAGTATCTTTTAGGAGGAAATAAGTAGCAGCTCTTAAATTCTGTTTTTGTTTTTAACTTTTTTTAACTTTGGTAAAACTAATTTTTTAATTTAATATTCTCACTATAGAAAAACAGTTTGTAATTTGTGTGTATTCATAGTTGGTATCAAGATGCAACGTGATTTCTTTCTTCTTTTTGCTTCTGTATAAGTGCTTTATAATAACAATGTACTATTTTTACAGTGAAAATTATTTTCTTAATAAAGAATTAAAACTCTAAGTTATTATGTTTGTGTATATATATGTGTGTGTGTGTGTGTGTGTATGTATACACACACATGTAACATGTATACTAAGAAATTAAAAGTCCCGGGTCTTAAATCTTAGATTATGTCTAAAAGATTTCAGAGATTTTTCTTGGGATTATCATACGCCCTATCTCACTTTAAGTTGGCCATTATAAACAAAAGACCTGTGAACTTATTAAATTATTTTCCAAATTTTTCTTGATTCTATTTTCTTTTTGCCCAGCAGTAGGTGAACATCAGTTTATTGCCCAAACAAAAGAGTTTATTTGGAATCCTTTTCATGATCTGAGAAGTAGAATTTGCTTAATGACATTTTTGAAGAACCTGCTATGTCCCAAGCACTCTGTTAGGTGCATGAGATACAAAGATAAATTTTAGTTTTTCTCTCTGATACATCAAATATTGCAGCAGATAAAAACATGATTATAATAGCATAGCCTATTCACTTAGCATAGTTATTAAACTTTGAGAATATGCCAAATAGACTACATTTATTAAAGTTGCAGAGCATCAAATTAAAGAGTACAATATATATGTCCAAAACAATTTCCCACCTAAGTCTTAAAGCTCTTGCAGGCATATTGAAGACCAAGCTAGAGAAAGCACATGAAGCAAATGTTCAATTGTAAAAAAAGTGATTGGATTTGTTATACTTAAAACTTCCAATATCAAATATTTTTCTGGAGAATTCTAAAACCAACCTGACTTATTTTTCTCACATCTGCTGCCACAGCCTCATATATGTGCTGCCCATAGAGTCTGACAGGTGTCTATTTAAAGAGTGACACCACATCACTGGAAGACTCTAGAGTAATCCCACTACTGCATGGTCCCCAAAGACTGACAGTTACAGTCTATACTATACAGGCATCCTGCCTCCACTAGAAATGTAAGATTTACTGTACCTACCTAGGCAAATGAAGTAACCTCATACCCACAGATACCTAGGCAAATGAAGTAACCTCATACCCACAGATTCCTCAGAGAATAATAGGTGAGCATTGTTTAGTAACCTTACCTATGTTGCCATGCTAGCCACACCACACCTACCTACAACCCATGGAGAGTGACTACTATAATGCATGTGTAATGCATTATAGTAGTCACTGCTACTATAATGCATGTATAATGTATAACACCATACTGCCTAAGCACTCTGCAATGGTCCCTCCCCTGAATGACCCACAGAGATTGACAAATGCAAACTACAAATTCTAGGCCTGATGAAGTGTAACAGATACTTTTACCCTACTGCGAGGTTCATCCAAGAGGCCTGGGCTGTTTCCAAAGATCAATGAAATCTTGAATCTGTTGCCACATGCATCATGTCAAATAACACTGTATAAAAGCAGTAGAGACAACTCATTCAGATATACAAATATCAATGCAGGGATATTAGAAGTTTGAAAAAGGAAACTAATATGATGCCTTCAAAGAAGCACAGTAGCTCTTTAGCAACAAACTTGAATTAAAAAGAATAATCCTAAGAAAAGAATTAAGAAGAATAATCCTAAGAAAACTCAGTGAGATACAAGAGATTAAAGAGAAATGAAATCGAGAAAATAATTCATGGTAGGAATTAATTAGAAAATAGAAAATTTAGAAAAGACATAAAGATCATGAAAAAGAACCAAGTAGAAACTTTAGAACTGAAGAAAACAGTAAATCAGATAAAAAGCATAGTTAAAGCCTGAATGAGAGACTATATCAAACAGAAGAAAGAATTTCTAAACTTGAATATGTATTTGAAATACCCTAGTCAAATGAAGAAAAAGGGAAAAGAAAATCGAAAATTCAGAATAATGAGGAAAACCTCCAAGACATATGGACATAATTAAACAATTAGTGAAATTATGGGTATTCCAGAAGGGGAAGAGAAAGATAAAATTATAAACCCTCCTAAACTTGGGAGACATGAATGTTCTGGTCCTGGAGGCAGAAAGAACCTAAAGAGATTTGATCAAAATGGTCTCCTCCATAGTATAATATAATCCAAAACCCAAAGCCCAAGACAAAAGAGAATTCTAAAAACAGAAGAAGCAGAAAATCACCAACTCACACTTATAGGAACTGCCATTAGAATAATGGCATATTATTTCTGTTATCAGAAACCTTACAGGAGGGGAATGAGATGACATATGCATAAAAACTGTATCAGTCAAACCTATCTTTCAGAAATGAAGACTCCCAAAGGTAAGTCAAAATTGAGGAACTCTACCAGTAGACCAGTTTTACAAAATGCCTTGGAGAATCCCACATGTACAAGTGAAAAATAACTACCATCTTGAAAACCTGGGGAAGTACAAAACCCACTAGAAAAGAAGAAACAAACAAATTTCACCAAGACAGAAAACCACGAAAGTAAAAAGATAAATAACAAAGGAGATGGAAAACACAGAATATTCAACATGATTAAAAGGAAATTAACAAAATGGCAGGAGTATATCTTCATTCATAAATAATAACCTTGAATGTAAGTAGATTAAATTCCCCAAATAAAATATAAAAACTGATTAAATGGATTTGAAAAACAAAATCCAGTGATATGCTATCGATGAGAAATTCATTTCACAAATGAAGTTACTCAGAGACCAAAAGTGAGGGATGAAAACAGATATTCTGCACAAATGGTGACCAAAACTTCACAGGGATAGTTTTTCTTATAAATTTTAAGTGAAAACCATAGAAAGAAGAGACTAAGAAGGTCACTACATGATTCTTAAAGGCTCAACTGAACAAAAGAAAATAATAATTATGAATATATGTGTGTATCTAATGCCAGCACATATAATTTTATAAAGCAAACATTAGATCTAGTAGAAGAATAGACCTCAATACAGTAATAATTGGAGATTCCAGCATCTAATATCATCAATGGACAAATTATTTGGCAAAAAAAAAATCAATGAAGAAATACTAGAGTTAAAATTATACTTTAGAGTAAAAAAAAAAAAATCCTAATAAACATTTACAGGTATTGTACCCATACCTATATACGACACATTCTCCTCATTTACACATGGAATTTTGACAGGAATAAACATGTTAGGCCCCCCAATAATAAAAAGATATATTGAAATTATAGTTTACATATTCTCTGACCACAGTAGAATAAAACTAGAAATCAGTGAGAACTTTAGAAATTGTACAGATACATGGAAATTAAATAATATTCTGTAAATGTCACAGTGGGTGCAGAAATCAAGAGAAAAATTTATATATATAAACAATTAAAAACAAAAGAAAACCTGAAAGTCTATGGGGATTCAGCAAAATCGCTAGTCAGAGAAAAGTTTATAGAAGTGTCTATAAAAAACAAAATAGATTTTAAATAAACAACCTAATGATAGAGTTAAACATTATAGAAAAGCAAGAACAAGTTTTTCTATAATTAGTACAAAATTAGTTCAAAACATAGCAAGATGAAAGAAAAAAAATAAACAAAATACAGATTAAAACCAAACTAAAGATGAAAAGTTAGTTTCTCAAAAAGATAAAATCACCAGAACTTTACCTAAACTGAAAAAACTCAAATGATAAAAATGGAACAGATAAAAGAGACATTATAAGTGATACCTTAAAAATACAATGGATTATTAGGGACTATTATGAACAATTCTGTACTAACAAATTGAAAAACCTAGAAAAAAATGCACAAATTTCTGGACTTGTACCACTTATTGAAATTGCATCATGGATTCACAGATAACCTGAATAGAACAATATTGAACAATGAGATGGAATCAGTGTTAAAATTTCTCAACAAAGAAAAGCCCAGGATAGAATGGCTTCACTACTGAATTCTAACAAATTTTTATTGAATAATTAACATAAATTTTTCTCAAATTATTCCAAAATATTAAAAGGATAGGAACTCTTCCAAACTAATTATACAAAACCAGCATTACCATGATCCAAAACCAGACAAGGATACGAATGAAAAGAAAACTATAGACCAATGAGCCTGATGAACATAATGCAAAAATTTTCAACAAAATACTAGCAAATTGAATCCAAGAGCACATCAGAAAGATCATCCACTATGACCAAATTGGATTTCCCCGGGGATGCAAATCAATGAATGTATTATGTCATTTGAACAAAATGAAGGACAAAAATCATGATTGTCTCCATTGATGCAGAAAAAGCATTTGATAAAATCCAACATCCATTCATGTTCCAACTTCCAAAAAATTAGATTTAGAGGGCACATAACTCAACATAATAAAGGCCAAATGTGAAAAATCCACAGCTAACATCCTAACGAATAGGGCAAAGCTGAATTCATTCTTTCTAAGATCTGGAACAAGACAAATATGCCCATGATCCTCACTCTTTATTCAAATGCAGAATATTTTAAACAGATGTATTAGGTGGAAAAAGTTTAAATACATATATTTAGGAAAGAAAGAAGTAAAATGATATGACAAAGTCTATAGAAAAACGTAGCTGGGTGCAGTGGTGCAGGCCTGTAATTCAAGTTGTTTGGGCGGCTGAGGCAAGAGGATCGTGAGTTCAAAGCCACCCTCAGCATCTTAGTGAGACCCTAAATATTCAGCAAGACCCTGTCTCAAAATAAAATATATAATCAGGCTGGGGCATTCTTCAGTAGTTAAGTGCCCTAGGTGTTCAATCTCCAATACTAAAAAAGAAAAACAAGATCACAAACACCTAAAGACTCACCTAAAACTACCAAACTAATAAATGAATCTAGTAAACATACAAGAGAAATTCAGCTTAAAAAATTACTAACATTTTTATACACAAAGAACAATCTTGCTGATTATATAATAATGAAAACAATTCTTTCACAATTGCTACAAAAAGTAAATACATAGGAATAAACTTATCTGAGAATGTGAATGACCCCTACATTGAAAATTACAGAACGCTGATGAAAGAAATTGAAGATCCTCCAAATGGAAAGGCTTTTCATTTTCATTGATTAAAAAATATTGTTAAAAATTCCAAACCATCCAAAATAACTTACAGTTTCAGTGTCATCCCTGTTAAAATATCAGTGGAATTCTTCAAGAAATGTAAAAAATTAAAAATTCATATGAAAGCACAAAAATACCCTAAATAACCAAAATAATCTTGACAAAAGAGAACAAAACTGGATACATCACAAGCCCTTATCAAGATATACTACTGGAAAATAGTAATTAAGGTAGTGTATTTAATAGAATAAAAAAAGGCATAGAGGTCCCAGAACTAAATCCACAAGTTTATAAACAACTTCTTTTCTTTTCTTTCTTTTCTTCTTGTTTCTTTTACTAATACTAGGAATTGTATCTGGGGCTGCTTAATGACTGAGCCACATCCTCAGCCTTTATTATATTTTATTTAGAGACAAAGTCTCACTAAGTTGCTTAGGGCCTAGCTAAGCTGCTGAGACTGGCTTTGAACTCACTATCCTCTTGCCAAGAATTGATTCTTGACAAAGGAGAAAAAAATATTCATTGGAGAAAGGACAGCCTCTAAAACACAACATTCACAGGTAGGGCAATGAAATTGACCCTGATCTCTCACTCTATACAAAATTCACAAGACGGATCAAAGGTCTAAAGATAATACCTACGATTACTAAAAGGAAATATGGGGGAAATGCTTCAAGATACTGATAAAGGCTGTGATTTTTAAAATTGGATTCCCAAAACTCAGGCAACAAAAGCAAAATTAGACAGATGGGATATATCAAACCAGGAAGCTTCTATACAGCAACCAATAAAGAGAGAGTTAAAGAATGAGAGAATTTATTTCAAGTATCAATCTGACAAAAGATTAATATTCAGAATATGTGAGGAGCTAAAAAATATATCAACAGAAAATCCAGTTTAAAAATAGGCAAATGATCTGAATAAACATCTTTCAAAAGAAAAATATCACAAATGGCTAATAAGTATAGGAAATAAGTGTTCAACATCAGTAATCATTAGAGAAATGCAAATTCAGCTAAAATGAGATATCATCCCAGTTGAAATGGCTACTCTCAAATATACAAAAAAATATATTAGATTCTGACAGAAATGCAGAAAAAGAGGAAACATTTTTTGTGGGGATGTTAGTTCAGCCATTATGGGGAACATTATGAAATTTCCTTAAACTAAAAATGAATTACTATATGATCCATCTGTCCTATTTCTGGGTACATTTCCAAAGGAAATGAAGTCAGCATATCAAAGAGATCCATGTACACTCATGTTTACTGTGGCACTGTTCACATTGTTGAAGATACAGCCTTAAACTAAGTGTCTATCAACAGATGAACGTATATACCCAGTGGAATATTGTTTAGGTCAAAACATAAAATTCTATAATTTTCAGCAAAATGGATGGAACTAAAGGATACTACATTAAGTGAAATGAGTGAGTCACAGAAAGAAAAATATTGTATGTTCTCTTTCACATGTAGAAGCTAAAAATGTTGACTTTACTGTGAAATAGTAATTCTCAGAGGGTAGGTGACAGGATACAGAGACTTTGGCTAATGAGTATCAAAACACAGAAGAATAAAATTAGTGTTTTACAACACAATAGGGTAACTATAGTTCACAGTACCCTATTATTTATTTTATGTAGAACCAGAACTGCTTGAAGTCTCCAAACAGAAAAGGATAAGAAAATATTAATTACTCAATTTAATCAGTACACATTATATATATATATATATGTATATATATATATATAAATATCACACTCTACCACGTATGTGCATTATTATGTATTAATTAAAAATTCTAATTAATTAAAAAGCTGGTATAAAATGAGCAAAAATATGTTTTAGGCATGAATGCATATTGTAATTAATTCTCGAGCATTTTGTCAACAAATACCTTCAACAGAATACATTTTAAATGACAGGAAAAAACCCTCAAAAATAAAAAGCACAAACTGTTTTATAATTTTGCCTGAAGTACTGCAGTCCAATGGAAATCTATATAGGGAATTGAAGACAATGTTAGCATATCCATCTTTATTTCCTGTATAGTAGATAAAAATACTGTGAATAGTGAGAAAGATCATTAATAATTTTCAGGTTAGGGATGCAAGGAAATTACACAATTTACATTTGCCAGGAAAGGAAATATGAAAACCATCTATATAAATGAATAGAAATACACACCTTATCAGATATTATTGCTGCCAACAAAATGATATTCCATTAGGTTTCTATAACAAAATGAGATAAATGTCAGAAAATGGTCAAATTCCAACATCTACCAATGGATGTGGTGCAAATAACTGAAATAAATATATATTTAAAAAGTTATATATAGATTTACTTATATTTTAATATATATTTACACACACATCTGTATGGTTATTATATTAATATATATCTTATACATGTATTCTCTAGACGTACATATTTTGCAGTTGGCCACAAAGGATTCATTATGATGGCATGAAAGAAGGAAAACCTCACAGTTTATATTAGAACAATGCCATTTAATCAGCCCCTTGTTCAATAATTTGGTGAATCAAAAATACACTGACATTCTGTAGAAAAACAAGCTTTTGAGAGGAAATTTACTGATTATTATGGGACTTTGGTAATAACAAATAAAAATATATTTTGATAATATGTGATTCATTTGGGTTAGTGAATTTCTCTTATGTCTTTCCTTAACCTATGTCAGGCTTGAAGTAATATGCAAAATAAATTAATGTGCAATATCACTAAAAATCTAATAATAATTGAAATTCACTGGCAAACTTTAAATTCAAGGAAATAATAATAATATTGGTAATAAGAATGACATTATTTATGACAGAGGATCTTCCTGTGCCTAGCAACATTTTACTAAGTCTGAATATATCTCAGCCCTGTCAGTGGCTATCAATGTTCCCATTTTACAGATAAGGAATATAAAGCCTACTGAGGACAGGAATCATGCTCCAAATTGATCAGCTTAGGAAGGGTAGTACACAAATCATCTAAGGAGTGTTTCCAACATTAATATCCAATACCAGGAAAACTAATATTTATTATCCATTAGGGTGAATAAAATGACAAGAGCCAATTTCAAATTAAGACTTGATTTTAGCTTCCTAAAATAATACATTTATTATTATCAAGAAATAATTCAAAAATAATAAGAGCATTCCAGAATAAGTCTGAGAATTTTGAAAAGTTGTCACATGGAAAAAATTTAATATATTTTTGGCTTTAACATTTCCTGATTAAAAAAAATTCATGACTCATATTTTATAACAATGTGACATATTCTCTTATAAAATTTTTATTTATTACTTTAGTTATACAAGACCATATAATCATAGATATATTTATACAAACATGGAATAGATCTTTTTTATTGGGTGTGTACCACGGATGGAACTCAGGAGCACTTGGCCACTGAGCCACATCCCCAGCCCTATTTTGTACTTTATTTAGAGACAGGGACTCACTGAGTTGCTTAGTGCCTCACTTTTGATAAGGCTGGCATTGAACTTACAGTCCTCCTGTCTCAGCTTCCAGAGCCTCTGAGATTATAGGTGTGTGCCACAGCACTCCGCTCAAATGTGGAATATATCTTATTCTAATTAGGATCCGAATCTTGTGGAAGTACATAATGTTAAGATTCACTGTGGTGTGTTCATATATGTACATAGGAAAGTGAAGGCAGATTCATTCTACTATCCTTACTGTTCCTACCCCCTCTCCCTTCCCTTCATTCCCCTTTGCCTGAGTTTCTAATCCACACTCCCCCCAACACACACACACACCTTGTTTTGAATTAGCATCAGAATATCAGAGAGAAAATTCAACCTTTGGTTTTTTGGACTGGCTTATTTAACTTTTGTTTTAGTCAGCTTTTTCATTGTTGTGGCTAAAATACATGACAAGAAAAAATTTAGATGAGAAAAAGGTTATTTGGGAGCTTACAGTTTCACAGGTCAAAGTCCATAGACAATCTTGGGCTCAAGTTGAGGCAAAACATCATGTTAGAAAAGTGTGGCAGAGAGAAGCTCTCATGATGATCAGGAAACAGATACTTCACTCTCTAAATACAAAATATATACCCCAAAAGCATATCCCAAGGGAGCTGCCTTCCCTAGCCACAGCCTTTCCATCTTCAGTAAAACTCAGTTAATTAGGGGATTAATTTACTGATTGGGCTAAGATGCTCATAACCCAATCATCTCTCCTCTAAACCTTCTTGCATTGTCTCACACTTGGGTTTTTGTGTATACCTCACATTCCAAACATTGCAACGAAACATGATAGTCTCTAGATCCATCTATTTACCTGGCAATGTCATAAAGTCATTCTTCTTTACTGCTGAGTAATATTCCAGTGTGTGTGTGTGTGTGTGTGTGTGTGTGTGTGTGTGTGTATAACTACATTTTCTTTATCCATTCATCTGTTTATGACCATCTAGGTTGGTTCCACAGCTTAGTTATTGTAGATTGTACTGCTATAAACATTGATAAGGTTGTGTCACTATAGTATGTTGATTTTAAGTCCTTAAATTGAGGAGTGGGATAACTCGTTTAAGTGGTGGTTTCATTCCTAGTGTTTTGAGAAATCTCCACACTACCTTCCAGAGTGGTTTGTACTAATTTGCAGATCCAAAAGCAATGTATGCGTGTACTGTTTTCCCCACATACTTGCCAACACTTATTGTTACTTGTATTCTTGATAGTTGCCATTCTGACTAGAGTAAGATGTAGTTTTAATTTGCATTACTCTAATTGCTAGAGAAGTTGATCATTTTTTTAATATATTTGTTGAGCATTTGTACTTCTCCTCTATTCAGTTCTTTTGCTCATTTTTTTTTCTCTGTGTGTGTGTGTGTTAAGTTTTCTTGAGATCTTTGTATATCCTGGAGATTAATGATCTATCTGAGGTGCAGGAGGCAAAGATTTTCTCCCATTTTATAGGCTCTGATACCATGCCATTTTTTTTGTTACTCTACCTCTGTAGTATAATTTAAAGTTTGATATTATTATGCCCTCTGATCTACTTTCTCATTAAAATTTGCTTCGGCTATTCTGAATCTCTTATTTTTCCAAATGAATTTCATGACTTTTTTTAAATTTCCATGGAGAATATCATTGCACCTTTAATAGGAATTGCACTTAATCTGTATAGCACTTTTGGGAGAATGGTCATTTTGACAAACATTGATCCTGCCTACCCAAGAACATGGGGGCGGTCTTTCCATTTTCTAAGGTTATCTTCAATTTCTTTCTATAGTGTTCCATAGTTTTCATTTCACTTCTTTTGTTAAATTGATTCCCAAGTTTGTTTGTTTGTTTGAGGCTATTATAAATGATATAGTTTTTCTACTTTCAGATGATTCATCAATTTTGTATAGGAACACAGTTGAATTATGAGTGTTAATTCTATATTCTGCTACATTGCTCTATTCATTTCTGAGTTCTAGAAGATTTCTGGTAAAGTTATTTGAGGATATGTAAATACAGGACCATGTTATTGACAAACAAAGATATTTGGAGCTCTTTTTATCCTATTTGTTTATTTTGTCTAATTGCTCTGGCTAGTGTTTCAAGGAGTATGTTGAATACAAGTGGTGAGAGAGGGCATTCCTGTCTCATTCCAGTTTTTAGAGGGAATAATTTCAGTTTTTCTTCATTTAAAATGATGCTTTCCTTAGGTTTGTTCTATATAGCTTTTACAATGTTGAGGAATAGTTCTATCATCCCCAGTTTTTCTAGTGTATTGAACATGAATGGAAGATTATTTTGTCAAATTATTTTTATGCATCTTTTGTGATAATCAACACCACTAGATCATGGGGCACTATATTTTAATATGTTTTTATTCATGATTTGGTCTGAAGCTTTCTTTCCTTGATGTGTCTTTGTCTGGTTTTGCTATCAGGAGGATACTAGCTTCATGAAATAAGTTTGGAAGTGTTTCATCCTTTTCTATTTCATGGAATGATTTGGGGAGGATTACTCTTAGCTCTTTAAAGGTCTGGTAGGACTCAGCTAAGAATTCACCCTGTCTTAAGTTTTTCTTTTTTAGTAAGCTTTTGATGATGCTTTCAATTTTTCTGTTGAAAATTGATCTGTTTTTTATTTTCCGTGTCCCTCAGATTCAATTTGGGCAGGTTATATGTCTCTAGAAATTTGTCATTGTCTTCAAGAATTTCTATTTATTGGAATTTAGAATGCTAAAATATTTTCTATTTATTGTATTTCAATAGTGTCCAGAGTGATATTTCCCTTTTCATCACAAATTTTAGTAATTTGAGTTTTTTCTCTTTTTCTCTTTGTTAGCTTGGCTAAATGTTTATCAAATTTTTGTATTTTTTCAGAGAAACAAATTTTGGTTTTTGTTGATTTTTTTTGCTTCAATTTTTATTGATTTGGGGTCTGATTTAACGATTTTCCTGCTTTTGACATTCATTTGTTTTTCTTTTTCTGGGACTTTGAGTTTATTTATTTTTTGACTTACTATTTTTTTAATGAGTGAGCTCAATGAAATGAACTTTGCTCATAGAACCACCTTCATACCATTCTAGTGATTTTAATCTGTCAGGTTGCTATTCTCACTTACCACTAAGTATTAATTTTTTAATTTCATCCCTAATTTATTCAGCTATCCATTGGTCACTTAATAGAATATTATTTAGTCTCCAGATGTTAGAGTAGCTTCTATTTTTCATTTTACTGTTGATTTCTAATTTTATTCCATTATAATCTGATAGAGTGCAATGTATTGTCACTATATTTTTATATTTGCCAAGAGTTGCTTTGTGGCATATAAAATGGTCTATTTTAGAGAATAATCCACGTGCTGCTAAAAAGAAAGTGTATTCAGTCATTGATGGATGAAATATTCTATATGTCTGTTAAGTATAAATTATTAATTGTATTTTTAGTTCTATAGCTTCTTTATTAGCTTTTTTTTTAATTTGAGGATCTATCCAGTGATGAGACAGATGTGTTAAAATCACACAGTATTATTGTGTTATAGTCTATTTGATTCTTGATATTAAGAAAGGTTTATTTGATATATATAGATGCTCCATTGTTTGGAGCATCTATATACATAAATGTTTGTGATTATTATGTCTTCTTGTTGTCTGATTCTCTTAAGCTATATGAAATGATGTTATGTCTCCTTTGATTAACTTTGGCTTGAAGTCCACTGTATCTGATATGAGAATAGAAACACTTGCTTGTTTATGAGATCTATGTGAATGATATTATTTCCTACCATTCACCTTCAGTCTGTGAATGTTTTTGCCTATGAGTTGAGTCTCCTGGAGACAGAATGTTGTTGGGTCTTGTTTTTAATCCAATCTTCCAGTTTATGTCTTTCAATTGATGATTTTATGCCATTTACATTCAGTGTTATTGAGAGTTGAATTTTATTCCCCATCATTTTAATGTATTTCTAGTTTTTAATTTGTATTAACTTCTCCTTTGATTGACTATTTTATTTTTTAGTGTAGTTTTTCCCTCTTTTGGTTTCAGTTTCATTTTTTGTTTCTTTTTCATGGAATATTTTGTTGAGCATGTTTTATAGTGCACTATTTTGCTGCAAATTCTTTTAACTTTTGTTTATTGTGGAAAGTTCTTATTTTACCTTCAATTCTGAAGCTTAATTTTCATGGGTACTGTATTCTGGGTTGTCATCCATTTTCTTTCATATATATATATATATATATATATATATATATATATATATATATATATATATTGATATATATTATTCAAAGACCTAGCTTTTAAGGTATGAGTTGAAAAATCAGATGAAATTTGAATTTGTTTATCTTTAAATGTTATATGTCATTTTTCTCTAGCTGCCTTTAAAATTTTGTATGCTAAGCATTTTTATAATAATATGTTTTAGTGTGGGTCTATTATAATTTTGATTATATGATGTTCTGTATGCCTCATATATTTCCAGTTTATTCTCACTATGTTGAGCATTTTCTGATTTTATTTCTTTAAAAAGATTGTCTTTTCCTTTAGTTTGTATTTCAGAGCTTTCATCTATCCCAATGAATTCAATGTGGCCTTTTAATTTTATTCTATATTTCTTGAGTGTCTGTTCATTATTTCTTAACCTTTTCTCCATGATCAAATTTATTTTCAAGACTGTTTATATTGTCTTTGCTGCCTGAAACTCTGCCTCCCAAGAGGTCAATTTTGTTGGTGATACTTTTCATTGAATTTTTAAATCAGTTTATTGATTCTTTTATTTGAGGATTTCTGTTTGATTTTTTTTTCAGAAATATGTCTCTTTATTGAGGTGATCTTTCACTTCCTGTGTTTGCTCTCTGATTTCACACCTTACATCATCATTACTTCACAGATCAGTTTAACTAGGTACTTTCTAAATTCCTTATCCTATATTTCTTCCACTGTGTTGAAAATGGGTTGTTATTGAGGTAGTTTGTTTTGTTTGGGGTGGTTAGTTCCCTTGCTTTTTCATATCGTGTTGTGTCTACCCATCTATCCATAAAATCTAAGGCAGAAGTTTCTACTGTGTAATGTTATAGTGTCCTTGAAGTTTTTAGTATCTCATGGTTTAGGGGGAGTCATATAATAATAAAAACCAATGCAAACAATATACAGCATTAAACTAAATATTTAGTTTCTATTATGACATCTACAATGTTAATTGTCACAATAAATGGAAATGGTATGATAAAGCAATTGCCAACCATAAAGAGAGTAAATTTTCAAAAGCATTCGTTACTTCAGAATCTGAGCAGGGAGAATGCAGAAAGGGATGTAGAATGTGATGATTATGAGACAGGAGGAGAGAAAATAAAAGAAAAGTTATAAAGAAAAAAAGGAAAGAGAACAATAGAATTTGGCAGTTAGAGAGAGAGAGAGAGAGAGAGAGAGAGAGAGAGAGAATATCAAGAGAAATGGACAAGTTAAAAACAATACAAAATAAAACCAAAATATACTAATCAAAATCCCTCAGCCTCAAAAAACAGTCATTAAAAATTACCTTAAAATGCTATAAATAAAAAAGGGAGACATCTATGTGTATAAATGTCCATGAACCATTCTATACATAATCAAAAACAAAAAAGTGAAAAAAATTCAAAGCATATATAAATATATAATTTAAAAATAATATATAATTTAAGAAAGTTTCCCAATGAAAAATTAAGGAATTATTTCCATTGTGGTGGCCACAGATTGTCATTTTTGAATATATATTTATTATAAGTTCCCTAATGTCTTTCTTCCCATTTTTTTTCTTGAGGTATGTACTACACATGAGAGTAGTAGCCACATACTGTCCTTAACTCTCAGGGTGAGGTTGTTGTAGAGTTCTCTGAGAGGAATTCCCACAGGCAAAGTCCCTGAAGGTAGGGTTGAGGTCTTAATTAGGCTTCAGGTACTTTGTTGAATAGTACTTTGTCTGAATATTTCATATTATTGCTTCTTTAGAGCCTGGAAGCTGCTGCTCCATCCTGGGAGTCTCCTCTGTATTCCACTTGTGCAGGTGGGGGAGCCAAGTGTTTACCCCCTCTCCCATCCAGAGATCCCATCCTTCCAGGCCCTCCAGGCTTAGTTCCCAAGCACACAGTCACTCCCACCATCTTAACTGAAATCCTGGCCTATGCCAGCTGGTCCTGTGAGCCACCAGACTCAAAGGGTTTGAAGGACCTGGGGTCTCTCAGGTCTCAATGACCCATATTCCCCTGGGTAAAACACTCTCTGCATATCAATTTCTCTTGATTTCCTAGGCACACCCTGAGTTACGTGGCAGGGCTCTGCCCAGTCTGGTTTTCAAACCCAGGACCCAGCTTGTATTATGCAAGTCTGGGCTCCTGAACTTTCTTGGCAGCCATAGTGTGGTGGGAATATGGCTCCTGCCTTGGCTCTCTACAGACAAGCAGTAGATGTATGGCTTCTTTCCCACACAAGGATATATTATAGCTTACCCTCTGGATCAGTCCAGCAGTGTTCTTGGTCTCTGATTTCTCCACACCAAGACACACCACAGTGCCACCTGAAATGTAGGTTCTCATGGTCTCCCTCCCCGATTTGCCTGTGGTAGATCACCTCTGGCAGCCATGCCATCAGTGGGTATTCTTCACTTATGCTATTATATTCAATCTTCTGAGTCACCCAGCTATTCTGGGATTCACGTACAAATATCTACATGGATATATATTATATATTTTATATATATATATATATGCTTGGATATCATCATTTTATTTAAGGTATTAGATACATAAAAATTTTAAAGGGAAGAAATAGCAGATAATTTGATAAATTAGCTGATTAATTAATACTTTAAAATGTCACAAATTTAGTTGGTGACAGTTAAATAAAAAGTTTATTATATGGGAACAAATTCTATGTCACTCTATTTTGAGCATATAATCTTTTATTCAATTAAAAATAATACACTTTGAAAAATATGTACACAAAATTATTGAGTAAAATAATTACATTTATATGTATGACATTATTTACAGTTCCAAAGAACCTCTTTAATCATAACCATAATTAATTCTAAGTTTTCTGTGAAGGCAAATTTCATATTGAAAGGATTAATGATAATTGAATAAATTTAAAACTTAAAATTTTACTTCCTTTTTTCCATTAATTAATTTTTTTTTTGCTTGCTACATAAGACAGTGTGGGTATTTTTATTTGTTGAGATAAGCCAATAAATTATAAGCCTGTGAATAAACAGGTGCTGCTAGATTGGGTTGCTATTATAAAATCTTCTACCCTTAAATATTAATATGCACACAAACTTATTTATATTCACATATACATGCACAGATTTACAAGCAAACATGTAAAAATATCTACAAGGATATATAATTTTTATTTCTTTTAATAATGTTGGGGATTTATCCCAGGCACTCATGCATGCTAGGCAAGCACTCTACCACTGTGTTATTTCCCAGCTCCATATTTTCAGACCTTAAATTTTGTTGACTTACTCCTTCTAGAACCCTAGTGATATGAGCTCCACAGAAAGTGAGAAGATATATTCCCTTTTGGGAACTGTGGATTAATTTTTGAAAATCCCTGTCGAACCAGTTTGTGGATGTGGTAAATGGAGAATAGTACTGAACGCAGTCAGACATGAGCAAGACTCTGGACTCTATCATATACATACAACCCCAAACAAGTTATTTAGCATTGTTGACAATTTTTTTTTTCCTCTTCTATGTAAAAATAAAAAGCCTGTATTTCAGAGTTAAGTTTTTGACCTCTTGTTTATAAATATGGTACTTGTACAAAATATTAGTTTGTGAAATTGTGGTAGAAGATAGAGTTGATTTAACCAGTAGTTGGTAACAGGATTAGACCAGGGCAAATTTAGTAGATACCAGTTCAACAAGGAGGGTTCTGGAGACGTGGGAGTCCAATTGCATCTTACTTTACTTGGTTTAGGGAAGAAAAGACTAAGTTTAGCAAAGTTAGCTAAGAATGGGAAATAGTAGACAGATATTAGAAGTATGGTCAGGTAGAAAGGGAAGAAGAGGAGGCCAGTGACACTAACGAGCAGGAAATAATGAGGTTTGCCAGCATTGTTGGAAAGGAAATATTTTACTGTGATTTCTGTTTTATACATCCTTCTTGTCATGAGCTTTGACACACAGGTATTCAGTGTGACCAGAGGATATCAGAGGACTGAAAGTCAGCTATGACAATTGCAGGCAGCCAAGTGGGTTATCAGCAGAGTCTTTTAACTCTGCTGAGAAGAGAAAATATTCTGGCAAGGAATGAAGAGTACAAAGAGAGAAAATAGCATTTTTAAGATCTGCTGAATTACAAGAAAAATATGTATTCAAACATTTGTAGAACAATTTAGAAAATTCAAGGTTTGCCACATTCGGAAACACTCTAATTTAGAAAAACAAAACAAGGGAAGGGGAAAGGATAGTTTCAGCATCACAACAATTTAAGCCCTTCTGGAATGTATTGAATGAATAGTTCAATTCGACTTAAAAAAACTGAACTTTTCAGAATTAAACCAGACTATGTTTCATATTCAAGGCCTTGGATCCTTAAAGAAACCATTTAATAAAGGGCTGAAGAGCTGCAATTTCCAAAACACCCCCTATTTCCCACTGACTTTTTTCATAGCTGATTTGAGAAATTCTGATTACTCATTCCTCATTATAATTGGCAACACAGATGGCTTTGCATATCTGTTATTATAGCACCTTTCTTAGCTTCTCCATTAACATACTTTCATGGGGAGCCATACTTTGCTTATTGGACTATTCATTATAAAATCTTTGATTTTATACATCAAGAAATTTTTACAAGCAGGAAAGCCTCTTCCTATGGGCAGCTTAGGTCTAGATACACTTAAAGTCCATTTATTTCAGTTTCCAAAGTTGCAATATATTATGGATCACTAATACCATGTCATGGCAGCAAGCCAAAAAGATACACGTTGTTAATACCCATGATTATTTATGAGCTGACATGGGGTAATTTCTAAGACTCTTTTCGTTCAACTATCTGCCTGAATATTTGTGCATTTAATTGTTTTTGCTATGGAATCTATTTTATTATGTGGTAGGGAGACCTAATCAGCCATCCTGAACTTATTTTTTCCACTGTAGGCTTCAGTTTACTTTTTCAGATGAGGTTTTAAATATTTTGGGTCAAACCTAGTAAATATTATTAATGTTTTTATAAAATAGAAGAATATTCTATTCAAAATTCCTATTTTGAAGCCATTTTTAAAATTCCACTTCCTTAATTTTATCCTTGACAAAATCCATATATTTTCTTGAAGATGAAAGAAACACAGTACTATGTATTTGAGCACTTTGATACTTAAAGTTTCTCTTTTTGAAGTTGCTGGATACTAGACAGAGGTCCATTCATCTTAGCAAAACAATCTGTACTAGAGTCAAGAAAAGAAATCCTAAACCTTCCTCAAGTTCTATATTGTCATAACCATCAAAGCTATATTATCTTCTTTAATTTCATACTAAATAATTTTTTTTTTCGAATTCTAAAAGTATTCATCATTCTAGCAATTGGGCTCTGAGCTTTCTTTTCCTTAATAACAGCTTCATGAGCAGTCGGCACTCACATTCTCCATAATAAAACAGAGGAAATGTCCCACGACTCTTTGGTTGTTAAACTATCTGAATATTTAGTGCTGTGTGCATCCATTAGGTCACCCAGTCCCCAACTATACATAGAAATTCAAATCCTGTCTGTACACATTAACACCCACATGCATACAACCAATAAGGCATCCAGGGCATCCAAACCTCAAATACCATGGGGTCTTTTGTCTTTAAACTCAGGAAGAATTTGAATTTCTTACAATATTTATTAAAATAAGGTTTCAACAGAAGTCACATTTTACTGAGGAAATTCACTTTGGGATATATTGGAATTCAGCTTTGTTAGGGAATGAAACATGTCTTTTTATTATGAAGAAATATCCTGTAGAAAATTGAACATTATTTATTTTATTTTTGATAGGTGTTCTCTTTTCAATCTTTTTCTAAAAGAAAATAATAATAATACACATGATGGATATTGGAACAGAGGAAAAAATTTCCCCCATATTCTTCAGTTATTTATCTCTGAAATTCATAATAAAAAAGCCTTGTAAATAAAAGGGGAAAATGGCAATGGAATAAAATTACTTAAGAGATTCCATAGTTAGGAGGAATGCAAATGTTCTCTATGTCATTTTGTAGCAAAGTACATTGTGTTCCTTCTTGTAATTTGTGATTCCTCACCATTTCTAGTATGCATTTGAATCTTCCTATGACTAGCCTTTGGTGAAATTTTAAGTTAAATAATTTTTGTTTCTACATGGTGATTTAGAACCTAGGAATTTTACATTTTCTAAGGATATATCGGATTGGGTTATGAAGTATGCAGAAAAATATATTAATAGTCTTCATTTCACAGAGGAGGAATGTGGGTGGAAATATTTACTTAATGCTATACAGAGCTGGTAGTACTGCCAAGGCCAAATCCCTTACTCTTAAACTTGGAATGCACTACAGATTTCTCTAATATTTAAAAACCTGACAATAGCCAATATGGAAAGCAGTACGGAGATTCCTTGGAAAACTGGGAATAGAATCATCATTTGACCCAGGTATCCCTCGGTTTATACCCAAAAGACTTAAAAACAGCATTCTATAGGGACACTGCCACATCAATGTTTATAACAGCACAATTCACAATAGCTAAACTGTGGAGCCAACATAGATGCCCCTCAGTAAATGAATGGATTTTAAAAAATGTGGCATATATACACAATGGAATTTTACTCAGCAATAAAAGAGAATAAAAACATGGCACTTGCAGGTAAATGGATGGCATTGGAGAAGATAATGCTAAGTGAAGTTAGCCAATCCCACAAAAACCAAATGGGGAATGTTTTCTCTGATATAAGAGGCTGACTTATAGCGAGGAAGGGAGGGGGAGCGTGGGAGGAATAGATGAATTCTAGATAGGGCAGAGGAGTGGGAGGGGAACGGAGGGGTGGGGGTTAGCATGATGATGAGATGTGATAGACATCATCATCCAAGGTACATGTATGAAGACACGAATTGGTGTCAACATACTTTATATACAACAAGAGATAAGAAAAATTATACTGTATATATGTAATAAGAATTGTAATGCATTCCACTGTCATTTATTTTTCTAAAACAATCAATAAAAAATTTTAAAAAATAAAAACTTGACAATAAACATACTCAAATTTTTTTACTTCTATTTCTGTAACCAATATTCTTTAAATACATACAATATTTTGTATGCTATTTTCAGTAAGATATGAAAAAGCATATTCTTGTTTACATATTGTGTGATTAAATATTGATGTGAAAGAAAAATCAATTAACAATATACTGCAATTAGGACATTGAATAATATCAATACCACATAGATTCTGTAGTCTAGAATATTTTGTTCTCCATCAATTAGGAGTGCTTCATAGCAGAGAGAAAATTAATATTGGGAAAAGAAGACTCTAGATGGGCACAGTATAGAAAATATTCCAGAGAAATCACATGAGTAAGGATAGGTTACTGCTCTCCTCGGGATGTGGAAGATAAACTTGACCCAAAGATATTACGGAAGGACTAGAATCATCAAGTAACTTTGGACAAAGTATGGAGAAAGCAAAATGTCTGAGTTTTTTAAAATGTTCTACAAGCAACGGGCAAAGTTTATGAACACAATGATGATGTGATGAATGTCATTATATTTATGACTTTTATATGAAGATTAAAACACTGGGAGAAAGCAGGTATAACAATGTGACAACCTGAAGCTTTGATGTTGCTTTTGATAATTCATTGTGTCATTCTTGTTTTTGTTTCTCCTCCAGGGGAAAAGACAATGGAAAAGACAATGTTCTGAAAAAATCAATTAGAAATAATGAACAATTATACTCCTCTACCTCCATTAATACAAGAGATGTAAGCATAAAGAGTCCCCAATTGATAAGATTGCACTCGAAAAGAATTTTTATAAAAGAAACAAGTTTTAAATGGAGCAGAAAGAGGAAATGAACTTTCAAAGATGAGAAATCTCTGTATTATGGGGTCATGTATTTAAGAAAAACCTGGGGAACTAGCTTAGGTGGCAGATAGGTACATTAGGAAATGCAGAATGCCATACTTTCCAAGAATAAAGAAAGATGAAACACTTCCTGACATATTTCAGGAGGCCAACATAGTCCTCAGCTGAAACTTCTTATCTGTGTTATAAGAAAAAAATATTAAAGACGAATCTCTATCAACAAAATAGATGCCAAAATTTTAAACAGTATTACCAAATCAAATACAGTAAAAAAATATATGTTACCGGTACTTTGGGAGGTGGAGACATGAGGATGGAAAGTTGGAGGCTAGACTCAGCAATTTAGAAAGGCCCTAAGTAACTTGGTATCAAAATAAAAAATGGGCCAGAGATGTGGTTCAGAATTTAAGTTTCTCTGGGTAAAATATTATACAACATGAAAAAGTGGGTAGTATAACACTTAAAGAATCAATATAGTCATCATTAACAGAATAAAGATGAAAAACTATATTATTATGTAAGATGTAGAGAAAATTTGTTGAAATTTATCAACTACTCATTAAAAAACAACAAACTAGAAGTAGAAAAAAATCTTTATTCTTAGAAAGACAAATGAAAAAATTCTGTAGTAAATTTTATATGATGAAAAAATGAAGCTGGAAATAAAACATTTATTCCCACTTCTATTTGATTTCTTACTAAAGATAAATTCAATAGGAAAGATTATAATATAACAAAAATTTATTTATAGATGACTATAGTCTTGATTAAGTAGCATATTCATTACAAACAAATGTTAAGACCAATAAAAAAATTTAACAGGTTTGTGTTCTAAATCAGAATCAAATAGACCACAACCCAATAATTATGGGTGACTTCAACACACCTCTCTCACCATTGGATAGATCCTCCAAACAAAAGTTGAATAAAGAAATTATAGAACTCAATATCAAAATCAATAACTTAGACTTAACTGACATATATAGAATATATCAACCATCATCAAGTGGATATACTTTTTTCTCAGCAGCACATGGATCCTTCTCAAAAACAGACCATATATTATGCCATAGGGCAACCCTCAGTAAATATAAAGGGGTGGAGATAATACCATGCATTTTATCTGATCATAATGGAATGAAACTGGAAATCAATGATAAAAGAAGGAAGGAAAAATCCTACATCACATGGAAAATGAACAATATGTTACTGAATGATCAACGGGTTACAGAAGACATAAAGGAGGAAATCAAAAAATTCTTAGAGACAAATGAAAATACAGACACAACATATAGGAATCTATGGGACACAATGAAAGCAGTTTTAAGAGGGAAATTCATCGCCTGGAGGTCATTCCTCAAAAAAAAGGAAAAACCAACAAATAAATGAGCTCACACTTCATCTCAAAGCCCTAGAAAAGGAAGAGCAAAACAACAGTAAATGTAGCAGAAGGCAAGAAATAATTAAAATCAGAGCGGAAATCAATGAAATTGAAACAAAAGAAACTATTGAAAAAATTAACAAAACTAAAAGTTGGTTCCTCGAAAAAATAAATAAGATCAACAGACCCTTAGCCATGCTAACGAAGAGAAGAAGAGAGAGAACTCAAATTACTAACATACAGGATGAAAAAGGCAATATCACAACAGATGCTACAGAAATACAGAAGACAATTAGAAATTATTTTGAAAAGCTATATTCCAATAAAATAGAAGATAGTGAAGACATCGATAAATTTCTAAAGTCATATGATTTGCCCAGACGGAGTCAGGAGGATACACACAATTTAAACAGACCAATTTCAATGGATGAAATAGAAGAAGCAATCAAAAGACTACCAACCAAGAAAAGCCCAGGACCGGATGGGTATACAGCAGAGATTACAAAACCTTTAAAGAAGAATTAATACCAATACTTTTCAAGTTATTTCAGGAAATAGAAAAAGAGGGAGCTCTGCCAAATTCATTCTATGAGGCCAACATCACCCTGATTCCGAAACCAGACAAAGACACTTCAAGGAATGAAAACTACAGACCAATATCTCTAATGAACCTAGATGCAAAAATCCTCAATAAAATTCTGGCGAATCGAATACAAAAACACATCAAAAAAATTGTGCACCATGATCAAGTAGGATTCATCCCTGGGATGCAAGGATGGTTCAATATATGGAAATCAATAAATGTTATTCACCACATCAATAGACTTAAAGATAAGAACCATATGATCATCTTGATAGACGCAGAAAAAGCATTTGACAAAGTACAGCATCCCTTTATGTTCAAAACATTAGAAAAACTAGGGATAACAGGAACGTACCTTGACATTGTAAAAGCAATCTATGCTAAGCCACAGGCTAGCATCATTCTGAATGGAGAAAAATTGAAGGCATTCCCTCTAAAATCTGGAACAAGACAGGGATGCCCTCTATCACCATTTCTATTCAATATAGTTCTCGAAACACTGGCCAGAGCAATTAGACAGAGGAAAGAAATTAAAGGCATAAAAATAGGAAAAGAAGAACTAAAATTATCACTATTTGCGGATGACATGATTCTATACCTAGAAGACCCAAAAGGGTCTACAAAGAAACCACTAGAACTAATAAATGAATTCAGCAAAGTGGCAGGATATAAAATCAACACGCATAAATCAAAGGCATTTCTGTATATCAGTGACAAAACTTCTGAAATGGAAATGAGGAAAAACACTCCATTCAAAATATCCTCAAAAATAATAAAATAGTTGGGAATCAACCTAACAAAAGAGGTGAAAGATTTATACAATGAAAACTACAGAACACTAAAAAGAGAAGTAGAAGAAGACCTTAGAAGATGGAAAAATATACCCTGTTCATGGATAGGCAGAACTAACATCATCAAAATGGCAATATTACCAAAAGCTCTCTATAGGTTTAATGCAATGCCAGTCAAAATCTCAAAGGCATTTCTTGTAGAAATAGATAAAGCAATCATGAAAGTCATATGGAAAAATAAAATACCCAGAATAGCAAAAGCAATTCTAAGCAAGAAGTGTGAATCAGGTGGTATAGCAATACCAGATTTTAAACTATATTACAGAGCAATAGTAACAAAAACAGCATGGTACTGGTACCAAAACAGGCGGGTGGACCTATGGTACAGAATAGAGGACACAGAGACTAATCCACAAAGCTACAACTATCTTATATTTGATAAAGGAGCTAAAAGCATGCAATGGAGGAAAGATAGCATCTTCAACAAATGGTGTTGGGAAAACTGGAAATCCATATGCAACAAAATGAAACTGAATCCCCTCCTCTCACCATGCACAAAAGTTAACTCAAAGTGGATCAAGGAGCTAGATATCAAATCAAAGACTCTGTGTCTGATAGAAGAAAAAGTTGGCTCTGATCTACATATTGTGGGGTCGGGCTCCAAATTCCTTAATAGGACACCCATAGCTCAAGAGTTAATAGCAAGAATCAACAAATGGGACTTACTTAAACTGAAAAGTTTTTTCTCAGCAAGAGAAACAATAAGAGAGGTAAATAGGGAGCCTACATCATGGGAACAAATTTTTACTCCTCACACTTCAGATAGAGCCCTAATATCCAGAGTATACAAAGAACTCAAAAAATTAGACAATAAGATAACAAATAACCCAATCAACAAATGGGTCAAGGACCTGAACAGACACTTCTCAGAGGAGGACATACAATCAATCAACAAGTACATGAAAAAATGCTCACCATCGCTACCAGTTAGGGAAATGCAAATCAAAACCACCCTAAGATACCACCTCACTCCAGTAGGATTGGCAGCCATTATGAAGTCAAACAACAACGAGTGCTGGCGAGGATGTGGGGAAAAGGGTACTCTTGTACATTGCTAGTGGGACTGCAAACTGGTGCAGCCAATTTGGAAAGCAGTATTGAGATTCCTGGGAAAGCTGGGAACGGAACCACCATTTGACCCAGCTATTGCCCTTCTCGGACTATTTCCTGAAGACCTTAAAAGAGCGTACTACAGGGATACCGCCACATCGATGTTCATAGAAGCACAATTCACAATTGGTAGACTGTGGAACCAACCCAGATGCCCTTCAATAGATGAATGGATAAAAAAAAATGTGGCATTTATACACCATGGAGTATTATGAAGCATTAAAAAATGACAAACTCATGGAATTTGCAGGGAAATAGATGGCACTAGAGCAGATTATGCTTAGTGAAGCTAGCCAATCCCTAAAAAACAAATATCAAATGTCTTCTTTGATATAATGAGAGCAACTAAGAATAGAGCAGGGAGGAAGAGCAGGAAGAAAAGATTATCATTAAACAGAGACATGAGATGGGAGGGAAAGGGAGAGAAAAAGGAAATTGCATGGAAATGGAGGGAGACCCTCATTGCTATACAAAATTACATATAAGCAGTTGTGAGGGGAATGGGAAAATAAACAAGGAGAGAAATGAATTACAGTAGATGGGGTAGAGAGAGAAGATGGGAGGGGAGGGGAGGGAGGATAGTAGAGGATAGGAAAGGTAGCAGAATACAACAGTCACTAATATGGCATTATGTAAAAATGTGGATGTGTAATCGATGTGATTCTGCAATCTGTATTTGGGGTAAAAATGGGAGTTCATAACCCACTTGAATCTAATGTATGAAATATGATATGTCAAGAGCTTTGTAATGTTTTGAACAACCAATAAAAAAAGTTATCAAGTGAGTTATCTCACTGTACAAAAGGTTACTGAAAGAAATTAATGGTTAATAAATCAATGTAAGTTATGGAAAATAATATTGTGAAGGTTGAAACTTTTCCACATTTTTTATAATTTTGCTGAAAATTGAAAAGTTAACAAGGTGAGTTCTAAATTTTATATACATGCAAAGGAACTAGAGAACCCAAACCATCGTAAAAATCAATAATAATTTGGAAAAAAATAGTATTGTAGGATTTCAGAATTTATTATAAAACTGTACAGTAGAACCAAAATGACTATCCTGATGCAAAGTTAGGTAAAGAGATTCAATGAATAAGCCAAAAAGTTTAGAAAACAAATTTATACATTAAAAAATTGGCTTTTGATAAATTTCCCTGAGAGAGGACTCTCTTTTAATGTAAGTATTAGGAAATCATATTGCAAAACAATTGTGTCCAGAAGATAAAGGTAAGATACTAAAAAAATTATATATATTCTTTTTAAATTTTTTTTGTAGTTGGTAGACTTTTATTTATTTATATATGGTGCTGATATTCGAACCCAGTGCCTCACACATGCCAGGCAAGTGCACTACCACTGAGCTACAACCCCAGCCTCTAGCAATACATCTTTTAAATCTCACAATAGGCAAATATTTCTCAGATAAGATACAAAAATACTAACACTGAACAATTACTTAATGACCTTTATTTAAATTAAGTTCCTGAAAGAACTCATCGTATTAGTAAAAACGTGAGCCACAAGTGAGATACTGCCCATATCTATCAAACACTTACACCCAGAAGACGAGTTTCTCAAGTGATTGAAAGATATGACACATTTTCTAAAGAAGGAAAACTTGAATAAGTATGACATAAGAAGTCAAATAAGCACAAAAAGTGCTTGACATTGTCCATCATCAGATGTCATTACAACCATATGAGGACTGTCTTTCAAGGCAGCAAAAGGAGACTTACAGACCTATTCTTCAGTGCAACTGCTAAAAATTACTTTTATGAAACATACACATAGACACCTAATGTCTCTGAAAGGATCCTAAGAGAACACAACAAATGAAAAAGAGTATTTAAGCGTATTGGCCAAAATGGTAAAAACAGCTTGAATGTGGGTATTTTAGCGGAGACCATCTCCCTCTTTCCCACCTACAGTCTCAGGCAAATGGAGTTACACTTGAGATGGATACAATCAAGACCCCATGGCTCCCTTTCCCTCTGTTGCCTGGTTAGAATCTTATTTTGCTGGAAGGGGGATAATTCAGAGAAATTAGAATCAGCATTTCTCATCCTTTGTCCCAGCTACCTATCGGAAGGCTAGATTCTGAGTCCTCCAACTTACCTAAAACAATCATAAAAAAGAAATAATAAATATCAGAGTTGCAGTTAGATAGGAATAAGGAGTTCTGGTATGCTAGTGCCCAGTAAGATGACATTAGATATCAACTCTATACCTCATATCTCAAAGAGATCAAAGACAAAATCTTAAAAATATTTAAAAAAAATCAATGTTTGATGATATAGATAAGTTTAACCTGATTTAAACATTATACAAAGTATACATGTATTAAATATTACATGGCAGCCAATTATTATATATAATCAATAATCCATGAATCTAATAATCCATAAAAGTATTTTTAAAAGTGATGATCTCAATAGACTGAGAAAAGGATTTGACAAAATCCACCAACATTTCATGATAAAAATATTCAACAAACTAGCAATAGAAACTTTTCAGCAATGAAAGGACTGCCAATAAGGAAGAAATCAAATAAATAGCCACAGATAGCATCATATTACATGGTGAAATACTGAACATTCTTCTTAATCAGAAATAAAACAAGGATGTCAAGTCTTTTCACTTTTATTCAATACTGTACTCTCCAGTATTGAATTATAACCAGGAAATTTAGACATGATTTTTAAAAATGTAGAATAGAAAGCAAGAAGCAAAATTATCAAAGTATTGCTTATCAGTGTTTGTAATGACATGATCTTGTAAATGGAAAACTTTAAGCTAATAGAATATGGCACAAACACCAGTGTCTCACTTATATAATTGGATTATGTAATCAACTGCCACATCTATCTTTTACTCACTAGGAGAATTCATAGGACTCAGAATATTAAGCTAAGATTGGGAAAAAGAAAAGGTGCATGGGGGTAAAGTCTGAAGGAAACCAGGTGTTAGATTTCAAGAATCCTCTCCTAGTAGAGTCAAATACCATTCACTCAATTTTTTTCTGCAGTGTGACATTGTCTATGTGTGCTAGGTGAAGGAGACTCAAGACCCAAGGGTTTTATTATGGACTGGTGACATAGGTACTGTATGACTAACATCCAAATTCCAGATTCTCAGAAGAAAATTAAATAATCATTATAGGCTGTCCTGATTACACCAACAGATTAGGTACAGTCAGCTTCCATTATCATCTGTTAAAAGAGTCATATTAGTGTAGATCCCAGGTAAATTCCCAGAAACCACACAAAGGCAATCAGTGTAAAATGGACTTTCTAAGGATTCATAGAACAGATGTGTTAATTTTTCTGCAAAGTCATGCTTTCCCATTGTTCAGAGGCAAGCAGTCTAGAGAGCCCTATGTTCTGCTCTCAGTCTGTCAACAGCTATGTGAACGTGGGAAGGATCCTCCAGTTCAAGTTAAGTATCAGATGAACACAACTTTGCTGCAGCCGCATAAGAGACTCTGTGCCCTGTCAACCAAGATCAACTGCCTCCAGATTTATTAACCCAGGAAATGTGTGTAATAATAAATATTTTTTGTTGCTGTTGTTTTCCACTAATGTTTTAGGATAATGTGTGATGATGCAGTGTTGGAAGACAAACAGTTTCCTCTGATCAGGATGTCTACTTTCTTGTCCCTGGAAGTATGAATATAACACTTCATGTGGTGAAAGGAAAATTGCAGATATAATCATATTGTGGGTTTTTAATGAGATTAACCTGGTAATAGAGCAGTCAAATGTAATCAGAAAGGTCTTTATATGAGGGAGGAAAGCAGAGCATCAGAGTAGGAAATTGGATTATATAAAAGGAATATCAGAGTAATGAGGTCAGAGGAAGACTTGACAGGTTATGACTGAAAACCCAGGAAGGGTCAGGCATCAATGGAAGTGGGCAGCCTGAGGAACTTAGAAAGGCAAATGAATTCTCCCCTAATTTCCAGAAGTAATACAAGTCCTTTAAAATCTCGATCCTAAGCCAGTGAAAACGATACTGGACTTCTGACCTCTCAGAACTGTAAGATAATATTTTTTGGTTCATTTTGTTTTAAACTCCTAAGTTGGTGGTGATGTTAGAAAAGCAATAGGAAATGAAACATCCAGCAACAGAAAAAGAATGCAAGAAGAGACATCACTCAACTATGAAAGTTCCTGCACCCAGGGAATTTCTGTGACAGAGAGTAAACACATAAATAGAGAGATATAAGTCCAAAAACAATTAGAACAACTAAGACCAATGAAACAGTGAGGAGAATAAAGCATGTTTGTGAAGAAGGCTGTCAACCAGAAGATCATAGGTGAAAAACTAAAAAAGTGAGAAGAAAGCCCATTTTTTAGTCTCCGGAATAAGAATGGGTCCCACCAGCAGTGTATGAGTGTACCCTTTTCCCCACATCCTCGCCAACACTTATTTTTTTTTTGTATGCATAATAGTTGCCATTCTGACTGAAGTGAGATGAAATCTTAGAGTGGTTTTAATTTGCATTTCTCTAATTGCTAGTGATGATGAACATTTTTTTCATGTATTTGTTGATTGGTTGTATATCATCTCCTGAGAAATGTCTCTGTATGGAGATTTCTTGGAAAATTGAGAATGGAACCATCATTTGACTCAGCTGTCCCTCTCCTCGGTCTATATGCAAAGTATTTTAAAACAGCATACTACAGAGACACAGCCCCATCAATGTTTATAGCAGCACAATTCCCAATAGCTAAACTGTGGAACCAACCTAGATGCCCTTCAATAGATTAATGGATTAAAAAATGTGACACATATACACAATAGAATATTACTCAGCAATAAAAGAGAATAAAATCTTGGCATTGCAGGATAGAGTTAGAGAAGATAATGCTAAGTGAAGTTAGCCAATCCCCAAAAAACAAATGCTGAATGTTTTCTTTTATATAAGGAGGCTGATTCATAGTGGGATAGGCAATGAGAGCATGGGAGGAATAGATGAATTCCAGATAGGGCGGAGGGATTAGAGGGGAAGGGAGGGAGCATGAGGTAATTAATGATGGTGGAATGTTATGGACATTACTATCCAAAGTACATGTATGAAGACACAAATTGGTGCGAATATACTGTGTATACAACCAGAGATATGAAAAATTGTGCTCTATATATGTAATAAGAAGTGTAATGCATTCTGCTGTCATATATAAACAAAAAAAATTACATAAAAAAAGAATAGATCAAGCCCAGGGGACATGACATCTGGGACGAGAACAGATGGGGCATGTTATAAAAATTTTTGTAGGATAGTAGGAAATGGAGGGATGGGATCACCATGGGAGCCAGACATGCAGGGTCTAGAAGACCAGAGGAAGCCCTCATGCTTTACTCTGAGTGACAGTACCAGCTCTGGCCTCTATTAGAACTTTAGGAGTACTTTGGGTAAGATGGCAATTAGGAAGTTTGAAATTACCTTCCTTAACCCAAATGCACACAACAACCTGCATATTTTCTCTTAAAGACTTGATTCTGGAGAGGGATATAAATTGAATATGTCTTTACTATTTGAAAACAATTAGAAATTGAAAATAAATACATGTTAATAAAATTCCTTAGTTATCTACTTTTCTTTTGGTGCTAGGGATTGATCTGCATGTTTTAATTAATTAGCATTTTATTAGCTGAGTTTTCCTGTTATCTCTTTAACATCTGTACTTTTACATAGTACTTTAGTTTTCTGCATGCCTTAGTTACTTTTTATTAGTAATTTTCTCATTATTTGCTTAACATTTATGTCTTACATTCCTTTGTATATTTTAAGAAAATTCTTGTGAACCAAAACAACTTGCATTTTGAAAATTTTATTTTCTCCGTAAATTCTCCTTACTACATTTTGCATTGCGGTTCAGTGCTATGAGATGAAGGACATATCCATTATACCATGGTACAGCAAATTATCCCAGAATTTTTTAGCTTAAAACAATATTTATTTTTTTTATTTTAATTTTTTTTCTGTGAGTGAAAAGTCTTCTTAGGGATAGGTGTGTCCTCTGCATTAGGGTTCCTTACAGGGCTGAACTGGAAATTTTAGCTGGGGTTGCAGCCATCTCAAGCCTCAACTAGGGAAGGACCTGCTCAAGTCCACTCAGTGGCTCTGACAGACAGAAATCAGTGTTTAGGGTATATCTGGAATGCAGCTCGCAGTTTTTTCCGGCTATCTTCCAGAGATGGTCCTTAGAACTTTCCATATGATCTCCTCTAATATGGCAGTATCATCAAGGTTGTTAGCATCACGGAAATCTTAGCCTTTCAAAATCCAGTCTCCTCATTGAGATAAGTCTCTGGTCTGTGTCTATCCATCCCGATAATGGTGAGAAAATTGCATTGGCAGTACACAACTGCAGTAGATGTAGCTTATCCGACATACAAAACATCCCTCCACGGACACCTTCATGTTTGCTGAAGTTGGTTAAATGAGGGATGGACACAAGATCGAATTGGTATGCACAGATTTTTGTAAGTCTTCATTTACATGTTTTATTTCCACATGTTCTTCCTGCTCGTGAGTTCTACTTGATTTCTGCAGATTCTGGCTGTCCCAGCCTTCCATGAACAGCTGCACTGGCTTCCACAGTCTCATGATGTAATGCCTATAATCAGTCCTTAGTCATAATGATTTGGCTTTTCTAACCAAATCTTAGTGGATAGAGGAAGAGCAAAAGAAAGATAGAAGTACAAAGGGAAATGAGCAAGGAATATAAAGGAAAGGAGAGAAAGGGTGAAAGAGAAGGAAAGAGGGAGAAAAACAGAAAAAAGAAGAAAACAAGGGAGGAAGGCAAGCAGAAAAGGAAGAAAGGAGAAAGGAAATAAATTCCACTTATTAAGCATAAAAAGGGATTTGATAATATTTTTTGTAATTTTTTTAGTTGTATATGGGCACATCATTTTTATTTTCTTTATTTATTTTATGTGGTGCTGAGGTTCAAACCCAGTGCCTCAACATGTTAGGCAAGTGCTCTATCACTGAGCTACAATCCCAGCCCCTGGAAAGCAATTTTAATAGTTAAAATTGAAACACATTTTTTTGAACTTCTATGCTATTCTATGCATCATAATTAAAAATTCAGTTATTTGTTTTGTTTTGTTTGTGTGTGTGGTGCTGGGGATGAAACCCAGGGCCTTATGCATGTGAGGCAAGAATGCTACCTATCTATATCCCCAGCCCCATAATTAAACATTTTCAATGAACTAATATAACTTATAATGCACTCATAATAGTATTTTATAATGTTTTTACCTACTTTACTGATGGCGTAAAACTAATGCCTGTGATGGGGGGTACCATCGGTATCTCTGTTTTACAGATAGGCAAACTGTAGAATACAGCGCTATTTATATTGGTTGACATAACAGAATTAATAATGCAAAGGACTCAGATTTAAATGCAGGCAGCCTGGTTTTAGAGCTCACAATTGGAAGTGGATTCTTTCTCCAAGTCTACCTATATCACAACACTGCAAATGAGGTAATGAGGCTCAGTATCACTTATCTAAAGAGCGTACTTTACGGTATTCAATCCAGATCTGTCCAAAGCCACAACATGTATTGTTAACCAATATCAAATCATAAGCTAGATGACAATCAGTTTACCATTTCTCTAAATCTATGATATGTACTCAAATCAACATGCAGAATTTTAGTCATAGTACAATATGCAGTATATTATTCAAACATGTATGAAAACTAATGGATTGGTAGTCCATACTTTTTAGAAAGAACTCTAAACATGAGGAAAGTTAGAAGAGGTTTCCAGGAATTATGGCATTTGCTTGTAAATGAATGGAACTGGAGACTATCGTGCTAAGTGAAATAAGCCAATCCCCACAAACCAAAGGTCGAATGTTCTTTCCTATAGGTAGATGCTGATTCATAATGGGGAGGCGGGGGAGGTTCATCAGATAAAACAGGGAGGAGTGGAGGGAAGGAAGGGGAGATGGAAATGGGAAAAATAGTGGAATGAATCAGATATAACTTTCTATGTTCGTATGTGAATACATGACCAGTGTAACTTCACATCATGTACAACCACAATAATGGGAAGTTATACTCCATATATGTATGATATATCAAAATACATTCTACTCTCATGTATTACTAAAAAGAACAAATAAAAAATTTAAAAAGAGATCTACAAAGATACAATAAAATTAGTTAAATTAAAATATGAAATAACCATAGAGTCATAAATACATCTAAAAGTTATGGGTTTGAAAAGACCAAATTAAAAAAAGAAAAGAAAAAGAAAAAAGAAGCAAAAAACAAGCTTAAAAGGCTGATTAAGAAAATGAGAAAGAAATAACAAATATCAGATTAAAACTGAGGGCTGAGATGTAGATCAGTAGTAAACACAAGCAGATCAGATTGTGAGGTCCTGATAGCATCCCCAAGCACCACACACACACAAACATACATGTGTGCGCACACACACACACACACACACACACCATTTACAGAGGATTTTACGGTATTATTAGGATATAGTACTCTGTCAACAAGTGAGCAAGTGTCAATGAAATTTAAATTGAATGGGAAAGTTAAAATAGCTAAAGAAATAAAATAAATTTTCTAAAAGAAGAAACTATAGTTGGAATTTCTGAAAAATACATTTGTGTATGGGATACCATGAAGATAATTAGAGCTCTAGATCTCACTTCAATTTTATGTCACATTACTCAGGGCTTCAGGTGTTTGTTCTGACATATCATTTTGGGAACCCTATGATGACTAGATTTTGCTGTGGAAGGAAGCACAGGAGAGGTACAGTGGCCTGAACTGTACATCAAAGGACCTGCATCCACCCTAGGATCCTCAAGAATTTATCTCAAATGTTCTCAGCTCATCTTCTGTGAAATAAAGAGGTTGGAGCCCAGGCTACGATTCCTTATGGGCATATAATTATGTGAAGCATCAGTTTACATTTTCTAAATGAAAATTTAAATCTTATTGCTAAAAAGTTATGTTCCTGTGAGATGTGATTTCACTTTCACTTTATTATCATCCTGTACATGGAGAGGAAGTTTATTTTTCACAGTAAATGCTGCCTTTATATGCAATTCAATCTTTGAAAGCATGGAGGAACTAGAGAGAAACTGCAATATGTTAAGACAAATATTTAAATAATCAAATTGCCTTGTATTTCCAAATTACTGTTTTGGCCTGATACAAAGATGTACTTTGATCAACTGTCAGAAAAACTATATTGTACCGTAGTTACCCAGAATGAAACTTCTTTGTGCGAAGTATCATGTAAGAAGTTGTGACCACTGAAGCATTGTAAGAAGGCAAATTGCCTTCATTTCTTTTCATTCTAAGATCTACCTTTTTCAGTGCAAAAATTCCTGAAAATGAATCAATTCTAGCAGATCTCATAGAATTATAATTCTGAACAGTGCCTGAACAGCTATTTCTCTTATTTGGGGAGGAACAAAACTGAGATAATGAAAGATCAAGAATTGAGGTCAGCCTGTCAAACCAGGACTTGACTTCAACAGTTGAGTGTTGTCATCAGCTAACTTCACCTGGCCATGTATGCCTGTCGATCCAAAATAATCCTAAATATGTTATGCGCTGGTTACTTTCTCTATTAAATTTTGTCAACATATCAAAAACATATTAAGAGGCCAATTAATAAGAGTAAGAAATTGGACTTCAAACATCAACATCTTTAATTATTATAGTAATAATTTAAGCAAGAATCAGCAATGAATTCTAAAATCTATGAGAAGACATTTAATAAGGAACAAAGTATTCAAATTATATAAGATGTCTTCTTTCAAATTATCCATTAGTAATAAAGGAGAACTTTACCATAGAAAAATCAGGTAGATACCTCCTTTAGTTAAGTGATCAAAATGAATAATGACATCACGAATATTGTCACTTTTAAGATGTTCCTGAAAGAGGTGCATAACCTCAGTCTAGTCATGAGGAAATCCCTGACCAACTCATTTAAAAATATCCTGTGAGTTAACTTATAATTTCCAAAGCTACCAGAGTCTTTTAAAACAAAAATGTAGAACTGTTCCACATTACCACAGTCTGTAAGAAATGATACTCAATGTAGCTCTGAGATTTTTGAATTGTATCCCAGATAGTAAAAGCAGTCTATAAAAGATAAGAAAACTAAAACTAATTAATTTTGAAATGGACTATTGATAATTAAATTGCATCAATATTAACTTCTGATTTGGGAAGTTACAGAAGAATGCACATTGTTAAGAAGTGTGTGTGTGTGTGTGTGTGTGTGTGTGTGTGTGTGTGTTGAGAGAGCACATATCCTATATCAAAATACTAACTTCTGGTGAATCACGGTAAATTGCAGTTATCTGAGCAATACTTAAAAATTTACTGTAAGTTTAAAATGATCTCAAGATAGAGAACATTAACAAAAGCTCTTAAGTTGAATAACAATTACCTTTTATTATTATTACTGTTTTTTTTCATTGTCTATGGACCTTTGTTTTACTCATTTATAAGTGGTGCTGAGAATCAAACCCAGCGCTTCACACATGCCAGGCAAGCACTCTGCCACTGAGCCACAACCCCAGCCCCAACAATATACTCTTTTTCAACAAGTTAATGCTTCCCAAAATGCATAAGCAAAATATTATTTAAATACCTTTTACTGTAACCCTCCATTTTTCTGAGGTAGTGACACAACTATCTCAGAAGTTAAACAAATTACCACATGCCCATCAAAATAGAAATTTAGATGTTTAAACAAATATATGCATATTTTTCTGTTTTTAACAATTACTTAAAACAAATATTCACACATCACTCTGTCACTTAACTCAAACAATATATTAAGAACGTATATACAGAAACAGAAAAAAAATCCTATAGTTCATATGGAATATCTCAATATCCAAAATAGCCAAAGTGATCCTGGACAAAGTGAAAAATAAATAAATAAAATATCCCAGAATAAATAAAAACAATGCTGGACACACCACAATATCAGACTTCAAAATACACTACAAATTTCCAGCAACTGAAACAGCATAGTACTGGCATATATACAAACATATAAAACCAAAGGAAAAGAATAGAAAATCCAGACCTTAATTCACATACACAATGCCAACTGATTTTTGATTTAAAAAAGTACCAAGAACATATATGAGTGATATGTTCAATAAATGGTACTGACAAAATTGGGCATTAATATACAGAAATACAAAACTAGATTCCTTCCTCTCACCATACACAAAAATCAACTCAAAATGGATCAATGACCTAAATATAGAGCTGTGACAATGAAATTACTGTGATAATACACAGGGAGACAATTCAAAATGTTTGTGTAGTCAGAGATTTTCGGATAAGATTCCAAAGGAAAAGGTAACAAAAGTAAAAACAGATAAATGGGATTATATCAAACTAAGAAGCTTTTAAACAACAAAGAATAGAATCAACAAAATTAAGAGATAACCTACAGAACAAAATATTTACACAAGAGATTAATATCTGAAATATATAAAAAGCTAAAACTCAAAAGCAAACACAAAACAAAACAAAAAAACATTAATAATCCAATTTAAATTTGTGCTAAAGAACTAGTAAGGATTTCTCAATAATAGTACCTGAAAAAATAATGTTCAGTCTCACTAATCACAACAAAGTATAATCTCATCTCAGATAGATGTCTAGTAATTTGAAAGACACACAAAAATTGTTGTCAGGGATATGGAGTAAGAGGAACTCATACACTGTTGGTGAGAATATAAATTACTACACCTATTCAGGAAAACAGACGGAGATTTCTCAAAAAGCTAAAAATAGATTTACCATATGATCCAGCATGTCCACTACTAGGTATCTATCCTAAATCATTGTTCCAAAAATCATATTTGTACTTCCTAATATATGCAACATAATACACAATAACAAAGATGAAATTAATGAAGGTGTCTATCAATGGTTGTTCATTTCTGTTCATTTGAACATATTCTCAACACCACATATAAATTAATGAACAAAAAAATCCATCAATATATAAAAAGATCACATGTGATTATACACATATCATATTTGAGCTACCTTTTTCAGTGCAAGAATTCCTGAAAATGAATCAATTCTAGCAGATGTCATAGAATTACAGTTCTGGACAGTGCCTGAGCAGCTATTTTCCTTATTTGGGGAGGAACAAAACTGAGATGCTGAAAGATTAAGAATTGAGGTCAGCTGTCAAACCAGGACTTGACTTCAACAGTTCGGTGTTGTCATCAGCTAACCTTGAAATGCAAATAATAATAGTGATTAAAAAAAGAAAAGAAAAACTAGTAAGGATTTCTCAATAATAGTATCTGAGAGACTGGGGTTGTGGTTCAGTGGTAAAGCACTTGCCCAGCATGTGCAAGGCACTGGGTTCAATTCTCAGCACCACATGTAAATAAGTGAACAAAAAAAAGATCCATCAACATCTAAAAAAATTTTTTAAATGTTATCTTAAAAAATAATGCTCAATATCACTAATCACAACAAGCTATCATCTCAAATGGATAAGAAAATATGATATATAGACATAATGAAATATTATTCAGCCACAAAAAGAACGAAATCCTGTCATTTGAAGCAACATGGTGGTATTGGAAGTTCTTATGTTCAGTGAATAAAACAAACACAGAAAGACAAAACTACATGATTTCATTCATGTGTAGAAAGTAATAAATCAATTGCATAGAAGAACAGAATAAAATTTGAGAAGGGTAAGGGTTGGGAAGAGAGAGAGAGCTCAATAAGGGGCACAAACCACAGAGGGAAAAAATGTACTAGTAGTTATATAGGAAAGTAGGGTTAATAGTTGCAATAATTTGTAATAGTTCAAAATTACTATAGAAAAAGGGTATGAAATTACCAATACGTTAAATGATTAATATTCAAGGAGATGGAAGTGCTTATTATCCTAAATTAATCATTAAACAGTGTATAATATATTGAATTACTATGATGTATCCCAGAAATACACACAGATATTATCTCGATAAAAGTTTGTCTACTTTAATACATATAGAAATAGATTATTTACGTCACTAGTTGCTCAATATTCCATAAAAAGGAATGATCCACTGCTTTTTAATGATTTATTTAGCAGTTTTTAATTTAGATTACTAATCTTCATCACCTACGACAATGTCACACTAGGTGTCATTCTGTTCATCTCTATACTTGGTAATCTTTAATGTAAAGAACAGATTCACAAATATCAGGATGAATCAAAATGTAAATTTTGATAGTTTTTGTCATATTACTTTCCAAGATTATTCTGAGTTCACTATCTTCATTTAAAATATATAAGAGTTTAGATTTATGAACACTGAAAATGGGTATTATTCTATTTTTTGTGTCTGTTACAGTGATCATACATATTTCTAAATATATATAATGGTATGAGGTATGACTTCCCAGGGTCGGTATTAAAATATATATATTTTTAAAAATTACAGAAGAATATATGACTAAAATAGAGAAAAAATGCAGAAAATATTATATGCACTGTGATAAACAATTGATACTGGCACTGGAGCAATTCTGGGATATGTAATTCAGTGCTAATAAATGTAGCCAGTTGCTTCACTTAAAGGATTGATAGGTGCCCTGCTCCCAGATCTGCAAGCTGCATTGAATAAATGAAATGAAGCAATACCGTGTCTTTCTCTGTTGCTTTTTTTGTCTTTTGTAGTCTGTAATTGACCTTCCTTTTCTCATGAGCCAGTCCGTATCAGAGCCATAGAAACTTCCACACTCACACCTTTTCAATGCTCCTCCCAAGTTAGGACTGGCTTGATACTGTCCACCCTGACCTCTGGAACTCAGTCCCTGAACTGACCCCGAGGTGGGCATGCCCATGAGCACTTTGTTGGTCTCAACCTGAGCTAAACGTGACTCATTAGAGCTTAGTGCACTGAAAGTATAGGAGGAAAACGCTGAATGTTATTTGTAATTGGTTTCTTCTTTAAAAAAAAAATTATTTGATGCTGGAATGTGATGGACATTAGTACATGTATGAAGACACAAATTGGGTGTTAACCTACTTTATATACAAACAGAGATATGAAAAATTGTGGTATGTATGTGTAACTGAATCAAATGGTGCTTCCATTCCAGATTTTTTGAGGAATCTCCATACACTTTCCAGACTGGTTGTACCAATTTTTTGGTCCCACCAGCAATGTATGAGTGTAACTTTTTCCCCCACATCCTCACCAATGTTTATTGTTACTTGTATTCCTGACAATTTCCATTACAGATCATGCCTACCATATCACCCACTGAAACATAAGCTTTAAGGGTAGAACATAATCAGTCACAAGGCTTTTAAAAATATTTTGTTACACAATTGAAAATGAGTTTGATACATGGAAGATTTAGCTTCTGTTAGAGAACCCATTTACTTACTCATGAACACATTTTTATGGGCATCTGTTAAAGACTAAAGGGGCCCTTTGTCATCTTAGGTTGTCTTAGGTAGTAATGGCCACCAGTGCTTTTGATCTCGCTCTTAACGTGGAAGTTTCCAGTTCGTCACAGACCACCCCATGGTGCTCACACTATGATACTCAGCACATATGTGCTATCACACCTGAGGTGGACCACAGTGACAGACTCAGCTGGTGTTGCTGCACTGTGTTTCTCACGGCTTGCTCTCCTCCATCCTTTTCTCCTTGTTGACCCAGAAATTTGAGAGCAAGTTCTGGGGCCACATACAGCCCTGAGAGTCAAAGACTGAGAAGGACGATTAAATGGAAGTATCTATTAACTTAAATGGTTCTTTCTCCTTGCCTCAAAATGGTTGGTCGCTTCCTATTCTCATCATCAATACCTTTTAGTCATTTTCCCATCTTTATTCTATCTCTTCTCGCTTAATATGGAACTAAACAATTATACTGAAAAATGGTAAAATATATAGAAAATCAGAGTGGAAAGACAATATCAAGAAATACCGACCCTGGGAAGTCATACCTCATACCAATTCCCCATTATTACTTACAAAAAAAATTATATCAAGTGTTTAATGTTCTCTGGTTAAATACATAAAGGCAACACCATTTATGGGCTTAAAAGATTCAACAATGAATAGATGTAAATGACTTGTTAGGACTGTTGGAACCTGGGATAACTGAAAGGGATTCATCTGTGGTTTTAAGTTACTTTTTTTTTTCATTTACTAGAAGCCAATTCTCTCAATAAGATACTTGTATGACAAAGACACTCAAGGGGAAAATAGACAACGTAGAAGAATCTCAAAGCATTACAGGGCTTTAACTTTCCTTCACGTTAGTTGTAAAATCTAACTGTGCAAAAATACCAAGTTTAAACTGTGATTTTTATGGGTATAGGTACAATTCTTTCTCCTTTATTAGTTCATACAAACCTTTGCACATTTTTTAGTTTAGTGATGATTCCTGGTACTTACTATTTGCATTACATAACAGGTATTTATTCATTTTTATGCTAAATACTCATGATTGCCTATGGAAAAACTTCTCCCCAATCCTGTTATTAAAACTCTTAATTGTGTTGAGACATTCTTTGCTCAGAGAAGTGAATATTAGACATGAAAATCCTTTCCCAATGTTTATTTTAGGGGTGGGGAAGTGACCTCGTTACAGCATTTCACGTGTGAGAGAAACAATGAGAAGTGATTTAGAGGAGTTCTAAGAATAATTTACTAATTTCAAAAGGGAATAATGGGAAGAAGCACATTATTTTCTACCCATTATTGTCATATCTGAAAAAGCTCATATATATAACAGTCACTTTTGCCTGTAAGGAAATTGGACATATTAAGCATAGCAGAACAAAAAAGGTAGAACTATAACAGAACACCCGAGGCTGGATAATTTATATGAAAAGAAGTATATTTGGGCTTATAGTTCTGGAGGTTGGTAAGTCCAAGATTGGGCAGCATGCCTGGTTGAGGCCATGTGCTGCTCCTTAATATCATGGAAATCAGGAGGGGAGAGAGGACATGCATAAAAGGGAAAAGAGGACAAGACACTCATGATAGTTGATGAATTTCTGCAAGAAAGGCATAATCCAATCATAAGGAAACCTCCGCCATAACCCAAACAACTTCCACCAGGCCCCACTTCCCAACACTGTTGCATTGAGAAATTAAAGTTTCATTACACGAACCTTTGGAGACACACTCAACCACAGCAGCATCTACATATAACTTGCTTAGGACTTTAATGGATTCTGGAAATATTTATCAGATAAGTGAATTCTGAATTACTGCTAAAAGTCCTTTGGAAATGCTCAGTACAGCCAAACTTAAGATAACCCTTTAAAGAAGTTTACTTATCATATTCTAAAATTTGATGACATAAAATAAATCAAACGGACCTAGTGTGCAATAATATTAATCAAATCTAACATGTTAAAAAAGACTAAATACTAATGATTGCCTATGCCTATTCTAACTCATGCACATGAGAATAATTTGAAGTTTCTAAATCTCCAAATATATGCTTTAAAAGAGAAGAAAAAAATGTTTTAAATATTGTTCCGTTAGATTTTACATGTAAGTTAAGTGTCCAATACTGAGGAATATCTAAAGGTAATTTGTATTATTATTATATGCATAACTTATGCAAATATTTCAAAAGATCGTTAATTACTACTTTTGCCAGTGATTACTAAATATAAAGTATCAGAGTAGGTAAGAAAGTTGATGGTGTAAATTTTTTCTTAAAGACAGCATTTTTTTTTAAAGTCTGAAACACTAAAAATCATTAAACAGATGCAGTGTGAAACACTTTTTAATGAGATTTCTCCCAGGTAATTAGAATGATAAAATACTGCTATATAATATAGTTACCCTGGTCTCAGAACTCTTAGAAAAATCTAATATTTCAGATAAGCTCCCTAAGCAAAATTATATTACATTGTTTAATTAACAGCAGTATGCTTTGATACACATGCAGTTCCAAACTGAAGGAGACAATTTGAAAAGCATAAACATTGCTTACTTTCTAGTAATAAAAGTGAAAACCAATATTTGGAGTTGTGTGAGTATGATCTTGTCCCTCATAAGCTTTTTTATAAATTATAACTGAAACAAAAATGTCAGGCTACAGTATCCTAACAGATCAAGGCACTATTTAATGAAACAAGCAAAAAACAATCTACAATCAGTTGTGTAAACTCAAGTCTCAATTTTTTGGCTTTCCAAAGCTCCCTGAATATAAGGTTGACCTGAGGCAAATATGACAGTGTTGTAATAACAGGACTGAGGTGATTAAGGCACTCTCCAAAATAAGTGGCTCTATGCAGGAATGATCAAGCTAAAACATCACTGTTGACAAGGCTATAAGTCTCACATGCCTTGCTCATCAAAGATGAGAAACGTCTGCAAATTTTTTAAGTTAATCCCTATATCTTGAATATTATTACTTGCACCAAAGGAGAGTCAGACTCTGAGTGTTTAAGCTATTTAATAATTCATTTACTTCCCCAATTAAAACTTCTTTTTAATCTTCACTTTGCTCATTAGGAGATTATATATAATGATAGGAGCATATAAGAAATAGTGTCCTAAATTTAGTCTAAAATACAGCAGGGGTCATAACTCACAGCTTTCTTGAAAAAGTCTATTAGCTCAATATTTATGATAAAAAACACGTGTGTGTGTGTGTGTGTGTGTGTGTGTGTGTGTGTGTGTGTGTGTGTGCATGCTGCTGGAGATCAATCTCAGGGCCCTGCACATCTTAGGAAACACTCTACCAACACTGTACCACTAATCTACACCCATTTAAGTAATCTCTTGAATTTTTTTTTAATTTTTCAAGTCACTGGTTATACACTGGTAATATTCCATTGTGTGTGTGTGTATATATATATATGTATGAAAGTTTCCCTATCCATTCATCTAATGAAGGGCATCTAGGTTGGTTTCACAATTTAGCTATTGTGAATTGTGCTGCTATAAACATTGATGTGGCTGTGTCCCTGTAGTATGCTGTTTTTAAGTCCCTTGCGTATAGACCAAGGAGAGGGACAGCTGGGTCAAATGGTGGTTCCATTCCAGATTTTCCAAGGAATCTCCATATTGCTTTCCATATTGGCTGTTCCAATTGGCAGTCCCACCAGCAATGTATGAGTGTGCCTTTTTCCCCCACATCCTCACCAACACTTGTTGTTGCTTGTATTCTTAATAGGTGCCTTTCTGACTGGAGTGAGATGAAATCTTAGAGTAGTTTTGATTTTCATTTCTCTAATTGCTAGAGATGATGAACCATTTTTCATATATTTGTTGATTGATTGTATATTCTCCTCTGTTCTGTTCCTTGGCCCATCTATTAATTGGATTATTTGTGTTTTGGGTGCTAAGGTTTTTGATTGTTTATTATATCCTAGAGATTAGTGCTTTATCTGATGTGTGAGGGGTGAAAACTTGCTCGCAAGATGTAGGCTCATTATTCACCTCACTGATTGTTTCTTTTGAGGAGAAGAAGCTTTTTAGTTTGAATCCATCCCATTTATTGATTCTTGTTTTTAATTCTTGTGCTATAAGATTCTTGTTAAAGAAGTTGGGGCCCAATCCCACATGATGCAGATTAAGGCCTACTTAACAATAGAGGTGAAAGACCTCACTAATGAAAACTACAAAACGCTAAAGAAAAAAATTAAAGAAGACCTTAGAAGATGGAAAGATCTACCTTGTTTTGGGATAGGCAAAATTAATATTGTCAAAATGACCAGATTCAATTTAAATCCCAATGAAATTTCTCATATAAATAGAAAAGGCAATCATAAAATTTATATGGAAAAATAAGAGACCCAGAATAGCCAAAACAATCCTCAGCAAGAAGAGTGAAGCTGGTGGCATTGGTATACTAGATCTTACAGAGCAATAGTAAGAAAAACAACATGGTGTTAGCACCAAAATAGACCTGTAGACCAATGGTACAGATTAGAGGACACAGAAACAAACCCACAAAACTACAGTTCTCATATTAGATGAAGGCACCAAATACATATATTGGGGAAAAGATAGCTTCTTCAATAAATAGTGCTGGGAAAACTAGAAATCCACATGTAACAAAATGAAAATAAACCTCTGAATGTTTTCTTTGATATGAGGACGATGATCCATAATGGGGATGGGGGAGCATGGGAGAAATGGAAAAACTTCATATAGGCAAAGGGGAGTGAGGGGAAGAGAGGGGTCAGCTTATAGGAGAGATAGTGAAATGAGATGGGCATCATTACCCTACGTACATGCATGAAGACATGAATATTGAGATTCTACTTTGTGTACAACCAGAGACCTTTCATCCTTTTAGAATGGACTTTTGTTCCAAGTGAGCTGAAATGAGACCCCATCTTTGGTGGTAGTGGAGACCACCTTATAAACCTGAAATTCCACACAAACAGGCAGTAGCAGGTGCCTCTTTCATTCTCACTCCAAGGATATGAGAAGTCAAATCAAGAGTTTGAATTTGTCCCCATGTAACAGTGATGAGGGATTTTCCTACTCCCTTTGATATCTGTGAAAAAAAACCTGGGAAGCAGTAAGAAGCTGCTGTGCCTCTCCTGCAGCCAGGTGGGATCAGCTGACACTTACTGGGAGCCAGGACACCTATATCCAAGGAGGCAATGAAGAGAGACCACGGACTTCGATGACAATAGAGATCTAGTGTAGAACTTCTGCTTCAGTTTGGCAATACTAAAGAAGTACACTCTTTTCCTCTGACATAATGGTGACAAAAGAAAAAAAAATCCCCAAAGATAGAGAATTAATATTATCCTGATTCTGTGAGGCACAGTGGTCCATTCCTGTAATCCCAGTGGCTTGGGAGGCTGAGAAAGGAGGATGTGAGTTCAAAGAGCCAGCCTCAGCAACTTAGTGAGGCCCTCAACAATTTGGTGAGATCCTATCTCTAAATAAAACTCAAAAAAAAAAAAAAGAAAAGAAAGAAGAAAAATTGGTGGGGATGTGGTGAAGTGCCCCTGGGTTCAATCCCTAGTACAAAAAAAAAAAAAAAAAATATATATATATATATATATATATATCCCAGATTCTCATAGTACACACAATGTCTAGGTTTCAATGTAAAATTATTGTTTCATAGTACAAGTAATAAGATATCAGAAAGGTTATACAAATATAATGAATACATGCCAACACTAGGATGACAAAAATTTTAAAATTATAAAAATTCTCATAGCACTATAGATCCATCAAAGTGGAATTCTAAAACAGACATTTGTGTAACCTACAAAAGGGTAAAAACAAAATTTAAAAAATAGCAAAGCAGATACCAAATACCATAAAGAAATGCCAAGATAGAATAGTGAATGTAAATTTTAACATACCAACAATTACACTAAGTGTAAATAATTTAAATTAACCAATCAAAAGACAGAAAAGGGGAGAATCCACTAATTCCATAATTCACTATTGACTATTTTAGGACCTGACCCACAGTATGGTCTCTTAAAGAATCTTATTTCACTTATAAAGAGTAGGTGTCTGGGAGTTAATGGATAAAAGGGATATGTTATACAAACAATCAAAAGAAAGCGAGATTGCCGTGTTAATGCCAGTTAAATGGTGGAACAAAGAAAATCAGAGAGAGAAATTGTATAATAATGAAAGAATCAATCTACCCATACTACATTGCTATTGTAAATGTTTATATAACAAAGAATTAGCACTGTTAAAGCATGTGAAGCAAAACCTCATGGAACTGTAAAGAAAACCAACAAATTCACAATGGCAGGTAGGAACTTCCAAAACTCTCTCTCAAAATGTGATAGACCAGACAGAAAGCCAGCCAGGATATAAAAAGAAGTGAATACTTCCATCAGTTCAGAGGATCTCATGCACATCTCTAGAATACTCACAAAAAAATGAAAGACTATGCTTTACTTTCTAGTGCCCACCAAACATACCCACACAGACCATATCCTAGGCCATAAAACAAATCTGAACAAATTTAAAGGAATTCACACTATACAGGGTGTATCATATGTTATGAAGGAATAAAACTAGAAATCAATAACAAATAAAAGCTTCCCAAAACCTAGATACTAAACAATGTACTCCTAAATAATCCATGAATCAAAGAGGAAGACACAAAAGGAATAAAAATATACACTGAAGCTGAATAAACATAAAAATGCAACAAAAATTCAAAAAAACAAAGCCGTTCAGAGAGACCTATTTATAGCTGGAACTGCATACATTAGATGAAAGCAAAGTCTGAATTAATAATTTAAGCAACCACCTTAAGAACCTAGAAAAAGAATTTCAAAATAAACCCCATGCCACTAGAGGGAAGGTAATTACAAAGATAAAATCATAAATGAATGAAATTGAAAACAGGAAAACAATAGATAAAATGGAGTTCACTATTTAGAAAGATCAATAACATTGATCCAGAAAAACAACCACAAAAATATGTCTAAATAATTTGTTTACAACAGTGCCAATCATTTCAACATAGGAAAGACAGCCTTTTCACTGAGGGAAGAAAAGTTAAAACCATTAAAACTTTTAGGAAAGAAAGTAGATACTCCTTCATAACAAAGGTTAGGTGGAGTTCTTGAACGTGAAAAAAACAGAATATGATCCTTCAGAGGTAATGTTACTAAATTCGATTTTTCAACTTTAAAATCTACAGTCTTTTGTCTGCACTGACAAACATCTTAAAGTGGTCACCATATATGTCTCAATAACACTCTAGGTCCTTTAAAATGGAATTTTGGGGGGTGGGGGAAAGCTTTGTGTAACCCAGAGAAAGACCAAAAAAAAATGAAATTTTAAAAATAGAGAAGCAAAAACTAAGCAGAACAAAGAAATGTCAAAATAGAATGTCAATAATTTCTGCCTTGTCTTTTCAGAAGTTGAAAAGACAAGGCAGAAATTATCATTAAATATTTGCAAATCATAGATAGGATGAAGGGCTAACGCCTACAACATTCTGAGAACTCAAAATCTCAATAGTAAAGAGAAAAAAAATCCAATTAGAAAATGAGCACAGGACACAGATTTCACAGTGAGAACATGGGGCAAATGATCATATGAAAAAGTGTTTAACACCATTAGACGCCAAGGGAATGCCAATTAAAACTGCAAACTCATATTGCCATACACGCATCAGATGGCTTAAGTGAAGAAGAGAGACTCCACCAAATGCTGGTGAGGATGTGAGAAACTGACAAACATACATTTCTGGTGTAAATGTAAAGCGACACAGCCACTGTGGGAAACACTTCAGAAGTTTCCTAACACCATAAACAGTCAACTATGCTATTCACTACCAATTGAACTCCTGGATGTTCATTTTAGAGAAGGAAAAATTGTGTTACAAAAAAAAAATCTATATATATATATATAATGTTCATAGCATATCGTGTAATAGTTAAATTATTAAACAAAGTATGGTACAGACACACTATGGAATGCCAATCAGCAAAAGAAGCAGTCAAATACTTACAGAGGCAACAACAAGATTGAATCTCCAGGGAATTACTCTAAATTTTAAAAAAAAAAAAATTTTCTCAAAGATTACATACCAGAAAATTTCATTCATACCATATTTGAAAGACAAAATTATAGAAATGAAGAGTGGTTGCCTGGGGTTAGGAGGGGCTATAAATTTACTCTCTTAACTACACCTCCTTTCCATATACATGGAATTTTATTTCAAAGAATTGATATATAGATCCAGTGTAGATAACTCACAATTATTAAAGAAAAAAAAAACTCAACTCTTTTAATCAAATCCAAGTTCTTTTGTTAAAAAAAATCTACTTATTAATGTTTACATACAATTTAAAAATTAACATTAATCTTAATATTTTAATCTTGCACCATTGATACCCTGTTTCTTTTATCAAAATATTATAAATGACTAAAGCTTTCTAAAAATTATGATTATAAATTTAATATTTTGAAATTTGTAAATAGAAAAAAAATAGTTTACCAATATTTTTGAAATTTAGATTATCTAGGTATTCGTCCCCTAGAAGTACCTCAATTTGTCACAATGGGAAAAATGATCAAAGTCTAATTCTCAACTTAAATACATTCTTATTTATTCTATAAACAAAAATAAAATCATGGAAAGCTCAATGATTTGATGAATGAATAATAAATGTATTTCTATTCATCCATGCATGTGTTCCTCTAGATGTGATAGGACAACTTGAGGGATGTTCCTGATAGAAATGTTCATAGCTCTGGAGGCTGAGGCAGGAGGATTGCCAATTCAAAGCCAGCTTCAGCAATTTAGGTAGGCCCTAAGCAACTCAGCAAGATCCTGTCTCTAAATAAAATGTTAAAAAGAGGCAGGGAATGTAACTCAGTGGTTAAGTGCCCCTAAATTCAATCCCTGGTACCAAAAGAAAGAAAGAAATGTTCTACATCTGGTTGGGATCTTGTACTTCAGTGTACCAAGATATTATCATGAGCAAAACCTATATGAAGGGTATGCAGGATTTCCTGTATATATGTTCTTGTCACAATATGAATCTATGACTATCTGACTATCTTAAAGCAACACAACTAATGTAATTTAAAAAGCAAATCATAGTCCATCAGTAGCTAAACTGGTTGGTATAGTTTCAGATAAACTGCAGCTCACTTAAGTTTGAAAACATCTTGTTCCAGTGATGAATATTGATTGATTTATCTTATTCCTTCAGGCTTATTTGAAAATTTGGCACATCTGAAACACTGGCATATGCTCTCTTTCATAATCAGCCATCTAGCTGCCTCTGGTCAATCTTGGGAATAAATAGAATTTCCACATTAGTTGTACCAAAAGAGTTGGTGGATAGTGGGGGCATATCTTTACTCTGGGGAAAACTGTTCTGTACCAGTCTCATGTATTCTTGACTCTTAAAACACGTGATTTTGTCTCCAAGGTTGTTTTGAGTACAAACATCAAAGCTAGTTTATTCAGATGCTTTCTATCTACCTGAAGGAAAGAGACAACAGTATCATTGTTCAGTAGCTCAGAGTTCATTACCAAAGTTCACTTTGTCACAGATAAAAAGAGTAAGTAGCTATTTATTCAAATAAAGACTACATAGTTACCTGAATATTTACAAAGTAGAATTATTTCATTAAATATTAAAGTACTTGCTAATAGAAGGATCATGAAGTACATTAAAATGCATGCTTCTTTTATTGATTGCTGCATAGTCGACTAATTTAAAAGCCCAGAAACCCAATGAATTAACCTAATAAGGTATTTCCTTCTTTCACAGTTTTGGAGACTGACAGTCTTCTAGGGCCGTTTGTGGAGTGAATGGATGGCCTAAAGTCAAGGCAATGTATTCTCTACTGAATATTTTCACTGTATTTAGAGACCATCATTTGTATTTGTGGAGTGAATGGATCCATGCAGAACAAGTTTTACCATAGGCCATCTCCGTGTTTGTTAGTCATAGCCTCCTGTGAAACAGTAGAAATATCACCTGAGTTTCCAGTTCACAGGAGACTAACACTAACTAGTTTCCAGTACACAGGAGACTAACCTCTAACTGTAGTAGCTGCCTGCTTTGGTAAACAAAAGTCCATGAACATCTCCTAATGACATCTATTTCTCTTCTATCATTAGATGGAATTGTCTGTAACACCAAAGAAAAGGCATGTATTTCATGTGTCTTTGTATTTACTGGGATTTGACTTGGTGAGAGACAATAGGCAAATTATTTTTAGTTTGCCTAGTAGGGGTGAAATAGAAAAAGGACTTAAACTACTTAAAAAACGCTTCCTATTCTTATAATTCTCTTAAGTTTGAAAACATCTTGTTCCAGTGATGAATATTGAACTACTTAAAAAACTTAAACATATTGTCCAACATATTCTTGCTCATTGAGATTAGAAAGAGGAGAGTTAAAACATGAGAATTTTCTTTTTTATAGAACATTGGTTAATCTTTTTATCTCCAACAAAAAAAAATCTATGTAGTCATTACAATAAAAATAACAAATTCTGGTAAAATGATACCAAAAAGTATAAAATGCATCATCAACTAACAGTAGAAATATCACCTGAGTTTCCAGTACACAGGAGATATTTTCCAATTACTTTCATCTTCACATAAAACATTTTGTTAATTTAAAATTAGAATTTAAGCATGAAGGACATTATTTCCTCCAGGCTTCCTAACCAAATTAGTATGTGCAATTTCAGTCTTCTTTCACCTTCTAATCTTTGAAAATCTAATCAGGCAAATGTTTTTGTTCCAATATTATATTGTTATATCAAAGATACCTTATTACCAGTTTTCCTACTTTCCTGAGTTCAATGACTTTTATATTAAACTTTAGCAAAATATTACTTGCATGAGTAATTTTTACTTTCTATTATCCCTAAAGTATAACTACTATCTGTTTAGTATTATAAAATGTTATGAGGTATCCTTTCCTAAAATAACATTCAAGTATATTAATTACAAATTGATTCATTATGGAAAACTCAATTTACAGTATCTCATCCAGATTTCAGAATTCTCATGAGAAAGTACTTATTTCTTCAGCATATTTCTTGAAAGGATTTATATTAAAGTTAGGAGATGAAAATTAATAATTCAGTAAGGAACATCCATGGATCACAAGAAATAATTTCAAAATATAATCTTGTAAACTAATTATTTATAGAAGATTTTTATCTTAGGGGATTCTAGAAGGTTTATGAAAATTATCTGTCTACACTTCGAAAATCAACAAATGTCATTTAAATCTTTGTTTTTAGCCTAAATGTTTCTATGTAATCACCAACGATTTTATAAATATATACAAATTATTAATTTCAAAAAGTATAAAGAGAGATTTCTGATAAATAAATTTATAATAAATGACTTTTTAGATATCAGTAAACTCATCTTAACATTGGTGGATAAATTGGCTTTGTTACTATTTTTTTAAAGCTATAGGACCAAATAATAATTAAATCCATCATCTCTGAACCTCAGGAAAAATAAAATGTATATGGTACTGATTTAGGATCCTTTGTGATTCTACCTATCAAAGTTCTTATAACCCAGGGTGATTATTGAGGTGTCTATTAAAATCTGCACACCATAGGGCATTGATATACCTGGAAATTGACTAATTTTAATGATGTACCTTACACTTATTTTTAAATTCATTATAAAGACATCTTCATGCAATGAATATCATGGAATATAAAAAATACTTTCTTTTTTAGAAAAGTTGTGTTTCTCTTATGTAGCTTCCACAATTTAATTCATTCCCATGGTTTCTTTTTTGATGATTCTCTCCATATGATCATTCACAAACACATTTTTTTCCTATCTTTTATCATGAACATGTTAAAAAGTATCTTATATATTCTTCTTATTGGTACTACATTGCTGTGTCTTCTCTATCTTTTTAAAATATCATCCATCATGGCCAACCCATTTCTTTTTTCATAATAGGACAAGATTCTTATTCTTGTATCCATAATCATTCTCCCTAAAGTATTCACATCACTTTAACTCTGGAAATTTCTTCATGTTACCAATAGGAAGAGGATTCTCAAAGTGATTGTTAAGGACTACTGCTTTGAATGATAAGAGACTATGAGGAAGTTTAGATGAATATGGATATAATTATATTAGTTTCCTATCGCTGTCCTAATAAATTAACAATTCTTGGTGGCTGGACAACCTAAATTGAATATTTTAAAGTTCTGAAGATTAGAATTTTGACACAGTTCACACAGACCTAAAATCAAGCTGTTGGCAAGATTGCATTACTTCCTAGAATCACTAGTAGGGAATCTCCTTTTCTTTCTCAGGCTTTAAAATCCATCTCAAAACCATGAGATACTATCTCACCCCAGTTAGAAAAGACATAAAAAACACACAGGCAAGCATGCATGTGTGGTGTGCGTACGTGCACACACACACACCCCATAATCAAATGCTGGCAACAATCTGAAGGAAAAAGAATTTTTATATACTGTTGATGGGAATGGAAATTAATAGTCATATGGAGAAATAAAAAAACCTGAAAATAAAACTACTACATGATCCATCTGTCCCACTTCTGAGTATGTATCTAAAGAAAATTAAGTCAGCATTTCAAAGATATACCTGCAAACCACTGTTTATTATGAGATTATTCACAATAGATACAATATGTAATGCTCTCAGTGCCCATCAAGGAATGAATGGGTAAAACAATGTAGTGTGTGTTTGTCAATGTAATACTTGCAGCAAAATAGATGGAACTGGTAGACTCCATGTTTTGTAAAATAAGTCAGTGAAAAACAAGAGCCACATGTTCTCCCTCATATGTGGAAGCTAAAAATGTCAATGTGAAATTAAAATAATAATTGGAATTGGGAAAGACCTAGGAACTCTGGATAAAGAAAAGTCAAATTTCTTTTTTTTTTTTTTTTTTTTTGGAACTAGGGGTCCAACCCAGGGCTTTGCAAATGCAAGACAGATGTTTTGCCACAGAGCTACATCCAAGCACAAGAAATAGGCTTCCATGTAATATGTGTGTACTGATGAAATTTCATTAGTACACGCATATTACATCGAGGCCCATTAATATGTACTATTAACACATATTGATAAAAAAGCACCATCCACATAGTTTGGTTTGTCATCTCCTTCTCCCCTTCTTTAAGGCAGCAAAAGTGCTTTTAGACTCTGCCTGGGTAAGATCTGTACTTGTAGGAATACAAATGTGATCAAATTTGGCCCACCTCGGTAGTCTAGCACAATCTTTCTTCTCAAGGCCTAACTCCTGAGTCACATTTCCAGAGTCCCTTTTGCTGTGGAAGGTTGCATAGTAGTTCATGGGTCTCAGGAATAAACACATACACATTGGAAGTTGTCATTTTGCTTATCAGAATCACAATACATTTCCACTAATGAATTAGGAATGCAAGCTACAAATGTAGATGTGAATTTATTTTCTCCTCATATTTCCCTAAAATTTTCTCCATATATTTCCATCAAATCTCACACAATGCCCTCTTTCTTTTCCTGGTTTTTTGTTTGTTTTAACCAATGCATCCTTTCCTAAAGATTTGCTCCTCTGTATCAACAGCTGTCTATGAGATTCTTCTCTTACTCTAAGAATTATTTTTCAAGAGATTCCACGTATGTGGCCCTCAAACCTCCTCCTTTCTGCTAGAGAAAACACAATGGTACTTTCCCTCGATGCTTTTATGATACATTTCATTTCTCAAAATGCTTTTGAGGTAGAAAAAAATATATATATCATACATGTCGACACCTCCTTATTTTTAACTTGAGCCCATGCTGAAATGCATTATTGGCTAAATTAGTTAGTAATTTAAACTTTTTTCCCCAAAAATTTTGGCAGAACTTCCTTTTCAGCTTTAGTATCTAGTATCTTTTTATCATGAGATAAAAAGCACATGGCCAATAGGTGTTACCAGCTGTTTGAACAAGGGGCAGTTACTTAAATTGAATCAATTCATGATTCCATGATGCCTGATTTCTTACATTAATTATTAATTTTCAGGAAAAGATGAATGTATAAAATATTTATGATTGCATTATTAGAAAATGTAACCAAATACTTATTGAAAATTATAATTCCAACTATAGTTTAATGTCTATCTAATAGATAAAACATTTTATCTTGTATTTGTACTTCCCAATTTTTTCTTCTTCTATATAGACTATATTTATAGAAATGCTATAAGCTCTAAACTATGATTATTAATATTAGGAAGATTTTTTAATGCAATTTCTTATTGTTAAATGAAAGAAACTGTTTCATTGACTGATTTATCATCTCCTTATCAAAGGAAGACTTTTATGTATGGGAATCATAGTGTATAAAAATGAACTAAAAAAAAAAAAACAGGAAAGGAACAACACTCAGTTTTATGAACAGAGGCTTAATTTTCCAGGAAATGTTACGATTAGGAAGTCTGACTCCAACTGGGCATGGTGGTGCATACCTATAATCCCAGTGGCTTTGGAGGCTGAGGCAGGAGGATCATGAGTTCAAAACCAGCCTCAGGAACGGTGAGGTGCTAAGCAACTCAGTGAGACCCTGTCTCTAAATAAAATACAAAATAGGACTGGGGATGTGGTTCAGTGATCCAGTGTCCCTGAGTTCAATCCCTGGTACACCCCTCCCCCCCCAAAATAGGAAGTCTGATTCCATCCATGCATGTATAATATGTCAAAATATACTCTTAAAAAAAAAAAAAGCTCTGGGAAAGATTTGCTTTCTATTAATAGAGACAATGGTTGTGAGATTGAACAAAAAAGAAGTCTAAAATTTCTCATAATATTAAGCATCTATTGGATACTGATGTATGGTAAGTGAATTCCATATTAAGCAATATATATCTATTATCTTTTTAAAACTTAAAAACAAGACTGATTGAAATATTGCTGATGATATTTCACATAAGAAAGGACCAGAGACATTAATATTCAGATGGATGAATTAACAACCTTGGGGCTACACAGGCATTGAATGACTGTGCTAAGATTTAAATCAGATATTATTTCTAAGCTAATGCCTCCTTTGTCAACTCCACTTCACTAAGAGATCTGAGATGAAATGATGTGTTTATGTTAAGGGATGTGGGCATTTCAGCCGATGGAAAGCTAGACAAAAAATTGGATACATTGATCAATATATTATTCTTCATAGCAATTTGTTTCTCATGGCAGGGAAAAATCATTAAATTCTTGTAACCTTTTGCTAAAAGCCAAGATGATAGCAAGAAACTGCCCTGTTTAATTGTAGTGTGCTTCACTTAAAAATAGGTGCTCATTGTTTCTCAGAAGGCAGTCAAAGACACTTCCTTAACTATCCTAAACAAAATACAATAATCATAAGATGAGACTCAAAATACATGAGGGGGAAAAAAAACCCTTAGGTTGCTAATAATCAATTCACAAAGGATTGTAGCTTTACTATTGAACACATATATCATATTTTATTTTTGATTTAGTACTCATTCCTACCATGAACTATAATATAAATTGACACTCCATTTGTGGGGGACTTTGCAATAATTAAAATTCTAGAGAAGAGTATTTAAATTTAAATTCTAGCTCCAACCCACAGAGATTCATAATCCAGATGCCTGTGTTCACAGCTTCATGTGTTCAATTTATTTTACATTAATAAAAATGACACATTGAGTAAAGTTAACACTTTAACCATCATAATATTTGTCATAAAATATTCCTAACTTTATAATTGCTAATTTTCAAATTTTTACCCTGTTTAGAACATAATGCCACTCTTTAAATTAATTTGAAAATTTCTGAAATTTCAGATAAAACAAAATTATTATGATTCAAACGTTCCCCAAGATTTGATCTTGGGTTACCTCTCTGACCTGATTTTTTTTGGAGTGGGGGGGTCTCTAATTCAGCCATCTCGGTTTTTAACTAATCACAGTGACTTTTCATAAACATTCCTGCCTCAGAGTCTTTGTGCATTTAATTTCTCTGATTAGAAAATTCCTTATGTAACTATGTAACTCTTTCATATATGTAACTATGTAACTCTTTCATAACATATAGTTCCCAACTTCAATATAACTTTTTCTCACAAAATGATTATTTGTATGTTACTCATTCACATTACAATTATGTTTGTATTATACTTAATATGAGTCAGATACTTTCAATAGGGTAGAGATAACACCAATGAATAAAATTTTCCAAAATACTTCATCTATAGTTTGGTGTTTCAGAGCAGCTCTGGTGTTATGGAAATGATGGACTAATTCTGTTTTCATTTATATTTTGATGAGATTCTTCCAAGTGATTAGATATTAGACATATTTACTAAGCATGATTTACTCAGTGAAAGTTGTTCTTTTTAATTTACTATGTCTTCCAAAGCACAGATCATATGATCTTGATCTTGAAAGAGTGTTATGATTAATTTTATAATTACTGAGAACTGGAGAAAATAGTGAGAGCTCTAGAATCCTCATCTTCCCCCCAGCCACAACTGCGCAATTCAAGTTTCCAAACACACACTATATAAACTTACATTCAGTGAATTTCCTGCTGCCAGTGTTCTTAATTATCAATCTTTATAATAGTGTTATGCTTTATTCTTAATAACTTTAATTATGATTGCATTTATGAATTACTATTAAAATCAATAATAAAATATAGTTCATAGTTCCAGGGAGCAATTATTACTTTTTATGACTCTCTGTCTAAACCACTTATATATCATACTTGTGAAACTCCAGGGATAACTAGTTCTGAAAACTTATGGGCAATTTTATCTGTCCCGAAGTGTTTGCTTCATGTATGTGAAATGTGTGTGTACAGTGTTTATGGGTTTGGTGAAAGCAGAGGTGAGATTGCTATTTCTGTGTGCTTTGCCTGTGCCTGACTTAACCCTGTAAAGATACAAGGCAGTGCTCCAGGAGCAAGGAAGAACATACTCAAGGGCATGAAGACATTATCACATTAGCTACTCAACATAAAACCTGCCTTATGATGTATGTCACTGAATGATAAGTGGTAACTGTAAACAAAAGACAAATAAAATTTGTAGATCTGTCAAAGCTACCATAAGGAAGAAAAAAAGTTTCTCCTTGGAAAAAAAATTCCACAGGTGGATATTTTAATTCCAGGGTTTAATTCTTACTTCTTACAAAACCAGGAGCCATTACACAGGAACAGTCTCAACTTCCTGCCAACAACAAAAAGATTTACTAAGTCATTATGGTAGTTTCATTTTCTAAAATAAGACATATCCCGACATGTGCCCGAGTTAATCCTTTTCTAGGACTCCAAATTCAATATTCTCATACCTCCTCGGAGATCTTATTCCCATCATTATTTTGTTCTATAACATTCCTATCAACTACTGAGTCATTTATATTTCATATTCACTTATTAAGCAAAGATGAACCAAACAGATAGATGGTAGAGATCTCTTGACAACATATATGGGAAGAAAATGCAAATGGACTTCTTGGAATGTGTGAAATGAAAATATCTATGTATTCTCTTCTGATGAAGACATAAATTCTTAACAAACCTCAAGAGGCAGAACTTATACCATCTAAATAGAAAATTCTATCCAAAATTAAAGTAGGAAGATAATTGATTTAAAAAAAAAAGGTTTTCTAAATTATTTAGGGCAAATCCCTGATTATATCCTTCTTAGAACATATGAGCCAAAATGATTTGTATAAGTATCCCCCAAAGGTTCATGCTTCAAAAATTTGGTCCCCAAAGTTTACTATTAATAGGTGTCTGAGCCTTTAGAAAGCAGGGACTAGTGGGAAGTCCTGAGGGTGTTCCCTAGAAGGGGATTACAGGATTCCCATCCTTTCCTCTTCCTTTCTTTCTTTGTTCCCTAGCTCAGAAGATGATGAGTTTTGCTCCTCATTGGCTTCATGTTTGAGCCAATAAACTAGAGATTAGTATCTCTAAATCTGTGAGCAAAAAAAAAAAAAAATGCTTTCTCTTTATAAGTTGATTATGTTAGGTGTTTCGTTGCAATGATTGAAAGTTGACTAACACAAACCCTTTTCAGTATTAAATATCATATGAAAAGGTAAATGTGGAGTAAACTTCAGAGCTATAAAATACTAAATAGGAAAGAAAGTATTAACTCATGGCTTGAAGATTAAGAAAAACAGAAAAGGTAAATTAAATGAAGAATGAATTAGATATGCTAATTAATTAAAACCAATAATAATAATAAAGGGTAGAATCATTTTAAAATCAAAATTTTTATAGATGTATCTAATAAAATATAAATGGGAGAGTACATGAATGCTTAGAATATGAATGAAAAACAAATACATAAAACATTATTTGGAATACAAAACAATAGAAAATAGAAGACTGGCAAAAATCTTTGTTAATATGTGAAATAAAGTTCTATTGTGTATTTCTGAGATACTAAGTTAAATGAAGATGAAATGGAAATTTAAATAAACCAACACTCATGAAATACATTTCCACATTTTCCAGAGAACTATATTCAAAAACAGCAGAGAGCCCATATGGTTTCTAAAAAGGCTATTTGTAAAGTTCTATTTGTGATTATTCTGAACTTTCAGTCGTGACAAAAAAAATGCAAAGCTGGTTTGAGCTCGAGTGTGAGGAAATTTTTCAGAGCAGATGGTTCTCCTTTAGGAAATGAAACCAAAGTCCAAGATTGAAATCCTGAGTAAGTATTCTCAGGATATGTCTCACAGACTAGCAAAACTTCATAAATGTCAAAAGGCCAGGCAAGAGAAACTTGCATATAGCAGACTCATCTTCCTCAATAAGAATGTGAGTCAAAATTATTTTAAATCCCTTCATTTCTATCGTCACTTTTGGAGAAAATAAGAGAGAGAAATAAAGTTGCAAAAGTTCTGAAATTTTAATAGTTACAACAGTTTTAGATCCTTGTTATTTCTATGGTATTAGTAATTTGACATTAAAAAAATCAGTCTTACTTGAAGAAATGGAAACATAGCTTACCCAACAAAAACTAATTAGGAGGCTGGGGATGTGGCTCAAGGGGTAGTACGCTTGCCTGGCATGTGCGGGGCGCTGGGTTCAATCCTCAGCACCACATAAAAATAAAATAAAGATGTTGTGTCCATCGAAAACAGAAAAATAAATATTAAAAAATTCTCTCTCTCTCTCTCCAAAAAAAAAACTAATTAGAAAGTATAGGCAATAAGGTTTAGGATGGTGATGATGAATATATATATTCATATACAATATAAACATTTATTCTATAAGATATGTTGCTTTTATGTATATATTCACATTAATAAATTTTGTATATATGCACACACGTTTTTTGCTATAATAATCACAAAATATTTACCTTCTTAAAACTTTTATGTGTTGTTAATTCTCTACTTGTTCTTTCTAATAGATCTTTAGGACTTTTTCAGTTTGCTTGATTAAAACTCTGTCTCCATTCAACAGTTCATTTCCTTATCCCCCACCTACTGGCAACTGACATTCTATTTTTGGCCTCTATGAGTCTGATTACTTTACCCTCTAGAAGGAGAACCCTGCAGTGCTTCTTCTTTTGTCATTGGCTTAACTCAGCATGATCCCCCATGTTGTATCATTAAGCAGGATATCTTTCTATTTAAAGGTTAAATAATCATTGTACTTGTATTCCACGTTTTCTCATAAAGGTATTTTGATCCATATATTATATTGTTCTTAAGCATGTGTCTTTCTAGATAAATAAGTGCTGAGACTCCCTTTTCTGATGTCTTACTAATTTTACTCCTTTAGCAATATTTAGATTAATACTAAAAAATTTAATATTTTGTGTTAAATTTATTACCTGCTATTTAGGAAAAAGGAGTTTCTGTGGGTACAAAAAAGAATAGAAGCAGATTCTTATATTTGATCATTTCCAGACCACTACCTTGGTTCTGCCATGATTTTTCAAGTGCACTCTGGTTTAGCAGAATGGAGGTGTCAGTGGAGTTTATTCTCCCCAAGACCCTGAACATCTTTGTCTTTGATTAGGAAATATCACTGTAAATGTAACCAAACTTACACTTCTTGTTTTACACCCAGTGATAGATGATTTGTGAGACTCCTTGCATGTTCTTTGAGGAGTAAAGAAGATTTAGAAGATGTAATAAGCACCAAAACTGCCTTTCAAATTTGAAACCATACTAGACAGTTGAATTTTTAGCTTGATATGTGTTATTTTGATTGAACTATATAACAAACATATATTAGGTCTTTATACCTAAAGAAGCTTTTAGAAGACTTAGTTCTGCAAGTTAAATTAATTTTTAAAATAAAATATGTCTAGTTAGTAGTAAGACTAGATGTGACTAATTTTATATTTAATATACTAGACTTCACATAATAGAGAAAAGGATCCTATAAAAAACAGTCATGAAAAAATGGAATTGCTACAGAGCAAAGAGTAGATGTTTGGAGGTCATATTACCTAGATTTGGATCCTACTTACCTCACTGTGAGACTTAATTATTTTAACTGTTTTTAGAATCAGTTTCTACACATGTAAAAAGAATAATGTTTACTTTGTATTATTCTGAGAACTAAAATAATATTAAACTTTGTAAAGCATCAGGTAGAATGCTCTGTCCAATAAATATTAGCCATTACAATAACAAAAATACATTTCCATGAACTCATTGTTCAAGGCTAAATCAATTATAGATAGGAAGTTTTTTCTCAGAGCCTGTGAAATGTGGTTCAGGAAAATAAAAAGGTCTTTCTGTAGTGTATAAAAACAATCAGCGTCTTATTAGAGAAAGAAATTTCAAATGTTTTATGAATGTGGTTAAAAAAGTAACCTCAGTGTTTTCTAACATTTTTTTGTAAATTATAATGATGCTATTGATAGAAAGTACCATTGGAAACTAGAAAATACTTTAAAAATCTCTAAATCCTAAGCTCATATTGCCTTAATTATTTATAGCTGTTTCTTAAATAGAAGGATATCCCTAGAAACTTCATGACTGGGAGACGTATTTTCTAGTGCTCATGAAATCGGCATATTTTCAACTGTGCATTGTTATGTTACACTAAAATAGAATATCAATAAAGGATCATCAGGGTATCAGTTGTATTGATAAGCAGCATGAGGTAATTTCAGTATTGGTATTTGTACTTACATTTCAGATTGGATTGAAACCGAGTAGTGCTATTTCCTCATAGACTAATAAAAATTGAGAAAGATTTCATGTAGCAACTGTATATTTAGGTTAATTGAAGATGAAGTAATATATAGGAACACTGTAAATCACTATTGATGAATCAGAGAAAAATCGTCAGAGAACTGAATAACCTTGAACTGGAATACCAAACACAATAGAGCCTGAGTATCAGGAGTTAGGACTTGAAAGGAATGCATGAAGTATTCCTAAAGTACCTCATTGCACTCCTATTAGGCAGCACTTCAACAAAATGGGAGAGTGAGTTCTACTGAACTATTTTTAGTGATTTAAAATGCAAAGGCTTATAGTCTTATTTGTATTTTGAGCTGTTTAAAAGTTGAGATTATAATGGGAAGGAATTTACACCCCTATATCCATGTAATACTGAAATAAAAAATAATTCAAGGAGATATTTTTATTCTCTTCCCTAAAAATGTTTGCAACTTATACAAGTCAATAAAATACTGATGGAACACATGTTTCTAAGGTTATGGTTCAGTTTCTAAGGAGCCCACCGAGGTTTTTATTTGGTAAATACCAGGATTTATTTTTGGAAGGCAAAATAGGCTAACAGGCAATACTATTAAGATGTAACATTGTTAACAAAAGAGGAATTTTAGAACATGCTCCTTTTACCACAGGGTGTGAGATGAACAATGTCAATTCATATTAATCAATACTAACAAAGAATGTTTTACTAGAGATTTTTCTACATAGAAGTTAACAACTCATACGTGGAGAGACTAAAAGCTAGACAAAGCACGAGTGTACCCTGTAGTCCTAGGATTCTGTCATCTTCTTGAGACAATAATTTAGAAAAATGCACAGTTTCTGTATTTACAGTGCCATCTGCTTTCTACCACTGTAAAAATTTCTGTGTACTGACCAGGCTGTGTCTTAGAAGGTATGAGTTGCTTCACTGTCTGGCTCCTAACTTCCTTCCTGGTTTTGTCTATGACTCTTGCTGGGAGCCACAAGGCCTGTTTGCACTGCTCCCTGCTGAAAGCATGTGCTTTAAGTGCACATCACTGAAGATGCTGCTCCCTTTGCCAAAAAATCCATCCTGCCCTCACTGTATTCCCTATGGACCCTTACTCTTCCTCCATAGTTCTGCTCCTCCTGAAGCCCTTCTTAAAGCTGATGAGACTTGTCCCACACCTTAAGTACTCATCAAAATAGCTCACTTTTGCCTCTGGATTCAAATCACATTACATATGATGCTCTATTTCCATTATTCCACATATGATGTCTGAATCCATAACTTCAGTCCTAAATAGCTGTATGGCAAGAAGCATGTCTTAATCAACTTTGTTTCTCTAGAATCCTGCTAGATTATCATCTAATAGGCCCTAAATAAATCAATGCAAATAGTTAAGTACAACTCCTGGGAAATCACTAATAATCAAGTCATCAAGAGAGAAGACAAATTGTAGATTTCTTGTTTTCACAAAAGGAAGCAATGTTTGATCAGCAAATGTCAATTCATAAGTGGGGCACATGCCAAGGGAACTGAATTTTATCTTAAAATTGAGAACAGCAAAAGCCAAAATACAAAAGAAGTTTTAACTTGAATTTTTGTCTATGGTGTTGAATAATTGATACAGGCATTTGTATCAAATATGATTAACTCAAATATGATTTAAGTCAAATATGATTTCTTTCAGCTAAAATGTTTTCATGAAACATTTTAAATAATGTATATTTTAAAAAATAAAATACAATAAAGTCTAATGTTAACTCTGAAGCAAGTTTTCATATATACACATGTGTCAAGAAACACATTTAAAAGAATATATTATCTAAGAGAATTTCATAAAAATAAAAGAGAAACCAGCAGAGTAGAAGAAAGGGATGGGGAGAAGGAGAAAAGGAAAAGGGGAAATTCTGGGAACACTATTGACCAAATTATATTGTTATATTGTGTGCATGTGTGAATATATAACAATGTATCTATTAGGTACAATTCTAATACACCAGTAATATGGGAAAATATACCATCTAAGTGTTTGGTAATCATTTAATTTATTCCAGTCTACACTTTTCTCCATGGTAAGAAAATTCAAGCAAAATTCCTGTTTGTGAAACAATTTATCAAACAATCTAAAAAATACATATAATAATTACAAAAAAATGAATTGTTACAGAAAAAGATGTCTAGCTTTATGAGAACACATGTTGTGTGCTAATGAGGCAGAGTGGTGTCTCGGAAAGTTTTACTGAGCAATGTAACATAATCTGCGATCTAAATATTGAATTTGTCTCCTCTCAGTAGTCTATAAAAGTGCTGAAGATATTCTGTTAAATAAAATAAATATATATCACATCATCTCCCTTGGATACACAAAATCCTCCAACACTAAGCAAATGGGAAACCAATAGAGGGTTTTGTACATGGGCAGAATTAAACTGATTTGGTCTAGATTATTTGATATTTGTGAAAAATTAGTCATAGAACTTGATTTGCAAAGCAACTTATATTTCAGTAATATGAATAGTGGTAAGGAAAGTCATGCTTTGAGTCCAAATATATGAAACCGAGAAGAGGGAAGAACACTCATGTTCTTATTTGGCTTTCTAGCAACAAATTTAAAAAGTTGTCATTCTTTTCAAAAGACATTTATGTTATAGTTGACCAAATAAAGATTTGCACTGTTTTTATGAAAGTATCTTCAAACATTAATCCAACTATTAAAATAATTGATGATTACTCTGTTTATAAAAGTATTTACAATAGGTTTTCTTTATTTGAAGGTTCATGTCACATATTTCATATGATGCTTATGGATTTGTACTTAATTTTTTATCAGAAATATTTTCTGGAAAGAAAGGACTATTTTTATTTTGGATGTGGCAAGTTTGAAATTCAGTTTAGCCTACACTAATTTTGATGAGTAATTATTCAACACATATAAATTTATGCAATTTCTATTATACATGACAATACTGCAGTGTACTGGAGTGTTGTATTTGGATGTGAAAACAGACTGATTTGTGAGAACAAAGTGACACAAAAATACAGTCAAGTTCAAAACCTGGGGGCTTCAAGTTAGAAATACAAAATACTATGGAGCCTAAATTTTTTTTCATGCATATACATTTTTATGTGTTAAGCCTATAATCTGAGTAGCAGGCATAGTTTTGCTTCATAGTTTTACTTGTTCATTATGCAACTTTAGAAAATTACTTAGCCCCTGTGATCTGCAAAAAGAGAATAATAATATACACTCTGACAGGACTGTGGTTGGGAATACATAAACTGTTACAGGTAAAATACATGATGTAATGAGGCTTGAAGGACTGCATCTTAATCAAGAGACAGGTTATAAAATCAAAGGACAAGTTAATCAAAACTAAAATGTATATAAGTATTAGCTATCTACATATTTACACAGCCAATATATATTTGTGTATAAGTATGCTCATATTGCTAGATGTCAAAAGATATTTAGACCTTGATATCAGCTCCTTTGACAAGTGGACAGTAAAAATCCAAAAACATGTATCACACAAAAATTGTGAAAGATGTAGGGAAGTGAATCTTGATTTTCTAACAAGAAAGTACAGATGAAATACAAGGCTTTAGCTCTTCTGTTTTCAAGTTTAGATAATTTATGGCTTTCCTAATGCAGTTTTCTACCATTCTTTCACTTTCCTTCCTTCTGTTCATTCAGATTCTCATTACCATCTAGCTTAATGGGAATCCCCGGTTTTCCCACATCCCCCAGGTGGTCCTCCTGAGCATCTTTTTGCCCACTCAACTGAGCTACTCTTACTGTAGAAAACTTCCTTTATTCCCCCAATAATTATCCAATGTATCTGTGAATTCATTTCCACCAATTAGATTCAGAGGCAAGTAAGGTAGGGATCACTTTCTCTTCAGATATGCATGCACAGGTCAAAAAATAACAATTGCTTTTGAAATGTGAAGTTCTTTCTTTTTTTTCTTTTCTTTTTTTTTTTTTTTGCTTTTCTATATTTAGACAACAAATATAATTGAGATATTTTAATCTACTTCTTTAAATTTTTATGACCCATATGCCCAAGTTTTTGTTATGTAAAAATGGGTATTCAAGTCAGAATTTGCAGTGACTATGAACACTTAATGAGAATGATAAATATATTTACAGAAGAAGCACCAAGGATACAGACTTGTAGCCACATATGTATGCATAATGAGAATTTACGTCTTCCTATTCTCTCTTATTACTGTGAAATATGCTCATGTTAAAGTTTACAACTAAAGGAAAACAGATGGTGAAGACAAATATAAAATGGGATACCAAGATTCTTCTTAAAATTCCAGCAGAAAGATGCACTCCTTTTTTATTCACAAGATATCTATAATAGACAGAATAACTATATAAAACAATTAAACAAAAATGTTTTATCCTATTTGTGTCAATCCTAGTGATCTGTTTTTCACCAATCTTCTCTGGTTTTGTAAAACTATTAATAATGTCAGTTTATTAATCATTAATATTCTAACAATTAAACACCTTGCTATTATATTTACATGTTTGTTATTTATGCAAATTGTTTCTCTCCTTATATTACCCATAATGAGAAAAATAATACAAAATATGGATACCTTAGTACAACCACTTTAAACAGAAGCAAAAAGAAAAGGACAAAAAAAAGAAAGAAATAAAAACAGAAGAAATCTAGGCTGAGGAAGGGGGATCATGAGTTCAAAGCCAGTGTCAACACAAGCAAGGCACTAAGCAATTCAGTGAGACCTTGTCTCTAAATAAAATGCAAAAAAGGCTGGGGATGTGGCTCAGTAGTTGAGTGTCCCTGAGTTCAATGCCCAGTACCCCCCCCAAAAAAAAAAACAAACAAACAAAAAAAATCTTTCACTAACATCCCCTGAATATAATTCAGTAAACAGTTCTTATATTGGTTTTATTATGGGGATTGAAACTGAAATGTTTTCTGATTATGGCAATAGTTTGACCTCAAAGTAATTTAAAAAATGCTGAGTATCTTGCCCTCTCAGTTTTTAGTATATTCGTATCTATTGAAATAATTATTGAGAGCAAAAATAAATCAATTTGAATCTCAACAGAATCTAAAGGAGATGCCTTTCCGCACAAATTATTTATCAGCAGAGCTAAATATTTTCCAAAAGTGACAAATGTCTTTGATATAAAGTGGCAGTTAATTCTCTTCTCTCTTGCCTCTGTAAATTCCACAATGTTTCTTCAAACCTATGATGGAAAATCTGACTACTAAAGCCTCTGCACTTCATGAACAATAAAGGGAACGGTGACTTAACATTTTAATTTTAGAAAATACTGACTATCTGACAACTTGTATTTATTTGATCAGGTTGATGACTATGGAAGTGCCACATAATCAGTAACTTTCTTTCTTACAAGAGAAAACCCCCAGATGTTTACCTTTTAATGTTTTTTTTTTAAGTAGCTGTTTGTCCTAAAGAGTTTAATCAATGATTTTCTGAAGACTTAACTATAAATTTAATTGATAACAAAATTCTTGCAAACAAAAAATAAAAACAAAACTTGTGAAATTTGACTGCAAAAATATTTATGTATAATAGAGAAAAGATAGATTCAGGCTTTCCAAAGTAATTCTCTTATTTTGTTTCTATAGATAATTTATATTGGATTCAAAGCCTCCTGAATAAAAAGAAGAAGAAAAAAGGTGGGGCACAAGGAAGGAGACATTACAGAGACAATGCCTGGATATTAGCTGAAAAGTTCAAAGATAACTACTTTGTGCTATGGGGGGGGGGGGATTAAACCCCCCTAAGAGGTATAATAAAATTTTATTTTTAAAAATGGAATTCAACTAGAGCTTCTGCCATGAACAAAAGGTTTTTCTTACATGAACAAAAAATCAACAGTGAATGATTGATTCTTAATTCAATACCAGTGGTAGAAAATGATATATTTGATAACCACAATTTAAAAATTGGTAAAGTGAAGTATCTTTATAACCATCTATTTTATCCCCTTATTTGACAAACATGCTGTCCAATTAGACATGCTGTTTAATTTGGAAATACTGTCATAGTGTGTAAAAGCTGTTTGATGTGAATCATGGATCTTCCCAGCCTTATCACAAATGTGAGCTATTCAAATTCTTTTACCTCATTATTTGCAGTTGTGATTTAGAATCATAAAACCCCAAAATTTCCTATAAAATAAAAACTAAGAGGCAAGATAAGAATTATGCCAACTTAAGAAAGTAAAATGACCCTGAGGATCAGAAAAAAAAAGTTTTGAATAAATATATTAAATATCTTGTTATTATACATAGATCACTAGTCAGAGGCTTATTTTAGCAGTATTTATCTCATTTTTTCAGGGAACGGAGTATACAGTTATTTTATTTGGAATATTGTGGTTTTGTGAATTTTGCAGCAACAGTTCAAAAACTCATTATAATCCAGTTGACATCTTTATTTCTTTCTTGATGATTATCCAATGTAATGTGGTTAAGAGAACAGATTGAAAACTAGATCAGTCCGATGAAAATCTAACTCTGAGTTAGATGACTATGGGAAAACAATCTAATACCTGTACCAGCTATGGCTCCTCTGTAGAGAATTGGCATAAAGACAAACTAGGATCATAATTGTAAAGTGTTTAGAACAGTGTCTGACACACTTCCAACTTGGAGTCACTGACAGGAGAGAATATCTGGCTTGTGTGATATAATTTTTCCATTAAATGACAGATTCCTTTTACAGAGAAAACAAGACTAGATTTCTCAACCTTCACTTCTGAGGATCACACTTGAAAAAATACATTTTCCAAAATAATCCATGCAACACAACATGGCTTTTGGTGTAGTATGTTGGCATACAAATGGCCAACAGTTAGTTGAAAAAATGTTCACTGGCAGTAATCATCAGGTAAATGCAAATCAAAACAAAACTGATTTATCACCTGGTTCCAGTAAGAAGGGATAACATCAAATGACTAAAGAGAACAAGGGCTGGCAAGGATATGGAGAAAAGGGAATCCCTGAACACAGTTTTTTGGGAATGTAAATTTATTATGAAAAACAATATGGAGGTTCAACAATTTTTAAAAATAGAACTACCATAAGATCTAGCAACCCACTGCTAGGTATATACTCAAAGGAAGTGAAATCAATGTGTTGAAAAGACATTTGCCCTCCCATGTTTATTGCAGTAGTATTCACAATAGCCACGAAATGGAAAAAAAATAAAAAACAAAACAAAACAATACAAAAAACCCTAAGTGCCCTTCAAATAACGAACAGATAAAGAAAATATGGTACATGTACATAATGGAATACCATTTTGCCCTAAAAAGATTGAAGTCCTATCATTTGTGAGAATATGGATGGAAGTGGAGAGCTTTATGTTAAGCGGCATAAGTCAGGTATAGTAAGAGAAGTACTACATGATATCACTTATGTGGAATCTGAAAGTGAGGATCTCATAAAGGCTGAGTAGATGTGGTTACCAGAGAGCAAGTACAGTGGGATGGGCACAGGGAAATCTTGACCCTGCAGTCACAGTGAGAAAGAGCAAGAGGCTCTGGGCATCTATGGTGACTAGAGATAATGATTTATAATGTACATTTCAAAAAACTAGAAAAAAGCATTTGACATTTGTTCAATCTGATCTAAACATTATACAATGTATACAATTATAGAATATTATATGGTACCCTGTTAACATCTACAAACTTTAAGTTTTTGTGTAACCACCTGTTTAGAAAAGCTTCAATTCAACTGAAGCTTTCTTTTTCCAAGAGACTGCGTCTACCTTTTATAAACTTTATTATGGCAAACTTCAATAATAAACAAAATAATATAATGAACTCTTATGCATCCAACACTGAGCTTCAGCAGTTTCCAATTCATGGGAAATCTTAATTTTCTTCTCATTTCTTGCTTTCAGATATTTAAGGACAAGATAAAAATAAAAATAAAAACAGATTGTATGAATTAGAAAGTAATGAAAAAAACCCTAAACTGTGAATTAACTTAAAAGTAAGAGTTGCCCATGTGCATTTCTTTAATGTTGTACTCTTTTCATGCCAATTTAATAGATTTTTATTCAAAGATTCAATAATCAGAACTGGTAAAGTTATAGAGAAATAAATCCATCATTTGAATTGTGCTTCCAATAATTAAATTAGTCTGGGATTCTTGGATTTATTGACTAACAAAAGAAAATAAAGTGTATGACCTGAGCTTAAAATTTGGTGGGAATTTTAAATCCAATCACATTATTTTTCCAACTCGGTATATGTGATACAATGTCAATCACTATCATATTAAATAATTCCTTTTAAGATTGACATGAAATCATCCCCTTATCTGTTCATGGTTTTCTGTCTTCAGTCTCTTCCCTTTTCAATCCTTTTGAATATTCCATCTGTATCTGCCTCTTTTGTGTCATTGTGACATTGCTAATAATTTTGTTTCTTCCTCAAATATCTTTATTATTCATGTTAATAGCATCTGCTTATCAAGCAAAACTCAGCTAATAGGCTATCTCACTTGTCAGCAGGTCTGAAAAACCCTACTCCTATCATGCTAATTAAGTAGTCTGCTTTTGGGATTCTCCTTTTTACCCCATACACACTTGATGATTAGTCTGGTTAGAATTTTGAATAGGTGCTAATCTAGGTGCTAATTTAAAAAGGTGCAACATAATGGTCTTAAACTGTATGTTTATTTTTTGCGTTTTTCCTGTGTTGCAGGATCTATTTTCATCATGATTCATCATTAGGATAGCAAATATTGTGTGATAGTTCGATATTTATTTTCTTATTTCCAACAATGGACTTAATTGCTTCTTGGAGGCCCAAATTCATGTATTAATATCTCCTTATAATTAACACCTAAAACAAAGCTACTCATTTTTAAGGCATTTCTTCAGCTATCAAAACTAATCAGTATTTTTATCATAGCAGCCATATATATTAGCTTTATTGAATATCATCAAAATATTTAGTATTTCAAGTATTTCAAGGAATATTTACTTTCCATATAGCATTTAATTCATTTTTGTCTAGAAGCTCTACTATTATTTTTCAATTTTTTTTTTTTTTTTTTTTTTTTGGTGCTGGGGATTGAACCCAGGGCCTTGTGCATGTGAGGCAGGCACTCTATCAACTGAGCTATATTCCCAGCTCTATTTTTCAATATTGACATGATATTTCCTGCCAAAATATAAATAGAGTTTGGCAAATTCCATTGTCATAGGTACACATCCACTCTATCAATTTCTCCAGCAAGGTAGTTTTGATTTATTCATTAATCTTGTAAAGGGATATCTATGTGTGATTTTTAAAACTTTGTTTATGTTCTTGTTTTCATTTTAGAAAACTGTCCATATTAAAATAATAATTATATTCAAACAAACTAAAATTGCACAGAATATAATTTTGTTCTTGCCAGTACAACCATATGTTTGAATAAAATAAAGTTCTAACACTAAGAAATATAAATAAAAGTGAAAAAAAGAGCAGATTTTAGATGACTAAAAAAATAATAAAATCAGCCAATGTTTTTCCAGTCTTCAACCACTATTCCCAAAGAGATAGTTCTTACAATGTTAGTAACTTGACCATAAAGGACATAATTGGGTAGAGATGTAGTATTATAATGTCATTAACTCCCCCTCCCCCATCTTCAGATTTAGAACTGATTTTCATTGAGTTTCAAATTTCAATTGCTTCATTTATTTGAGTGGAAGAATATGGTTGAGTTAAAGTTAAAGCCCAAAGTCATTGCAGCAAATAGATCAGCAGAGATGTCTCTATTGTTTCTCAACTCAAGTCCTCCCTTCACATAGTTCAAGATGTTGAATTTGAAATTTTTTGCCATTTTTCTCTAAAAGCATGCTAGAAGCAGGAAGATTTTCTATCATTGATTTGATAGCAACATCTAATAATTTAATTACAATTGTTTTAATTATTTCATCATAACTTCAAGGCCAAGATTTGTTAAAACAGGAATAAAAAACATTTCCAGGTCATAACATACTGGCCAACAAAAAGTTATATTTGATTTATTGTCTTGTTTTTAACAAAAATATGTAAAGCATGAACCTTTGAAGATAAATTTTTTAATAGAAGAAAAGTCATATCAATAGAAAATTTCTTGCTATGCAAAAGAGTTCCTCATTTCCACTTTTTTCCTACAATAAATTTTAGAAATTCTAATCCAAATTTGTAAATTGTATTTTATACCTTTGTGCATAGTCTTCCTTTAAACAGTCGTAGTCTACATACCTGTAACTCAGTTCTAGAAAACTCATCATTTCTATGTAATTAAGATTTATAAAATAATAATGACTATGATCATGCATTCCATGGAAAATAATGGAACAGGAATGGGTAATGGAGAACTTGTAGCTGATGTCATGATCAAGAACAAGAGAAGACATTAGAACAATAGTGTTACAATGCTAATAAGGGATAGTTTTAACCAATAATTTTTATTTAACACTGAGATTTATTGTAAGTCCTTAAGGAAGTGTAATTAAAATGTGTCCACTAGTACGTAGCAATTTACTGATTTAGTTTTCTACATCCTTTTTCTCTTCATTATAAACACTGAAGATGGTACTTAAAAGTTAGACATATTTCCCACAGGTAAAGGCTGTCAGTCTTGTCCTTTATTGTGAACATGTTGCCATCACTATCTGTCTTTTAATAGTTAATCCAATCAACTTACCTTGGATGAATACATCATTGGAGAAATCACAAATCTTCAACTCTTTCCAAAGTAAATCTATTTATTTACCACTTCAATAAATATCTTTAACTTCTCTGTATACAAAAACACATAGCTATACTAGTTGCTTTCATGCATGCAACTAATTTTGATTATTTCTATGTGTATATCAGGCATCAGTAGAAAAAAGTGAAAAATACATGTAAAACATTCTTTGCTTATTGGATTTTACAATATTTTGATGATAGACACCAAAAATAAATATATGGTTACAGACTGATGAAATTGCCATGTACGTGCATATTATAGAAAGAATGTTTAATATATGAATTGGATCTAGAGAAAGGAAAACATTCTAAGAGGAAAAAAAAATCCTAAAAGAAATATAAAGTTCCTAAAGAATGTTAAACCTATGAGGGTAAATAAAGATTCATATTTTTTACACTGAGTTTTCTGACCTGGCTACAGTAATGTGCACATTATGAGCACTTCCTTAACATTTATTACGAAGACTATGAATGAGAAGAGGAAGCTGGACTCAGCATCTGAAGGATCACTAGGAAAAGGGAAACCGAATTTCACACACACTATGTGAATAGTGTGTGGCATTATGGATGCTGACACTTAGCAATGGATATCGAGTGATAATTCAGTGTGAATGACTATAGAGAGTACAGGACTTGAACGAGAAGGCATGGAAAGGGTTTGAAGAGGATGCAGGGCTGTCCATATTCAGGTGTATATACTCAAGTCAATGGGAAACCACCAAATTATTTAAATATAACTAAAACTGCCTTAATTATAGCTAAAGTATACCCGTTAGTAGTTCAATTGTACAAAAGAAAGATAACACTGGTACATCTAGACTAGCTATGAAAGGCTCCATCCTACCACTCCCCTCCCAAATACGTCTCCACCCTAACCCCCTGAACCTATGGATTAAATTACAAAACAAAATGAACTTTGCACATATAATTAAGTTAATAAATATGGAATGGGGGAAATCATCCTGAATTGTGTGGGTGGGCCCAAGGTAATCACAAAGAGGAAGGATCAGAATCAGAGAGAAGAAGATAGGAAGATATTGCCTTGGTAACTTTGAAGGTGGGGGATGACGCCATGTGTCAGGGAATGTAGGTGGCCTCTAGAATCTAAAATTATAGGTGAGGATGGTAAGAAGTACAAGTATTCAAGGGAGACTTCTGAAATTAATAAAGACATGTTGCACATAGATTCGGTACAGCAGATAAGAGGAGGTGGATTATCAAGAATGATTTCTGGGGAACTCAGGGGTGTAGACCTTTCACTGGGGTTTTTTGAACAACAGAAATGGACCAGATTTGGAACAGGATGATCTAAATCCTTTTGAACCTACTGATAAGTCACTTTAGATATTCAAAAGAAATGCAAAGTAGGCCACTGAGATTATGCTTCTGAATCTCAAGGAAGAGCTTCAGATCTTATGGGAATAGAAAAATAATGACAGGCTTCAGTGAGAGTGAAATCATTGAGTTCTGAGTAAGAGCAGTCTGAAATGAAACCTGTGGCTGAATCCACACTGCAATGCAGTGAGGAAGAGCTTAAAACTGAGGCTATGGAAAGGCATATCATGGTAAAGTAGTGAAATAGAAGAGAGAATTCCAGAAGGTTATAAAGTCAAGAGAAGTTCAGGCAGTTTTTAACTTTAAAAAAATATCAGACAGCATGCAAACGTTTTTAAGAAAAGGCTTTCAAGGAAATGTTAAATGTAAAAAAAAAAAAAACAAACAAAAACAAACAAACAAAAAAGCACAATTGACTTTTTGCAAGTTTCCTAAAAAGTGAGAATGGATAGGAACAAAAATCACATGGTTCAATTATCCATAAATAAAATAACAACCAGCTTATTTACCATATCGAAATAGGAGAGGCCAGGGAAAATACTATTATGGACAGAAATTAGAAAAAAATTTGGTAGCAAGAGAGTCCAAGATTAATGAAAGATGTATGTACACGTGTATGTATATAGATAAATTGATCAATATGTTTATTAGCAGAGAGACAAGGAGATGGAGAGTAAGGAGACCAGAGGTTATTCATATACTAAGAGTGAGCCTGAGTAGATTGAGTATTAAAAGAATAAAATGAGAGTAGATTTTGAGTTACAGAATTTTATATTGTGTATCTCTGTATCCTTTAGTATCTTCCAAAGTGCCTGATAAAGGACACACAATAAATGTTGACTTGTTTCCCCTTTACTTCTCTATTTTTTTATATAATTATTTTTTAATAACACTGTTCTTTAATTAAGTTTTTGAAATTTCCACTAAAAATGATTCATCAAGCCCAACTTAAGTCAATATTTCCCCAATAGTGATATGAACCATCATCCTCTCACGTTCATTAACGTGAGTCCACAGCCCAGATGCTTCTTTCTCCACATACTATGCACAAGAGAAAGAGATGAGTAACAGGAAAAAATCAAGAGGGGGAAATGAATTTGCTTCACATTAGATATAAAGCACAGAAAGGTCAAAAATGTGCAATACTAGTACCAATGAAATGACAGAAAAAATGTAGCAATGATTGGTGGAGACAGAATATACAGGAGAATATGTAGGCAAATAAATACCGATAAAGTACAATGATAAAAATGGAGAAAAGAGACTACAGAACACGCCCTCCATCTCCATTTTCTCATAGTTACAACACATTTAGAGCATTAAGGTGAAAGAGATGAATATAGATGAAAATAAAGTAAAATTGCTATATACAAAGATCTCTTTTATAATAAGTATTATTATAATTTTCAGAAAAAGATAAAAAGATTGACAAAAGTGACTACAGAGAAATTTCACACTTGGAACATTTAAGGTCTTCATTGTCTGTAGTTAATTTTAACCGGATATATTAAAATTTAAGTGGTGGGCTGGGGAACGTAGCTTAGTGGCAAAACAATCGCCTAGCATGCCTGACTTCAGTCTCTAATACCAAACACACACACAAAAAATAAAATGAAATAAAATAATAAAAAAAATAAATTAGTAAAATTTAAGTGACATTTATCACTATTTAACATTTTTACATGAATTTATTATAACTGTCATTCTGTATGGCCACTAAATCTACACTCATGTTCTTTATTTAAAAGAATAGGAAAAGACACAACACATCAGTATATAATGTGCTTTAAAAATATGCAGGCTAGGTCAACATGTTCCATATTTATAGGTCTAGCTATACTTGATTATATTGCATTCAGTTTCTTGGAAGAGAGCAAGGTAATTGATTATGTTATTGTTTAAATGAAATGCCACTGAAAATAATAATTTAAAAACCAGTTTGAACCACCCCTACAATGTTGTACATAAAAAGACAATTCAAGAAGAAATCAATATAATTGAGTAAAAAGACAAATATCAGTTGCCAGCAACTATATAAATAACACCCATTGCAAAGCTGTTTCCTTTATTAACTACAGTCCTACAGACCTTACTGTAGCCAAGTATGGAAGCAGAAGTGCATATATATGTATAACACTGCTTTTTTTTTCTATTTTCTAAACAACTATAGCTTTTATAAGATATGTGTTTCAGTGAGTTGCAAGTGCAACTCATTGTTGTTGTTGCTGTTATTGTTGTTACCCAGGATTGAACTCAAGGGCACTCAAACACTGAGCCACATTCCCAGCCCTATTTTGTATTTTATTTAGACGCAGGGTGTCACTGAGTTGCTTAGCACTTTGCTGTTTGCTGAGGCTGGCTTTGAACTCTCAATCCTCCTGCCTCCGTCTCCTGAGGCACTGGGATTAACAGGGATGCACCAGGACGCCCTGCTAGAGTTGAACTCTTAAGCAGATGGGTTTTGATCTAAGTATTGAAAGAAATGCTGATCTTCAGGGGAGTGAAATACATTCTAAGAGAGACAGACATGAGTAATGGCATAAAATCAAAATGAGAAGAAATGGGGACAAATTAAGAAGGTTAAATAGAACGAAGAGAATGTGACATATTGACCCTAATAGAAAATAAGACAAGAAATGTTGTTTGGGCAAAAGAAGAGAAATGGAGTAAAACTGCTTCAGGGAACTTTTCAGCTCATGGTATGACAGATATTTAGGAAGTGAGCTTCATTCTATGATCTGTAAGCACAATGTTGCTTGGATGATCATAAGCTAACTAACACTTGTCAAACTCCTTGAACTTGTGGCAAAAGGCCCAAATAAATTTGCTTTGAATTTTAACATGCCTAAGATTTTAGAATGTTAAGAAAGGAATGATGAAGATATTGTGCTTTCTTTTAGTCAAGAGCTAATGTACCTGCTGCAATGGTATAGTATCCAATTACGTAGGATATGGAGTTTAAATTACCCAGATAAAACAACATACAACATTGACTCCTGGTTGAGAATGGTTTAAGAACAATCATCACAACATTTGGAAGATCACAAAATAAACTACAACTGATGACAAAACCCAAAATGGCCATTTTTCCTTGAGTAGCATGGGTTTAAAAGTAAAATGACTGTACACTGGGGAGAAAAAAAAAAAAAACAGTTACTAAGCATGAAGTTTACTGAATATATTATAGGGATTGGAGTAAGGATTACTGTAAAGTTTAACTTTCAAAGTGTCTTGTATTTTTAAATCATGATTTCCAGAGTCTAAGGAATAAAATTTTACTGCAACTAAACTTATTAAACCTTTCTCATGGGATTTTATTTAGACAGCTTAACATAATACCCACACATAAATACTGTGTCATTATGCACCAAGTATCTCAGTGGAATCAGGAAAATTCAGTTAGATTTATGTATATTGCCTTCAGGATGCAAAATAAATGTGCAAAATATTTGAAAATGTTCACTTTGTTAGGCTGTTGTGGTGATAGATAAATGGCTATGAATTCTAGGGGGATAATTACAAGTAAATAGTTCCCAAGGAAATAGCACACTAGCATAACTTTTCTTCTTTACCCTAGCTGCTAATCCCATTTTATATTATATGTAAATTATAAACAGTATGTTTTAAAAATAATTTCATAATTGTGGAAATTAGCAGGATATTTCACTAATTTTTCACTGTTTCGATTATTTAAGTATAATTGGGTGTGAGAGAATGTTTCCCCTTTCATATTAATCAGCATATATATTAATGAGAGCAAAACTGCTATAATTCTCAGGAATATCTAAGAAATTCCTATCAACACTCTGCAGCAGCAATCAAGTGGGTCTCAAAGGTCACTGGGAAGCCACCACATCTTGTTTCCTCCAGACCCCTACATCTGACTACAACTGTACTGAGACAGTAACGGTTATTCATTCTTTCACCTTCCAAATTTCAAGAGTATCTCTTATTCAAAAACCTCAAAGTGAGAAATATAAAGGAAATGATATTCTGAGAAATGAGGTCCCTGTCTTCTCTCTTGCAATGTGGTAAAGCCCTTAAAAGAAAAAAAATCTTAGAGATGCAGAGTTCATAGGAGACCTCCCAGAAAAGTTTGTAAGTAGAGAAAAAAACAGCAACCTGTATCCAGGAGGACCAGGAGAGTAATGTCAGATGAGTTAATAATTCAGCTGACTCCCAAGGAAAACAGGTCAATTTAAGCAAACAGATGCAAAGAAACAAGGTGGAATATGATGGTAAAGAAGATGAAATTAAGCAAAGTCATGGGTGGGTGGGAGCACGTGGAATGTTCAAAGAATCCTAATAGTTGAGGAGAATCCCATGCAGGGTACCTAACCAGCAAGGAGTCCAGAAAGACAGGCATAAGCATTTTAAAGAAACTGATCAAATAAGTCTTGTAAGTGATAGATACACAACTAGGCAACAGTGAGGGAGAATGACTCAGAGTGTGTTACGGTTTGTCCCCCGAAAGCTCATGTGTGAGACAATGAAAAAATATTCAGAGGTGAAATTATTAAGACTATGAAAGTTGGAACCTAATCAGTGAATTGATCCACTGATGTGGATTAACTGGGTGGTAACTGTAGGCAGGTAGGGTGTGGCTGGAGGAGGTAGGTCCCCGGGGGTGTAATGTAGGGGTTTATATTTTGTCCCTGGGGAACAGAGCTCTCTGTGCTTCCTGATTTCCATGTCCTAGTGGGACACCATGATGGCACACACCTGTAATCTCAGCTGTTCAGGAGGCTGAGACAGAAGGATCAAGAGTTCAAAGCCAGCCTCAGCAAAAGCCAGATGCTAAGCAACTCAGTGAGACCCTGTATCTAAATAAAATACAAAACAGGGCTGGTGATGTGGCTCAGTGGTGGAGTATCCCTGAGTTTAATCCTTGACAACCAAAAAAACAAACGAAAGTCTGATTTCCACGTGCTAAAGTGGTTTCCTCTGCCATGATGTTCTGCCTCCCCTGGGGTCCAGAGTTATGGGGTTGGTCATCTATGGGCTGAGACCTCTGAAACTGTGAGCACCAAACAAACTTTTTCTGCTCTATGATTGTTCTTGTCACATCTTTTGGTCACAGTGGCCAAAAACCTAACTAAAACAGTGTGAGAAAGTAGAAAGAGGAAAGACAACTAGATAGCCATTTCAGACACCAAGTGAGAAATGATGAAAGTTTACTTAAATCTTGAGAGTTGATCTTAAACATATATATAAGGAAGTAAGAATAGGAGGACCAAATTAACAATTGTGATGAGTTGGAAAGGATCCTGGCTTGGGTGTCCGTTTACTGCAGTGTAAAAGACAGGAGAACAACAGGAATCTGGAAGGAAACCTGGAGTTTGGTTTAAAACGCACTACAGCTAGCATTCTGTGAAATAGGCACATAACATTTTTCAATGTACAGTTGTAAGTCTAGTCTGGAACTCATGGAAGAAGCCTGAATGAAAAGAGTTCTTGGTGAGTAATTACTGAAGCCTGGTTGACACACAGACTTGAATGGATGTTTATTGAATAAACATGCCAAATCAAGAACAAGAAACCACTTAAGTAGTTAATAAGTGCTCAGCAATAGGTTTCAATTGCAGAGTTAAGAAATTAAAAAAAATCGTTCCAGCCCACACAGCAACATGTACATATCTATTTATGTGTATTTGGGTGCAGTTCAGATTTTAAAGTTAAGGAGTATAAGTAACATACTGAATAACAGCAACTAACGAAAAGTAAAAGCAAGTACACTTTTAATTGGACTCCTCATGAGCAACCTCACCAGCTTTATGATTCTGGCCCGTTTCTTCACCTGTACAGCATCATTCGGAAAATGAAATTAGAAAAGTCCATAGACTTGACACTTTATAGAAGTGTCAGAATCACAGAAGTGCCTTTATAAATTCACCCAAACAATGAACTTTATGTTCCAGTTTTCATGCAGAATTAAGTTTGAAGTAGAAACGATACTGAACTCCACTAGCTGAGCATATATTTTGACCATATATAATTTGTCAATTGTTCTTGGAAATAGAATATGTATTATTCAGTGTGGGAAATATAGCTGATATATCTAAATTCTTGACGTTTTGAATGCCAGATTTCCTCTTCTCATGCACTGAGTTTGATTTTTTTTTTAAATTGACAAATTATAGATACAGATTATAGTATCTATGGCACACAACCTTATGATCATGTAGAATAATTAGATAAAGCTGATTAACATAGTTCTCAAATTTTTTATAACAAGAACATTCGAGATTCATTTTCAGCTATTTTGAAATGTACATTATTTCCTGTTCACCATGCTGAACTTTATCTCCTCTCTAATTGATGCTCTGTACTCCTTGACCGTCATCTCTCATTTCCCCCATGTTCCTACTCCCTGGTAACCACTTCTACTTTCTGCTTCTTTGATTGTTTTGGGTTGCAAATGTAAGTGAGAACATGTGGTATTTATCTCTCTGTGCCTGACTTATTTCATTCATCATCATATTCTCCATTTGTATTGTCATGAATGACAAAATTCTCTTTTTTTCTGGCTGACTAGTATTCCATTGTGAATTCAATCTTTGAAGGTAGGAGGTAGGACCTCTATCATGGACAAAATGTCCTCAACATATAAGTAGATCACTGTACTATAAGGGAAGAGGGTAATTTTTGCCAAAACATATGAAACATATTACTGAAGCCTGGTTGACACACAGACTTGAATGAATGTTTATAAATTGAATTGGATAAATATTTCCATTCTGGGTTTTTTTCCTTCCTGCTTTCTTTCTCATGGAGCTAGTTTATGTCTTGTGAGGTGAAGAGCATCATTGCAGAGCTCAGTTGAAGTGACATGTTTATCAAAACTTCCTTAGAATTGGTAACTTAGTTATGAAAGTGGTGAAAGCAGCTGTCCCTTCATTTATAAACATATCAGTGCTGAAAGACATAAAGCATTAGGTGACGCAAAACGGAGTCCCCTCATTTTTTTCTCCCATTTAGGTCTGAGCTGGCAAATATCCCCTGGAAAGGTATTTTTGGCTTTGCAAGTTAGAAGGTCTCTGATGCAACCAATCCACTCGGCTGTTACAAAACAAAGACAATCAAACAATCTGTTTAAAACAAATGAGAGAGAGAGAGAGAGAGAGAGAGAGAGAGAGAGAGAGAGAGAGAGAGAGAGAGAATATCAAAAGAAAAGCACAGTCTGAAGAATACCAAGTAAAAGAAAGCATTCTTGCTATTGACAGTGTCCTTAAAATGCTTATTTGGCCAAACCCAGCAGTGCCCTTTCTTCTATTTGTTGTTAGGTAAGGTTGCAAATTTCCCACTCTCTAAGCCATTTGTAGCTGTTTTGTTGTGGCTGTTACTTGCAGTTCATTTGACCCTAAGTGCATTAATTCTCTCCAGCCAAATAAAGAGCAAAATGCCCAACCTGAACAAATTATACCTCCGTAGTATGGCTCTCATTTGGGTGTCAACGAAGAACCATGTGTTAAAGGCTTGGACCTGGCTTGGGAGGTGGCAGAAGCACTTCAAAGGTGCAGCATAGTGGGGGTCATGGGTGGCATGCCCTTTAAGGCAATTACAGGACATTCGTCTCATCCTTTCTCTTTGCTCCCTGGCTACCATGGGGGAAGCAGCTTCCTTTGTCATGGGCTTCCTCACCCAACCAACTGTGGTCTTCAGTCTCCAAAACCGTGAGCCAAAATACATCTTATCTCTTTTCAGTTGACAACCTCAGGTACTCTGTTATTGTAATTTGTGGTAATTTATTTTAATCTTAACTGAGCAGTAAATGCTAAATTATATAGGTCTGAGACTCCTGGGGTTGACATAATTGCTCTGCTTTATCATTATGGTCTTTCATTTTCTATAGATTTTTCTGCTGCTCAGGAAGTTGAAAGAGCACAATTGAGTGTCATTTTACTTAATTGGAGAAATTTATTGGTCAATTTTCAGATGCAGGGACTGAGTTTGCTACTGGGATTTAGCCTCAAGTGAAGCAGATATACTCTTTGTATCTTTAAGAAAGCAGCATGAAAGACAATCAGATGATCAGAAAATGATGTCTTTACAAACTGTGATAAATGGTGAAAAGTAAAGAGTCCTGAGAGCTAAATTAGTGAGATATGATCTAAGCTGGGGATTAGAAAAGTTGTCTGGTGGAACAATGCTTGAAATGAGGTTGCAAGAATGTTTGGGAAAAGAAAGTGTAAGGATAAACATAAGGCCCGGAGGCCCCATGGCATTGGAGGGACAGAGAGGGAGACCAGGTGCCAGAACCACTGAGCACAAGGGACTGTTGGTGAGACAGGCTGAGAAGTCAGAGGCGGCCATGTCCTCCAGAACTAGGTAGGTTTTGTTATAAACAAAGTTACATTAAGTGAACCATGTTCCATTTCTTTCCACAGTAAAGACATATCATCATCCATTGTTAGAAGTGGCAGTGGTTCTCAAATCTCTGGTTGGCTGGACTCAAAAGTACTTTTTTAAAATGCAAATTTCTGGGCTCCAAACATAATCTCATTAAATGTGGAGGATAGGGGCTGGAAGAATTTGCATTTCTATGAGGTCCCAGGGATAATGCTGCTGACACAGGAACTGACCACCCTTCAGAATCACTCTTCCAACTGGCTGAGCCAATATTGTTTTCTATAAGATTCTCATAAAAGGGACAAATTTATAATTAGGAACAGCTCTCTTAATTCTCAGTTGTGAGCATGCTTGAATATGAAAAGTACTCTTATGATTGGGAATCTAGAGACATTTTGCCAAATATATATTTGTCTCCTACCAACATAGGATTCGGGGTTCTTATCTGTGTTTTACATCAACCCGTTTACTCAGAACCACGGATTTGATCTTCAGAACACCTCTGCACATTAGGTAAATGTGAAATTATTAAAACTTTCCACTGATGAGTCAACTTTCATTAAGTGGCTTCTCCACAGACACCCAATTAAAATGGGCTAAAGCCAGGGCTTCATTTAAATCTCTTCATTCCACATGCCCTACCCTTTCTATGATGCAGCATTTAAATTAACATTATGTTTTCTTCCAACATTAACATTTACTGTTTCTATTAAGTGCCTGATAAATTGTCTTAATTGTCATCCCCATACTATTAGCTGAAAATTAAAGCTCAAGTGGTTTGTTATTCTGTCATTATTTTGAAATGTAAGTCAAGTTTATGTCACTTGATGTCCTCAGCAAATGACTTAACTATGGTTCTTAACATGGGGACTGGGATGTTTCATATGTCTATTATTCTGCACAAAAAAATAAAAACTAGAAAAACTAACAATCCTGCAATTTATTTGAAAGATGGCAGTAGGGGTAATCATTAAAGCATCTTTTTCATCAAGGGTAGCAATTTGAATGGGATTATGTGTGTGTGGGTTTATGTAGGAATAAATTACTACTGAAAACTCTCCTTTGGGTTTATTTATGTGAGATTTTTTCTTCAAGAACCTGACATCAAAATTTGTCCTTTTGATATAGTATGAACAAAATATAACCTCATAGAATACATATACTAAAACTTTATTTCCTGCCTGAATGTAATAGTTGATAAAGGTGATTTGTCTCATATTTGTTTATGTTAATAGAAATCTCACTGAGAAGACACCAATTTCTAGTTGTTTTTCAAGATATTACCATACATATTTTAGAGTTTTCTAGTAATATTTTCATATGGTTTGCAGTTTTTCAATATTTTTTCTCACGGTAGATGATGAGATGAAATATTAATTGATTTTACTAATGAAAATGGATTTCTAATGAAACTGAATATCACTAATACACTACAGTAATCAGAAAGATTGTAAAGAGAAATTATTCTTATTGTCAATTAAAACAAACAGTGTGATTTATGACACTATTTTTTCCCCCAGGTAAGACAATTACAATATTATCTTTACAGGAAAATAAATGCTCATTAAAGCCAAGATGACTATATATATAGACTATATATATATATATATATATATATATATAAATATATATATAAATTCATTAAATGGATTTTTGTACCCTCAAAGAGAAAAAAAACAACTGAAGTTGTTGATTTTATGTTGCGCTACTATTGTCATATATTTCTTGTTAATACTATCCTGATGGATTTAAAAGAAGGCTCCTAGGAAGAATCTCTTCAGATGTTAGCTAGCCACATCTTTTCTGCTTGATCACTTATTTTTTTATTTAATGTTTGCTATATGGAAAGCAAAGCTTTAGGCATTAGGGATATTTAACAAAACAGATTTTAAAAATGTTTTCAACACATATACATCCAGATGAGAGAAAGCAAGAAAGGATCCATTGATGGTAGTTGACAGTAAAATCTATAAAGAATTCCACTGAAAAGTCTGAGATAGTTAAAAAGGTGTGCTGATCTTATATAAGAGGAAACATTAACAGAGAAAGTGATAATTGAAAACCTGGCTAAAATATGGGAGTGAGCCCTCCAGCTGTGTATCTGGCAAACAGTATCACAGAATTGCAAAGAACACACTCAAAACACGTGTCCTCTCTGTTAGAGGAACACCAAAGGCCAGTCTGGAAGCTGAAAGAAGAGAGCAGGGAGTGGAGATGAGACTTGGAGCAGGAGCTGAATTGCTTCAAGCTTTGCTTGAAAGTTAACATCTAGGGTATAAAGAGTACCACAGGTGTTATAGGGCTATTACCACCATAGTTGCTGTATTTGTGAATCCTGGAGATATCCAAGAGCTGGATCTCTAAAGTATTAGGACATGAAGAGCCCATGGCTATATCATGACACTTGACAGTCCTCTTCTTACCCTTATTCCTAGAAATAACTGCCCCATCATCAATGGCAGAACTTTCCCTAGTCACTCTCAGAACAGAGGCAATTCCCTTCCAACACCACTATCATGTGAAGGGTGCCCTCTGCTGGATAGAGAAATATTCCCACTTTTATCTCATAACCCTGGATTGAACAAAACCTTTCCATTCTTACATCCAATGTTTGACTAAAGAAAACTCTTTTTTCCAACAGTATTGAGATAGAAACAGAGTAGAAACCACACTGTGAAGTAGAAGTCCATGTTTATTACAAATAATCACTTGCATTTTTTTTCCACATTTTTGCCTTGTTTATATGAGCATCGGAACTCTGTGAAACAGAAGATAAAAGGACAGGGATTTTTTACCTCTGTAAAATTTTTCCATATTGCACAATCTGGGGCACATAAGAAATATTCATTTTACGTTATACTCAAATGAAAAATAAGGATATCTGTTTACAGATGTATATTCATACCACTGTTGCCTAATATTACACATTTTTTTTTTTAAATCAGGGATTGAACCCAGAGGTGCTCAGCCACTCACTGAGCCACATCTCCAGCCCTTTTTTGTATTTTATTAGAGACAGCAACTTAGGGCCTAAGTTGCTGAGGCTGGCTTTGAACTCATGATCCTTCTGCCTCAGTCTCCCGGGCCACTGGGATTAGAGGCGTGAACCACTGCAAGTGGCCTGACAATTTTTAGTGATCGTAAGTTCAGGATTCTTGGAAATATATTTTTTACCTCTTACACGTGTGTAATTTATATAAGTTATCTCATAGTCATTAAATTTTCCCACAACTTAATATTCCTTATGGGGAATTTTTTCCTGTATCTTTACACAGGCTTCAAGACTGGGAGAGACTCAGAGAGTCTTTTGTGCTTTTTAAAGTGTGGTCCATGGACCAACAGCATCAGCACCACCTGGGAATGTTAGGAATACACTGCAGACCTACTCAATCACCCTTCCCACAACAGCCATCTATTTTGAGGATCACTAGTACACATAGGCTTCTTCTAGTACTATTCTATTGTTTTGTTGCTTTTCTACTTTCCTATATTCATATGTTGCTCTCAATTACTTGTCTTTCATAAGTTCCTGTTGGTTGTTCCCCACTCCTTTTCTTTATATAGCATAGATTTTTTTTCAATTTTTTTCAGTAGCTGCTTCAGCATGTTGTTACATATTTTTCACTTATAGAAATGATAAAAATGTCAAACATGGTGGGGCATGCCTGAGGCAGGAAGATCACGAGTTCAAAGCCAGCCTCAGCAATAGCAAGATACTAAGCAAGTCAGTGAGATTCTGTCTCCAAATGAAATACAAGACTGGGGATGTGACTCAGTGGCTGGGTGCCCCTGAGTCCAATCCCAGTACTGAAAACAACAACAACAACAAAAAGAAATTATAAAAATGGGAAAAGTGCATTACAGGTTCTTGCCCAAGGAAATGTCAATGAGCATATACAAAGTATGTTGTTACCAAAAGATGTCCTTCTTTAGATTAGCACAGAGGACAGCAAATGATTTTAGCAACATTTATTTTTGATGACATGTAAGAAATGGAACTGAATTTGGGAATGTCTATTCCTTATTTGGGGAATCCTTTGTCAATTTTACCCAGCATTTTTTGATTTTATCTTCAAAATGAAATGATGTTGAAAACAATAAATCGGTATAAAATGTGATATTGTCAAAGACTACACAAGCTAAAATAAATAATGCCACAATACCATGCCACTCACTGCCCACCCCTACCCACAATCTATTAGACTATAAAGAAATCAGGAACTTAGGCCTACTGATTTATAAATGACTTCCTTCAATAAACAAACATACTGGATAGGTATAATCTTTGTTTAATGGAAAAGGGAAAACTGGTTAAAATTAAGTCTTGTACCCATGTCTAATCCGACTCCAGCAATTGAGAGCATACCTTCCTGTCACTTTCATTTGCTCTGAAGTCTTTATGTGTTCAGAATCATAAATATGCACCTAGTAGGAACTTGTGGAGGGAGATATAATGACCAGCCATCTCAATGGGAAATATTCATATGTATCACAGTTTGATGACATGAAAGAGGTTAATAAGTTTCTGAACACTATATTGACACCATGGCAACCAAAAGAATAAAAGACACTAGTTTTTATTTGTTTGTTTTGTTTTTTAGATTCACAAGGAGACAGAATTTTGCAGTGGAAAGAACACACATTTAGAAATCGTTACACCTTACTCCTTTGCCAGAGTTATTAATATACGATTATGAATCAACAATTTTATAAATTGCTTTTTCTTTTTTATTAGCATACATTATGAATATGTGATCACAACTTTATAAGTCTTGCCAATATTTGACTTTATCATGAATCATTCTTGGACTACAGAATCGAAAGTGGTATAATAATAAACTATGATGTTTCAAGTAAATATGGTAAAACATGTATGTTGCCACACTAACACTAAAACTATCATCAGAGTTTAGGGGACCACCCTCTGGTTCAGGTAGCCACACCCAGGCCTACTCTATATTGACTTCCTCATTTTATTTATGACCTTCCTTCTTATTTTGTGCCTCCGCCATCATAGAAAATAATTGTCTTAGAGATTATGTCCTTTTAACACTGATAAATATATCAGTATTCATGCATGACAATGAGCAATGATTCACAGCAGTCTTTGTCTAAAAGCTTGGGTTCTAAGAACCAAACATTAAGAAATGAAGCTCTGATAGCATTATCTCATTACTCTTCATAACTTCTCATCTAGTAGACAGACTAATGTGATTTTCATTGCTTTTAATTTGAAGTCCATCAGATTATATGTGGTAATAAAAAGACCTAGCATTAGAGCATATACAAAGCTTGAGAGAAACAGAATCTGGGTAATGAAATCCCATGCAACCATATCAGTTACTAACACCAGGTAAAATGCTAGAAACACCCAGTCAGGGAATCAATACCTATTTACATAGAGATTTTTTTTTTTTACAAAGAAAAGATAGCATTAATATTCTGACATATTTAAACATTGTGTTTGTACTGCTTTGGGTATGGAACTACATAATAAAGACATTTCAATCTCTGAAGATTTACACAATCTCTGAGTTGTTGAAGCCATCAGTCAGAATACTTATCTGAAAGTATGTAGCATAGACACCTGGAGATTGTTCTTCTCACCTGCTGTTTGTTCTAGTCTGTTTTCTACTTCCTGTTCTCTGATGCAATATATTTGGAAACATTACCTTTCTCCTATGACTTCTGCTTTGCCCCATTAAGGCAGAAACAAGATTCCCTTATCAAGCATTATTTTCTCTGTGTGTACCTGAAAAATCACCCAACTGGATTTGTTTGATATGTATTATTCACCTGCCCAGGAAGGTCCTTGTTGAAGCAAATAGATACCTTATTGAGAAGAGGTAGCTTATTGAATTGCCACATCCACGACCACTTCATCATGGATTGGGTTTATTATGTTAGTGAACACAAGATCTAAATCAAATGGATTCCAAAATCATTTATTTGAACAATATCTCGGTGGAGGGAAAATGTATTTGTTTATAGATTAGGGAATAGTCAATTGACAAACGAAAATCCTGGAAATTCTATCTCCTTGTTAACCTTTCTCAAAACCTGTAGTAATAAAAAGAGGTATCTCTACTAGTATATTTCTCCAAGAAGAAATAGCTTCCAACCTCCAAAAAAATAAATTCTATAAAATTATTTATCCTAAAGTTGCTCAACTGACTTACTGCTATCCCAGAAAATGAATGCAATGTGTGTATGTGACCAAATGTTCAGAAACTTACACATTCATACACAGGAGGAACATTTAAGGTACCCAATAGAAAACTGAGCTTCTTTGGATTGCCTATGGTACACATTTTTCTCCTCATCCAGTTCATATCAGAAGGAATTTAATATATCTATGTATTCACTATCATGTTGCTCCAGAAATATTAAAGAACTATAAAAATATCAAGGACATAGAATTTCTGGTAAATTCTTGACATTCTTTCTTATCTCTAAGAGAATAAGGTAAAGGTACTCAATGAGAAGGCAGTGCAATGGGAAGGGTGTTTGCAATAAATTGTTCTTGTTAAAACCGTATGTTGAAGAGGGATAAGAAACTGAAATCATTATTTTTGTGTAAAATTGCCTAAGGAATTATTAAAGATGCTAAAAGGTGCTAGTGCATTAGAAATACATTTGCATACAGTTTTTATAGTATGTATCTCTAACTTCTCTCTTAAGAGTTTCTGACAATAGTGCCAGCTATGTGATGCCATAAATAAATTCAAGGCTTAACAAGATTCTCTTCTCTCAGATAATTTTCAAAGAATTCATAAATCTATCTTAGTTGTGATTTATCTTTTCTGACATTTGCTCTAGACTAGCTCTTTGCATTCTTGCCTTATTAAAAATCAATGTTTTCAATTAGCCGATACTATCATTTCATTTTTTGTAGATTCTACTTGTCCGTGAATGTTATGATTTGAATCTCAAACATACCCCCAAGTCCATGTGCTTAAACGCATGCGTGGTCACCAGCTAGCCATGCTATTGAGAGGTGGTAGAACCATTAGGAGGTAGGACCTAGTGGAAGGATGTTAGGTGGTAGTATTCCCTTGAAGAGAATATTGGGCCCCCAGCTCCTGTCTTTCTCTCTGCTTCCTGGCAGAGAAGAAATGGCTTCCTTTTCCATGTGTTTCAACCCTGACAAGTTCATAACAACTTGTGGCCAAGTGACCATGGACCAAACAACTGAAAAAAAAATGATCTAAAGCAAACTTTTTCTTCATTATAAGTTGATTTTCTCAGGTATTTTGACACAGTAATGGAAAGCTGGATGACAACATGGCCAATATTTTTATCTTCTCTCATACATAATCTTCAATTGTCCAGAACCAAGTCTATTCCATACACAGTAGAAATACTTCAGTCATCTTCTTTCTATCCAGAGTAAAATCTAATGAACCTTCTTTGAGTTTAGGGATTAGAAAAACATTTCTTTCCTTATTCATTTATTCTGGTCCAATAGCCTCCTCAATAACATGATTACTAGGAAAATAAATTTTCTCTTTGTAAAAAGAAACCTACATACTATGAATAAAATTTATTTCTATTTTTTATAATTTATTAATTCCTGAAAATAGTCTTCCCTTTCTATTTACTTAAAATTTTATTAAAATATTTGTTTCCGGGGTCTGGGGCTATAGCTCAATCACAGAGCACTTGCCTTGTGTGTGTGAAGCACTGGGTTGGATCCTTGGCACCATATAAAAATAAACAAATAAGATAAAGGTATGCTGTTCATCTACAACTACAAAAAAATTCAAATATATATATATATATATATATATATATATATATATATATATGTTTCTGAACCAGAAACACACAGTTATGAGTAGTATATTCTGTTTCTCCTATTAAAATAATGAAAATCAATAGCAGGAGCAACAGCAATAAAAACAAGGAAATTATTAGAAAACTACTAAAAAAATTTACTTATATCAACGATGATATCTATTCTCAGAACATCCCATTAAAGTCAATCTGTTGACGAAATTTGGATGATGAATGATTTTTTTTAAAGAGAGAGAGAGAGGAGAGAGAATTTTTTAATATTTATTTTTTAGTTTTTCAGCAGACATAACATCTTTGTTTGTATGTGGTACTGAGGATCGAACCGGGGCCACACACACGCTAGGCGAGCGCACTACCGCTTGAGCCACATCCCCAGCCCATGATGAATGATTTTTAAATGAAGAAAAAGGGACTAGAGGGACTTAAAACCTAGAGGGACTCTTCAGGTTTATTATACTGACCGAATGATATATTGTATAAAGTTACATATAACAATATATTGGTCAGTTTAGGTATAAAATGTTTTCTCTGATAAAAGCTACTCCACATAGTCTGAGGAAGTCACAACTATAGAAAGGTACCTCTAACTAATTCCTATTGTATATTTTCAACTTATCAGCTACTTTCATAGAATAAAATTGATTTTAGAAAATGAGTGTAATACAGATTAAATGACTTACTATATTCACACAGCTGCTGTTCAAAGATGGAACTCATTCGTAGGTTAGTTTGAACCACCATGGTAATTGAATTTACTATAAATTCAAAAAGCATAGCAAATTTTGTTTCATTGACAGATACATAACTACAGCAGTTTCCCCTTATCCATGATGAATATGTTCCAAGACTCCCAGAGGATACCTGAAAATGTAAATGGTACCAACACTTATACTCTATGTTTTCTCCTATATATAAATAAATATGATAAAGTTTAATTTATAAGTTAGGAATAGAGGTTAGCAGTAATAGCCAGCAATAAAATAGAACAATTAAAATATAATAAAATTGTCAACATCACTACTCTTGTTCTTTGAGGTTACTAAGTAAAATAAAGTTTACCTGAACATAAGCACTGATATACCATGACAGTCAGTCTGTGAACCAATAAGACTTCAAAGTGACTAATGTTTATGCAGCATATACAGGCTGGACATACTGGACAGAGGTCCAGGGATTAGAATATCCCGGGAAGGATGAAGTAGAATGGCATGAGGTTTCATTACATCAATTAAGAGGACATGTGATTTAAAACCTATGAATTGCTTATTTATTAAATGTTCTATTTAATATTTTCTGAATACAGTTAACCACTTGTAATCAAATCATAATTGCATTTACCCCCAGTATGATATGATCAAAGGGTATTATAATGCATATACAGATATGACACAATGAAAGCTATTATTCTGCATAATTAATGTGCACTAATAACCAAATTACAGGGAAAAAATACTCATTTAAATTCCAGGAAGAGTAACTAACAAACAGAATTGATTTTGGGTTCTTAGTCATAGTTGTATTTGATTTTTATACTTCACAAGAATTATTCATTGTAATACTTTTAAAAATTTATCTACAGTATTGAAGATTGAACTCAAGGCCTTGTACATGCTAGGCAAGCTCTCTACCACTGAGCTATCTCCCAAACCCCTCATCAAAATAATTTTAAAGGTTATATATTTAAAACCATTTTTAGAAATGACAAAATTATAGCTTCCAAGTTGAGTTCCTCATACAATGTCATAGAATGATTTTCTGACCCAGAATTGAACCCAGCAGAAAGATATAAGCAACTATGACACCCTCAGATACTACTTACAGTGAGACTCCTGAAGGATTATAGGTATAAATTGAAGAACTTCCACTTAGTGCTGGTTTCTCGTATATTGCTCACCTAAGAAGTTTTTTCCATAGATAACTTAGAAGACTCCTTAAGTCTGTTTACCTTCAATTTTATTGTACCCCATCTTTCTTTAGTTGACAGTTTCTACCATTATGCTTTATCAATAACATCATCCCTTATAAGAATTCTCTAATAGAAAATTCTGATCAACACGTTATAGATGTATCAAATATTATACAAACAAAATGGTACCCGCTGTATCTTCCTGAACCCTATTTCTAACAGCATTACTGTATTGCTTTCTATCTTGTATTTTGTGCCTTAGTTGTTGATGATGCCAAAATCTATCTTGCCTTATAACTCTAAAACTAGAAAGCATTTTCACATAAGTTGATTTAGATCTACTTCCTTTATTTCCTGTCTGGATAGGGGAAGAGCACTGTGGTTTTCTTCACATCTGGAATAGATGTCCTCTATTTATGTCTATTGCTTTGATTGTTTTTCTACTTCAGAATCTTCATCTCCAGTAGAGCTACTTATCTCCCTATAATGGCCCTGTATCTACCCAGGCCCAAATCTGCTACATATTTCTCTGCTCTTCTTATTGGAATGATTTCCATGTCTTAAGAAATCATCTGTTCATGGCACCTTGGATAAACACCTCAACTTCAGTAAGTTTTGTAGACTTTTGCAATTAGAGGACATAACACAGTGTTGTGTGCATCTAGCATCCCACTCTGTACATCTGATTCCTTATATTTCTTTATCCAGTGGTGTTAAGTTTTATAATGATATGGTTTAAAAAATTTGTACTTATTTAAGGTACATTAGAAGAAATGCCAAGAGTTATTATGAATTATATCTATTCCTTTGCATCTTAAACCAAATAAATTTCCATTAGGTTGAAAATATATTTTTGGTATAGTACAACTAGATAATACATTTCAAATCCAATACCACCATTTGTCAGACCTCCAAAGTTGAAAGAAACAAAATCAGATGACCTTCAGGCTATCAACAAGCTTAGTAATACAACAGAAACACAAATCTTAAAAGTAAAAAGACACAAACTATTTGAAGTCATAAAAAATGTATATGGAAAAAGGTCATAACAAAATATACTAAGCTGCCAACACCATTCCCCAAAACCTATTCTCACATGAGGTAATTGGACTAGCTTTCATCTTCTGCTTTTCTCTCTTTTTGTGATCAACAAGGCTGGAGATATTGTTCAACTATCAAAGAATTCTTCCTTCTTTGGAGGTGGAGGCGAACAGGTAACCAGCAAATACTTATCACCTAACCACTTTTATTTTGTTTACCAGTTAGAAATAGTTCAGATTCAGCATGCTATATGATTTTTATGCCTAAACTCATTGAGCTTATTTAACTCAAGTGAACATAATTTCCCTTTTATTGATAAAGAAGCTAAATACTTTTCAATGCAACTGAAATTCAGAATTCTCAATGGTAATTAGAAACATTTAAAAATTACAGATTATTTTTATTTTGGCAGGCTACCCCAGAGGAACATGTCCAAATTTGGGGTGAAAAGAGAATTGAAAAAGTCATTTTTATCAGTGACAATTCAAATACAGACATTTGACAATGTCTAGCTAATTGAATGATTTGTAAATCAATTTGTAATTAAATGAATGCCTGTAATTTCCTTCTTTTCCATTTTCCAGTCTTTTATTCACACAGAATACATAGCTGTGTATGTCTGGCCTGCTCATCATGTTTATTTTCATATGCATGATAAAGCACTTATATAAATCTTGAAGAATTGACAAGGTCATGTAATATATTCTCTTGGATAAAGTCAATAGTTTTAGTACTGTATTATGGCCATTTATGAAATATTAATATAAATATTTAGGTTACCTTTTTGTAATCAAGGACATTTTATAACCCAGTATTAAATTGTTTTGTTAGTTAAATAATCACATTCATAATCTATAATACTCCTGATCTCAGAGATAATAGGGTGCTGAGGAAAAAACAAAGGAATTAAGATGGACCACTTTGTTTTCAGACTTGTATGTAATCCCTAGCTACTTACTTAAAGACTTCATATCTCCATTTCTATATCTAAATGTAGATAATATTGATTTTCAGATTTATTGATATTACTAATAGATTATTCAACATTTATTAAAATATGTGTTTATGTGATATAGATGACAGTCTACATAAACAAAACAATATTTCCTTAAGTGCAGACCATTTTCTTATGTTTAAATAAAATGGGAAATTTTGCAAAAGTAGAGGAACTACGTACATATGTGCTATTTTTAATTAAACAAGCTGAGACATGATTAATAAATCACTAAGTCATTTCCAAAATGAAATTATTTGAGCTGTTTTCTAACTTCCAAATTTGAGGTGTTCCAACTACAAAGTAGGCTAACATTTCATAATTTCAGTCCACAATTTCAGCATTTTTCTGCTGTAATCCCTGCATTAACTCCAAATAAATCACAACAAAAATAGCCTCCAAAATGTCACAATTCTATAAAAGCCAGCCTGTTTATTCACAAAACAATCATATGTCCCAACTCTTTCTAGCACCATCTGCTTTTTATTTATTGTCATCTCACTGTGGCCATTGAAACTGAAAAGGAAGCATAATTGCTCACAGAAACAATATGCCAATAAGAGTCTCTCTCCCTCTACTTCTGCAGTGTTTCAGAACAGTGTGCTATTGACTAGAGTAATTACCAGTTTGCCATTACCCTTCCAAATGTGAAATGGATACAAAAGGCTTAATCAGTCACAGGTTCAATGTGTTGCAGGTTAATTTCTACCTACCTGGTTTAGATGGTTTATTCTGGGTATCACCATCAGTCCACTGATACCATTCAAGAAAATGCAATTGACTAATTACTATGTGCCTAGTAATTTGCAATGTCTAGGAGAGGCAAAAATAGACAGTATGTCAGTCATATTCTTAAGAACTTCCTCGTTTAAAAGGGAAAATGAGATTTCAAGCAAATGACCTCCATTTCAATAGGTGCTCTGATGAAGAAATAGTTCAAGAAAAAGTGGTGGCATGAAGAAAGGAGAGAAGTAACTAAGTGAGGTACTTTGGGGGTTTGTAACATGTGAAATATTATTTCACAGTGACATTCTTTGATGCATCAGTAATAAAAAAACTGTCAGCTTTTTCACTGCTATGACGAAAAGACCTGGCCAGAACAATTTAAAGGAGGAAAAGTTTATCTGGGGACTCTATGTCTCAGTGGTCTCAGTCCACAGACAGCTGGCTTCATTCCTAGGGGTATGAAGTGAGGCCAAACATCATGGTGGAAGAATGTGGCAGAGGCAAGTGGTTTATATAGTGATCAGAATCAGAGAAAGACTCCACTCGCCAGATACAAAATACATACCCCAAAGGCATGCCTCCCATGTCTATCTCCTCTAAGCCACACCCTACCACTTCAGTTACCACTCACTTCATACTGACAGGGGACTAATTAACTGATTGGATTAAGGCTCTCAGAACTCAATCATTTCTCCTCTAAACTTTCTTGTGTTGTCTCACACATGAGAAGACACCTCACAATCCAAAGCATAACAAAAATCTTCTAGTTAAGGTCAGAGGCTCTCTTTGAGTTGGATTTTTCTTAATATAAAATTCTTTTGCACTGAGATCAAGTCTATTTTTAATCAAATAAACAAGTGATAAAATATAAACTTAGTAGTTCACAAAATTGGCAAATATCCGAAAAGGCAAGGCATTTTCTACTTATTGGCCACTAGACTGAAATAAAATCAAAGTACCTTAATGTAATCAAAATGTGTATCAACATACATGGAACCAGTCCAAATTTTATTGCTCATATTTATACTGTAAACTTTCAGAATGATAAAATCCTGAATGCATCAAGAATTTGACATGTTAATTGTTTTTTTGTGGACATGCTGAAATTAATGGGCATATTTTAATCTGCTCTCCAGAATGGCTGAGTTCCTCCTGAGTTGTCTATGTTATAAAATTTAAGATTCTATAGAGACACATCTATTATTTGTATTTCCTATTATATTCTCTTTCGTTTGAGGGGAAAACCCTATTGTGTTGACAATGCCTCAGATGGATTGGATGTAACTGAATAATCTCTGGTTTTGAGTTCAGAATGAGACCATAATATCCAACCTTATTACTGGGGCCTGCCCACATTTTCTTTCTACTTCTCTTTATACTATTGACCATCTGATGACAAGGGCATAGTTGCTTGAAAGCAGTACAACTCCAGATGTAAGAAAATAAAACAAAATTCATTCCTAGCAGGATTAGAAGATGTTATCTCAGGCCTACCCTCATTTTGATAAGGTACTTTTCCCTCCTAAAATACCATTTGAATACGAATACTTCCATTTTATTCTCTCTTGTATTGTAAAACTATAGATGCGATTATAAATTTATTTAAAATTGTTAATGTCAATCTGATTTTTTTTTAACATGTTTTCTCTTCTTATCCTACTTTGTTCTTTGAGAGCCTAAACTAAATCATCATTGAAATTACAAATTCTTCTGCTTTCACTTGGATTTTTGGATTAGTAACCTCAGTTTAAAGTTTGGGATAAAGAGTGCCATTGGTGTCACTGAAACGACATTATTTTGTTCCACTTAATTCTAGAGCTTCATTCCCAAGAAGATTATTATATTGAGAGACAACTGATCAGAATAAAGTATGGGAAGAATAATAATGGAAGGAGACAACTGAGTTTATTACCTTGACTTGCTGTGAGCTAGATACTGAGCCTTGAAGCACTATGGGTATGGATAACAAAATAAGTAGCAGTCAATATTATAAGGTAATTATAAGGGAATCAAGAAGGCAGGCAGAGGGAGGCTGCATTCTGTGTTGCTCCATGACCTGACATCCAAATGGTGGGAATACTGTTTCTCTGTGAGTGATTAGAGGACCCCCAACAGCTGCTCCTGTTCAATAATCACACCCACAGTGCCAGCACAGGTCTCCAGGCCTCAATATCAGTGCAGAACTCCTGGCCACTCTCCCACACAGGACCTCAGGATCCTGCCTGAGTAGGATCACCAGCATCAGCACCCGCACAGGAATCCTGGCTGCCCATCCACACAGGAATCCCAGCCACTGCTCTCATGCAGGACACCTGGCCACAGCCCATACATAGTAACTTCGGTCGCTACTACTGTGTGTACCCCATCTACCAATGAGGGGCTTCCCTGATCATCTCCATATTGGGAAACTGCAACCACTGACATAGTCCCCTAGATGCAGTAGCCTGCACCTAGGGACACTGCACAGAGTCTGAAGACAGCCACCAGCCACAACATTGCATGACACAGAGCTGTATCTCTGAACACACTGCCCACCACTACGGCCCAGCCCCACCCAACCTATCACTGAAAGCGGCCATCACCATCTTGTGACACCTTCATCGCCATCTTTACTTGGGACAACCCACAGCTTGGAACACTGCCTGGGGCTTAGAAGCAATATAACTATAGGCCCCAACTCCTCCACAACCCCACTGCCCTGGAAGCTGCTAACCTGACACAGTGCTTGCAACTATGTGACTGGTCTATAGCCTGCCATACCTAGTCCAGAACTGCCTAATACAAAACAGCTCTCCACAACAGATACACAGACCACAGAGTGCAGCCTATAAGATCTCCCAAGAGAAAGCTTCCTGATTGGGAAGTGGAGGGGAGGGGTGAGATATACAGTTTAGAGACTAAATTAGTGACCAGGATTTGTGAGACTTATAGACCATATACGAAGATTAGACTAGATGCCCACATCACAGAAAGAGGCCCCAAAGGAGATCCTGGGAGTGCAGTCTCCCATGGGGGACCAGTAAGTGCTATACCCCACTTCCAGGAGCTCCACCCCCAAGACCAACCCTCCCACCCTAATAAGCTTTACCATCCTGAGGGTGGAGATACCAGCAAACAACAGACAATCCTACCTATTGGATGAGAAGGGAAGCAGGAAAGATACTAATCTCCAACAACAACAAAAAAATCCTTTGAATTTTTTTTCTCTTTCTCTCTCATCCTGCTCTCACATCCCCAATATTTGTGAAACCAAGTACTTATCATGAATTAGGCTACTGGGGACTGGGATGTCTAAATAGTGTATTACAGGTGTGTTGTATATTCTTTTATTTAATATTTTTTCATTTTAAAACATTTTTCTTAATATTTATGTTTGTTTGTTGTACTTTATTGTCTTCCTACTTACTTGTCTCCCTAAAATCACATTCTCTCTCTTCTCATGCTACTAACCAACTTCTTTAGATTCCTCTTTCATGCTTTCTAAGATCTAATAACTCCATATCCTCACTTCCTATTCCCTCAACATCTCATCCTATACCTCACCCAGAGTTCTTTGTCCACCATCAGAAACTGTAGACACTTTTGCAAACCTATTACTTACATTTTAGGTAATAATTGAAATCACTATTCCCATACATTGCGACAAAACTGTAAATGTCTTAATAGCAGCTATTTGGTTTAAGTTAGTATATAGTTTGTATGGGACCTGTTAATATTGTTCTCCCCTTAAAGGAAAGGTTTTGCTACCCAGCAGGGACACTATAAGCCTATAGGGTAAAAACTGCAACACTTCTTTGAATCTGCAGTGTCTGAAGGAAAGAAACATGAACAACATGAAAAAAACAAGGGAATAAAGTGCCCCAAACAAACAAAGATGCTGCATTTTTAGAATGCATGGCCAGAATAACAGAAGAAATGACAGAGAAGGAGTTTAGGATGTACATAATTAAAATTTTTTTGTGAATTAAAAGATGAAACAAGGATGCAAATACAGGCAGCGAAAGATCATTTTAATAAGAGCTACATAAGCAAATACAGAAAGCAAATGATTACTTCAATAAGAAGATGGAGGTTGTGAAAAAAATAAACAGAAATCCTTGAAATGAAAGAAACAATAAACAAAATTAAAAACTCAATAGAAAGCACCATATATCACTTGTAAGACAGGATCTTAGACAATGAAGACTAAATATATTATCTTGAAATGAATGTTGACTACACAGTAAAGATGATAAGAAGCCATGAATATAACATTAAAGAATTATGGAAGACATAAAAAGACCAAATTTAAGAATTATTGGGATAGAGGAAGGCATACAATTCCAAATCAAATGAATGAACAATCTATTCAATGAAATAATATCAGAAAATTTTCCAAACATGAAGAATGAATTGGAAAATCAAACACAAGAGGCTTTCAGGACACCAAATGTGCTAAATCAAAACAGATCCACAACAAGGCACTTTATAATGAAAATGCCTAGCATACAAAATAAGGAGAGAATTTTAAAAGCCACAAGACAAAGAAATCAGATTACATATGGGGAAACCAGTAGGATATCTGTAGATCTTTCAACCCAGACCATGAAAACTAGAAGATCCCGGAACAACATATACAAAGCTCTGAAAGAAAATGGATGCCAACAAAAATCTTATATCCAGCAAAATTAAGCTTTAGATTTGATGACAAAATAAAAATATCCCATGGTAAAAAAAAATTAAAAGAATTTACAACTAGAAAGCCAGCACTAGAGAACATCCTTGGCAAAATATTCCATAAGGAGAAAATGAAAAACAATGATGAAAATCAGCAAAGGAAGGTATTACACTAAGGAAAAAAACAATCAAAGGAGAAACCAAGTCAAGTTAAATACCCCAAATAAGCAGAAATAACTAGGAAAACAAATCATGTCTTAATAATAAAATGTTAATGGCTTAAACTCACCAATCAAAAGACATAGACTGGCAGATTGCATCAAAAAAAAAAAAAAAAAAAACCACAATATACTGCCTTTGAGAGATTCATCTTTTCCTAAAAGACAACCAGAGACTGAAGATGAAAGTTTGGAAAAAACAAACAAATTACATGGACTGCAGAAACAAGTAGGTGTTTCCATCCTCATATCAAAAAAGTAGACTTAGAGCCAAAGTTAACCAAAAGGGATAAAGAAGACCATTTAGAACTGCTCAAGGGAACCATACATCAACAAGACATAATAATTATAAAGATATATGCCCCAAACAATGGAGTATCTACGTTCATTATACAAACTCTTCTCAATTTTAAGAGTCAAATAGACCACAACACAATAATTCTGAAGGACTTTAACATGACTTTTTCATGACTGGATATATTTGCCAAGCAAAAGCTAAACACAGAAACTATAGAAATCTATAATACAACCAATAACTTAGACTTTACAGATATATATGGAATATTTCATCTATTAATGAGTGAATACACTTTCTTCTCAGCAGCACAAGAATCCTTCTCTAAAATAGACCATATATTATGCCACAAAGCAACTCTTAGGAAATACAAAAAAAGTAGAGACAATACCCTGCATTCTATCAGATCATAATGGAATGAAATTAGAAATCAATGATAAAATAAAAAAATAGAAGCTACTCCAACACCTGTATACTAAATAATATGGTTTTGAATAAATAATAGATTGCAAAAGACATCAAAGAGGAGATTAAACAATTCTTACAGATAAATGAGAACACTGATAAAACCTCAAAATCTCTGGGAAAATATGAAGGTAGTACTAAGAGAAATGTTCATTGCATGTTTTCATTCCTTAAAAGAAGAAAAAGTCAACATATAAATGACCTAACATTACAATTCAAAGCCCCAGAAAAAGAAGAACAAATCAACACCAAAAGCAGAAGACAGTAAATAATTAAAATAAGAGCTGAAATCAATGATGTTAAAACCAAAGAAACAATTGAAAAAATTGACAAAACAAAAAGTTGGTTCTTTGAAAAAAAATAAATAAGATTAATAAATGCTTAGTCATGCTAATGAAAAGGAGAGAGAAAACTAAAATTACTAATATCTGTGATGAAAAAGAAAATATCTCAACAGACACTACAGAAATACAGAAGGTAATTAGAAATTATTTTGAAAATTTGTACTGCAATAAAATAGAAAAAATATCAAAGGCATCAACAAATTTCTAGAGTCATATGATTTGCTCAGACTGAATTAGGATGATATACACAAGTTAAACAGATCAATTTCAAGCAATGAAATAGAAGACTCTGTCAAAAGCCTACTAACCAAGAAAAGCCCAGGACCAGATGGATACATAGCTGAGTTCTACAAGACCTTCAAAGAAGAACTAATACCAATTCTCCTCAAATTATTCCATGAAATAGAAAAATAGGGAACACTTCCAAACTCATTCTATGCGGTCAATATGATCCTGATTCCAAAACCAGACAAAGACACATCAAATAAATAAAACTTTAGACCAATATCTCTAATAAACATAGATGAAAAACTTCTCAATAAAATTCTGGCAAATCAAATACAAAAAAAAAATATCATAAAGATAGTGCACCACAAGCAACTGGGATTCATCTCAGGGAGACAAGGTTGATTCAACATATGAAAATAAATAAATATAATTCATCACATCAATAGACTTAAAGATCGAAATCATATGATTATCTCAATAGATGCAGAAAAAGCATTTGACAAAATACAGCACCCCTTTATGTTCAACACTAGAAAAACTAGGAATAACAGGAAAACATCTCAACAGCATAAAGGCTATCTAGGCTAAGCCACAGGCCAATATCATTCTAAATGGAGAAAAATTGAAGGCATTCCCTCTAAAAACTGGAACAAGACAGGGATGCCCTCCTTCACCACTTCTATTTAATATAGTTTTTGAAATACTGGCCAGACAGATGAAAGAAATTAAAGGGATGCACATAAAAAAAGAAGAACTCAAATTGGCACTATTTGCTGATGATATGATTCTATATCTAGAAGACCCTAAAAGTTCCACCAGAAAACTTCTAGCACTATCAAATAAATTCAATAAAGTAGCAGGATATAAAATCAACACCCACATATCAAAGGCACTTCTGTACATCAGTGACAAATCCTTTGAAAGAGAAACTAGGAAAACAACCCCCATTTACAATAGCCTCAAGAAAAATAAAATAAAATAAAAATATTGGGAATCAACTTAATAAAAGAGGTGAAAGATTTTTACAATGAAAACGTAGAATGCTTAACTAAAGAAAACCTTAGAAGATAAAAAGATCTCCCTTGATTTTGGATAGGAAGAATTAATATTGTCAAAATGACTATACTACCAAAAGTACTCTACAGATTTAATGCAATTCCAATAAAAATCTCAGTGACATTCCTCATAGAAATAGAAAAAGCAAAGAATAGACAATATGATTAATGTATGTGCATTCCATGTATGTATTATATACAAAATGCATTCTACTATCATACATGACTAAAACTAAATAAATAAATAAAAATTTTTAAAAAAGAAAAAGAAATAGAAAAAGCAGTCATGAAATTTATCTAAAAAACAACAGACCCAGAATATCTAAAGAAATCCTTAGCAAGAAGAGTGAAGCAGGTGGCATCACTATAGCAGACCTTAAACTATACTACAGAGAAATAGTAACAAAAATGGCATGGTATTAGCACCAAAATAGACTTGTAGACCAATGGTACAGAATAGGATACAGAGACAAACCCACATAAATACAATTATCTCATCCTAGACAAAGGCACCAAAAACATACATTGGAGAAAAGATAGCCTTTTCAACAAATGGCACTAGGAAAACTGAAAATCCGTATGCAGCAAAATGAAATTAAGCCCCTGCACAAAAGTCAACTCAAAGTGGATCAAGGACCTAGGAATTAAACCAGAGACCCTGTGCCTAATAGAAGGAAAATTAGACCCAAATCTTCATCACATTGGAGTAATCCCCAACTTCCTCAATAAGACTTATATAGTGCAAGGAATAAAATCAAGAATCAATAAATGGGATGGATTCAAATGAAAAGCTTCTTCTTAGCAAAAGAAACAACCACTGAGGTGAATAGAGAGCCTAAAGAACAGGAATAAATTTTTAACACACACACCTCAGATAGAGCACTAGTCTCTAGAATATATAAAGAATTTAAAAATCTTAACATCAAAAAAAAGTAAACCAATCAATAAATGGGCCAAGTAATTGAACAGACACTTCTCAAAAGATGATATATAATCAATCAACAAATATATGAAAAAAATGTTCAACATCTCTAAGAATTAGAGAAATGCAAATCAAATCTACTTTAAGATTTTATCTCACTCCAGTCATAATGACAGCTATTGAAAATACAAACAATAAGTGTTAGCAAAGATGTGGGGAGAAAGACAAACTTATACTTTGCTGGTAGGACTGCAAATTGATGCAACCAATATGGAAGGCATTATGGAGAATTCTTAGAAAACTGGGAATGGAACCACCACTGGACCATGCTATCTCACTCTTCAGTTTATACTCAAAGGACTTAAAAACAGCATACCATAGTGACACAGCACAATGTTTTATAATAATTGTGCTGTTTATAGCAGCACAATTTACAATAGCTATATTGTAGAACCAACCTAAATGTTCTTCAGTAGATGAATAGATAAAGAAAATGTGGTATAAGTACACAAAAGCATTAAAAGTTAAGAAAATCATAGCATTTGCAGGTTAATTGATGGAGTTTTAGAATATAATGCTAAGTGAAATAAGCCAGTCCCAAAAAACCAAATGCTGAATGTATTCTCTGATATGTAAATGCTGATCCATATTGGGTTTTGGGGGTGAGCATGGGAGTAAAGGAGAAACTTTAGATAGAACAAAGTGGAGAAAGGGGAAGAGAAGGGCATGGCAGTAAAAAGATGGCGGAATAAGATGGACATCATTACCCTAAGTACATGTTTTGAAGACATGAATGGTGTGATTCTACTTTCTGTACAGCCAGAGTCATGAAGAATTATGCTCTGTATGTGTACTATGAATTGAAATGCATTCTACTGTCATGTATAACAAATTAGAATAAAGAAATTTTAATAAAAAGTTATTATAAGTCATATTCAATGCTAAAAAGTAAACTAAAATGGTAGAGTTCTAGAATTAGATGCAAAAAAAATTCTGAAAAATAATTGTATATTTAAATAGTCCTAAAAAACTATAGTCTAATTATTTCTTGAACATGGGAAAATTTCTTATCTGCTTTATTAAGAATTTCATAATTTCTATATTTGAATGGTGAGAAGTTATTCTACATTTTGCTGTATCAAAATGTAAATTCTCTTTCATTTCATTGAACATCCTCCTGTTCATAATCCAAGTTTAGAGCAGAATCTAAATGTATAATTTCCTGGATTCTACTTTAAAGTTATTAATGTTTAGTGTATGCTTAGAGCTTTTATTTATTGTATATGACATAATTATTGATTCTAAAATAAACCCCCAATTTTTTTAATTCCATGAAATGATTATCATTTATTATCATTTATTAATAGACAAAATTTTTCCCTCTGTGGTTAAATATTTCTGTGGTTACAGTATGTGGTAGAGGCATTTCTACTCAAAAAAATATCCCATTTCTGCTTCTATTTCCTTTCAGTCTGTTGCATTTTTATAGTGAACACTGTCTATGAACTATGAGTCAGTGGTATTCATCCTTTTCCTTTCCTGCCCTGCTAACTCTGGGGCTTATTGTTCCTAATGGTGGACTGAATGAAATATATAGAATGATTATCTGGTCTGTATTTTACATAACACATAGATGAATAAGACCTAATTATATTATGTCACTGAGGCTTCGGGCTTTGACTTTGATAAGGAAGAAATTGTTTAACCTAAAATATAACATTTATGCCATTTAGTAGTTGGTCTTTTCCAAATAATTATTCTGCATGGAACAGGGAAAGGATATCTATTTCACAGTTAAGCAACACTGAATGAGTGATGGTTGATAGATTTAAATTTTATTCTAATTCCTACATAGTTCTCAGATCTAGAGCCAATTTATATAATGTATTGAGGTGTGATGCTTTTATAAAAGAGAGGCAATTTCCAATGTTCAAGATTGTTATGAAGCCATATTTTCCAAGATGGACCAATAGAGGTGCCCTACACATGACTCTTCTATGGGAAAGAACAAGGGTAACAAATGATAAGCTGTTCTTCCAGGAGATTTTCAAAGGAAATCAGTAAGGTAGTGGAACCTGAGTGTGCAGAGTTGGACAGTCAGACACGTAACCTAGAGAAGATAATAGGAAATGGTAAATTCAACCCAGGTTCCCTTGGCCCCCATGTACCTCACTCTATTAAGAAGAAAGTGAGTGGCAAAGTGGTATCAATCCCAGTTGCCACAGCAGACCAGCAATTCTAACTGCAAGAAAATGTCATGGTCTTCACTGGCTTTAAATCTAGTTTGGGAAGAGCAGAGCTGCCACCCATGCCCGCAAGGTAGGCAGGCCTGTGACCAACCAGCAGAACAGGCCCAGTGGCCTGCTGGTGCGGCAGACACATCACCCCATTTGGAGTAGGGGCAGAGCAGAGCCGCCGCCCATGCCCGCAAGGTAGGCAGACCTGGGACCAACCAGAGGAACAGGCCCAGCGGCCTGCTGGCATGGTAGACACATCACCCCAATTGGAGTAGGGGCAGAGCAGTGCCGCCGCCCATGCCTGGAACAGGCCCAGAGGCCTGCCAGCGTGGTAGTCACGTCACCCCAATTGGAGTAGGGGCAGAGCAGAGCCGCCGCCCACGCCCGGAACAGGCCCAGCGTCCCGCCTGCGTGGTAGACACATCGCCCCAATTGGAGTAAGGGGAGAGCAGAGCCGCCTGCGCCTGCAAGGTAGGCAGACCTGCAACCGAATGGCAGAACAGACCCAGCCGCTGCCCGCCCTTTTCAACTATACAAAAGCAATATAAATATATAGGGGGGAAATTTCAAAAACACAACAGTTTCACCAAGCAGAAAGAAACGCGAGCAGTATGAAAAGACAAGGAAAGAAATGACCACAAGCAATGCAGGTCAACTCAACTTTAGAAGAGGTAATAGCTGCAGCAGATGGAATGTCAGATAAAGAATTCAGGATATACATGCTTCAGATGATCTGGAATCTCAAGGAAGACATTAGACAGCAAAATCAGAAAATGAAAGATCACTTTGACAATGAATTACATAAACAAATCCAAGAAGCAAAAGATCAACTGTACAGGGAGATAGAGGTAATAAAAAACAAACAGAAATCCTAGAAATGCAGGAAGCAATAAACCAACTTAAAAACTCAATTGAGAATACTACCAGCAGAGTAGAACACTTAGAAGATAGAACATCAGACAATGAAGACAGAGTATTTCAACTTGAAAAGAACATAGACAGCTCAGCAAGACTGTTAAGAAACCATGAGCAGAACATCCAAGAAATATGGGATAATATAAAGAGACCAAACTTAAGAGTCATTGGAATACAGGAAGGTATAGAAGTCCAAACCAAAGGAATGAGCAATCTATTCAATGAAATAAAACGAGAAAACTTCCCAGACTTGAAGAATGAGACAGAATCCCAAATCCTAGAAGCCTACAGGACGCCAAATGTGCAAAATTATAAGAGATCCACACCTAGACACATTATAATAAAGATGCCCAACATACAGAATTAGGAGAGAATTTTAAAAGCTACAAGAGAAAGGAAGCAGATTACATTTAAGGGTAAACCAATCAGGATAACAGCTGATCTTTCAACACAGACTCTGAAAGCTAGAAGATCCTGGAATAACATATTTCAAACACTGAAAGAAAATGTGTTCCAACCAAGAATCATGTATCCAGCGAAATTAAGCTTCAGGATGGAAGATGAAATTAAAACCTTCCAAGATAAACAAAAGTTAAAAGAATTTGCAGCTAGAAAACCATCTCTTCAAAACATCCTCGGAAAAACATTACAGGAAGAGGAAATGGAAAATAACAATGAAAACCAACAGTGGGAGGTAGGACAGTAAAGGGGGGAAAATAATCAAAGAGGAAAACAAACCATGTTTAGTAACATAAATAAACAAATATGGCTGAAAGAACAACCCATATCTCAATAATAACCCTAAATGTTAATGGCTTAAACTCATCAATTAAGAGACACAGGCTAGTAGAATGGATCACAAAACAACACCCAACAATATGCTGCCTACAGGAGATGCATTTGATAGGAAAAGACATACATAGACTGAAGGTGAAAGGTTGGGAAAAATCATATCACTCATATGGACTTCGGAAATAAGCAGGAGTGTTCATACTCATACCAAATAAAATAGATTTCAAGCCAAAGTTAATCAAAAGAAATAAAGAGGGACACTACATACTGCTCAAGGGAACCAGACACCAACAAGACATAACAATCATAAATATATATGCCCCGAACAATGGTGTAGCTATGTTCATCAAGCAAACTCTTCTCAAGTTCAAGAGTCTAATAGACCACCATACAATAATCATGGGAGACTTCAACACACCTCTCTCACCACTGGACAGATCTTCCAAACAAAAGTTGAATAAGGAAACTATAGAACACAATAACACAATTAATAACCTAGACTTAATTGACATATATAGAATATACCACCCAACATCAAGCAGTTAAACTTTTTTCTCAGCAGCACATGGATCCTTCTCAAAAATAGACCATATATTATGTCACAGAGCAACTCTTAGACAATATAAAGGAGTAGAGATAATGCCATGCATCTTATCTGATCATAATGGAATAAAACTGAAAATCAACGATAAAAGAAGGAAGGAAAAATCATGCATGACTTGGAGAATGAACAATAGGTTACTGAATGATCAATGGGTTATAGAAGACATCAAGGAGGAAATTAAAAAATTCTTAGAGATAAATGAAAACACAGACACAACATATCGGAATCTATGGGACACACTGAAAGCAGTTCTAAGAGGAAAATTCATTGCTTGGAGTTCATTCCTTAAAAAAAGAAAAAACCAACAAATAAATGATCTCATACTTCATCACAAAATCCTAGAAAAAGAAGAGCAAAACAACAGCAAAAGAAGTAGAAGGCAAGAAATAATTAAAATCAGAGCTGAAATTAATGAAATCGAAATAAAAGAAACAATTGAAAAAATTGACAAAACTAAAAGTTGGTTCTTTGAAAAAATAAATAAAATCTACAGACCCTTAGCCATGCTAACGAAGAGAAGAAGAGAGAGAACTCAAATTACTGGCATAGGGGATGAAAAAGGCAATATCACAACAGACACTTCAGAAATACAGAAGATAATAAGAAATTATTTTGAATCCTTATACTCCAATAAAATAGAAGATAGTGAAGGCATCGAGAAATTTCTTAAGTCATATGATATGCCCAGATTGAGTCAGGAGGATATAGACAACCTAAACAAACCAATATCAATTGAGGAAATAGAAGAAACCATCAAAAGACTACCAACTAAGAAAAGCCCAGGACCGGATGGGTATACAGCAGAGTTTTAAAAAACTTTAAAGAGGAACTAATACCAATACTTTTCAAGCTATTTCAGGAAATAGAAAAAGAGGGAGAACTTCCAAATTCATTCTACAAGGCCAACATCACCCTGATTCCTAAATCAGACAAAGACACTTCAAAGAAAGAAAACTACAGACCAATATCTCTAATGAACCTAGATGCAAAAATCCTCAATAAAATTCTGGCAAATCAGATTCAAAACATATCAAAAAAATTGTGCACCATGATCAAGAAGGATTCATCCTTGGGATGCAAGGCTGGTTCAATATACAGAAATCAGTAAATGTTATTCACCACATCAATAGACTTAAAAATAAGAACCATATAATCACCTTGATAGATGCGGAAAAAGCATTCGACAAAGTACAGCATTCTACAAAGTAGAGTTTCATGTTCAAAACTCTAGAAAAACTAGGGATAACAGGAACATACCTCTACATTGTAAATGCAATTTATGCTAAGCCTCAGGCTAGCATCATTCTGAATGGAGAAAAATGAAGGCATTCCCTCTAAAATCTGGAACAAGACAGGGATGCCCTCTATCACCACTTCTGTTCAACATAGTTCTCGAAACACTGGCCATAGCAATTAGACAGACAAAAGAAATTAAAGGCATAAAAATAGGAAAAGAAGAACTTAAATTATCACTATTTGCAGATGACATGATTCTATACCTAGCAGACCCAAAAGGGTCTACAAAGAAACTATTAGAGCTATTAAATGAATTCAGCAAAGTGGCAGGATATAAAATCAACACGCATAAATCAAAGGCATTCCTGTATATCAGCGACAAATCCTCTGAAATGGAAATGAGGACAACCACTCCATTCACAATATCCTCAAAAAAAATAAAATAAAATACTTGGGAATCAACCTAACAAAAGAGGTGAAAGATTTATACAATGAAAACTACAGAACGCTAAAGGGAGAAATAGAAGAAGATCTTAGAAGATGGAAAAATATACCCTGTTCATGGATAGGCAGAACTAACATCATCAAAATGACGATATTACCAAAAGTTCTCTATAGGTTTAATATAGAGATTATTAACCTTAAAATGCAATACCAATCAAAATCCCAACAGCATTTCTTGTAGAAATAGAGAAAGCAATCACGAAATTCATATGGAAAAATAAAAGACCCAGAATAGCAAAAACAATGCTAATCAGGAAGTGTGAATCAGGCGGTATAAGGATACCAGACTTCAAACTATACTACAGAGCAATATTACCAAAAACAGCATGGTACTGGTACCAAAACAGGCGGTGGACCAATGATACAGAATACAGGACACAGAAACCAATCCCCAAAACTACAACTATCTTATATTTGATAAAGAGGCTAAAAGCATGCAATGGAAGAAGGATAGCATCTTCAACAAATGGTGCTGGGAAAACTGGAAATCCATATGCATCAAAATGAAACTGAATCCCTTTCTCTCGCCATGCACAAAAGTTAACTCAAAATGGATCAAGGAGCTTGATATCAAATCAGAGACACGGCGTCTGATGGAAGAAAAAGTTGGCTACGATCTACATACTGTGGGGTCAGGCTCCAAATTCCTTAATAGGACACCCATAGCACAAGAGTTAATAACTAGAGTCAACAAATGGGACTTACTCAAACTAAAAAGTTTTTTCTCAGCAAAAGAAACAATAAGAGAGGTAAATAGGGAGCCTATGTCCTGGGAACAAATCTTTACTCCTCACACTTCAGATAGAGCCCAAATATCCAGAATATACAAAGAACTCAAAAAATTAAACAATAAGAAAACGAATAACCCAATCAACAAATGGGCCAAGGACCTGAACATACACTTCTCAGAGGAGGACATACAATCAATCAACAAATACATGAAAAAATGCTCACCATTGCTAGCAGTCAGAGAAATGCAAATCAAAACCACCCTAAGATACCATCTCACTCCAGTAAGATTGGCAGCCATTATGAAGTCAAACAACAACAAGTGCTGGCGAGGATGGGGGGAAAAGTGTACACTTGTTCATTGTTGGTGGGACTGCAAATTGGTGCAGCCAATTTGGAAAGCAGTATGGAGATTTCTTGGAAAGCTGGGAATGGAACCACCATTTGACCCAGCTATTCCCCTTCTTGGTCTATTCCCTAAAGACCTAAAAAGAGCATGCTACAGGGACACTGCTACATTGATGTTCATAGCAGCACAATTCACAATAGCAAGACTGTGGAACCAACGTAGATGCCCTTCAATGGATGAATGGATAAAAAAAAAGTGGCATTTATACACAATGGAGTATTACTCTGCATTAAAAAATGACAAAATCATAGAATTTGGAGGGAAATGGATGGCATTAGAGCAGATTATGCTAAGTGAAGCTAGCCAATCCCTAAAAAACAAATGCCAAATGTCTTCTTTGATATAAGGAGAGTAACTAAGAACAGAGTAGGGATGAAGAGCATGAGAAGAAGATTAACATTAAACAGGGATGAGAGGTGGGAGGGAAAGGGAGAGAGAAGGGAAATTGTATGGAAATGGAAGGAGATCCTCAGGGTTATACAAAATTACATACAAGAGGAAGTGAGGGGAAAGGGAAAAATAATACAAGGGGGAAAATGAATTACAGTAAAGGGGGTAGAGAGAGAAGATGGGAGGGGAGGGGAGGGGAGGGGAGGGGGGATAGTAGAGGATAGGAAATGCAGCAGAATACAACAGACACTAGTATGGCAATATGTAAATCAATGGAAGTGTAACCGATGTGATGCTGCAATCTGTATATGGGGTAAAAATGGGAGTTCATAACCCACTTGAATCAAAGTGTGAAATATGATATATCAAGATCTATGTAATGTTTTGAACAACCAACAATAAAAAAATAAATAAATAAAAATAAATCTAGTTTGGGAAGGTAGCTGGTCTGAGATCATCTGCTGTGACCCAAAGAAGGAACTCCCTGGGGCCTCCCGAGCCTCTAGAACCAAAGCTACTAAAACAACTTGTTTACAGAAAATACCAAACCCAAAATTAGAAGGAAAACAATAACAATAATGAAAAAACATGGAATACATAAAATCAAAAGTAAAAATAAATACATACGATTAGTGCAGCCAAGAGTTGGTTTTTTGAAAGGATAAACAAAATTTACAAACCACTAGTGAGACTAACCAAGAAAAGCATAGAGAAGACCTAAATGAATAAAATCAGAAATGACCAACGAGACATTCTCATAAGGTACCACAGAAATACAAAAGATCATAATTACCAAAAGGAAACTGGTAAAAAACTGAAAGACCTAGAAGAAATGATACATTGCTAAAAACGAACAACTTACTAAAATTGGCTCAATAAGATATATAAAATCTAAACAGACCAGTAATGAACAATGAATTTGAAGCAGACAAGCTTCCCATCTAAAAATCAGTACAGGTCTTCATGGCTTTAATGCCGAATTCTACAAATCCTTAAAGAAGAAATTATTCCAATTCTTAAAGTATTAAAAAAATATTGAACCCAAATCCCTGATGAGAATTAATATAAAATATTAGAAAATCAAATTCAACAGTGTCTTCATGGCTTTCATGCTGAATTCTACAAATCCTTAAAGAAGAAATTATTCCAATTCTTAAAGTATTAAAAAAATATTGAACCCAAATCCCTGATGAGAATAAATATAAAATATTAGGAAATCAAATTCAACAGTATATAATGATTTCATACCACAATCAAATGGGATTCATCCAGGGATGAAAGAATGACTCAACTTATACAAATGAATAAACGTGATACAACACAAGAATGAAAGTACAAAATCCAAGTGATCATTTCAATAGATCCATAAAATGTGTTCAATGAAGTTCAAAATCATTTATGATGAAAACTCCCAACAAGTTAGGTATAAGACTTCAAAATACTAAAGAGTATACATGTAAAAAGCCACAGTCAATGTCATGACCAGTTATGGAAAATGCATTTCCTCAAAGATTAGGGAAAAACAATCATGGCCACTTTCATCTCTCTTCTTTAATATATTATGAAAGTCTTACCAAGTGCAATTAGGAAAAAGAAAGAAATGAAAGACATCCAAATTGGAAAGGAAAAAAATTAAAATCTCCTACTCTACTTTTCTTTTTTTTTCTAGATATATATATATATGGAAAGAACAAATAAAAAATTAAAATTTCCAGGTCCATATGTAGCATGATTTTATACCTAGTAAAACCTAAATATGCCCTCAAAGAGTTGTTAGAATAACTTGCAGTATACCAAATAAATATACAAAAGTCAGTAGCATTTTTATGCCCCAATAATAAGTATGATGCAAAAGAAATTAAGAAAATCCCATTTATAATTGATAAAAATAATAATAAATCCAACTAAGGAAAAGAAAAGCATCTACAAAGAAAATTATAAAATACTAATGAAATAAATTGTATAGGACACATAAATTTGAAAATATATCTTGTGCTGATGCATCAGAAAAGTACTATTAAAATTACCATATTAACTAATGCAATCTACAAATTCAATATGATTCCTATCAAAATACTAAATGAGTTTATTTATCCATATAGAAAATAACTTGAAATATTTGTGAAGTACGAAAGATTCAGAGAAGATGAACAATCCTGGGCAAAAAAAGGAACAACTCTGGAGGCATCATAACACTTGACTTCAAAATATACTACAGGGCTGTATTAACTAAAATAATACGGTCCTAGCATAGAAAGAAATACACAAATGGACCAATGGACCCGAAAAGAAAATCAAGAAATTAATTCACATATATACCACCTGCTGACACAAAGATGCCAAGAATATATGGTACACACACAAAAAAAAGAATACAAAGAAAGTCTCTTCAATAAAACGTGCTGGCAAAGTTGGATATACTTCAGAAGAATGAAACTAGATCCATTATTCTCACATTAGAGAAACTCAATTTAAAATATGTAAAAGATCTTCACGTAAACCTGAATGTAAAATTACTACAAGAAAATATGGGAAAAACACTTAGATATTGAAGTAGGCAATGAATTTTTAGATAGGAGCCCAAAAGCACATAAAATCAAAGTAAAAATTGTACCACATCAAACTAAAATTCTGACAGTTGTTTCCTTTGCTGTGCAGAAAATGAGGGACAGCCTACAGAATGGGAGAATACATTTGTAAGTTGTCCATTCAATGAGGGTTTATAATTGGAGTAAATAAACAATTCAAGAAGCTGAACATCACATAAAACAGTTCAACTTAAAAACAGGCTAAAGAATTAGATAGACACTTCTTAAAGTGGCCACCAAGTACATTAAAAAGTTTAATCTCACTAATCATGATAGAAATAGAAACCAAAATCCAAATATTATCCCCTCCCAGTTAAAATGTCCATAAACAAAAAGACAAAAAAATAAAAAATGATGGTGATGATGTGGAGCAAAGGGAATCTATGCAATGTTGGTAAGAATATATATTCATACAGCCATCATGAAAAATTGTGTAGAGATTCTTCAAAACAGTAAAACTACCACATGATCCCTAAATTCCACTCTTGGTATATATCTAAAGAAGATAAAAATTATCCAAAAAACATTCTTGTACTCCCATGCTTATTGCAATTATTCATAACAGCTAAAATATGGAAACCATCCGTGAATGAATAAAGAAAATATGATATACACAGAGGAATATTATTCAGCCTTAAAAATGAATTAAATCCTGTCATTTAAAGCAACATGGAAGGAATTGGATATCATTATATTCAACAAAATGTTAGACTATGGAAAGATACATACTGTATATTCTCATTTGTGGAAAATAAAAAGTAGATCTTATAGAAGAATGGAATGGGTTAGTGGTCACTAGAGACTAGGAAGGATAAGAGGGACAAGGCAAGAGAAAAAACTCAGCAACGGGTACCAAAATACACTTCAAGAGGATGATTAGTTCCTGTTTTCCTTTAGTACAGTGGGAGATATTCAATTAGAACAATGTATATTTCACAATGACTAGAAGGGTACAAAATTTCCAACACATTCAAATGTTGGTTGAAGACATGAAGATGCTTATTACCTGATTTGATAATTACACACTATATGAGTACACCAATTCACCATAATATACCCCCATAAAGATATGACTATTATATCTTAATAAAAATAAAATTTTGAAAATTATAAGGATAAAGTACTACAAATTAGCTAAGGTATGTACTACAGAGACTGGCATGTATTCGATGGAAAAAAAAAAGCTTTCAGATTTGGGCTTAATCTCCACTTTGTCTTCAATTGGCCATATACTAAATATTTGCCAAATGAGAAAAATCCACCAAGTTTGGGAGGCTTTCAAACAGAAGAAAGCATAATTATGTTTATATCTAGGATATCCTGAAGGTTTGCAATATAATAGTATCCCCTTGAGGACTAGGAACATACTGAAACATACTGAAGCAAAATTCCAAAGCTTATAGTATACATACATTTAACTTATCATAATTTACCTTTTAGAAATGTTATCATACCTTGGGTATAGAATAAGAAGTTTAAAGCATCTTCCTTTTTTATTCTCATTTTCAGTGTTTTTTTTTTAGATAATTTTCCTTTTCATATATGCCATAAGTTTCAGAATGCATTTTTATTTTTGGTTTAAACATCACTATTCTTTAAAGCATTTTACAAAATAAGGTACATTTATATTGATCCTTGCATTTACAATTTCTGGTTTCTGATTTCCATTTTTTAGATTCAGATATCTATGTTACTTGATTTTTCTTTTGCCTCATGAACTTCCTTTAATATCTTATAGTCTAGGCCTGTTGGTAATAAGTTCTTTCAGCTTTATATAGCTCAAAGAATCTCCATCTCAATTTTTGAAAGATATATTTCCTGGTATTGGATTTAGATTGACATTTGGACACCTTCTTTAAAGATGTTGTTGGACTGTTTCTGCCTTGAATTTTGTCTAGAGAGAAAATAACTATCATAGTCATCTTATTTCTCAGTATTTAATTTGAATTTTTTGCATTGATTTAAATATTTGTCTCTATCACTGGATTTGGAACTGCCATGGAATAATATCTTTTTTTTTTTTTTGCTTTGGACTAATTCGTATTCACAGATCTGTGGATTAAGAGCTTTCATCAAATTTAAAGAAAATAAATTGACAATAATTTCCTTAAATATTTTATGACCCCTTTTCTTTCATGGACTTTATTTACATACATAAAAGCTTCTGAAAATTGTACTTCCACAGCATAAAGTCTTTTTTCTCTTTTTTTAAAATTTTTTTTAGTCATAGATGGGCACAATACTTCTATTTTATTTATGTATTTATTTTATGTGGTGCAGAGGATTGAACACAGAACTTCACGTGTTCTAAGCAAGCGCTGTACCACTGAGCTACAACCTCAGCCCTTCTGTTTTTATATTTCTATTCCTATGTATTCAAGTTCACTAAATGTTTCTTCTGAGATATATAATGTTAGTTTAATTGAAGTATTTAAATATGTTTAAAGGTGTTGCTTCACTGTTTTCTGCCTTGAATGTTGTCCAAAGAGAAAATACCGTGGGTCTTTTTATATCATTTATGTATCTCCTTTTGATGTTTAATCTTCCCTTCAGTTGTTTGAACACACAGATTGTAATTATAATTATTGATACTAATTCCACCAACTGTATCATTCTTGGTTTATTTTGATTGATTTTTTTATTATGGTTGAATTTTCTTATTTCATGCCTAGTAATTTTTATTGGATGTCAAGAATTTGGGACTTCATCTTAGTGGGTTCTGGTTATTTCTTATATCTACAATTATCTTTGTGTTTCATTGTATAATGAATTGATGGGAAACATTTTGATCTTCTTGGTCTCCCTGTTAACCTTCATTAGGTAGAACTTACAGAAGCATATTGCCTAATATTCATTTTCCCCAATATTTGGGCAGAAACCTTCACATTATTCAGTGTACCTTGAATTATAAGATTTGATATTCTTGGCTGGTGAGAGTAGGAACGTTTCATACCCCTATGTCAACATGAGAAAAAAATTTTTCTCCTAATGCTTTCAAATGAGTCTTTGGTAGTCTCTTAACATGAGTATACTGAGTCAGAGTTGAGGGTGAACCTCTGCATGTGTCCAGTGTTCTCTCTCGGTGTTCTCTCTTGTGTTACTCTTCACTTCTGTGCCTTTTCATCTCAGCCTCCCTGTGTGTGCAGCTCCATCTCATCAACTCAAGGACAGGCTCTACTTTGGTTCCCCATCACTAAGTCACCATTTAAGAACTCTCTCAGACAAGTTAGAGCTCACTTTTTTCCTCACCTTAAGGGATCAGTGTTTTCATATTCTGAGGTTTAATACCTTGCAAACCATCATGTTGCATGTTCTGTAAATTTTTGTTCCATGCTGGTGGATATTTTTCATCTCTGGTATTCCATAGTGGTCTAAAAAAATCCTATTACAATGGATTTTTAAAAAGTCATTTCTTCTATAAGATAGTCTCTATCTGCATTAGTCAGTCTTGTTCTTTGGATATTTATTGATTTGTTATTTTCTGTAATATAATTTTTAAAGACTTATGATTTCTCCACTTCCATCAATTCTCTGTATATCTATTGTAAATCTAGTCTTATCTCTCCCTTTATGTCTCCTTTCAAAGACTATACACTCCATGGAATTTCTTCTATGTGCTCCAAAAAAAAAAAAATCAGTCATTTTAGTATGATACTTTTCTTTTCAGGGAAGCAGTCTTCCCACTTTGAAGAAGATTCTGAAAAGAAGATTCTAGCTATTATAAACTGAAATATGTTACCCACTGACATTCAGACGCTGGTTTTAGTTTTGCCCTTTAGAGTTACAAAAAATAGCTCATTGCCTTCTAGGTGACGGCCAATCTCCAGTGTAAATACAGTTACATGTGTCCCTCACATTCTTCAATGTGACTTAATGGCCCTTTCTGAAAAAACATTTTCCAAATACTTATGATTTTGGTTATTCTGCATTGTTCTCCAGGTTTTCAATAACCCCTTATAATGTGATATCTACAAGTGGCACAAGATAGGAAGTATGATCTGAATAGCACAGAATGCAAAAGCACTGCTTTCTGTGATTCATAGTCTAAAATCCACTAATAGTGTATAAAGAATGTGTTAGCTGTTAAAACAGCAGTGCCACTCTTTATGCGGAAAGTCATGTTTGAGCTCTACGAGACTGAAATTATTAGATAATTTTCATGTTATTAAAGATGCCTGATATAAAATTTTAGTAAATATACAACAGTCAATGATTCTTGGAAATTTTAAGAATTTAAACATTGGCAAATATCTGCAAACTATATGCATACCCATATATATTTTAAAGTCATATTGATGCACTGGAAAAAATATTTCATAGAAACTCCAACAAAGCAAAGATAATCAGATAATCCAAAAATTTCAATATTCATCTAATATTTACTTAGATTTTTATACTTTAAAAATTCTACCTAATGAGAGCACACTGATACCAATCATTAATTAGTGATTATTTATTATTAGGAGCTATTTGAAGACAAGTATGAAATAGAGTATGACTAGTCGTATTTTTGCTTATAGCCAGTACCTGGTCCTAACTTGTAACAAAACAAATAGTCTATTTATAAGTGCTAAAAGCTTCAGCTTTTTTAGAGAAAATGTGTACAGTTCAGGAAGTAGGCATTTCCTAAGAATCATTGACTGTTGTATATTTACTAAAATTTTAAGAATTTAAACATTGGCACATATGTGCAAACAATGGATTTCATAAATATTGAAATTAACCCAAAGGGCTCTACTTAAAAGTTCACTTGCTCCTTACCTGAACTCTTCTAGCAAATAGCTGGTGTCATTTGCCAATACATATGTATCATACTATATTGTACCAGAATAATTTCTTGAATTCTACAGAAATTTTTAATCTAGATAAATTTTAGAGTCTCTTTGAACACTTGGAATTCTATGGTTTTAAATTTTCTGAGATAGATTATAGGAGCCACATTTCTTTTACATACCAATCATACTAAAATAAAAAATATAAAAAAGATGTGGTAATATTGTGGCCTTTTAGCCTAAATGCTAACAGGAACACAGTATACATATGTCTCTGTCTGAATTAAGTAACAACCAAACAAGATTCTACATCTACAATGGAGAAAATAATGAAATCCATTTTGGCCCTTTTGCAAAGCAGTTGGTAGTGAGTCACATTCTCGGTTTAGCCCTATTTTTAAGCATAGTTTCAACACGTGGCTGGCTCACTGACTCTTGAAGGATGCCTAGATGGTCACTCAGAGGGGGGTAAGAAAAAGGCAGCCTGCCTATTCAATGCAGTCCGATGAATAAAAACCTGAAAAAGCAAGGGGATTCAGGGAGAACAGCGTGGAAAGTGGGAAATAATTCTACGGTTAGCATGATACTTCTACAACAGTATTTTTAGCTTCATGATTTTGAACAATAGGTTTGCTCCTTGAAAGAAGAAAATAAGTGTGTAGAAAAAGTCAACTCAGATGCTCTTAAGCAGGCTGGGGAAGGCTACATCCAAATGAAAGGAAGGGTCTCCAGAACTAAAAAAATGAAAAAGAACTAAATGTGAAAGAGTCTAGCTGACTGCCCTAAAAAAAAAAAAAAAAAAAAACATGGCAAAGCTTTATCATATAGATGTTACTAATGGGGAGAATGTTAATCTATCCTGTTAGATTTCATCCACCTGTATGCTTAAGTTTTTCGATCAAGTTTCAGAAACTTGAGTAAAGATGTACAGAGCGTGTTCCTCGAAGAATTGTCAGTGTTCATGGAGTTTAGACCGCAGTCTAAAATGGAAAGATTCTTCATCCCAGTGTCCTCAGTGTGCTCCCATCTCCACATTTCTGCAATGCAGTATTTTCTGTATTGTTTTGATGTGAAGATTGAACTCATTCTGTCTCAGTACCACTGAAACCCCAAAGGAAAAAATAAAAGAAAGAAAGATTTAGGAACTTATAACAACGAAATCCTAAAGGAAGCGAATAGACAATATAGGTGGTACAGGCAGAGGCGGTAAAGACTGCTTCTCCGGCCTCAGGGATCACGCACCTCATCTGTAAAACAGTGGGGTACTAAGAGTCCATACAGGGAATCACTTCAGATAGCACAATTGGAATTCTGCACATTCACCAACCTCCCTAGCTCCCCATCCTCTCCAGAGGAGGCCTTTCTCTTCCACTTAGGGAAACTGCTTGGAGACCTGACCACCATCTGGAGTTCTGACAATCAGTAAACTCTCTCACCAAGGACCATCTCTGGATGAAAATTCACCTGGAGCTGCTTCTTTAGGGTACTAGAGAGAAAGAAAACAGCACCGAGAGGAAACTGCACGTAAGCATAGATTAGGGAGGCATGCTGCACCCTAAAGATCAGCATGATTGGTAGAAGAAAGTCAGCCAAGGGCTTTCTAAAAGGGGCCTTGCCAAGACGGATGAATAGGAGAGAAGAATGGACGTACGTTCAGAGAGGACTATGGGTATGTGGCAATTTTGAAAGCCTAGGAGCTGGTTCAGGGAGGAGAATCTTAAATGCTAAATCCAGAGAAGAATAAATGAATCAGAAGGTAATCTCTGGAAAAAAAAAAAAAAGAAAACAAAAACCAACATAAAACACTGGAGAGAAGAGAAAAAAGCCATTATGTGCTTCCGCTTTCTTCAGAAGGAGACACTGTCAGGTCATAACAGCACCACACATAACAGTCTGCCCTTTCCTGGTCCTAGGGAGAGGGATACACACAACGCACCCATCCAATTCTTCACCACAGAACCAGCTATGGGACCCAAAAATGTTTAGGGAAAGCTCAGAGAACTCTTTAAAAAAAAAATGGACAGACAGATTAAACTCTGAAGGAAGAATGTATTTAGGACAACAAGGAAAAGAGAAGCTAAAAGACATGCCTGTGATTTCGTTCAGTAGGAGAAGACCCAGTTAAAGAAAGGACAGGAGTAAAAATATCATAGCTCTCCACAAATAAAAAACTAGGCTTGAACCTAAATAGAAATGCCCCATATCTTGGTAAAGGAAACTTTAGAATCCTTTTAAAGGACACAAATGATAAAGACTTCAACTTTCTTTAAGTCGCTTTAAATTTAGCATGATCCAAATAAGAATACCCACAGTTTTTCTCATAACTTTTGAGATAGAGACAGGCTTAAAGTGCTCTGTTCAGTCATGTGGGGAAATGTACAGATACAAATACCCAAAAATACTCAAAGTAGAATAATAATCAACCTTAGTAGATATTAAAACTTAAATTCAGTAATTGTAACTGCATTATTGATGTATGTGCAGTAATACTATATCTAACTAAACAGATAAGTAGTTAAAATAGGAAGTTCAAAAATAAACCCAAATTTACAGAGAAACAGTGAATTTTATATGCTTCATCTCAAGTTAGTGGATAATTAGACAATTGGTGCTATTAGTAGAAATTCTGGAATTGATTCACCAAAACTCTGAAGTAGATCCATTTTTTTTTGTACTAAATATCACAATAAATAGTGCCTCAAATCTTTAGGTGTAAAAATAATAAAATATACAAAGAAAATAAGGAACTATTTTGAGTATCCAACTTTGTATCTATGGTTCACAAATTCCTTTTGGCTTAAAACGATAGTTCACAATATAAATATATGGAAAAATACCATAAACTAAAACCAAATAAAAAACAGAAAATATTTGTATTATAATGAAGTGTTTCCAGGATCAAGAAAAAGATTAACAAATAGAAAAAATAAGTAAAGTGCACAAATAGACAATTCAAAGAAATGGAAATATAAATCTTAAATGAGAGCATCCTCAACCTCGAAAGGAAAGAGAAAAAGACCATGATGTCAATTCCATTTTCATCTATCTACATGAATACAACACATAGGTCTGATAACACTGTTTTGAGGCTGTAAAAAAGTATTGCCACTGGGAATATAAATTACTAAAATCTCAGAAGAGAAAATTGATTAAATGTCTTAAGTGTAAAAATTCAAACTATCTTTTGACCCAGAAATTCGAATTCCTGTATTTTCCCTACACAGATATTTTCAGATATACAGAATATTAAATGTAAGCATGCACAGCAGGGATCAACACGTGGAAGAGCTGTTTGTGTACCTGCATTTTCTAATTCAGGGGAGTGAAGCAATGTGTTGCTTTGTAAAAGTGTCCTCAAAAGCCAGCTGTCCAAAGGGCAGCAGCCCTAGTCAAACCCAACACTAAACATGTAGGCATCTCTGACCCTCAGAATAATCAGCAGTCAGTATGCAAACCCTGTTTCAGCTTTTGGTAAAGGTCCTTTTCAGAACTAGTCTCCAAAGATTGTTTGCTAATGAATGAAAGATGAAAGAGCAAAGTGCATTAGTGATACAGTTATATTTATTCCTCTTCATCACTGCTGCTGCATTTAGATTAAAAATTAGGTATTGTTGACAGTTGTCTACTTCCACTGCTATGTAAGTTGCACAAATGGAGGAATCTTACAGGTTTGTTATCCATGTATTGCAAACACCTAGGACCTGTCTTACCCATAGTAGGTTACACGAGTTGAATAAATGAAGCAAACATCATAGTGGTCTCTTTGATATTGACATATCTTTTCTTTTACTTGATTTACCTGCCCTTTAATTTCTTTTTAACTCCTGGTTAGCAATTATGCATTTCACTTTCTATAATTACTCCCTCTGAATCTTCCCATTGAGGTCAGTTTTAGGGCATTTTTATCTAGAATGTTGTACTCTTTTTAAAAATTCTAAAACAAAGGGTGTTTCTCCTCCCTAAAATTAAAAAAAAAACAATATAACAGGCTTGTTTCTTTAAACAACACAAATATACATTTGTTTTGTCTTTTAATTAATCACAGAGTTAATTAAGCCTTAAATGCATGAATAATAGTTTTAGTGACTATACAGGATTTATAGACATGATTTCTCAATTAATGGCAGTGAAGATGCAGAGATAAAGTTTTCAATTTTGCACATTAGTACAATAATTAAGGACATGGAAATTCTCCAGTGTATAAAAAAAATCTATAAAAATATGGGAACATGTTCTCTAGAGCAGTAGTAACTCCACCTCTTGCCCCTGTGCATGTCAGTCTTTTTCTCCTAGTACTTTCATTTATAGCTTCTGAGTGACTTGATCTTTTGGTAAGTTATTTAAAGACCCCACCAAGTAGAACCTAAGTTCTGTGGACAATAATGATTTGAAAGTAGATGGGATCAACATAAGGTCAACCCTTTTTCACTGGAGTTAAATTGGTCTCATATCTAAATAGTGCTATTGTTTTGAAGCCATTTTAGTAATGATTTGCAGGCTCTGCAGAGACCTTGTTTGTCACCAGAGGTCTCTCTTAATGGCAACATTAACGTGATTATCTCATTATTTAGGGAGCTGTCGCATTTTAGCTCTCAAAAAATGACAGCTCTCGTTGATTAAAAATTAGCCCAACTCCAAGCCTTCAAGTCTTCTATTGAAGGATAGATACTAAAGAAATAATTAATATTTATTTGATAAAGCTGAATCATGAAAGTGCTTTTGAGCCATGTTGTTCTGCATCCACTTTCCAACTACAATTTATCACCTCTCAGAAACTTGACTGACTTGTTCTGGTCCAGCTCCTGCCTATCTGGTTTAGAAACTCCTCCTCACTTCCATAGCCCTGGGAGGAAAATTATCATGGCAAACACGACTGCAGTACATTATAGTCACTGTTTGACCTGTCTGTGGGTTTTTATATGGAAATCTCCCATAAAGACAGGCCTAGGACTTTCATTTCATTGTTTTGGGGTATAGCACAGAAGTTGAAAAAAAGTAGAAGCTCAAAAAATTATTTTCATTAACTCTGAACATGTGAAATACACACACACATACACATACGTGTGCATGTATAAACACATATAAACATATATGAAGTTTGTATATTTCTGCTACTAATTAAACACCAAATAAGATTTTATTCTCAGTAAATACATGGACACTTAAGTATCCATTTACCAATTACAGCTAAAACTGCATATTATTTCATTTATAGTTTGAAAAGACAGCTTCCCTATATTTGTGAAATTCCTTCATCAAACCGGAGCCTGTTATGTGTGGGTGTATGTTATCAATTACCAAATGACAATTTGTACATGGTACATAAAAATCTTAGGTAAAGTAGGGGTAGTATTGCTAATGAAGAAAAACTAACTTCCATTAAGAGCCTGTTATGTTTCTAACAAGAGGGAGACTATCATTCATTAAGTATATTTATTTCTGCTTTTAACTCACAAGAATTAAACTTTTTATTTATTTTTTTGCCTCAAAATTCTATAAAGAGAAAACTTTATTTTTGTTGAAGTAGGGACACAAATATAGTAACGTTTAAGCCATAATTATACTTATGTATACATTATCTAAAATGTACACTTCTAAATAAAAGGAAAATTACCAGGATCCTCCAAATTGCCCTGGCTTTTCCAAATATCTCTATTTCTCCTCTCAAAATAGCCAGTATCCTGATGTCTAACAACAAGGATTCATTTTCTCTATATTTGCAAAGTAAAGACATGGAAGTATGCTTTTGTAGCATATTGTATCTTCCCTTATTTTTAGACTATAGTCATGGAACTACATACTATGCATTCTTTTGCCATTTTTTATCTATGTGAGATTCATCAATATGGTTTTAGAAGGCCATTTGCCCATTGTTATTGTTGTAGAATATTCTAGAATCTGACTGTTTCACGGTGTGTATATCCATCATCTTGTTTATGAAAATTTGTTTTCCGTTTTATGTACCATTAATTGTGCTTTGATATAAAATTATATCTAAACTTTTGATTACATATGGGCATATATTTTATTGATTATTTATCATGAAGAATGTGTGTGTGTGTGTGCATGCATGCTTTTTTATTGAAAATGAACTGAAATCTAAAAATAAGTGAATCAACAAATTACAGGGTAAAACAATATTGGTGGAACCTCAAGAAAAAGTGTGTGGTGTTGGATGCAGTGCCACATGCCTGTAACCCCAGCAGCTCAGGAGGCTGAGGCAGGAGGATCCAGAGTTCAAAGGCAGCCTCTGCAAAAAGCATGGCAGTAAACAACTCAGTGAGACCCTGTCTCTAAATAAAATACAAAATAGGGCTGGGATGTGACTCAGTGGTTGAATGCCCAAAATTCAATTCCTAGTAAAAAAAAAAAAAAAGAATGTGTGGAATATTATTATTTATAGGCCTTCTGTTAATTGACTACCAAAAATCTGGCTACATGAGTGCATGATGATACTATCATTAGCATCATGAATTTAAAAATATATCAATAACAGAAGTGTAAAGAAAAGACAAAAATATCTATAGAAAACACTTTGACTCAATGTTAAATTTATAATTGACTTCAAGACAGGATATGACTCTACTATACTTGTAATGAAGTTTGACCTTCCATATATTTTTTTAAATGTGTATCTACAAATGGAAAAAAAACTTTTATTCACCCAGATTTTATAGATAAGAAAATCATGTTTCAATGAACTTAGGTAAAATATCCCCCCCCAAAAAATCAAACTTATAAAGTCACAACTTACCATAATGGAGCCTCATAAGCTAAAACTCATGATCTAGAATGATGGTCAGAATAGAAGACCTAAATATATTTAAAAAAAATTTGGAAGATCAGTGCAGGGATGTCGAGTGTAATGCAAACAAAGCATCAGACTATGTATGTTTCCATCCATATTTTAGGAATACAGATACATGTAAGGGGAATTAATAACTGAAATAAAGCTGACAATGGAAGGGATAAATCAGTACTGTTTTGTTGTTAGGAGATATGCACACTAACATGAAGGGGTACCGTGTTATAAATGTACACTTGAAACCACTAAAATCTGTTTATAAAAGAAGTATAAATGATGTCGTTAGATTGGTATAAAACTAATGTAAGTAAAGGAAAAAATAATAATAACAACTCTCAGAAATTAGTAAAATTGAAAACCAGAAATCAATAAAATCCTAAACTAGTTATTTGAAAAAAAAATTATAAGCTTTAACCAGGTAAACTTAGTAAAACCAAGATGGTGATGAGTCCTGCTTCCCCATATGTTGAAGTTTGAACATTAGAGAAGCACTCTGAGGTAAGCATATGAAGCAGGATTTATTTAAAAAGGTGCAACATAGACTTCTCCCAGGAGGGAGAAGAGGGCCATAGCTGTATCCTGGTATCCCCAGAAGTGAAGTGTTTTGGCCTTTTTATATGTCCTAAGCCTCCTTTGTTCTCCTGCCTCCCCGCTTCCCCACCTTTTTCCCTTTCTCCTTTCTGCTTACTTGACTAGGTTCAGGGGTGCTCAATGGGAGGGCCAAAGGTCGGAAATAGGTGGGCTGAAGGGGGAAGGACAGGGTGGAGTAGCCAAGAACACCTTAACAACCTTATAACTCCCTGTAGGGAGGGGAAATTCCTGGGACAGGTTACCTTGGCAACAGCTTGGAGCAGGGGCAGGTTCTTGATAAAAATCCCTCAGAGGACAGTCTCCAATTTCCCAGACTCACTCAAAATGGCCTCCTTAATCTGACCTGACTCGACTTACCTATCTATACTGACTGCCTGTCTAATTCTGGCTTCAACAGGATTCAAATTACTGACATCAGAAATGAAAGCAACATCACTACAGATCCTATGATAATTAAAAGGGTGGTTAGAAATAATATAGACTCTGAACCTGAAAACTTGATAATCTAGACAAAATGTGATAATTCCTTGAAAAAATAATTTTCCAAAATTCATGCAAGAAGAAAAAAACAATTTGAGGAGGCTTATATCTATTAAAGAAATTCAATCTATAATTAATAATCTTCCAAAACAAGAATACCAAATTCTGATTGGTTCACTGGTAAATTCTACCAATGTAAGGGTCCGGCGGAGCGTCGGAGAAAGAGACCACACAAGACACTGGCTCCATGCAATTGGCAAAAGGGGATTTATTGGGGATCCATTCCAGTGCACTGGGGCTCCGTGCTCACTCAAGAAGGGAGAGCAACCCAGAGCCCAGAGCAGAGGTCAAGCAGAGCTTAAGTACACTTTCTGGAGAGGGCGGTGGGCTTTGCATACATCAGAACAAATCATCATGAGGCGCGGGAAAATTGAACAACAACTCTGAGACGTGATTAGCACATTCATTGGTGGGAACAGGTTGGGCGGGGTGATTGGTCATTCCTAAGTGGGTTACACATTCAAACTGATTAGTTAGGGCCCTGTGACAAACTGCACAGGGCCCTAGGCTAGATGGCCAGTAGGGCATTGTCTTAACTATCTCAGGAATCTGGGTATAACAGAGGAACTTAATAATACCTAATATTTTACATTCAAGCTTTCCAGCTTAGAAACTTTACCCTTTCACCAAAAAAAAGAAAAAATAATAATTTATTTAAAAAAATGTCCATGATCTTTTTCAGAGGATAAAAGTAGAGGGAATATTTTGTAACTCATACTATAGGGTCAACATCACCCTGATACTAAAACCAGACAAAACAATTCAAGAAACAAAAATTACTGACCATTAATTCTCATGAATATAGATGCAAAAGTTCTTGGAAAAATCATGACAAATCAAATTCAACCTGCATATAAACAAGTATACAAAGCAACAAAGCAGGGATATCCCAAGCATGAAATTAGGTTCAACATTCAAAAATATATATTCAAAAATCCATCACATCAAGAGACTAAAGAAAAAATATCAGTAAATGTGTTATTATTAAAAATGATCATTTGACAAAATCCAACAAACACTCATCCCCAAAACCCAGTAAACAGGGAATGGCATAAGCTTCTCAACTTAATAAAGTATTTATTCAAAAAAACCTATAGCTAATATTTTATTTAATTGTGAGAAACTGGTTTTCCCTTAAAGATGAGGAATGAGATGAGACAAGCATGTCTCCTCTCATCATTTTTTAACATCCTATTTGTAATCCTAGACAAAGTAATCAGAAAAGAAAATTTACTGCAAGAAATTTAATACAAACTATGATTTTGAATATAGCAAAAAACACTGTATTTTTCTGAGGATTGACAAATTATCTATGTAAAAAATCTGAATCAACAACAACAACAAAAAACTCTTTAAGAATAAAATCTATTTTGTCAATGTTTCAGAAGGTTAATACACAAAAGTCAATTGTTTTAATGTAGTAGCAATGAACAAATTGAACTTGAATCAAAAAATACATTATCATTTACATTTACAGCACAAAGAAATAAAACAGATGTAAATCTGACAAAACAGGTATAAGATCTATATGATGAATACTATAGAACCCTGATGAAATTACAGTAATTACATAATGGAGAAAAGTTTCATGTCCATAAATAGAAAGATTCCATATTATCATTTCTTCCCAACTTAACTCTATAGTTTTACTGTGACTTCGATCAAAATCCCAGAAAGTGATTTTATTGCTACTAACAAACATTATAAAGTTAAAATACAGGTCAAAAGATCCAGAATAGCAAATAAAATATTATAGACACATGAAGTAATATGGAGTCCTCATCTTACTCTAAGAGTTTCTTTTAAACTACAATAATCAATACACTGGTATTAGTGAAAGAATAGACAAATAGATCAAGGAAACATAACAAAGAATTTAAAAGTAGACCTGCATAAATGTCGTCAACTGGTCCTTGACTAGGAAGTAAAGGCAATATAATGGAGGGCAATCTATTCAGCAGGTGGTACCAGAAAAACTGGATTTGAACATGCAAAGAATGAACACAGAAAACTCCAAACCCTCTATGAATTTAATTGAAAATATATCATCAACCAAAAGGTAAAATTAAAAATGATAAAATTCTTAAAAGATAATATAGAATATAACTAGGGGTTTGGACATAACTCTTGAGATATTAGCCCAATCCTCAATTCATGAGAGAAAAAACTAATAAGCTGGACTTTATTTAATTATAGTTAAATTTTTCTGCTCTTTGAAAGACACATTAAGGTAATGAAAGTATAAACTACAGACTAGGAGAAAATGTTTATTAAAGACATTTGATAAAGGACTCTTGTACAAAATGCTTGAAGAACTCTTAAGAATAAACAAGAAAACAAACAACTTGGTCTTATGAAAAAGCCAAAATCCTTAAGATACTTCACTAAAGTGATGTATAGATAGAATTTGAGCACATGAAAAGAATGTTCTGTATCATATGCTGCCAAGTTAATGCAAATTAAAAGAACAATGAGAAACCACAACACACCTGGTATAATCGCCAAAACCAGGACAATGAAAAATCAGTGGTAAGGAAGTGGAGCAACAGAAATTCTTACTCTTACTCGTTGCTGGTAATAACAAAAAATAGTACAACTACTTTGAAGACAGTCTGGCTTGTTTATTAAAAAAAAAATAAAGAAAAAAACACTACAGTTTTACCATACAATCAAATAATTATACTTTGTATTTGACTAAAGGAATTGAAATTCATGCCCTCACAAAAACCTACCTTGTGAATAAGGCAGTTTTATTCAAAATTTGGAAAAACTTGAAACATGCAACATATATTTTAGTAGGTGAAAGGATCAACACTGAAATATTATTCATCACTAAAAAGAAATGAGCTATCAAGCCAGGAGAAGCCATGCAGGGAACTTAATGCATACTATTAAGTGAAAGTAGACGATCTAAAAAGGCTACATACTATATGATGCCACAATATGACATTAGGGAAGAGGGAAAACTATGAAGGTAGTAAAAATATTAAAGTGATTGCCAGAGGTTTGGGGGAAGAAGGGATAAACAGGTAGAACACAGGTTTTAGAGCAGTAAAATCACTGTGTATGATATTATAATATTGGATACATGACATTGTACAATTTGCAAACTTACAGATTCTACAACAGTAACAGTGACCCATTGTATAATCTACAAATTTGGATACTAGTGACGTGTCAATGTAGTTATCAACAATAGCAAATGCACTGCTGTGGTGGAGGATGTTCACAGTGGGGAGACTGTGGGTACAGGAGGCATTTGGGAAATTTATGTACACTTTGTATGTAAATCCCACGTGGTAGTTTTAGGTGGACTTTACTCCAGGTCTGAATGGTATTGAAGTTTATATTAAGCCATATGTAGACTTTGTATATTATTTCTTTATTTTCTGTCCTACCTAAGCCATCTGCTTCCCAATCTCAGAGAAAAATGAAGAAAGCAAACACTAACAATGATAAGTGGTAAACAATAGCCAAGTTTACATCAGTGCAATAAGAAAGCAGACACCATGTTCAAAAAAAGTTCATAATTATTCTAGTATTTATATAATAAATTTTAATACATGGACATAATAAATTTTAATACATGAACATACATTGTCAAAATAAGTAAGGCTCAATTAGGTAGTATATATAAAAAATAGTGCTTCTTAAAACAGTAAACATCAAATACATGATGAACCCTTTTGCAAATTCACTCCATCTTCAATAGTGTACAATAACAGATGAATTGATAAAATGAGCCAGACCTCTTTATGTTGCTTCCTTAATATCTTAAGCTGTTTGAGATTCAAGTTCAATAAGTAAAATGACACAAATATGCACAGAGCTGGTTTAATAAAGTAATTTATAAAATATCCACATATAGCAAATATACTGCATGTATATACAAGTAGCTGTACATATGTGTATTATGTATATATACATATATACACATATACAAAATATATCATATATGTGTATATATGTATATATGTGCGGATATATATGTATATATGTATGTATATATATATTGCTATCTAGTCACACACGCTTAATGTAACATAGGCATACAAATGGTGTTTAATTGATAGAAACTAAAATTATAGTTTAATCATAAGGTAAAGGAAAGGTGACATTTTAATCAAGGTTTGATTTCAAATGCCATATCTTAGAACTTTTCACATTTCACATGACTAATTGAATGATAATTTTTTACATCTCATTGCTATTTTGTAACCAGCATTTAATATGGGAGTTTTGAAGAGTGAGGAAGTAAGATTCCCATATGTTCAATCTGCGTATCCACAGACAGCATCACACAATCAAGTGGAAGAAGTTCGTCAGGTTAAATGTGGGTGGCATTGTCAGTGACAATATTTTCTTTTTACCCTGAAGACGACCAAACTCAAGAGAGAAAACAAAAAACAAAAAGAAGCAAAGCAAAAAAAAAAAAAAAACATTCAAACCCACTGCATCCATAAAGCTGACAACATCTAAAGCTAATTAAATGCTTGTTTAACATAATTTTCTTTAACCAATATCTTATTACTGTGATCTTGGTTCCATTCCCTGCAGTCATGAGACGCTCTCTAGAGTTTCCCTTTTCTCTCACCATGCAGTTTGAGAATGAGAACATGTGCAGAGATGTCTATCTCATGTCAACAATTTTATTTTACTAAGAAGCTTCTTTTATTGTTTTATTAGGCAGGCATAACTGTGTATTTGTGGGATTGAAATTAACCACCATTATTTTGTCTTTTATTAGCAAAGCTTTTTATTAGAACATAATCCAAAGGGTTTTAAACAAAATGGAAACAAATTGTCAAATTCATACTTGAACAAACTGTTACATAGATCATAATTCAATGAAGATAGTACATATACCCTATTTTGGGAGAACTTCTACTGTGCCACTGAGAAAGAAATTGGCCCCAGCAATAAATAGAAATTTATATTTCCTTGAAAATTTAAGATATCAACTACAAAGTTGGACTTTACATTTTACTACCTAGAACAAAGACTGTAATCTCATTATATATCTTTAGAGTTTTATTTCTTCAGACAAATTCTGAGATTCTTTTATGGATCCTAAATTTATCACAATAATATGTTTTCTTTAAATGAAATTTCTTCAAATTGTTCTGCTTTCTACTTTTGCCTGCAAAGTGCATTTTCCTGTCCATTGTTATGTATAGAAATGTAGCAAGGTCTCCTTTCCAATCAGTGTGACAAGGCCCCACATTCTCTGCTTATTAGGAGACATTTTTTTTGATAGAATCTTTGGTTTTTCTCATATGTAAATTACAAATTTGTTATATTAAAAATATACATGTCCTAGTAGTCCAGTTACTGGCTCTTATGCATTCCCCACCTTTCTTCCTGAAATACAGCTCCTATAAAGGACATGAGTAACTTTAGGTATTTTGAGTCTATAGTCTTACTTTTACACAACATAGAACTCATCTCTAGTGCTTTCCAAATATTACTGCTAAATCCCACAACAAACATAATTGGTATGGAGAATGCTATCACTTTCAGAAATAAGGAAACTAAGATTTAAAGAGGATAAGTAATTTATCAAATATTAAACAGAATAAAACCAGAACTTATTTAAAGCTCTGATTGTAGGAATACCTATTGGAGCAACATGTTTCTCACTCTCTGATCACAATACCCATGACATACTTGGAATGCTTAGAGATAATGCTATCCACAAAAATGGCTTTGATAAGCCTGTTGAATATTTAAGGATTTTCATAGGAAATAAAAGCCATTTTAATAACATTTAAATAGCATTAATAACATTTTAATTTTTTTTTTAGTTGTAGGTGAACACAATGCCTTTATTTTATTTATTTTTGTGTGGTGCTGAGGCTTGAACCCAGGGCCTCACGCATGCTAGACAGACTCTCCACCACTGAGCTATAACTTCAGCCCTAACATTTTTACCTATTTTGACATTATAAAATAGTTTCCATATTTTCTTTATATTTCTTCAATATTCCACCAGATGAATGATTTTCCTTCTGAAGAAATAAATAGATACATAATTTGACATTTTCTAAGTCCTATTAGGTAGTGTAGCCTAAGCTTTATGAGATACATGTGTGTCTGATTTGAATTAGAGGTGTTCTCCAAAAAAAGATAGTTTTCCTTTCTTCTTTACACTGGTCTATGTTTCATACAATTTATACAATAAACAAGATTTTTCTAAAGCAAAAAAATTATAGGACACAAGAATTATTTTCCTAATATCACTAGCTAGAATTTCTACATAAGGCCAAAAATGCCAAAACTTGGCATTTAAAGGCAAAAGAAATCTCAAGTGAGACTGAACTTTTTTTTTTTAACTTAAATGGCAGTATTCTGTTCTCATATTCAGTGTTAACAACTGATTTAACACCTGCTCTCTGCTGCATGTCCTATTGGGTTTCGTTCCACAAGGAACAGAGGCACATGCTTTTCCTCCCAATTGCCCTTCCTGAAACAATGCTGCTTGCAATACTTCCTGGTGCAGAGAATCTTGATGCAAAAAATCCTTAACACAAGCCCTTCTTGATCCATTCAGAGAGCAGATGCAATATATGACAGGTCTAGCGCCTGTCTAAATCTGAAGAACTTGGAAAAAACTTAGAAATCTAAAGAGAAATAAGAGCACACTATAATTTTAACAGCAGGCAGACTTTTTCTTCCCATCAACCAATACACTCCAACATATACCAAGGTAATAGGACTATTTTTTGCATTATTGTGTGCTCTTTTATGTTCTGCCATAAGAACAAATTATTTTAGAGAATTATACATAGAAACATTATTGTTGTACTTTTCTTTATCATTCTAATGGCAGAGATTATACCAAGAACAGAACACATTTCCAACAGAGAATAATGAATCATCATTTCCTTTGACAAAAATATTATAAGGCCATAAGATGAAGGGGGGGAAGTATACATTCTTTCTTCTGACAAATACTTCAATGCACAGAAAATTGGCGACCATTAATCTACTTGTATGACAGGCTTAGGCTGGACTATCATGGGACTTGGATGATGTCAGATCTTATATTGATTTCTTTCTCGAGGAGAAAAATTATTCATATAGTGGAATATGGAAGAATACAAATTCAAATTGCAAAAGTACCCTGCCAAACCACATAGAGAAACATTTCTCCAAGCAATTTCTGTAAACACCCATTTTCAAGCACCATATGATCCAATTTCCATAATCAATTAGCTTTCTGGGTCTGTGTTCAGTAGTCACCTGCTTTGAGAGGATATCAAAATAATGTTTCTGATAAGGAATCACGATCAATGTGGCTGTTCTTATCATGTCAAGTTTGCTACAGAAAAAAACTATTTATAAAAGTTATAACACTCTCTGTGGATAAAGAGAGGAGTTAATAAAATGTGTAAATATCTATCACTCAGTGATAACCAAGGATCAAGGGTTATAGTAAAGCTGAAATTAGAACTTCTCTCAAATCTTTATTCTTATCTATGTCCTACCCCTCTTATCAGATTAATAGTTGAGACACTCCCTGGGTCAGATAATAATATTGCCTATTCATCTAGATGAGGTCAGGAATCTGATCTTCTATGAATGCTAATTATCACATAAAATGTCTAGAAGAGAAATCTAGAGAAACAAAACAGATCATTTCTCATTAGTAGTATTCTGTTTTTCTGGAGAATTTTTAAGTAAATCTTTTAAAAATAAACGTTATTTGTTATATATTTTGGATTAGGTGGAGTCTTGGCAGAAACTACCATGTTTCAGTACTGAGGTTAGCCACAGATAAGCTTGGAGTTTTACTGTAAAGAGTGGGAAATACTGTACAGTGACCCCAGGTAAAATAGACACTAACTAGGCAATTAGGACTATCAAAGTTGAAACTGCTCTGAGAAATATTTCCTGTAACTCTGTCATATACTCCATCTTGATATAAAAAATATATAATAAGATGAGTGATAGCCCTAAAAACATACATGCATATCTAAGTCCCTGAATACTGAGAATGTTAATGTATTTGGGAAAAGGACCTTTGCAGATGTTAAAGTTAAAATCTTGAGACATGGTCATCCTGGATTACCTGAGTACACCAAAGTCCAATGACAAATGTCCTTGAAATAGAGAAAAGATGGCAGAGACATAAGAGGTGACAACTTGGAAACAGAGATCATTTTGCTACAGCTACAAGCCAGACAATGATAAATATTGCCAACAATTACCAAAAGAAAGTCATGGAACAATTCTCCCCAGGGTCTTAGGAGGGAGTACAATCCTGCGGACACTTTGATTTCAGAATGCTGGCCTCTATAACTGTGAGAGAATACGTTACTACAGCCCATGCAATTTGTGCTAATTTGTTACAGCAGTTACAGGAAACTAATACAATATAATATTCCTGATGTTTAATGCTAATACAAATATACCAAAGAAGTCACTTTTGGAGAAAAAAAAATGGCTGTCCCCATTTATTTAATGTCTAAAACTATTGGGAAGATTTAGATGCAAATATGGCAGCATCTCCCAAGCACAGTTCAGAGAAGGAAGGAGAAAGTCTAGTTCAAGCAGGTTGGAAAAGAAGCTCCAGATGATAATGATTTGGAGATATTATCTTTCATATACCTACTAAGCACTAGATCTAAAAGAGGAGGACAATTTCTGCTTTGGTTTATGAAAATGTTTCTATTCAATAAACCTAATCTGATGAGAAGGTCTCAGTCTATAGACAGCCAGCTTCATTCCTTGGGACTCATGGTGAGGCAGAACATCATGGCAGAAGAGTGGTAGAGAAAAGCAGCTGGAAACATAGCACCAGGAAACAGAAAGACAGAGGTCTTCTCATCAGGATAAAAGACAAACCCCCAATTGCATGTCCCCAGTGACCCACATCTTCCCCCTAACTGTAGTCACCACTGATTTAATCCCTATTTGGGGATTAATGCACTGATTGGGTTAGGTCCTCATATCCCAATCCCATTCATTTCACCTCTGAACCCTTTTTCATTGACTCACTGAGTTTCTGGGGGATACCTCACAGCTAAATTATAACACTGGTGAAGACCAGAGAAAGGGAGAGACAAATTCTGACTGTAGCCAACCTGGCTGAATCACTCACTATCAATTTAGTCTCCGTGCAGTATGAACAGCCTAGGGTTCTCCATTAAGATGACATGGGATAAAGAAGACCAAGTGGTTCCAGATGAACTAACGCAATGTAAGAAGTGTACTCTTTTCTATGGCTTAAAGCATCTTTCAGAACTCTTAATGAATTCTTCAGAGTTCTGAGGGGTTTTTGTAGTTGCTTTGTTTTTAGTACAAGTGTCCTTGAAAAGGGACAACGATTTCCAGTTTTTTTTCTAGATATGTGTATGTTTTTTCAATTGCTTCTCTGACAGGGGTAAACGCTAAGACTTGGTGTTTTTAATTCTTCCTACAGTGTTCAGCATGATTTAACAGTTGAAAACCACTCTGTTATATCAGAAAGATTGTGCTGTGTGAAATATTCTTTCATTTGATAACAACAATTTCATTGCTGTTTTATGGAGCAGGTAGGTGGCCATGGGGGAAGTCATGGTGATGAATTGGCATCATTTAGATCTTCCTAATATGACAATTTCCCAGTAATCCTAAAACCTCTGCCCCGAATCATAGCAGGTGTCAGACACAGGCTGTGACTATCCCTCTGGCTACAATTTTCTACCTGTAACTGAGAAGAAGGCATGAAAGGGAGAAAGAACATTCGGCAATATGCAGTGAACAGAATAAAATGTTTTGGCACAAAGACTTAGAGTCGGCTCTGTCACTGACTTGCTGTATAATATAGGAGAAGTTTCTTACCTGAGCAGAAGCTCTGTTTCTTGTCAATTGAGAATGATAATCTCTTGCCAGAAAAAGAAACTGAACACACATAGGTTTTTTCTTGTCCCTAAATAAGCATGAGGAGGGAGACTGTCCCCGGCTGACATGGAAGCTCCAAAAAGTCATATAAAACCTGGATTCCTAGGTCCACTCGCCTGCTTTCTTAGCAGATATTTTATCTTTAATGCCACCTCAAGTTCATGGTGCGCCAATCATCACATTCACACCCCGGGCAGGAAGCTGACAATGTGTGCACTGGTACAGGACCGGATAAAAGGGAACATGCCAAATAGCTGCAGTCTTCCTGGGGAATTTTTGTAACATTTCTGTTCCCACACAATGATCTTTACTTTCATGTCATTGACTTGCCTAGTAGCAATAGAAATTAGAAAAGGCATCCTTTTACTGGGCACACTGCTGCACAGAGAAAAAAAGAAGGTTGTGTTGCTAATAAAAAAGTTGTTGTTAAGCCTCCATTAAGGTAGCTTTTGAGACACTTTGACTTCTAAATCATCCAAATAAGCCTTTCTTGACGGGCTTCAAATGTATTCTCCATATGAACTTTTGAATTTTCACCTGTTGATTCATTATATCCGATCCTGTATACATTGCCACTTTTCTTTGAGGTATTGGCTTAACACAGGAATCCCTGATCTTTCACCTCCCAGTACATTGGAATTCATTTATTTATTCTTTACTATTTATCGTGATACTACTATATACCAGGTACTAAGATGAATAGTAAGATTCAGTTTCTACTATTGTAAGGAGCTCTAAATCTACTATGGGATACAAATAGAACACATTATGCATACCTGCCAAAATAAACAAATGCAAAAATGCAAAAAAAAGACATATAAGAATTGTTACAAATTATACCCAAGATACAACAGAGACACTAAGATAGATGGAAGTGATAAGACAAAGTGGAGCTCAAAATCTCTGTCAAGTCATCTTCTCATCACAACTTTCTCTTCCCACCCAAGGATAACCTTTTTCTGAATTCTTACAGTATCGATTTAATTATCACTTTAAAAACATTATATACTGCAACTATACGATAGGTGTTTATGTATTCCAACTTTTATTTATTTAAAAATTTTATATTTTATTTATAATTGACAAATAATAATTTTATGTATAAGATACAACATGAAGTTTTGTTGTATGTGTATTTTGAAGCATGTTCAAATCAGGCTAATTAACATGCCTATCTTCTCATATACTTATCATTTCTTTGTGATGTGAATGAAGTCCACTATTTAGCAAGTTTGAAATATACATCACTACTAACTATAGACACTGGGCTGTGCAATAAATCATGAGAACTTATTTATCCTGCCTGACACTTGTACCCCTTTAAACCAATATACTCTCTTCCATAGTCCACCTCAAACCCCCACCCCACAGATCTAACTAACAGCCTCTCTAACCCACAGTTTTGTCTGGGGGCAAAAGAGGAAGCAGATGCCATCTCAATCTAGATTCTGCAGGGTAGAGAATATCAATTTCAGTTCCTTTCTGTTTGTTTTATATTTTTAACTGGGGATTGAACTTGGCAGTGGGGGTGTGGGGTGCTTTACCACAGAGGACATTCCCAGTCTTTTTTCTCTCTCTCTCTCTCTCTCTCTCTCTCTCTCTCTCTCTCTCTCTCTCTCTCTTTCTTATTTTGAAACAGTTTCTTCCTGAGTTGCCTAGGGCTTTGTTAAATTGCTGAGTCTGGCCTCAAACTTATGATCCTCCTGCTTCAACCTCCTGAGTTGGTGGAATTACAGATGTGTGCCACTGAGCCTGGCCCTTTGGTTTCTTGAGACAACCTTCCCACGTGTCCGACTTCTTTTGATCAACATATTTTTGATGTTTATCCATGTTGCCACATAGAGTGGGTGCTTGTCTTGCTGCTTTGTAGTTTCTTATTATTTGACTGAGCCACAATTTATCGACCCATGCTGATGTCAGTGGGTATCATTGAATAGTATTTAATAAAATTCTTTTGCAGGTTCTGTGAATATATGCACTTAAAACATTTTTACAAAGTGGTTGCATAAATTTCATATATTTCTATATAAAAGTTTACAAAATGCATTCCTCTGGTATGTGAGAGGTCCAGTTCATCCATATCCTCACTGATACATGACATTGAACATAATCGCATCTTAACTACCGATGTTTTCCCCAAATCTGCTTATCATGTGGCTTTGCATATCATAATGCAAAGTTGCATTCCTACCTGTGCATTTTCATTGATTTAGCTCTTCACCTCAGGTCCTAAATTCAGTGAAGCACAAAGACTGAAAATTCTTTTTCTAAACATCTTTCTAATATTGCCAACTTCCTAGACTAAGCAAATGTCATTTCTCCTTCAGTCAACAACAGTAACTTTTTAACTCTTTTGGCTTCTTCCCATCCATTCTTCATTCAATGGCCCATGAATATTTTCAGAGGCAAATTGAACTCTTTCACATCCCTGTTTAAAAACCTTTATATAAATGTCCTATAATTCTAATATTTTCAAGATGCATTCCTATTTTAGATGAAGAACAATCCATTATGTAGATATACCATATTTTCTCTCTTCATCTGTAGACAAGTGTGTCATACTCCTGTTCTATTGTGAGTCAAGCTGCAATAAGCATTTGGGTACATTATTCGAAATGCAGGAATCCAGACATTGAAAGCCACGTATTATAGGATCCCACTTAGAGGAATAGGCCAATCTAGAGAGCCAGAAGGTAGATCTGTGATTTTTGGGTATAGACAAGGAGGAACGCAGAGTAACTGCTTAATGGCTATGAGATTTCCCTTCAGAATATTAAAGAAAATATTCTAGAACTAGATAGAAGTGATAGTTTGACAACAGTGTGAATTTCCTGAATTTACTGAATATACACTTAAAAGAATATTTTATTACAATAAAACACCATATAGTAGCTATTGCACAACTCTGTACACATACTAAAAACCTTTAAACTGCATATTTTAAATATTCGTTTTATGATGTGTTATCTATTAATACATTTATAAAAATTCCTACATGTAATTCCATTTTATTTCAACTATATTCTAATGATCCTGTCCTGTATAATTTGACTTCTTTCATAGTGTCATTCTTATGTGGAGTTATTTTCCTCAGACTAACTAACCTCCAGCCTTTTCATCTGCTATTAGTTTCTAGAACACTCAATTTTCCTTACCTTGGGTCCTCTCCTTATGCCATTCCCTCTGCCTGGGAATATCACATATCCTGACTTTTCCCTGTGGCTGATGGCTTCTCATCTGTGACTTTCACTATAAATGTTGTCACTGTGGACAGAACTCCGCTCACTCTGTACAAACAGTGCTCACGTCCTGCCCCTGCACCCACATAAAGCTGCACTACCTTGACACTACAGCATCACCTGAACACCTCGTTCCCAGTGTTTAATAACAAACTTGTGCGTTTTCCCATTTAACATCATTGTTTCCTCCACCAGAGTGAGAGTGGAGATTCTGTCTGCCTTATCTAGAACATAGCTAGCCTATAAGAAATATTTGTCAAAAAAAATCAAAATTACTAATATATGCCTCTTGGTGGTCAATGGTGAAAGGCAGCATTTTCACAGATGCTCTAAATAAAGCATCTCCAAACACTTATGTGGAGAAGTCTTATGATGCCTAACCTACACAGAACTCCAACAAACATTTCTTGAATAGTCAATCCCGGAAGCACCATCTGACTGTTTTTAAAGATTCTTAAATACAAACAATTTCTTATGTAAAGAATACTCTGATTTATTTTATCCTCAACACTTGAAAATTTTATTCTTTAACACCAATATTATCATTAACATATAATGACTGTCTTTTCAGTCTATTTCAAGGGCCACATAGCGAAGTTTTTTAACTACTTAAATTACAGAGATAAAGTAATTTGTACTTTTTTGATAATTTCAATTAAACTGCTCATAAGAGCAAATAGAAGGTGAAATGGATGACAATCAACCTCAGCTACCTCCTAGGTGCATAGTAAACCCCTTAGTCTTTCTGTAACTCACTCTATTCTATTAAATCCAGGAACCAAGCTACAGAGATGCCTTTTTGAGTTCCCTGCTCTGCGGTCCTTTCTATATAGAAATCGCTTCTACAACTCTGCTGACTTCAGCCATTTCTGAACATATGTTAAAGTAAATTTAAAAGTGGGCCACCAGTGCAGATTTTAATTCTAATGGAAGTTATACTTCTTTTCTTTATGAAACGCCTTATTTATTACTAGTTTAGATTATTTTTAAAAAGTCACATATCAAATCCAAATTATATCTTAATATCAAAGCACTCTTTGCCATTTTGTTTTACAAGGGCATACAGTTCAAATTGAACCTGGGAATTTATACATATTGGTAGTTAATGGAACCTTGTAAATTGCAGACTTTATATCCTTGTACTCCGTCTCAGAGAATTTCTGTCAAGAAATAAGACTATATAATATGTCAAGATTTGGGGAAATATATGCCAAAGTGTAATGGTCTAGTTGGAAACACAGCTGCTGAAAAAGAAGGCAGGAAAATTATAGGGTATGAAAAATACATTTAATGTGTTTAGAATGGCTCTAAAGATATCCACATAATCTGCTGATTCTCCTACTGTGGGAATGAGAGATAGGTTTTAGATGAAGCAGACAGGAATATTTGATTGTGTTATCTTCTTTTTCTTGAGAGCTATCTAAATGACAAAGAAAAGATATAAGAGGTCACTGGAAGTGACAAAAGGAATATGGATAAGTTATCCCCGATCAATGAAAAGGCCTGATAAATAGCATTAGAAAAGACACATAGGACAGTAGGCCCAGGTTCATCCTGCCACCAGCAGACACCCACCAGAGCTCAGGCCTGGCCCAGATCCACCCATACTGACCTCTGTGGGATCCAGACTCACAGTAGACCAAGGTCCATGCCACTATTGGCAGACACCTGCTAGAGCTAGACTTCAGCACAGGACTGCCTCTTCTGACCAGCAGACCCCCCACCAGAGTCCAGATCCACCCAGATCCGCCTACCCCAACATATGTGGACCCAGGCCCAAGGTAGGTCTGAGATCGCCACCCCCCCACACCTGGGAGCCCAAGCCTAACCTACTTCCATCTTGTGACACAGAAGACATTGCCATAGCCTTCTCCATGCGGTATCCCCAACCTTTTGACAACAGACAGGGCCTAGAAGCATCTGCATCTCAGAGCAGTCATCCCAAAGACAGTGTAAGGCCCACCCTTTCAACCCCATCTCTTTAAGACATTGCATCCATCTTGGGGCACCTCCACTGCTATCTCGAGTTACCTTGGCTATTGCTGCCACCACCTTTAGTTGCAGTAGGGACACCAGGATCTAGAAGCCCAACATCAAGGTGAGGTACAGACAATCTGCAGGGGTACTACAAGAATACAGGGTAGAAACTGTAATATCTCAGATCCACACTGCAAGAAAGGAAGACACATAGGCAGCATGAAAAAACAAGGGAGGAAAGTGCCCCAAAGAAACCAGGATACTACAATAACAGAACCTATGGACAGCGAAGTTGATGAAATGTCAGAGAAGAAGTTCAGAAGGTTCATAATTAAAATGATCTGTGAATTAAAGAATCACTTCAATGAACAAAAACAAGTAAAAGTTGATCATTCCAACAAAGAGATAAGAGCGCAAATACAGGTAGCAAAAGATTACTTCAAGAAACCAAGACTCTGGAAAAACATCAGAATCCTTGAAATGAAGAAAACAATAAACCAAATAAAAAATTCAATAGAAAGCATAAACAACAGGCTAGATCACTTGGAAGAACGAACGTCAGATAATGAAGACAAAGTATACAATCTGGAAAATAAGTTGATCACACAGTGAAGATAGAAGAAACAGAAAATCAAGAATTATGGGACAGCATAAGAAGACCAAATCTAAGAGCTATTGGGACACAGGAAGGCACAAAGTTTTAAACCAAATGAATGTACAGAATGTCTCTTCAATGAGATAATATCAGAAAATTTCCCAAGCATAAAGAATGAATTGGAAAACAAAATACAAGAGGTACAGGACACCAAATGTACAAAATTACAACAGATCTATACCAAGACACATTATAATAAAAATGCCTAGCATACAGAATAAGAATAGAATCTTAAAAGCTCACGAGAGGAATCAGATCACATATAGGAGGTGATCATATCTCAGTAGATTTTTCAACCCAGACCCTCAAAGCCAGAGATCATGGAACAAATATACAATGCTCCGAAAGAAAGTGGATGCCACCCAAGAACCTTATATCCAACAAAATTAAGCTTTAGATTTGATGATGAAATAAAAATCTTCCATGATAAACAAAAGCTAAAAGAATTTACAACTAGAAAGCCTGCACTATAGAACATCCTCAGCAAAATATTCCATAAAGAGGAAATGAAAAACAATGATGAAAATCAGCAGAAGAAGGTATTACACTAAAGAAAAACTAACAGAGGAGAAAACAAGTCATGTTAAATACCAAAAATGGCTGGGAATACAAATCATGTCTCATTAATAACCCTGAATGTTAATGCCTAAATTCACCAATCAAAAGACAGACTAGAAGATTGAACCAAAAAATACCTAACAATATGCTGCCTCCAACAGACTCATCTGATAGGTAAAGATATTCACAGACTGAAGGTGCAAGGTTGGGAAAAATCATATCATTCATATGGATTGTGGAAGAAAGCAGGGATTTGTATCCTCATATCAAAGAAAGTAGACTTCAAGCTAAAGTTAATCAAAAGGATAAATAAGGACACTATGTACTGCTCAAGGGAACCATGCACCAACCAGGCATAACAATTATAAATATATATGCCCCAAATAAGGGAGCATCTACATTCATCAAACAAACTCTTCTCAAGTTCAAGAGTCAAAAAGACCACAACACAAAAATTCTAGGTAACTTTAACACCTCTTTCACCACTAGATAGATCTTACAAACAAAAGCTGAACAAAGAATCTATAGAACTCAATAATACAATCAATAACTTATACATAAAATATTTCATCCTTCAACAAGAGAATACACATTCTTCTCAGCAGCACATGGAACCTTCTCTAAAATAGACCATATATTATGCCACAAAACAACTCTTTGCAAACATAGAAAAGTAGAGATACCACCCTGCATTCTATCAGATGATAATGGAATAAAATTAGAAATTAATAATAAAATAAGAAATAGATGCTACTCCAACACCTGGAAACTAAATAATATGATGCTGAATGAACATGGGTTGCAGAAGACATCAATGAGATTAAAAATTTTTTAGAGGTGAATGAGAACACTGATACAACACATCGAAATCTTAGGACACTATGAAGGCAGTTCTAAGAGGAAAGTTCACTGCATAGAGTTCATTTCTTAAAAGAAGAAAAATTAAACAAATAAATGACTTAATATAATATCTCAAAGCCCTAGAAAAAGAAGAACAAATCTACACCAAAAGCAGTATAAGAGAAAATAATTAAAATTGAAGCTGGAATCAATGAAATTGAAACAAAAGAAAAAATTGAGAAAACAAAAAGTTGGTTCTTTGAAAACATAAATAAAATTAATAGACCATTAGCTATGCTAATGAAGAGAAGGAGAGAGAAAATTCAAATTCTAATTCTAACATCCATGATGGAAAAGAAAATATCACAACAGACACTACAGAAATACAGAAGATAATTAGAAATTATTTTAAAAACTTGTATTCCAATGAAACAGAAAATATTAAAGACATCAACAAATTTCTAGATTCATATGATTTGCCCAAATTGAATATACACAATTTAAACAGACCAATATCAAGTGATGAAATAGAATAAGCCATCAGAAGCCTACCAAATAAGAAAAGCCCAGGACCGGATGAATAAACAGCTGAGTTCTACAAGACCTTTAAAGAAGAACTAATACCAATACTCTTCAGTTTATTTCAGGAAATAGAAAAAGAGGAATCACTTCCAAACTTCTTCTATGAGGCCAATATCACCCTGATTCCAAAACCAGGAAAAGACAAATCAAAAAAAAAGAAAACTTTAGACCAATATCTCTAGTGAACATAGATGAAAAACTTCTCAATAAAATTCTGGAAAATCAATACAAAAACATATCAAAATATTATACCACAATAAAGTAGGCTATGGTTTTGCACTTGCCAGGCATATGACAGACCCTGGATTCAATTCCCAACAAACCTCCCAATTCGGCACATACATTAATAAAAATAGATGAAAGATATAACAATGATCACAACAGAAACAAGTGAAATAGAAACTAAAAAATTACAAAGGTCGATGGAATAAGTATTTCATTCTTTAAGACAATAATCAAAACTGACAAAACTTTAGACAAGAAAATGAGAGAATCAAAATAAATAAAATTAACATCGAAATAGGAGACAGTACAAGAGTGCAGACATACAAAGGATCATTAAGAATTATTATAAAGAACTACATGTTAATTAATTAGAAAAACTTGAAGAAATGTACAACTTCCGGACACATATGACCTACCAAAATTGAAACATGATGACAAAAATTAAAATAAAAGTGCATGGACAAATAACAACTACTGAGATTGAATCATTAATAAAATATCCCCCTAAAAAGAAAATCCATAAGTGAATGCCTTTACTGATAAATCTTACAAAACGATTAAAGAACAACTAGGAACTAACATCAATTCTTCTCAAATTATTACATAGAATTGGATAGGAGGGACCCCCTTCTTAACTCAAGTCTATGATGCCAACTTTAGCATTATCAAATCCAGACAAGGATATAGGAAAAAAATAATAGGAAAAAATTATAGGTTAATATCCATAATGAAGAGAGATGGATAATTTCTCAACAAAATACCAGCAAACTGAATCCCACAGTGCATCAAATATATCATTCACTGTGATCAAGGTGGTTTCATTCTAAGGATGCAAGAATGGTTTGACATATACAAATAAATAGACATAAGACACCATATCAACAGAATGAAACAGAAATCATATGATCAACTCAACTTAAACACAGAAAAGCACTTGATAAAATTCAACACACATTCAAATTGTGTATAAAAATTTGTATAGAAGGATACAAATTGTGTATACAAATTGGGCATATAAGGGTCCAAAATATAATAAGGGCTATTTTAGATAAATCCACAGCCAGCATCATACTGAATGGGGAAAACTGAAAGCATTTCTTTTTTGTGTCGTTGTTCTTCTTCTTTTTAATTATACATGACAGTAGAATGTATTTTGATCTATCATACGTACATGGATTATAAATCCCCATTTTTATATTGTACATTATGTGAAGTTATACTGGTCATGTATTTATATATGAACATGGGAAAGTTATGTCCAATTCATTCAACTGTCTTTCCCATTCTCATGCCTCCTCCCTCCCCCTGCCTTGTCCAATCCAGTGAATCTCCACTCCCTCCTCCCTGCCTATTGTGAGTCAGCATTAGGCCTTTGGTTTTTATGGGATTGACTTATTTCACTTATTGTGATAATCTCCAGTTCCATCCATTTACTGGCAAAGACCATAATTTCATTCTTCTTTATGGCTGAGTAATATCACCTTGTATATATGTACCACAATGATACTTTATTAAGCCATAAAGAATAATAAATTCCTGTTACTTACAGCAAAATGGATGGAATTGGAGGACATTATGTTAAATGAAGTATACCAGAAACAGAAACACAAGTACCACATGTTGCCTCTCATATTTGAAAGCTGAAAAATAAGGATCTCAAAGTAAAATAGTGATTACTAGAGATTGGGAGGTGGTGGGAAAAAAATGACAGGATTTGATCCAAGCACACTTTATGCCTTCATGGAAATATCACATCTAACCCCATTAAACATGTACAATTAATACATATTAATAAGACATAAATAAATAAGATATTATTGTGCAGATATTAAAGCCATATTAACAGAGTTTTTCTAATTCAATCATGCTAAAAGCTAAGTAAAGTTGGGAGATCTTTTTCCCCTGTGGGCAGAAAGTAAAATTATATATAATATTTATATTTATGTATGTATGTATTGATTTCTATTGTATTTTTAATTTCACATGAATCACATTACACCAACACTGTCATTTTTCTCTTGTAACACATTTACAGGTAGGCGTTACTACTTTATTTATTTTTCCCCTGAGGTGCTAGGGCTGGAACCCAGGGTTTGAGCATGCTAGGCAAGCGTGTTACCACGGAGCTACACCCCTAGCTCCACTCCTGTGTTTTACACAATGGAAAACTTGGCTCAAAGAAATGTTTGCCCTAATTTCATGCAAATAAATAGAAGCTGAGCCCTCTACCAGACCCTTCTATGAAATTTACTTTTCCATTTCTCCTTGCTATTGTTTACTCTTGCAACTAATTGTTTAAAATAACTGTGAGGAGAAAAAGCCCTATGATTTCACATTTTTAGCTAGTGTGGTTATTGAAAAGTTAACACTTGCTGCATATAAATAGTTGATGCTGTTATGTTTTCCTCCAGCAGAAAAGCAATGAAGAAAAACTATACAATTTAATTTTACATTGAAGTAAAGGCTAATCACGGCAGCCTATAAAGTTATTCTCTGGAAAGTTGTTCTGTAAAACAAATGTTACTGATTTTAATTAGAGTACATGTATGCACAATTTCACATTTAATGCTGAAACGGGAAATTAAAAAATTCAATCTCATTGGTCTTAAGTCAATTCAGAATGAAAAACATCTTCTTACGTTGGAATTTAAGCAATAAACACAGCTTTAAAGTTCAGTCTTTGAATTTTAAGCTAGTCATTTTTTTCCTTATGATTGGAAGATTCCGTTTTTTGAACCTACTGTATGTACTCTTCTTTCTGCCTAGAAAACAATGTGATTATGAAAACAACGTTTTAAGAGGGTCAAACTTAAAAACAACAGAGGAAAATCCTGAAACTAACTCTCCAGAGATTTTCTTTGTAAAGATGTTATGAGTAATTTCAATTTCTCAATAGCTCTATCTTCTCATCTGTAATGCACAGTGCATTTACGATAATTCCTTTTCTCTTTGATAGCCTCTGCAGAAATCACTCCTGCTTAGCTTTCATCAGCCATGGATTGGGTTACCTAGGAGACCTTCTTGTCTTCAAATGCAATAAAATAAAATAGAATAGAAATATAATTAAAAGCTAAGTGTTCCAATGGTCAATCTCTCACGTGGGGTATATGTTGAATGAATGTTCTACTAAGAAACAGAAAAAAAAAAAAAAACAAAAGTCACTCTTCACACAGAAACATTTAATGACTTTTATATAGCCTGCAGAAGAAAAGAGCACTCTTCCCCCAAACTGTGATTCAGGCTTCCCCTTTTGTTACTCACAAACCCCATCCGATTCTCTGTGAGGTTTGTAAACCTTGGTTGACAGGCAGGAACTAGTGACTGGGCAAGAGATGAGGATTATAAATGCAGAGTAACTTCAGGAGTTTTTATTCTGTGCTTCTACAGCACAAGCTGGGCACAGAACACAGGTTCTGTAGCACTCTTTCTCTGAAGACTGTGGAATGTGAACCCCAGGAGAATCGGTGAATAATGAAGATATTTGTAGGACTGGAAATGGAACTGAATTTGGAAACCATTTGTCAAGTAGCCAATATGTCTATTAAAATGAAAGATCTGGGACAGAAATTAAAATCTGGCCCTCCCTTCAGCCTCTGGCCTGCCTTCTCTTACTCATGGAAGGCAGTGTTAATTGACCACACAACTATTGATCACTGAGGCCAAATGCTGTGGTACACCCCTCTGCTTCAATCACATCAATGGCTAGCAATGGCTAGAGGGTCAAAACTGAGTGATAAATAAAGCAAAGCAATTAAAATTGGAGGCTCCCATCCCACATATCTACAACCCACAAATCCTTTTACCTAAGGGGACATAGTGCTTACAGTTAAAAAGCCAAATTCTGGAGCCACACTTTTTTTTCCTCCCATCTCATCTCAGTCACTGTGTGACTTTGCCATAATTACATATCTATGCCTAAAACAGGGCAAAATAATCAATCTTCTGATGTTGGGTAAACTGAATGAACCTACAACAGTGCCTGTCCCATAGAAAAGGCAAACTACAGAATAGGGGCAGATGGAATGACCTTGTCTAGTCTTAGCCAGAAATACACTCTCAAAGTGAAAAAGTGTCAAATTAGAGCTTCATTAGCCTCCTCTTTTCCAACCTCTGCTTTCATCAGTTGACTTTCACATACAATCCCTAATAGGACTTGAAGTGTTTTCTACATGACATGATTTTTGGTTCTGTGATTAGACTGTAGTACCCGGTTATTTAATCTAATCTAGGTGTTTTTGTGAGGGTGTATTATAGATGTGGCTAACATCTGTCATCAATTAACTGAGGAAGAAAATGCTTGAGCCTGGTTTGCAGATGGTTCTGCAAAATAAACAGGCACCATCTGAATGTGGATGGCTTAAGCAGCACATCCAGATGTTCACATTGCTCAAAAAGAGAAATGGTCAAAGAAGACATGCATGTGGATTTGTGAACTGTGGAAAGCAATTTGGTTGGATGGTCAGGATCAGAAAAGAAACATAATTGGAAAATTGATGATAGAGAGTTCTTGGGAAGATGAATGTGGATAGGACTCTCTAAATGACCAAAAGACATGAATATATCTGGGCCAATTATTTATGAAGCTATCCTCCGACAGTACCATACAGTCTTGAAATACAATAGAATGTGTTCTTCTGCTTTATTATAAAAACAACAACAACAAATACATTTTAGCTATTCTACTTCCTTTGTGTTTCTACAGAAGCTGTAATCTTCTCCATAAAAAAATTTTTACTCAGATTTTGATAGGAAGTTTGGCACACTTCCTATCAATTGAGAAGACATTGAAGTTTTGCAGTATTTCTATTTATTTAGTTCTGATGCCTTTAATTAGTTTTGTAGCTTCATACCTGTAGGTCATATACATACTTTGTTAGATTCATACCTAAGCATTTAATTTTATTTTAGTTCTTCTTTTAAAGGTATTTTTAAATTTACCAGTCTGATTGTTGATTGCTGGTATGTTAAAAAAAAGCAATTGGATTTTTTTTAAAAAAATCAACATTGTGCTGTATGATCTTGCTATAATCCTGTGGATTCCAGACATAGTCACTATTAATTCCTAGAAGGTTTAATCTGTTTTATTCTTTGGGATTGCTATGTAAATGTATGTTTTCTTCTTGTGTCTTATTGCATCATCTAGGATAATGCTGAATAATAGAAGTGATGAAAGAGACCATACCTTCTTGATCTAGAACTTATAGGAAAGTATCCAATTCACAATGAGTATAACTTTAGATGCACATTCTCTGTAGGTATTCCCTGTTGAGAAAGTTGCCCTCTGTATTTTTCTGAGAGTTTGTTTCTTTGTTCTAATCATGAGCAGGCTTTCAGCTTTTCCTAAGTACTTTTTCTTCATTGGTGTGACACCTCTCTCTCTCTCTTTTTTTCTTTCTCTCTCTCTATCTCTCTCTCTCTCTCTTTCTCTCTCTCTCTCTCTCTCTCTCTCTCTCTCTCTCTCTCTCTCTCTCTCTCTCTCTCTCTCTCTCTCTCTCTCTCTCCCCCCCCCCTTTTAGGCTGTTGGTATGATGAATTACAACCACTAATTTTGTGAACCAGCCTTGCATGCCTGGAATAAATCCCATATGGTTTTGGTATATAGCTCTTTTTATACACTATTAGGTTTAAATTGCCTAAGGAGCCTCAATTTTTTGAAGATTTTATACATCTATGTGCATGACAGATACTGGTCTAGAGTTTTCTTACAGTGTCTTTGTCTAGGTTTGATAATAGGATAATGCTGGTCACACAGAATGAGTTTAGTAAGCATTCCCTCTACTTCTTTTCTCTGTAAGAGATTATTTACTCAAAACAACTAATAAATATAGGCCTTTTCAGATGACCTGTGTTTCCTTCTTTGAATTTTGTGGCTAATTATTGATATAATTAGAATTATAAGTACCAAGTTTGCACCTGTTTACTATTTTGTTTGTACTGTTTCTTCTTCCCCTCATTCTCTATTGATTTCTGCCTTCTCTCATTCTAAATGGTCATTTTTTATGGTTTCATTTTATTACTCTTTTGAATTGAATTCTGTGATTCAATTTTATTTCTGTTTGTAAAAGTTTAATTTGTTGACCTAGAATAGCTAATATATATTTTTAACTTACATAAATCCACCTTCAGATTACACAATGATGCCTTCCTTGCATGCGGCCTAGGTACCTTACAACAAACAGTCCCATCTCCCCCGTCCTGCCAGCTGAAAAGGCTGTCCTTCATGTCACTTAAGCATGTGCTGTAATGATCAATACGTATATCAATACTGTTATCACCTTAAACAGTTATCTTTTAGATCAAAGACTAGGAAAATTTTTTAAATATTATTTTATCCTAATTTATTCTTTCTCTGAAACTTACCCTGTTTTGTAGGCCTTGTTTTCTACCCTACATCATTTTCTTCTGCCTGAAGCAATTCTACTAGCATTTCTTGCAAATAAATTCTGGGGATGATGAATGAATTCTTTAGGAGTGTGCAAGAGGGAAAGAGAGAGAGGAGGAGAATGCTAGATAAAGTTATTTATAAACTTTATTGTCTTTTCTTTTTAAGAATAATTTTCCTGAATATAGAAGTGCAGTTTTGGGTGTTATTTGTGTTTGTTTAGTATTTATTATACCACTATTTTGAGTATCCTGTGTCTGTGGTTTGATATCTATAATTAATTTTGAAAAAGTTCTTGTCCATTATTAATTCAAGTATTTCTTCTTCTTGATATTCCCTTTCCCTTACTGGTGTTTTATTTGTGTGTTACACTTTTTTAAACTATCCTACAGGTCTTGGGAAATTCCTTTTAAAATAATTTCAAGATCACTGATTCTGGTCTCTGGTATGCCCAGTCTACTTCTGAGCATATCAAAGCCAATATTTATATATATTTCAGAGTTGAAATTTTTTCTATTATTGATCCTTTCTTAGAAATTCTATCTCTCTGCTTCCATTACGTAAATGTTTTTTATAGGTTGTCTAAATCTTTAAAATTGACTCTTTAACATATTCATCAAAAATTCCTTGCCTGGTCATTAGAAAGTTAATAAATTGTTTTTAGTTTAGTTCTGAAAGTGGCTTTCTTTATATTGTGACTTTTATTCTGTTTTTATTTTTTCTGTGTGACATGCTTGGCAATTTTTTGGTAAAATTCAGACATTGAATTGGGTAATAAGAACTGAGGGAAATAGACTTTAGCATGAATACTTATGATAATCTGGCTTGAGGTTGGGCTGTGTTTACCATTTTATGTGGCTCCAAGTGCTAGAAGTTTTAAATTCTTTGCCATCTTTATTTTTATCTCTGCCATTGACTCTGGACTTCTAAGAGCTTGACCTCAGTGAGCTGCAACCACCTAACCCTGGAACCCTCCTGAGGGGAAGAGTGAGGAGGGGACATGATCTATATTCTTAGGAGTACATTTTGGTCTTTCAGGGGAATCTGAGACTCAGAACTGTGACCTTCACCAGCGTTTCTCCAATGGGAGAGTGCCCCTTGCCCTCACTCTCCTCTGGTTTGGCAAGACATGAATTCTAGAGGGGGTTTGAGAGGGTAGAATGCCCTTCCCCATCTGGGAAATATTATGGAGAATTCTCCTGGCATTTTCAAAGAGGACCATTGTCCCCTCTCAGAACCAGGAAAGTATTTTTCTCAGATCTTCACCACGAGAATCTAGTGGGGTTGATATAAGCACCACCACCCTTAGACCACACTCAGCTTCCAGCATTTAATCGACATTACGATTTAAGTGCTGCTAACAGTTTTTTTAATCTAAAGACTTTCTCTCCCCCCAGATAAGGGGGTGCTGTATATCCCTCTCTGGATGCACCTCCCTCTCCTGATTTGGGTTCGATCTGAAACCTCAATTCTCCCATCTAAGGAAAGTCGTTAAGTTCTGATTGTTTCTGCTGTTTTAATTTTAAGTTTTTTTTTTTTTTTTAACATTGGATATGACAATGCCCAAGATCTTTATGTGTTGGAGCCCAAACTGTAATTCTCCTAGCTTTCCTTTTATATCAGTAAATGAATGACACTACTATGCAATGCATAAATACTCTTCTAAAACCAGCAAGAGCAGAGCTGTTACTACTTTTATATTTTGAGCGACAAGAGAAAGATAAGCTCTTGGAGAAAAGGGGTTTTTTTGTGGGAAGGTGGAGATGGGGAAAATTGAACTCAGGGGCACTCGACCACTGAGCCACATCCCTAGCCCTATTTTGTATTTTATTTAAAGACAGGGTCTCACTGATTTGCTTAGCGCCTCACTTTTGTTGGGGCTGACTTTTGAACTCAAGATCCTCCTGTCTGGGCCTCCTGGGCCACTGGGATGACAGGTGTGTAGCACTGAGACAGACTTAAAGTTTTATAGTGAATTGCCTCTTGACAGGAGGCATGATCTTCCAAGGAGAAGGAAGCCAAGGGATGCCATAGCTCCAGAAAGTTGGTAGATAAAAATTGAGGTGTCACCCATTTCTTTATCTAGTCTGGCTCCCCATTCACCACTTTACAGGCAGATGGCAGGCTGGAGGAGATCAGAGGAAGGTGTGGGCTTCACTTTCATGGTTATTACCAATCCTGATTGATGACAGTGTTACCATCATCCAGGAGCAGAGGAAGGTGGAAACAGCACCAGGGAACGAATAACCTGGCTACTCTGGGAAAACTTCCAGAACAAAATAATCTTGAGTTGGGCTGGGGATGTGGCTCAAGTGGTAGTGCACTTGCCTGGCATGTGTGGGCCCGGGTTCCATCCTCAGCACCACGTACAAACAAAGATATTGTGTCTGCCTAAAACTAAAAAATAAATATTAAAATTCTCTCTCTCTCAAAAAAAATAATAATCTTGAGTTCAAGAGTACTCATTCATGTCTAGTAAATTTTCGGTTTTTAAGTAGATACGTGAGATCAGAAAAGGCATGGAACTGGCGGAGCAGAAACATGCCCAATTTCTTCCACCTGATGGCTCTTTCTCCTCTACTTACAATGCACTCACATCACCTGCCCTGTTGGACCTTTTATTTGTTATAACAGTTTTTGTTTTAACTTTTTTTTTAATGCATTAAAATTAGTCTCTGTGAATTCTTGAAGCACATTGTGATTTTCCAGTATTTCTATTACATTCCATCAGGTGTTATTACATTTGAAGAATGATTTTTTTTCATCCATTTATATGTTAAAAAATTATTCACTTATCAGAATTAAAACATGGAAAAATAAATACATACAGTACATCTATGGATATTAATAACAATTTGGTGTGGATGGTGATACAAGATAAAGTTGTTAAAATAAATAATGACCAAGTCTCAAAAGGCTAGGCCAAGTGTGCTCAATTAAAGAGTTTGATATTTTTTTTCTGAATTCTCTTAAGTGCTTCTGAAATAAGTAACTGAATATATATCTAACTAATTTTACAGTTACTCTTACCTAATAGGTTATATAGTAATCAAGATGAGGTTATTTTGTCCTAATCTTTAAGTTCCTCAAAATACTCTACATGTTAGTTAATCAGTGTTACGATGATTTGTTTCCATGCGTAAAGAAAAGAGAGGCTTGGAAAGCTAAATAGGTTGTTTCTGGTGATGAAACTAGAGTGGCACAGATTCTATCCTTATTCCTAGTCCAGAGTTCTGTGCTACAACACAGTGCAATTTCCCCTTTCTCTATATATCTTTTCTCTGTTCATATTCATGGTATCAACTACTATAATTTCACAGTACAATGCTTAACACCTGCTTTCTGCTAGACTATGCATATTAGTATATTTTCTTTGCCAAATGAGTTACAAGTGATTAAGAAAGTTACGGAAATAAGCTTTCTTATGAAAGGAACCAAGCATTAGTTCTTCCTATTTACATTCAACAAAGAGTTCTGAAACATTTCATCTGGCTACACATTTATGAAAGAAGAGACCATATAAATTAACCCGAAAATGAACAATAAAGATTGGAATGTTTTTTGATAATCTAGAGGAAGAATAAATTTAAAATAAGCAACATAATGTTTAATACTGATTAGATATTTTGTATTTGGAACTTTTGTAATTTTGCTTTCTGAAGTATAATTTGAACACTTTTGATCAGAAGTTTCCTGTTCCAGTTTCCATGAGTGTTTCAGTGATCTCTTCATACTGCCTCTAAACTAAAGAAATGAGACCTATTTACTAAGCATATAGGTCTAGAAAACTTACATATTTATATCCTAACAAATTAGCAGCCGTTTGATTAAAAATACATTTGAAATAAATGACCACAATTAAACACCACTACTCAACACAGGTGTGTATGTGCCTGTCTAATCACTGCATGACTTCTCAAACCTCCCCAGCAGCTTGGCCACACCACTTTCATTTTCTGTTCAACAACAGCAACAGAACCTTGGCTTTGAAAAGATATTACATAATTGAAGCAGGTGCAATACAACTAAATGTGACTGGATTGCTCAGACCTTGACATTCACCCGGTGTCATCAAATACATAGTATCACTATGCTTTTTGTGAAAATTTAAAATATCCTTTAGTGCTCTCGTGAGCTCACCATGATGCCCTGGGGAATCCTGTTACATATTTGGGAAGCATAGGTTGGAATTATTGCTGTATTTCCTGTAGAAACAAAACCAATTTGTTTTTCTCAAATTCCCTAGAGGTTGGGAATAGCTTATAAAGTACTAAATCCATAAACTTGATATTCATGCATAATTTTCCCATGTGGAAAACAACCTTGATTACCAGGTGATAAAGTATAGATGTCCCCAGGCCAGAACTATGGAGAAATAAATGCTTCCTGTTTCATGTTCTGTCAGTAACTCACTGTGAATATTTGGGGAAAGTCATTAATGCTTCTTATACCTCAAAGTTATTCATCGGCAAGATGGAGAAAATTATTCCTGCTACCCACCAAAATCATCCTAGTGTTAAAAGGTAAAACGCTTGTGAATGCACACTAGATAAAAAGATATATAGGTGAAATATTTTGCCCCCAAATTACAAATCAATATAAATAAAATTATACATTTAAAACAGATCTATTTAAGCTAAGAAATACACTTCCATTGTGGTTTCCTTATCCAGATTTTCAAGAGGAGAATTTCATGTATCATAATAAAAAATCTAGCTTACTCCTACCATTGTTCAATCTCCCTATACAATTTTAGAATGCATTTTAGTGACCCATTTTAAATTATAGATTCTATATATAAATGGTTATTGATTACAAAATTTAAAATCCACATGAATAAAATCTCTCTTCTACTCATTTTCAATATGATCCATATGAATGATAATGATTGTTAGCAACTTAATGTACCTATTTCTGGATATTTTGATGCACTAAAATACTAAATGCACATTTAAATATACATGGTCATTTCACATATTTTATATAAAACTATTTGATTGTAGGCACTGAACTTTTTCCCCTCACATTTTACCTTGTTACAGAAATTATTTCATATTAATAGATAACAGACGTATTTCAATCATTTATCACTTACTGGTACTCTGCTGTGGCTTGGGCTGTGTCTCTCCAGATGTCATCTCTACTCCTCTACACCTTGCTCTGGGCTCCTGGAAACTGAGCTGAAAGGACTGCATGGAAGAGCTTGCAATCCCTAGCACCTATCTTGCTCTCTGACTTCTGGTTGCTTTTAGCCAGTGGAGTGAGAGCCATTGGCAGAAAATCCAGAAAGAAGAAAAAAAGCAACATGGGGCATTTATTCCCCACCTTCCTTCACACTTGTTCCCTGGTAGTTCACCTTCTGCAGGTTTCTCTTTTCATCAGGTAGCTTTCCATACACAGCTGTCACAAGATTCTGAATAAGCCAAGGAATGCTGGGAGTTTCCATTGTTATTAACAAGAGGGTACGCCATCACCCTCGTTACCTTTTAAGAACTTGTATATATATCATTGCAAACAATGCTCTCATGAAAATATGCTCAGATATTTCATTTGAGTGTGCCACCTGTTTTCATCAAAGTTCATGCCTGATTACCTTTAGGCTTTACTTTTGCATTCATAGTGTTTTCAATGTTTATCATTTCATGAAAAGCTACAATGAGCATCTTTAAACATCACTTTCTTTGTACCCTGTCAGTACTCTTTTATAAATAGTATTCTTTTATGAATCAGAGCTAAAAGAATAGTTTGGGGGCCAAAAGATAGCTTTGACTTAAATATTGATACATACTGCTGAAATCCTTTCCAGAAAGGGAAAGCCAACTTATTCTTTCTCCAAAAATGAAAGAGAATACATATTTTTCTGCCCCCCTATTCATCAATGAATTTTTATAAATGTGTTCTTAAGATACATAAAATATCATCATTTATATTATTGTAATTTGTGTTTTACTGATTACTAATAAGAACCAAGTTGTTTTAATATGTTAATTAGCAATTTATGCTTCCTTTCTTAGGGGTGAGTTAACATCTTTGCCTTTTTCATGGGTGGAGGGAATGGGAGTTAGAGGGAGATGAGAAACACGTGGAGTGAAACTGGGAGGTTCCGGACAAGACCACCCCAGACGAGCCAGCTGGGGCCAATTCAGGAATTGACTGTACACCCCCAGCAAGCCCAGTTCCCACCAACAGTCTGGCTCAGATCAAGAGAACCTCCTGGATGCTGTGTAGACTCATGAAAAAACACCAGTAAAGATTATTGCTTTAAGCCCTAAATCTGAGTGCTTTGTGAGGCAGGAATAAATCACTGATACAATCACTGAAGCCACTTTTCCAAACAATAATTTCTTTTCTCTGATTAAACTCCCGTCCACAAAAATATCCCTTCTCAAGTTATGGCTGTTTTACTTCCTGATACCCCATACTGCCAGGTCAGGAGAGGGAATAGGAATCCTCCTGGTCTCCTTTCCTTCAAAACACACAGCTCTAATAATGTTCCTTTTTCATCCTTAGAGACATCATATTTAAAAGTCATGTCATCCTCTTTCTTGCAAATATCTATAGGTTTCTTCTTCTACCCCGAACATCTTCTCTCCCAGTATATTGCTGACATTACACCTTCCTACCCTGGATGATTTAAATATTGACCTAGACAACTCACCCAACAGTCACTGTACAGTAAAATGCAAACCTTCCATGATCCCAATTTCAAGCATGCTGCTTTCTAATTACAACCTTTTTCTTAACAGTTTACATTCTCTATAATTCCTCCCCCAATAACCAGAACCTAAGATTTGTTGGTCTTCTTATTTCTCATTGTTCCTCTCTTATTGTTTTTTTCCTGTACCTGATTTAAGTTTCTTGATGAAAATTTGTAGTCGATCTCATGCATTTGTCTCCAACTTCCTTGACACTTCCACCACCTTGATTCACTTGCTCTGCTTCTTTTGTACCTGTAAAAGACCGCGGACAGTTGAGGTGAAAAATCACTCTGGCATTTTGGTTGTTTGTTTTAGCATTTGTAATCATGTTCATTGCTTCTTGCATTCCCCTATTGCTGCTCAACCGTGTCTCGTTTTCTTTTTCTTTCTTTTCCCATTCTCTGTTCTGAGGTTCTTCAACCTTGTCCTCTCTTTGAAAACCTAGAGCATCTGAGCTCCTAGCTGATGATCTCACTTCCTGCTTCACTGAAAAAAGTAGTCAAAAGAGAGCCTCCAGAGGCTGTTGCCTCTATTTCAACCCACACTAATAGAACTTGTGACAATACACACATACATATATACACATAGCATATATATGTGTGTGTGTATATATATGTGTGTATATGTATCATATACTTTTTTTTTCTGTTTCACTACAAATAAACAGTCCACACTTCCATCAAACACAACATCTTCAGTTTTGTGGCAGATTCAATTCTCACTAATTTCCTGGAGTTCATAACTCCAAGAATTTTCACCTCCCATGCATTAGTTATTTTCAGGCATGTGTGTGGTCTTTCACATCTTTGTTAAAATCTATGGCTTTTTTCTCTTATCAAAAAACAAACCCTAAAAGGCAAACCTGCTGCTCAAGTTTCTACCCTTTATATAAACTTGTTTATTTTTTATCTTTTTAACAATATTGAAAAGACTTGAATAAACTCATTAATTCTAATAGTTTTCTTCATATGACCCCTTAAGCCCAGGCAGGTTTATTATTTCTATCACTCTGCCAACACATTTTTCTTTTTCTTTTTTTTTTTTTTTTTTGGTACTGGGAAATTGAACACAGTCACATCCCTATCTCCCTTTATAATTTTTTTTTTTTGAGACAGAGCCTTGCTAAGTTGCTGAGGCTGATTTTGAACTTGAGATCCTCCTACCTCAGTCTCCCAAGCCCCTGGTATTACAGATGTGGGCCATTGCACCCAGTTCGCTAACAATACTTTTAATACAAGGTCAGCAATGTCCTCTTAATTAGTAACTAGGACTGTCAATTATTAGTTTTCTTTGCTTCATTTCTCTGCAATGTTTGCCTCTTCCATCCTTAGAACACATTTTTAACTTGCATTCGAGATGATCAACACTCTCCCTATTTCCTTGTATATTCTGAAATTTCATTTTTTCTTTGTTTCAATTTTCTTTTCTATATTGCCCTAAAAATACTAGAATCCCAAGGGGCTCACTCATTAAATTCATTCATTCATTCATTCATTTATTTTACTTACATGGACACATTCAACAAGTATCATTCAGCTACATATTTTTTTAATAAAGTTTCTATCTTGCAGACTTTAAAATTTGTATATCCTAACTGGAATTTTACCCTCACCACAGACTTTTCAAACCGACTTTTCCCTTGACATCTATACTTGGTTTTCTAGTGGGCAACTTGAAAGAAACATGCTACAAACTCACCTCCCAGACCAAAAGGTCATCAGTACCACCACTGTTCTTCCCATGGTTTTTACTGCATCAGTGGAAGGCCGCTGAGGTCTTGGTTTCACGATCCTGTGCGATTTTTTTGCATCTTTTTCTCTGGAAGCCAACAGATGCTTGGTACAGTATATATTCTCAATGTGACAGAATAATGAAAAAAAAATATCTTTTGAAGGATTATGACCACTTAAAAGATACTTATTTGTTCTCCTAAATTTACTCAATTAACATTCCCTTTGCCCTAAAATTAGTATACATGTTTTATACATATTAATATACCTCTGTTCTTTCTTCACTATAGTGTTTTTTAATCATTTTCTTAGATATCTCTTTGATACAGGAAAAGAAAAAAAACAACAACACTATTTTACAGCCCACTCTGAGACAAAGGATTTAAGTTGCTAAAGTTTAGCTATCCATTTGATTTGTGAATATTGAGATGTTTAGATTATTTCTTGACAACTTATTTTATGTTTTCTTCTTTCTCTCCTTTTCTAAAAAAATTATTCTTTTGTTGAATTTGTAGTTTTCTTTCATTTTTTTTTTCTCTAATGGTTTGAAAGTTTGACAGCTCATTAATATTTTTCAAGTGGTTACACTTAAAATTTTAACATTTGTATTTAAGCTTTGTTGCTTCTATAAAATGCCTTATGTTAATCATTTTTTTTTTATTTTTTTCCAAATAAATCAAGAATCTTAGCACTTTTTTTTTTATTTTCCTCCCACCTTCTAGCATATTTTATACTAGTGAGTTGAAAAACCTATTTCACATTGACATCATCAATAAAGTTATTTTAAATTTAACCTGTCATTTTTTTTCATTTAGAAGACACTTTTATTTAAGCCTAAGTATAAATTGTGCTGTTTTCATTGTTCTCCACTATTTTTTGTGTAGTCGCTCAAGACTCATTTCTTCTTTTTTTTCAAAGTGTGTCCTCTAATTATTCTTCCAGATTGGGGTAGGTGAGTGATAGGTCTGTGTTTGGGTATACTTTGAATGTGTTTATTTTGTTGTCATAGTTGAATGTTAGTTTCACTAAATACAGAGTTCCTGTTCAATATTTTTACTTCAGAAGTAGAAAAGTATTCTTCAGGTTCTTTTACCTAAGTTTGCTGATGAGAATTCAGATGTCACTCCATGTGCTACTTACGAGGTTAGCATTTCGCGGTTGCTTCCACTACCACCCCAACCTAGAGAATTTAAAAGGCTGCTGCTCTTTGACTTCTAAAATTTCATCGTGAGAGCAGAAAGTATGGATCATTTGAAATTCGTTCTTATTTTGTTTGACAAAAAAAGTCTGAGGATTTGTTTATTATTTTAAAAACTTTTAAAACATTTTGTGTGTGTGTGTGTGTGTGTGTATCTTCTTACCTATTTTGTTACTTGTGTACATAAGTAACATTGGATGATGGAATTACATTTATTCCCTTAGTTAACTTTTCTCTCCTTCCATCCCTTCCTTCCTTTGTCCATCCTGACCTCTCTCCCTCCTCTCTCTCTCTCTCCCTCTCTCTCTCTCTCTCTCTCTCTCTCTCCCTTTCTCTCTCTCCCCCACTCTCCCTTTCTCTCTCCCCCTCTCTTTCTCTCTCTCTCTCTCTCCCTTTCTCTCTCTACCCCGCTCTCCCTTTCTCTCTCCCCCCTTCTCTCTCTCTCTCTCTCTCTCTCTCTCTCTCTCTCTCTCACACACACACACACACACACACACACACACACAAACACACACACGCACACACACACGTACACACACACATGCACACACACACATTGGCATGATGTACTCTGTAATTCCTTGTTTAATCTGCGGGCTCACTAATTATCTGCATTGAGCTGAGTCCTTTTAGCTCACCTGCTGCGGTACCATGCCCCACGTTTGAGTTTTGTTACTTTCCTGTGAATTCTGGGCAATTACTATCTCTACACCGCCAACTTTGAGTGTGTCTTTCAGGTTTCATATTTTCCACCCCGCGAATGTCCACTCTGACCTTTCCATATCAATATATACATCAATATTTCTATGATATTTAGTTTGACCATACATTTTGTTCAGAACAACACAAAGTTGATTTACACTGGTTTCTTCTATTGTCTATCTCATTTGTGAGTATTCCATTCATCAAATCAGGTGATAATAATTCAAAAGCTCTTCATGTTTTTCTTTTTTTTTTTTACCTTTTATTAAATCTTTATTTTGGTTGATAGAAGGTATGCATAAGAATCCATTGCATCTAAAGCAAGGGCCTATTCTATCTCTTTCCTTACTTTTTCCATTTTTACTTTTAAACGTAAGTCTGCCTTTCCAGGCTTCTAACTATGACAATCTCTTAGTTTTCTCTTCTTCATGGAACTTCTGCATCTCTGAGCTCTGTCTTCTTTGTTTTAATCTCTAGTTTTCAATCCACTCGGTGGTGACAGATTTGGAATGATTGATTATAAATAATATTGCAGTGCAAGAAATAAGAGCCAGTAATCTTGATGTCTCATTTGTTCAAATACAATTTAAATTTATCTCATAGTAACATGTTGGCAACAATGTTTTTTTTCCAGAAATACCTTAGCAATCTAACAGTGGTCATTCATTATGCTTTGAATATAGCTCTTGCTGCTCTGCCACAGCAACTGATTTTTAAAATGAACAGGATTCTATCTCTTCCCCTTTCCCTGCTCGCCCTTAATCTCTTCCCTTCCCTAATGTCAGGAGGAACAGGATCACCATTCTTCCACATTTTAGGAAGACTTATCTGTCCTTGAGTACACACCCTCAATAGGAACAAAGTAATACAGACCTTGGGGATGGTACCAGAAGATCTCAAAAATGACTATCTCCCAAATTAACAAGTAAATTACAACTCCAACAGAGAAAACATGGAATGTAGCCTCTAAATCACATCTTTAAAAGCCCCCTGTTCCTGCTGATGGGCAGAATCACAGCCTTTGGGGCAGGAGTCCCCCCCCCCCCCCGCTGTGTTTCTCCTTTGTTAGCAAAGCAATGCACCTTCTTTTTCCTTATTCTCAAAACCATGTCCTTATTATTATATTGGCACTGGGGATAAGAACTGAGTTTTGGCCACAATGGCACAACACAACTCAGAATAAATATCATCTGGGGAGAAAAATATAGCATTTATGATCACTAAGAAAAAAATTATGCAATTACTTAATGTTTAAAAAACTGTTCTACCCAGATAGCGTATGACTTAGTAATAGAAATTGCTAAAAATATAATGATGAACATAGCAATTTATGTCACTGAAACAACCATTGTAAACAAAATAAATGGGTCCAGTTGATGAACAATAATTTCAAGTGCAGACAACCTAGAATCAACACATCTTTTAGGGGATGACGGTTCCAGAGATCCAGAGACTTACTGGACCCACAATAATAATTAATACACCTGCATCCACCAATTTAGGTAGCAAATAGTTACATGAGAAATTTTAACAGTGGTCCACCTTCTGCTTTGAATGTACCCCTTGCTGCTCTGCCACTGCAACTGATTTTTATTATGGAAGTGTTTCTTTCTCTTCCTCTCTCTGTGCTCTACCCTGAACTCTTTCCCTCGCTATTCTCAGGGGAAACAGGATTATCTTTCTCCCTGATCCTAGACAGAGTTATCTGTCCTTGAGCACTCATCACTGTAGGAATGAAGGCATCCAGACTTTGGGGATGACACCAGAAGAACTCAGAAATGGCTATCTTCCAAATAAACAAGCGAATCACAACTCCAACAGAGAACAGGTGGAAGGTAGCCTTTGAACCACCTCTTGAAAAGCCCCCTGTTCCTGCTGAGAGACAGAATCACAGCCGCTGGGACCGGAGTTCTCTGTGTTTCTCCACTGCTAGCAAAGCAATACACCTTCTTCTTCCTTTTTCTCAAAGCCATGTCCTCCTTATTTGATTGGCATCAGAAAAGGACTGAGTTTGGGCAAGAAATTTGGTGATCCAGATGGGACGTGTGAGCAGCACCCACTCCAGCTTTCTTGGGCAGCACTGGTCTCTAAGGAACCCCACTTCCATGCTAAGGATTCAAGGTGCTGGTGAACTGGTTGAGAACCAACTGCTGGAGACTTAGGAGACAGGTGAGTTTGTCTTCGATCCAACCAGAGAAGCTATTTGTGTGTGTGTAAAAGGAGGGACTGAGGAACCATCCCAGCAGTTGTCAGGGCTCCTCTTGCTTTAGGGAACTCCCACCCTGACTCCCTGAACACTACCAGTTGCTCCACCATGGTCCCCTTCGAGAAAAAGGAAACTGAACTTAGTAAAGTCACGACATGCTTGGTCATTTGGTAAGCTTCCCCAGTGTGCAAAACCAAGACCCTTGATTCTATACATCTGGTTCCCCTTTGTGAGAACACCTGGTCCCTCTTCATCCACATCTGTGGCGCCACTGGTATAGAAGTCACAGTTAAGTGTGAGTTGAAAACATGGGATTTTTTCCACCTAGTCTGACTGTTTTAAAGGTTCCTGTCTGTTTGCGATGGTTTGGATATTCCCTTTGGTTATCTGTCTGTGTTTTTGTTGTGTTTGTATTGGTTTCTGTCCCTTTTAAGACAGGACTAATACTGCATTTATCCTATAGGTTGTTTCTTAGGAAGATCTTGGCAGGTCAACTTAAAGGCACTCATCTTTCAGCCATTATTTTGGGGGCTTCGCTCTGATTGTGTCTCTGTGTTTCTTTTTTGTACAAATTTGCAATTGGAGTTGGTCTGTCAGGAGGAAAGTAAGTTGAACGGCCACCTATGGGTATGAGACTGTCTAGGACAATGTTTTACTGTAATAACCTGGCTTTTGAATAGCTTTCTGGATTATCATACAATCTTGCAGTTGGAGTTGGTCAAGGTAAATCAAGTGGAAGAACTTTGCACATATAGATGTTGGTTTTTTAAAGGTTCCCATCTGTCAGTCCTACTTTTGGTGATCCTCTCTCTTCTATGTGTTTTTGTATGTTTCACTAGATCTTTAAGACATGGGACATGCTGCTTTGATTTCACTGGTAGTCTTTTGAGCAGAGAGATATTGGCTGAATGGGTCACCTATAGGTATAAGCCTAAGAGAAAGATGGTTTGCTGTAACACAATCTGGCCTCTGCATGAATTTTATGGACTATTATGCAATCATGATGTTGAAGTTGGTCTGTCAAGTGTATGAAATAGATTCTGTATGTAGAGACATTTATGCAGTTGCATGACAAATGATCTGAGCTGTCAGGAAGTTGAAGGTGGCGAAAAGAACTGCTTCTGATGTGCAAGGATATCAAGACACCAAAAAAGGGTGAGTGTGAAAAGATTCAAATCTTTTAAACCCAGTGCTGGCACTCCTGGCACTGTTTCTCAGCCTGACCCCAGGCAGCCATGGATCATCACACTGTGGGTCAAGGACACCAGCCCTAAACTAGGTGTGTGTGTGTGTGTGTGTGTGTGTGTGTGTGTGTGTGTGTGTGTGTCCCAGAAAAGCTGCCTGGGTATAAAGACAAATAACCAAATAAAACCTGGATTCTGCCCTGCCTTCCAGCCCCTTTTGCCCCTGGGGTGGTCTGGGGGGATGTAAATGTATTTTTGGAAGGTATTAAGGAGAGACTAAATTGTTTAAAGGTGATATTGTAAAACATGAAATCATTCTGCTACTTTTTTTCACAAAAAGAAAGCTAAAAGTTCTCTTAACCTTTCTTTGATTTATGTTTCAGATGTAATCTTGTATTGTCTTATCTGTGAAGAGCTCTGCCTTAACCTGAGGTAAGGCTCTGCCTCCCACCTTATTCTATGCCAGAATGGCTCCAAAATAGGTGAGACTTCAGCTCATTTAAAGTTGTGTTCAAAAGATTGATTTTTGTTGTTAAGATTACTGTGATCTCAAACAGGGGACATAACATGTAACTAAGTAAAGGTTTAAGACAATATGAGTCATTTTTCTTTGTTTATAGCTATTACGCAAACTGAATATGTTTTTGCTCTGTTTGTGTCATTTTATATTTTCCCTGTAACTTTTATAACCCTTGCCTGTTGATGTTTTGCAAAGGTACTGCTTCTGAAAAAAAAAAAAACCATTAAGTTTAATCTGAGATAATAAAGGATCACCTATAGGACAGATAGTATATAATGCTGTCTTCCAGTACTAATAGTAGCTCAAATTAAATGAAAGGGATAACTATAAAATGTTAGATATTAAAGTTATGATCTTTTATTCCCTCTTTAAGATTGGTGAAACTGCTTGCTGGGTGTTTAAAACCAAAAATTTGGAGACCAAACTCAAGGAAGTAAAAGAGCAAAGGAAAAAGCATCAAGCATTATGGCCCTTGCCCTCTAAGATCAGCCAGGATGCAGAGGACGATGGGACCTCTCCCTGGGCCCTGAAACTCTGGCGAGTCACCTGCCTCCTGATCAGGGAGAACTAAAGGATCCTAGAGAACAGGAAGCCAACCAGTGCACATTCTGCAAAGAGGAGGGTCATTGGAGACGAAAATGGCCCTGATGCTTCTAAAAGAAGCCACATATGGTCAGCAAGACCCAACAGATTCTGGCAGACGACACCACTGTTAGAGGAATGCTAAAAAAGGCAAGAGGCTTCACACAGAGTGACATCTGAGGAATCTCAGCTGACTCTTAAGAGTAGATAGGAACAGTTCAGTTTTGATCAACTTAGTCTTCAACACCTGACAAAAGAGGATAGCCTAAGCACAGTCTTACATTGATAAACTCAATCTGTTTTTTACCAATATGAATATGAATTACTGTCTTTTAGAAATGGCTTGAATACAAACTGCTTTGTGCTAATTGTTTAGAAAAGTAATTCTTTGCAAACTTATTTATTGTAGGTTTAGCATGAGCCTTGCTCTGTTTATGCCTTGTCCAGTCACCTGCCATCTGCCACTGTGGACCTCTGGACTGCTCTGATGCTGAATACCCTTAACTGTCCACACCACACCTGATAGAGAACAAGGAATTTTGGTTACTTCTACCAATGTTACCCTCATTCTGCAGAAGCAGCTTGAGATGCAGTTGCCCATTTTTCCACAGAAATGGAATATAGTAATTTACAGTGTTCCACTTTATGTTCTGAATGTAGCTCATGGTACTTTGCCATTGCATCTCAGTTTTAAAATGGACATGTTTCTTTATCTTCCTCTCTGCTCCTCCCTAATCTCTCCCCCTCTCTGATCTCAGGGGAAGCAGGATTACCTTTCTTCCCCATCCAAGGCAGATTCATCTGTCCTTTGTTCATGCCCACTATAGGAAAGAAGGAATTCAGACTTTGGTTATGGTACCAGGAGACCTCATAAATGACTATCTCCCAAATGAACGAGTGAATTACAACTCCAAACAGAGAACGTGTGGAATGCAGTCTTTGAATCACCTTTTTAAAATCTGCTAGAAGAATGCTAAAAGAGGCAAGAGGCTTCACACAGAGTGATCTCTGAGGAATCTCAGCTGACTATTGAGAGTAGATAGGAACAGCCTCTGGGACAGAAGTCCCCTGTGTTTCTCCTTTGCTAGCAAAGCAATGTACCTTCTTTTTCCTTTCTCTCAAAATCATGTCCTTGTTATTGAAATGGAATGAGGGTCAAGGACTGAGATTTCAGCAATACGACCTTATCTTTGTACTCAAAGCAAATCAGAACATTATTGAGAGTCATTATCATGTATAAAATACAAATGAAATTCCATTTCATTTTTTTGTAAAAACTTTTATCTCGAAAGCAGTTCATAGACCTGTGAATAGAAGACATGGTCAAAGATGTCAAACAGCATAATATGTAGCCTCATACCAAAGACACAAATGATGGAGTGATAATGTGTTCTTGGGGGGCTGGCGGTAATCAAAGGTGAAAATATATAAAAATGGATAGCCATGTGCAAGGCCCTAGGTTCAATCTCCAGCAGAGAAGAAATAAATAGCAGATACAAACTTTGCCTTCCACTAAGCTACATGTGGGTATTATAAAGTGAGCCGGCACTTACAGAGAGAAACACGTGCCCATAATCTCTTCTCTGTAATATGAATCCCTGTGTTTAAGAAATATTAGTGGTTTTTTTGTTTGTTTGTTTTTTAACCTACTTGGCAGATAAGTCTGATTCAAGCTAAGGCAACCCAGAATCCTACGTTTCTAACTCAGTGTATTTATTCATATATTGTTGTTTTGTGGTACTGGGGATTGAACCCAAGATCTTGTGCATGTGAGGCAAGCACTCTACTAACTGAGCTATATCCCCATCTCTTATTTTCATATATTCTTCTGGAAAAAAGTCAATGTTGCCCTGTACCCCTAGAATTAGTACTTGCATATTGTTATAATTCTGAGAAAATTTGAAATCTGAATCATGCACATCCTGTCCTACATGTTTTAAGAAGGGATGGTGGATCCACAAACGAAGTTAAAAAATTCATTTTCTACTCATTGGGAAGTGGCCTTACTTTTGCACTCAAAGTGAACCAAAAGATTAAGTATTGAGATTCATTATCATTTTATAAACTTGAATAATCAATAAGGGGCAAGCCATCCAAAGCAGAAGTTGTTTTCTCATAAAATAAATACAAGAATGCTTGATAGTGAGATGTTAATTTTCTTCACTTTTAAGTCCATTTCAAGATGTTCACAGGGGAGCACATTTATAATCCCAGTGGCTCAGGAGACAGGAAAAGGCAAGAGAATTGCAAATTCAAATACAGCCTCAGCAACTTAATGAGGCCCTAAGCAACATAGCAAGACCCTGTCTCAAAAAAAAAAAAAAAAAAAAAAAAAGGCCTGGGGAAGTAGCTCAAATGTCCCTGAATTCAATCTCTGATACCAAAAAATAATAGTAAAAATTTCCAAATCAGAAGATCCTTCATGCAATCAGTTGTCTCAACAGTGCTCAATATAGCCATATATAGCTTAAAAAACTTTTGTATACCTGGAAGTATTTTGAAAGCTTGACTAGCATTAATTTTTGTGTCTTTAATATTAAAAAATTTTCTTCCCTTGAGGTGAATATAAATTGATAAAACTGCTAAAATATATTTTGATAGCATTTCAAAAAGGAAAGTTATAAATATAGGTCATATTAATTTGAGTTTATAAAAGAACTAAGAAAATGAAAACTGACTGATTTTATTTTTTACATTATTAGTGTTTCAAATGTTTTTATGTATGGATTATAACAAAGAGTTTGCAAAACCTGTAGTCATTAAGTACTGAATTTTCTCAAGTTTCCTATCAAAGACAGTCATTTTTTGCCAGCTTTTCATATATGTATTTTTAAAGAATCATTCTTCTAACTTGAAAGTCAAATTCTGTTTTCTAATGTGAAATAAGGGACTCAACTTATTGATTTTTTTTTCTTTTTATTTGGATAATGAGTATTTGCTAACAATTTTTCATGGTAAACACCCCCCACAATAAACTCCATACAACAAAAATATGTGATTTATGAGGTCACTCTGCTTTTAATATATGCACAAGTATATGTACTTGTATGTTTATGTCTGTGTGAACTGACTGGTACCAATATGTTCATTCAGCAGCTATGAGGTTCTTTTTGGTAAACATCTATAGGCACCAAAGATGAACGGGTATAATTTCTTACCTGTGCTCCTAAAACTAAGTATAGGTTATAAGGAAAGAAAATTTTAAAATAAGACTTTTCTAAACTCACAAATATTTATTGGTAGGCAGGCTCAAAATAGTTATGGAACCTGTTCTTAAAAGCTTAGGGAAGTGCCCCTCTCTGTCCTTTGGCATTTCCACACGCCTATTGAGTGAAATGTTCGTACATGGTATTCATAACCGTATTTGGGCAGCATAATGAGCAAATCTTCTATGTGTCTCAAGCCAAAGAGTGCCACAGGAAAGGGCAAGACCCCAGAATAAAAGGAGCACTGACTGAAGGGCCAACTTGAATCTATTAGACTTCTGAAGTTGATGGAATTGCATACTGTATGTTTGCAGAAGTGGTATGCCTTGGTTCTAGCAACTGTATCTCTTGAATAAATCTAATTTCATTTAAAATTAAATGTCAAAAACCAAATATTCATTCTTGGTTTTCAGTGTTCACATAACCATATGGAAGTGTGTGTTTATGATCCTGGTGTGTCAGATGCTCATGTCCTTATCTGAAGCCTAGAACTATAGTTTTTGTAGCAAAGAGAATGGCACCCTCCTTCTGTGAATTTGGAGATGCTTCAGAATTTTATGATGTTATAATGACTGGGGAAAATGCCTGACATTTTCTGTATAGAGACCAGCAAATTTTAGCATTTAATCTATATTTAACTAGAATCTCTGAAGAAAAAATATGAAAATGCAAATTCATACTTTTATTCTTGAAAAATTTTAAATTATCTATATATTAAACTATATACATTCTTTCCCCTCACTCTTTTTGGCACCCTAGTTATATGTATATGAGACTTTCAATTTCTATCATTCCCATCTCAATGTCTTCTTCCTATTTTCTATCTCTTTTAATTGCTACCTAATTCTAGGTAATTTATTATTTATCTTCCTGCCCATTATCTTTCTCTTGAGGAGCATTTAATTTGCTTTAATTAATTTAACTTTTTGAACAAGCTTATTTAAAATATATAATTTGATAAGTTTTACAAATACTGTTTGCTTTTAATTCCTTTTGCTTTTATTCTGATGTACTTGTTTTAATTTTTTAAAAAATCTTTCTTAATTAAGGGGCTGTAGATGTAGCTCAATGGGAGATCACTTGTCTCACATGCATGAGGCTCTTGATTGGATCCTCAGCATCAAACAAACAAACAAAAACTATTTTTTAATTGTTCATCTTTGTGATTTTTATACGTCAGTCTTAAACATTAGTTTCTATATATTATTTTGGAATTCTTTAGTCTTTGTTGTCCATACACATTTTTTATTATTTATATATCTCTGAGTTATGATGGCTTGACTTTTCATATACTTTTATGCTTTGGTATCTCTATATTTTCTTTAGCATTATTATTTTTGAGCTGTTTTGAATTGTAGAAGTTCTAAAATTTAAGTGGGGAAATTTTATGATGTTTCTGCAGACAAGACTTGCTTTTACCATTCTTAAAAGATAACAGGGTGGGGCTGGGGATGTGGCTCAAGCAGTAACACACTTGCCTGGCATGCGCAGGGCACTGGGTTCCATCCCAGTACCACATAAAAATAAAATAAAGATGTTGTGTCCGCCGAAAACTGAAAAATAAATGTTAAAAAGTTCTCTCTCTCTCTCTCTCTCTCTCTCTCTCTCTCTCTCTCTCTCTCTGCCTTTAAAAAAATAAGATAACAGGGTTATTTACCAATCAAGGATGGATCAGCTCTTTTAGATAATTTGAACTCTTTTGTAAGAAATTCTGCATCTTGCTGTTTCCTAGAGTTAGTATTAATATCATCTATTCTTAAGCTAAACTCTATTACAGATTAACTAATGTGTGGTTCTTGGTTAATCATTTCTGTTGTAAGATAGCCCTGACAATATATATTGAAACCATTAAAATAACAATCTTCACAAGAAGAATACCATGTGCAGGGTATAACTGCTGTACACTATCACTTGCAAAGGATGGATATTTTGGTTTCTTCTTTCTGCAATACCCAATTTTTTTATAACTCATCCTTTCTGAGTGCTCAAAGGACTCAAAATATTTTTACAATATTTTTAAGAATTCAGTTTGATTAATAAGCATTATTACCTCATAAATTATGTTTTAGAATAAAACTACAATAGCTTATTTTAACTTAGAGAAAAAATAGTGAAGACAGGAGCTCCCTAAGTTTCCTTTTAATGGTTTTTTTAATGAAAAAATATTAATTATAAAGAACTCTGGGGTGAAATACAGGCATATACATTATAAAAAAAACTATGTAATTCTAGACAGATGGTCTCTCTGAGAACTCTCTTAGACTATTTATAAACTTAATCTTCAAGAATTCATTATGTTCCCATCTCTTGATTTAGTAACTAATATGTATATATTGTATTTACAGCACATTTGTAACCCTTGTTGATATTTCTCACTTTAAAAAATTTAGGGGTAATAACAGCTATTATCATTCACAAATTCCATGGTGAGCATGAACTATCTATCTTCTACCCCACACTCCACCATGCATTATGTTACTATTTAATACTTAAGATATACAGATTACAGAGTTTCTTTTCATATTTCTATTATTGTATCATTTTGTCTCTTTTTTTCAAATAAGACTTCCAACTGATATTCTAAGAATGATTGTAGACAAATGACAAAAAATTGACATAAATTTTCCATGTCCACTTTATTATCTTCATCAGCAATAGTTATCAGAAAACAAAAGGAGGTAAAATATTTGTTCCAAAACCTGATAATGATTATAACAAAACAAAATTTATGAGAACATATTGAGCCAAATAATACAGTCCTCAAAAGATTGTTCACTCACCTTTGTATACTGGTAAATGAATATAGGATGGTAAAAAGAAAGGAAACTTATAGGGTACATGTATTTTAAATTAAGGAGATCCCTGCATGTTGCAATCACCCTATAATGCATCAACATATCCAAGTTCTAATTATAAATGGTATTTTCACTTGAATATCATAACTTGAATATAATGCAGAAAAAAAATCTCACAGGCTATTCCCTTACAGCAAAAAGGCATCAGATAATTTTAAGGAACAATTCTATGTTAGAATTTGCTTTGAAAATATTTTAGTACCTTAGTTCATTTGTCACACATAGCAACCCATAGTGTTGAATTTATATTATCATGCTTATTATTTTAAAACTAATATATTTTCCTATAGAATAAAGCTCTAAAATCTAAAGATGTCAAATCCAAGTATACACTAAATGAAATAAACTGCAACTTTGAAAACTACATGCTGCAACTAAAATTATTTGCAATTATTTCTCAGTTCCTGTTTCCTTTGCTAGTAGATTTTAGGTGAAGGATGATTTAGTGAATGGATTACATTGTTCATAATTCCTATCATCCTACTCTATTTACCAATTTAAGGTACCATTTCTTTAAAGCATGTGAAAACTAGCATGCACATTTTAAAATTTGATGAAGACATTAAATTTATCTCTTCTTTCTTTATGGAAAAAATTGTCATGAATAAAATTGTATAAATAAAAATAGTAGGAGAATTTTTCTACTCTTGGTTTGGAAACTGAAGAATAAGTAATAGTTAGAATATAGTTCTATTCCCAAATGATCAGACAGACAATTTTTCTAAACTGCAAGACCACAGGCTTTAAGTGTACCGGTTGAAACTGATGATTTTACTCAGTCCCAGGTATTAACTGAATACTGAGGTAAACAATGTAAATAGATGGCTAGGATAGATGTGTGTGGAAGAGGTGGGAAAGAGGAGGGAGAAGAGAAAGAAGACAAGGAGTTGTTCTCGGGGAACAGGGCTAGAGATTTATTTATATTACTGATCTTTTCAGTGAACCTGATTTTATTCTTTGTTGTTTTCCTGGTTATTATTATTTTCTTAATTTTCATTGGTTTCTGCCCTACTTTGTGTATTGAATTCTCTTTGCTTGAGGCTTAAGTTGTTCTTTTATCTCCAGTTTTCTAAGGTAGAAACTTAGGTGATTGATTTTATCTATTTGTTCGTTTGTGATAATGGACTTAATGCTGTACTGGGAAGTATACTTTTGTTATACACGATGCTCTGAGTGTATTTCATATAGTCATCTTTCCACTCCACATGCCTGACCACGGGCACTCCTTCTTGACTACCACTGGAAGCTGATGAACTTCCTAGCAGTAAACTCTTGAGACTGAGGATTTCCCAGGAGTGTCTCACTCTTGCTTGTCTACACACAGATCTGCCTCCAGCAATTATTCAAATTCCCATTTACATATTTTACCAGTTTTGGGCTTCAGGTAAACCAAGCTCACTAAAATTACAAATTGGCATATCTGTCCAGGTTCTGCAGTGATAGTTTGTTATAAAATGACAGTTCTGATTGGTCCAAGAAAAGTCATTGACTTTCAGTTTTTTGTTTGTTTGTTTTTTTGTTTTTGTTTTTGTTTTTTAATTGTAAGGATGGTAGCGAAGACTTTAAGGCTCCTTGTATACACAGTGAAACTCTCCCTGCCCAATTTTGACATGTTTGACAATTATTTGATAGTACATTTATATGAGCTGGAAAGAAATGCCTCCTCCTATGAGTAGATAATGCTATTTGATTATTTTGAACTATGAGTGGACATAATGGACAAGTGGTCTTGTGAAGGTAAAATAAACATGTAAGGGACTGCTTCCCCTGTAACAGGACAGGCTGTTTCACATTAAACTTTTATTTTTTGTAAGTAAAGGAAATATACTCTGCCTGTTTATGACTGGTTCCCTAAAGACTCATTTGTCTATGTATTAGAACAAACTGAAAAATCACATTCTGGAAATATTCATATTTCAAGGAATATTTTAATTTTAAAATAAAATTAAACATGTATGTCATAATAAATATTGAAAGAGGGGTCACTTCTTCACTGATGTCCTACCTTCCATTCCACTCAATTATAAGCTCATGTTTGCAACTCTGGTTATTGTCATGAGAATTATTTGTCTTATCCAGATATGATTTTTTTATGTAGATCCTGCTCTATTTTGACTCCCAATTTCACAAGAAAATGCTATGTGTACTCTGTTTAATTAATTGCTACATAAAGTCCAGCATTTAAAGGGAGCAGAAAATAGTTTTATTTTTCTTGGATGTTCCACATATTGGTACTGTATAAAAATTAGAAATCCATGAGTCATTTTTCTAAAAGTTATCAGTTCCTGTACCCTTTCAATAATCTAAAATTGATCTTCTGCTTAATCTAAACTATCATGCTGGTGTCCTGCAGAACTTCTCCACAGATGGCATTGTGGTGAGATGTCATTCTCTGCTTTGATGGCAATTATCAGAAATAGTGCCACACCTCATTACTGTGGGCCCTAAAAATGATGCTTTTGAGGAAGATCATCATATTGCAGGATAGCCTCCTGAGGGCCGTCTGAGAAATTATTTGTACAAAGAAATTTTATGCTTCTCAAGAGTTGGTTTGGCTTTATCTTGTTTATACAGAGCCCATTGTAACTGATAGACTTTCCCACTGGCTTCCACTTCTATGAAGGTTGAAGTCAAACTCATATATTTTAAAAACAACAAATATGTGCAACTTCATGGTTTACATTTCATTACAAGCCTCAGCCAGGCCTTCTTCTATCCTGGCTGTTTTTGTCAATTTTTTAATTTCTTATTTAAAAAAAAAGTATTCATCTAACACATTCATATGCAGAAACACACACACACACACACACACACACAGCAATGTCGACAGGTTCTGAGAAACACATTAGTAGGCAATTTCAGCACTGTGAAAACTTCACAGAGTGTACTTACACATGCCTGGGTGCTATGGCCTTCAACACACCTCTGTTGAGGGCCACAGCCGAGTTGGGATGACGCATGGCATTTTTGACAGAAGTAGTGGTTGAGAGGTGATGCTAGCGAGCCATTAAGATGATGACTTTTGAGTTCTGGCGGAGTTCCCCTTGAGTTCTGCTGGAGCTCTGGTGGGGATTCCCTGAGAGTTCCCATTGTTTGGGGACGTGCTGGAGGAGGGGTATTTCTGGTTGCTGGTTCCTGGAGGAGCTGCGTGGCGTTCAGGGGAGTTCCCGGGAGTGTGTGTGGAGTGTGCTGGTGGAGTTCAGAAATAAAGTTTGTTCCTGCTTCAGTGGCTCGTGATTTGTGCCCAGCCAGACTGCAGCACACCTCGGCTGTGTGGCTCAGCCTATCGTTGTACCAGGTTGTTCTGATCTTCTATGCCAGATTGCTGTTGCCAGATTTGCCCTGGCAAGTAATCATTCTCCACAATCGTTTATGCATTTTTCAAAAATTCTTCAACTGCCTTCACATCAGCACTTGCAGACTTTCTGCTTATTTTCACCTTAAGCAATGAATAGTAACAAATCTTAAATCATTTAAACCACCCACAGTTATCAGTAAATTCGATATCATAGTCAGTTCCAGTCTTTTAGCCACAGTTTTTTTTTCCCCCTGTCTGGCCATGATTGTTATGGTGCTGATGAAAATCCCATGTCTGTGTCTGCTTTTGTGGTCCCTGTCATTAAAAGTTTCTCCATATCTAATGGAGGCCTTTCTCAAATTTTTGTTGATCATGTAGCCTTCAGTGAATATCCTTTAACATGTTCTCTAACGTTGTTCTTGCTCTTCAAGATCATGGCTATTGTAGAGTGGGACACTCCTGGCTGTGAGCAATCACCAGCACTGATTTTCCACCTTTGTAGTCCTTAGTCACTTGTAATTTTATTTCCAAATGAATCACTCCACGAGACCTCCCACTGGCAACATGAGTAGTAGACTTCATATACTTAGGGGTCATGATGAGCAGAACAGGACTAAATCAAGCACAAGAGAAAATCATGCCATCGAAAGGTAAAATAAACATGTGAGGGACCGCTTTGCCTGTAATGGGACAGGCTGTTTCACATTAAATTTTATTTTCTGTATGTAAAAGAAATATACTCTAAAGTAAAAAGTCTAACTTTAAGTGGGTGAATCATATGGTATGTGAATTATATTTCAATAAAGTTATTGTATATTACTTTGAGAAACTGAAATGAAATTGACCAAATTATGCTGTTTGCATGTTTGACTATATCACATTGCATTTCACTTTTATGCATAATACAATGTTTTTATTTTAAAAATAAATTAATAGAAGGAAGACCTATAGAGTAGAGGAAGGGGATTAGAGGTAAAGAAGATGGGAGGGGAGGAAAGAATACCAGGAATCAAAATAGAGCAAATCATGTTACATGCATTTATGAATATGTTAAGATGAACCACACATTTATAATACACTAACAAAAACATTTTAAAAAATAAAAAATTAGGGCTGGGATCGTGGCTCAGTGGTAGAGCATTTGCCTCACATTTGTGAGGCACTGGTTCAATTCTCAGCATTGCATATAAATAAAATAAAGGTCCATCAACAACTAAAAAATTATAGTTAAAAAAGTAAATAAATTAAAAAAATGAAAAAATATGATAGAATAAATACCTAAACCAGTAAGACAGTCACTTATTTTCATTATATTAGGCAATCATGTTATTGTCAATATCATGATGTACTTCACACTATATGTCCCATAATCATATGTGATGTGCTTTTATATGACTGGTGAGGTTGGTTTACATGGCTCACCATCACCAGGGACACATGAATAAAATGTTGTGCTCCAACATGGCCCCAGCTATGACACAGTCACTAGGAGAGAGGACGTTTTCAGCTACATTATAATCTAATGGGTTCATTATTATTTATGCAGCCCTTTATCTAAAATTTTATTATGTGGCATATACGTGTGTGTGCACACATGCGTGTGAAAAGCAGCTATTTTAAAATATCTGTAATGTTATATTAGAAATGTAGTCACTACTAAAATCTAAACTAGAGATATAAAATCTAAACTAGAGATATAAAATCTAAACTAGAGATATAAAATAAATATGTCAGCGGAAAGAAAAAAACGAAATGGTTCCAATTATTTTAGATAGAAAATCTAGAGCAGATGTAGGAGGAACAGCTGACAAGTGAATAGGCTTCATCTAGCTGGAGAGGGCGGTGGGCATTTTTGTCAAGGGCACAGTGAATGATATCGGGAAGAACAAGTAAGGAAGTAGTTATTTTTTTAACAGGCCGGAAACAACTGCATAAATGGGAAGGGAAGTCCTTGTGAAGCCCAAGCTGAAAAGGAGCCCACCTCCTTCTGGAGAATAATATCTGTGGTAGCCACTCTCTCTTTCAGCACACTGTGCTTGACTGAGCAAAAGCTGAATAGGAGATGGAATCGGCTTAGCTTGACACACTGAAACAGCTGAGCGGGATCTTAAATTCCACCATCTCAAACGTAACAAATTGTCATATCTAACTAGAATTGTTGAGGTTTCTTACACTGTGGTGATAGGACTTTTAAATCATTTCCAATGAATTTAAGGTGTGTTTAGTAATTTTTTTTTAATATATAGCTAAAGTTCATTATATTTTTCTTCAAGTAATACCAGTTGCAAAGCAAACATTAGACACAAATATAAAAAATGTGTTTAATTAGTTCTTGTTTCTACCATCATGATAAAAGTGTGTCCATTGTTACACAAGCTACAACCTCCAACACATAATGTCAGACAGTTTTCTCATACAAAAGTGATAAATTCAGGATTGATGGGTAATTTTGCCTTTTTTAAATAGAAATATCTTTCAAGGCAGGACTAACCTATTGTGCAAATACAGAGATATAATGTGATTTGAAAAGGCAGTCATCCATCATGTGCCAGCCATTATACACACTGACACAAACACTGAGTGATACAGTTCTCACAATGATCCTGGGAATGAGAAATAAGACATTCTGATTTATAGGTAGAGAAACAGATAAATAAAAGTTCAGTGCTTTACTCAGAGTCAAATCTCTGGTGAGTGGTAGGATGATGATTTGAACCTCAGCTTCCTCATTTCTGAAGGAAGTCTCCAGGAGGTTAGGGTGTTAGATAACATTACCAGGAAAATGGCAAAATCAAGTTCGAGGCTTTGATCAGATAACTTGCTGCCATGGAAGAGTTGAGAGCAGATTTAAATCTGGGATCTATAAGTTTGTGGCATCTATGATGATATTGTAATTATCTTTAAGAAAAATCTGACATTTGCTATCTTAAGCAGGAAATATTTATTGGAAATTTTTAAGTGATCTGTTGGAATGAGAAATTACTTGCAAAAATTTGTGGGACTCCTCTGCAATTGATCCTTTAATTGATGTTAAAGAAAACACTTACAACTAATTAAAACAAAACGTGCCAAGCCAGAAGCTGATTAGTGTTCCTTTTTTAATTTAGATTACTTTGATTTCTTTCTAGAACATCTGATTATGGCTCACTTGTCCTTCGGGTGACTGGTCTTGTTTTTTTCTTCCTTTTCCGTTTCCTTATAGACACACGAGGACGTCTATCTGTTGAAAGGCAGAGAACTTGGGGCACAATGGAGGACAGCATCTTAAATACCTCTTATCAAATATTCATTTGGTATCACACTCAATGAAATTTCATGCAATCTGAGTTAACCAAGGGAAACCACCGATTCCTCACTGTGTTAGTTAGTGTTTTTGCTGCTGTGACTAAAAGACAAGAATGATTTTAGAGCAGGGAAGGTTTATTTGGTTTCAGAGGTCTCAATTGATAGACAGTGGCTCTCTATTGTTTGTCCCAGGTAGGGAAGAGCATCATGGCAGGATGGTGTGGAAAAGGAACAAGTTCAGGACAGCAATCAGGAAGCAGCAAGCCATGAGAGGATTCCACTGGCCATGGTCAAAATGTACACCCCACCTGCTCCAGCCACACCCTACCTGCCTGTAGTTTCTACCCAATTAATCCTCATCAGCTGATTAATGCACTAACTAGGTTAAAGCTTTCACAATCAATCCATTTCACCTCTAAACTTTCTCCAATTGTCTCACACTTGAGCTTTTGGGGGACATCTAATATTTACACCATAATACCTTCCACTGCCTCCTGATTTGTTTGAAAATGTTCCTATTTCCTTAACATATCACAAAAAAAATATTTTCTCAGAAACCACATTTTATTTTCCACAACTATTACTTTCTCTGAAAAAAATCAATGTGAAGATAATATGGGATACAAAACTGTATAAATAAACAGAACAAAAAATAAATAAATAAACCAAACACTTAGATCCACCGTATAGTTATAAATATTGGCAAATATTTTTAAAATTGTCAATATAGTTTGGACCAGTCTGGTATACTTCTCGCCTATAATATATATTCCCATTCTATTCAGGTAAAACTTCTGTCCTGAATTTGAAGGTTACTATTCCCATGCACTAATATGTAATTTTGTGCAATATGTTTCACAATGCAATCTATAAAACTTGTTGTTCAAATTAGTTTTGCTAAGTATTTTTCCTCATCAGTGTTTAGAAATGCCTTTGCAATATTCCCTCATCATATATCAGCTATAAACAGATTCATTTATCCATCTGAATGATCTAAAATGGGATCTAATCATAATTTTAACTTTTCTTAATAGTTAACCCCTGTATATTTTCTTGTTTATATATATTTCTCTTTATCTCAACCGTCTATACATACTTTCATATTTTCTGATACAGATATTCAAACTTCTTTTTAGACATTTTTAAAAGATGTACCTAATACTAATTAGTTATTATACATGCTTATACATCTTTCTTCCAGACTACAACTTGTCTTTTCATTTACTCCCCACTGGTTTTAAATGAACACACTCTTAAAATTTTTGTTGTCTGCTAATTTGATTAGGCATATCATTTTGCTTCTGATTTTGTATTCCTAAATATTTTCTTTTAAGATGTGCTAATGTATTGTTTTTCATATTCAAGATTTCACTGCATATAAACTTGATTTGTACAATAGTGGGAAGAGAAGATTAACATAGAGCTTTTTTCAATGTCTAATTATCTAATTATCCCACTATCATATCCTGTAGAGAGCATAATTTTTTGAGCAAATGCAATGCCACTCCTGTGACACATAATCAGCTCTTACTTACGTGGAGGCCTGCTGTGGGCCCTTTATTCTCTCCCATCCTTGGATCATTTTCACATATATGTTAATTTCCTGTCAAGTGAGTTCTATTCAGGTATCAGTCCTTCCTGATTTTATGCATGTACATTTTTATCGTTGACAAATATTTTATATTGTTCTTAGGTGGTGAGTTTGCAAAATAATATCTATTTTTATTTTGTGATACTGTTTTCTTACTTTTAGATTTGCATTTTAATTTTAATATTCACTCATACTTTCTGAAATCATTGACTTTGTGGTTGCCATTTTCAGAGTGACAAATACAGACTGGTTGTGATTTAGACTATAATTGCTCCCCCAAATAGCCTTCAACCTATTATAAATTCCAATTATTTAAATTAATTTAATTAAAACAAAATAAAATTCACTTTCTATTGAAAATAATTAGCATACTCCAAAGACTATGCTCTTAATTATTTTCAGTATTTTAAAAGATTGGGAATTAATGGCAATTAGACATGCTATAAGGTTTAAACATTTACAATAAACTAAACAACCTCACTGCAGCAAAAGGCAATCTAACTGAGATAAAATTTTAATTATCTCTAAAGAGATGGAATAGCATTTTTATGATTAACATTTGTATCTAAGGAATAATTGAAGCTTGTATATCAACCATCTTCTGAATTAAAGGAAACTATTATTTTGAAATTATCATGGTACTACTAACAATCCAGTTATCTTTTTATTCTTTGAGATACTCTAAAATATAAAAAATAATTTTTCTTTTATGTTTTTATGATCCCACTGATATGGTTATAAAAATATAGGTTTGTAAACATTCATAACTTTTGTTCTTATATTAATGATGGGGAATTACTTTTATATAAAGTGCTAATATATGAGATCATACAATTTATTATTTAATATATATTATAATAATAAATCACAGAAGGCATGTTTATGTCTGCAGCTAGAGATTGGGTGAGTACAATTTCTTCCAACACACACCATCACCTGAGGAGTTGGGCATTGGTCAGTAGAAAGTGAATGCTAAAAAATCAAAAGAAAATGGACCCAAACACCTGTTTCTCACCAACTTAGCAGGAAAAACTTGACTTAATAGTTTAAAAATTTTGAGCATGTTACTCATCTTTTCATCTCTGAGAAAATAAACTTTTAGGAGGAATTATTTATTTTGGTTTATGGTTTCACAAGATTCAATTCATAATCATTTAGCCCTATCACTGTAGGATTATGGTGAGGCAGAATATCATGGCAGGGAGCATGAGATAAAGCAAAACTGTTCACTTCATGGTATATAGAAAGACAGGGAGAAAGAGAAGGGGCCTGGGAAGATATACAACCATATGGGGAAAGCACTCCTACTTCTTCCAATAAGGCCCCAGTTCCTATATTTTCCATCAATCGTGAACTTATCAATAGATTCATTAATTGATGAGAACAGAGCCCTCATGATTTAATCAGTTCCCCAAAGCCCCACCTCTGAATATTGTTATGTTAGGGACCATGACTTCAACTCATGAGACTTTGAGGGATGTTTCAGATCTAAACTTTAAAAATTAGTATATTTTATGGTATAGTGAACACTTGTAAATGAATTAGCATTAAAATGTTGGTATGCATCTAATATTAGCAGCAAATATTTCAAATGTAAATATTGACTTAAAATTAAAACAATAAATAATGGAAAATATAAATTCTACTACCTAATCATTATCTACCTGACAAAGGAATAATAATGATCAAGGTAAATTGTTTGTTTTATAATATTCTCTCAAAAATTCACTGTAAGCAACATGAGAAAACATATTTTTGAAGAAAGAAGGAAATTATGTTGGCTTTAGAGGGTAAAGTATGAAGAATAATTCCAGATGAAGATAAACCAAAACATGCCTTCTGAGACCTCAATTTGATGATTTTCCCAGAAAGCATTATTATGTTGAAAGACACACCTAACAATTCTTGATTCAAGCTAAAAAGGTAACCCATACAGTAGCTGCATGGCACTAGCTGATATCTAGTAGCTGTGTCTATATACTAGTTCAAAGCTGAAAGAGTGGGAAAGGAACAGCTGGAGAACCCACATGTTCCAGATATTTCCAAAGCATGTCCCCACTCTCCACATAGGGGATTGATTGTGTGTCTAATTTATTCCACTTTGCTGGGTGTATATTTTATTCCTCATCCTATTCCTCATCCATGCAAAAATTAAAAATATGAATCACACTGGATTTCATAATTGGTTTGCTTTTTTACAGTGGTATGGCTTAGAAATTTTGCAGATGTTCTCTGCATACTTTAAACTTAAATAAATAAATACTTGTTATGTAGGCCTTTTTTTTTTTTTTTTTTTTGTGTGTGTGTGTGTGTGGTGCTGGGGATTGAACCCAGGGCCTTGTGCATGTGAGGCAGGCACTCTACCAACTGAGCTATATACAACCATAGATGTGAAAAAAATGTGCTCTATATGGTAATATAAATTGTAACACATTCTGCTATCATATATAAAAAATTAGAATAAAAATATAAAATTTAAAAAAAGAAAAAAAGCAAATACTTGTATTATTTGTGAAAAGAATTAGACATCTCAAATTCCTAGCTTTGTGTGTTGACAAAATATGAAACACTGACATGTTAGCAATAATGCATCATCCCTAGTTCCCAAAGCAAGATTTCTTACAGACATGGTTACATCCAGGACAAAGAAAGTATAAAATGACCTTGGGAACATTTTTATATGCCAAAAGCAAAAAAGTTTTTAGAAAATGAGGAAGACCTCTCAAAAGGATATAATAGTCAAGTTGAACAAACCTCCATCAAGAAAATATGGAGAAATTTAAGGGTCATATTTAGTGGTGATAATGAATTATTGCCATTCACTCAACTTAAAAAAATAATCATGAGTCCATACAGATTTAAATAAAACATGAGATGGAAAGGAAGTCATTAGATACTAAAAGTATTGTGAAGTTAGGAGTGATCAACAAATGCTAAAGCTAATGCGCATTTGACAAAGAATGTGATGTAGTGTTTTCCTAAAATTACATATTAATTATAAGAAATACTTTAACTTTATAGCAGAAATCTTCATGGACACCATCTTAGGTAAGTCATTAAAGTCAATAACATAAATATGGAGACAGACTGAGGTTCTTTCTGTGCTGATCTTAGGCATCAAAGGATACAGTATTTTTGCAGTATTTCTTCTAAAGTCCATAGCCTCAATCTGATCATTTGGAAACATGAGAAAATGCCAAGAATAATGGATATTTCTTTTAAATAAAATTTTTGGCTTGTGTTCTTCAAAAATTCCAAAGTCAAAAAGAAAGGTAGGAAAAAGCTGAGAGTGTGTTCCATGCACCTGAGTTTTGAGATCTGATAGGAACCTCCAGCCTGCCACTCCCTTCCCTTAGCCTGGTTGAGGGCTCCAGTGGCTGTAGCCATCTCACCCAGACCAGGCCGCACTTCAGCAATGACTGCACTCTGCCCCAGGAGGCCAGACTTCATATGCAAGAGCTGTTAGGACCGCGCTCAAGTAGACAAGCATGTTATCACTAAAGAACATCACTGAGATATTTTTAAAAACTTAACATGGATTGAGACTGACACAGCAAACTGTATCGATGTGGAGTGCCCAGAATTGGTTGATTATCTTGTGGTTTTGTTAGAGTAAGTCCTAAGTCCTACTAGGTGAAGAGAAAAGTGATGGCATCTCTACCTTCTCTCAAAATATTCCAATTAATCTTGTACTGTCCTTGTGACTTCTCTAAGTTTCAAATTATGGAATATAAAAGTTAATCTTATTTATAAAGATCAATTTCCTCTAGAATTATGAATGCCCATTTTGTCAGAGTTTGCTCGATCTTTAATCCTTGAGTTATAGCTCATCAATGATGAACCAGCTAGGGTTAAACAGGTGACGTTTGTGCACATGTGTTGCACTAGGGAATCAGAGAAATGAAAGCTCCCTTAGAAAAGCCTCTGATATTCATGAGGCTTATAATATCATTAGGGAACCAAAGCTACCAAATATAAAAATGACTAATTAGTTGTGTGGTATGTGGAATATTGAGGTATGGGAAATTAAACATACCATAAAAGTACCAAAGACCTATAGATTTCTAGATGCTGCCTGCAGTTCATCCAACACACCTAGATGAGAACACTGGAAATCTGGGAGTGGCAGGATATGAGGAATAAGATTTATATATATTTACTCAGTATTTAGTACATGCTTGCCACTATGCTCAGTGTTTACCGCCTTGGTAATCCACATAACAATATTACAAGGCTGATATTTTTGTTTCTCCTAATTTGTAGATACAAAAATGGTTACTGAGTAAGGTTACTGAATAAGGTTACTGAGTCAGGATTTGCACTCACATCATTTTAATTCCAGAACCAATTCTCCATATATGGCAAACAAAACATTAAAGAACATCTTGATCTACTTCATTTTCTTATTCAAAAACCAGAGAAATAGTATCAACATGCAGTATATTCTATCTTTAATCTTCCTGGAAAAGAACAAAAGAGATAATCTTGACCAATCTCCTTCTAAACATGCTAGCAAGTTCCAAACAAAGGAGATATCCATCTACTGTGTTGATGGATATTATGTAGAGAGTCTTTATCTATGAAATGTACTCAGAATAATATAAAAGATCATTCTGATTATTTAAATAAAGAAACTAGAATACACAGCTTTATAAGAAATAAAGAATTATATATACTCTGCAATTATCAGTTAGGAAAGTTTAATAGCCTAAGTAGCCCCCTGCTGTTCCAATCTGGGCCAGGGCATATTGCCATGTGAGGAAGGATTTGCAGAACTACTGCAGGCTTCACATTCATCTTGTGATTAGCTGTGCCCTTGAAGTTACTGCACAAACTGGATACTGAATAAGGGCCCTGATTCTTATAAAAAGGGTGTGGCAGAGGAAAGTGGCTCAGGACATTGCACCAAGAAACAGGAGAAAAGGACTCCACTCTCCATGGACAAAATATATACCCCCTAAGCCATGCCCCCAATGACCCACCTCCTCCAGCCATATTCTACCTGTTTTCAGTTACTACTGAGTTATTCCTATCAGGGGATTAATTCATGCCTGTGTTAAGGCTTTCATAATCTAATCATTTCACCTCTAAATCTTCTTGCATTGTCTCACACATGAGATTTTGAGGGGATGCCTAATATTTAAACCAGAGCAATGCCTTTCATTCATATATCCCAGTCCTCAAACAAGCCTGAAAAGATGGGGACTATTTCTCATTTCTTCATTGTTTATTTCCTAACATCAAGCATGGTGCACTGCTCATAATAAGTACCTGGTAAATATTTATGGAAAAATAAAATACACTTTTCTTTGATTCTTATATTGCTACGACCAACCCTGTGGTCACTATTTGGTTAAAACTAATATAAATAGTAAACATTTTAAATTATCATTTAAGTAGATGATCCCTGTTTTGTTGGTTCAATGTCTATTTGTAACTTCTCCCATCTCCTCTTTTCTTTTTAAGGAGTTTGCTTTAGAAAAGTAGAAATGTAAAGGTGACCAGAGCATAAATTAAATTTAAGATCTTTCTTTTATGTAACTCTAAAGTAATTTGTGTTGGTAACAAACTTTTTATATTCTTTCTAATTTAATGAAATAACTTCCTAAGAAGTTTGATTTCTTTATTAAGCACCTAAGTTCTCTGGAAGAGCAAGGGACTGATATACCAAGTGGCTATACTACATACACCAGAAAAATTCTTAGGATTTATGAATTCAAGAAGAATAGGCCAGAACAGATGACTTTCCCCCTCTATCCAGGGCCAAGAGACTTATTCATTTATTTGTACTGAACTCCATAATACACATGGACTCTATATCTTAATTAACATTTTAAAAACAAAACAAAATAACAAGAATTTGGCATTTTTCCATAGCTCTCTGTTTTATAATTTTAGTTCATTTTTCTTATAGTGTTTCAGTACTGCAAATACAGCCAATTTTCTTAAGTAATTAGGTTGTCTATTTTGGGTAAACACGCTACAGTGTGAGAATATTTAGAAGTGTCTGTGTGACTTGATATAAATTGTGTTAATTAAACATACCATTGTTTAGAAGCAATATCTAAAAACCACCACCAGGGAATTCATTTTCTATGCAGTAATCAAATTCATGTGTTAAGAAGGCTTAAACTTAATGAGCTCTAGGAAGTATCATCCAGTGAAAATTTTGTGTTTTCTCTGACCTGGAACAGTGTGGGCCAAGGAAGGTCAGGTGGGGTGTGGGGTGGGTGGCCACCATCAGTGCCGCTTTGCAATGAGGTTATCAACAGGGACAGTACTGAAGACAGAATTTAATAAAATAAATGTCTACTGCATAATTACTATAAATGACAAATAAGAACATGTGCTAGGTGAAATACATGGCGTTTCTTTCATAAACAGCTCTACAACCATATGGGGACATGTTTTCTCTAAAGATGAATAATTAGAACTCAAAAGTATATAACTTAGAGAAGGCCTCAAAGCTAAAGTTAAGAAACTGCACTTGAATGCAACTGTACAACCACGGAGCACCAGCATTTTTGGTTCAAGGGCTGGAGGGGAGGAGGTTGGGTAAGAGAGAGCAAACTAGAAGGTAGGAAGGAAAAGGGGTTAGAGAAAAAAAAGAGAACTGCATGTACCTTGAGTAACTGAAGCTTATGTAATTGGAGGAGATCTCCTCGTAGGAAAAAAAAATACAAAATTATGAATTGAGAATTAAATGTGCAGCCCGAAGAGGGTACCAATGAAAATAAGTGCCTCTGGGGATTCCTGTTCGGGTTCTGTTTTGCTGCCCTGCAAATTTTGCTGACCTGCAAATTTTCACCACATAAGCCAATAAATTACTACTATCTCTCCCATACCTGGGAGTTGGTAGGATCGACTAGGAATAGTTGCCTGGAGTTCCTTACACAGTTGGAATTAGATGTCTGCTGAAGCTGTTGTCTGAGTGCTTAAGGGATGCACAACAGAAAAATGACTCATTCACACTGGTAGTTAAGCACACCATGAAGTCAGCTGGCCATGATCTTAACTGTGCTATCATCATGGCATTGGCATGTGGCTTGGGCTTCTGGCAGCACGGAAACTGGATTCTGAGAGCTCCTGTCACAAGAAGCAGTTTTACATAAGGATGGAGTAGACTTTCTTAGGCCTTTTAAAGAGGTGCCCAGAAGTTGCACAACAATGCTTCTTTCACTTTCTGTTGACTAAGCAGTGACAGCTCAGTCCAGATTGAAGGGAAAGGGAAACAAAGGTTACCTTGTAAAGTAAGGAGTAGGAAAGAAGGTGGGGCTGTCTTCATTGGAATCTTCACTGTGAGTCAGACAAAGACATCCTACAAGGGAGGTTGATAGAGCACTATGAACATTCCACAATAACAGGCGAGCAAGCTAGCAATAGGTATTGGAGTCTAAAATCACTAACCAAGACAAATGAGAAACCCTATTACCTCCTGCCTTTCATTTCTCCAGATGCTGATGAAAAAAAAAAAAAAAAAAAACAGAGGAAAACATGAAAGTGGAAATCTAAGAGGATAATCTACCAATGGTTCTCATGAGGACAGAGAATATTTTGAGCTAAAACAATAAATATTACCCATCACACTAATATCACCTAGAAGAATACTAGCAAAACCATACCTGCCAAAGTAAATTGCTCAGTTACATAGAAACTGAGTGACTTAAGATAAACTGTGGATTTTATCATAAATTTGAGTTAAAATTTGAGCAGGGTACAGTGGCGTACTAGAGCAACTTGGAAGGCGGAAGCAGAAGGATCTCAAGTTCAAAGCCAACCTTAGTGAGACCCTAAGAAAGTCAGCGAGATCCTTACTCTAAATAAAATATATAAAAGGGCTAGAGATATAGTTCAGTGGTTAAGTGCCACTGGGTTCAATCCCTGGTATAAAAAAAAAAATGTTTTTGGAAACTCTTTTACATTTAAGAACTTACAATTTTTTTTAATCTAAATGGACCCAAGTTTAAATTTAACCACACACAAAAAAATGTGAATGGAGGTTTTTAGCTTGAATGTATATTCTCATATGCATCCTCATAGAGACTACCCAAAAGAAGGGAATGTGTCTAATTGCCTCATTTACATTGTGGTACTCAGCACAATGCCTGGCACATGACATGTAATAATAAATAGATATTTGGTACATGAGTAAATTAATAAAAATAGCCCTTATTTTTTTACTTTTCCAAATGCTTTGAAAAGCAATATAATTTTCTTATCAAACAATCTAAAAGGTTAAACAGGTTAGTTACTTTTCTTTTACTTTTTTGCGCAAAGCCTGAATTAATAGCATTAATCCAAACACCAAAATATAGGACTGAGGATGAATAATCACCCAAAAGTCGTGACAATTCTTAAGGCAAGAAGGAAGCAGGTAATGATAAATATCCCTCACATTAAATTTAACTTTCATTTTTTCATTAAAAAATGATTTAAAGTACATTCTGGGATAATATAGGTAATAAACTGGTTTAGTCTCCTGTTGCTTGTATTTTCCTCATTTTAAATCCCATTTCATTAAGTGACAATAAGAATCATTAAACTAAATGCCTAAGTAGCCTTAGTACAGATCTCTATGTATTCTAATTTTCATAATTGAAGATTTTCAGGAGGTTTTCATTGAAGTGAAACTTAGCAATGACTAAAGGGAATACATATCTACCAGCATGCTACCAGCAGGCTGAGAGTAATTACAAACTAGAGATATTTTTGGTAAGAACAAAAATTTTAGTACTTGATTTGTTTCTCCAGGGAGACAAAGAATCAATGAAGCAGAATTGAGACCCACATAGATCCAGTCCTCCAAATTCCCAAATGTTATGACCTTTTCAAGTTTTTCCAGATATGCGTTGTATGTTGGTGAAAGAAAAGTGCCCTGGGTTTGACATTTCAGACAGTTATGTTTAAAAGAGAAAACAGAAATTATAAGGGCAATGTTACTGGATTGCTGTTGATGGGAGCAATTGATGTTATATGTTTTATTAACCATTTTGTAGTGAATTGTTAATCATTCATTAATAATTATTCAGTGTAAGAAGAGGCTGGGGGCCATAACTCAGCAATTAAATGATGAATGTGAAAATGGAAAATGCACCTTGGCAGCATATAAGGAGATGCTCACCTTCTGCAGAGAAAAAGCAGGAAAATCAGGACAACTCCAAGGCCATCCAAGGCCATAGTCAGAGTAGCAGCAAAACTCCAGAGAAGGCTAAACTTGTCCCAGCAAATCTGCTACCTTAATGTCAACACTCTGGAACATGATCTTTGTAGCCTATAGAAACAGTCCACTCCTCCCTGTGGAAGGCTAAGGCAGACCCCTTGCTTAAAGGAAATCAGAGGCCTCTCTTCATCTTCCCACAAATCACAACATAATGGAGCCAGAGAAATGCCAATCTTGAAAAGAAGAAAAAATATGTATATGTTGAATGACCTACAGAACAAGCCAAACCTTATAGGCAAGAATTAGGAGTGGAAATATGGGAATGGAATTTGAGAGTGCTTGACCAAGGAGTAGGGGTGAAATATGAAGCTTATGAAGATAAGTAAATGTGGGATACCTCTTCCAGTGTGTGAGATTTAACATTATAAAAATACCCTTGACATTTGCACTAACAAGTGTTTATGTGGCTATTATAAGCTAGAAAAAGCCAATAGTAAATGAAACAGAAATACGTAAATCTCTGTGGCAAGCAATGATTGAATAAGGGTTCAAAAGCTTAGAAAATTGATATGGTAGACTGCCTGTATTATGTAAGGGTGGGATACCCAGAAAATAACTATGCTCCTTGTGAACATTTTATTCATCAAAAAAATTTAAAAAATTATGTTGTTGAAAGAGGTACTAGCCCTTAGTATATGTTCTCTGAAGTCTATGGGTGATGATAGGAGATAGGGTTACAGAGACAGGCTACATGATGGCTAGGGGTAGAATAGATTCTGAAAAAATAGGGGCTAAAGTTGTGCATAATTGTTTATTGTTGTTAAAAACAGTTTAGAGAGGCAGTGTGGGAGGCTGGCACAGATTGTGGGGGTGATTAATAGCATATATATACTTAAAGCTAAAGAAAAATGATTCTATTTTGTACATGGTACTACTAAGAAGGAAGCATATCACAACATCTTTCTTTGGGACATTTAGGAGTACTGATGAACCCAGACATTTGGTGTAAGAACACCAGTTTTAAGTAGGGCTCAGGGTAAGCAAAGATTTTGGAGCAAATACAGCTTGAGATGCAAGAAGTCTGCCATTTTGGAATATGTGATGCTATGGATCCCTTATTATTAGAGATATCTAAGCTGGAAAAAATACCATATAGAATAACAGGAAGGTCCAAAGGAGAGTCACAATAACTCTTGTGCTAGAAAAGTCCATTCCATTAGAAGCAAAGAATTAAACACCTTTCAAAAACAGTCTTGGCATGCCATCTAGCTCTTTGAGAAATTGCCTGATGAGAGACACAGAATGACCATGTAGACAGAACTGCCATGAGCTGACTATTGTCAGACTTACCAGGTCATTGACTGGACAGGCTCTGTACCAATCAGTTGTGAGATGTAAGTAACATATCCATGACCACACAGGAGCACAGGACACACAATGTGTACAGAAAGTAGCCTCCAACCCCATATTGACTATTCCTTTTTCATAGAACCTTTTCCTTGAGAGATCCCCTAGAATTCACTGGCAACAGAGAGAAAAGTCCAAGAATGGTTCATGGATGAAAACATTCAGTAATAATACACATTGGAAATGGGTGACAGCTGCACTATCACCCTAGTCAGGGATGACCCAGGAAGGCAAGGAAAATCCTCCGCCCCAACACAGAATTCAATATGGTAAACCTGGCCATGAGTCTGGAAAGCGATAGGTCCTGAGATTAGAATTTATATGCACTCAGAGACGGGTTGTTCAAAGGGACTAGAGGAGATATATTAAATAATGAGTAAAACATTTGTAGAAGAAACATGGATAGACTTATGGAAATGGTTAGAAGGAATGAAGATCTTTTTATTTCCTGTTAATGTCCAATGGAGTTGAGGCTTTAAACAATCAAATAAACTGACCGTAGACAGCACTATTCTAGGCAAATCTTTGCTCGTACAATAAAGGCATTAATAAAGTTGACTGAGAGAGACTATCAATAGTCACCAAAGCAAAGATGATCCCTTCCCAGACCAGGTTCAACTAGGCTGCTGCCTTAACTACAAGACCTGGACTAACACAAAGGTGTCTACATGACACCTTCCCTCAAAGAGACCTATCAACCTCTTGGCAAGTTAATCATAAGGAACCCTTCCATCCTGGAAGACATAGTAATTCATCTACAGTAAAATAAAATTATATTCTTGCTATGAGTTTCTTGAAACCACGCAAAAGACCTAAATCAGCACCAGTATCTAAGAGCTCAGAATATTTGATTCATTAACAGATATTCTCACATTACCAGGGCACTTACTCTATAGCAAGGAGATTCTATCATGTTCTGAAACTATCCAGAAACTGATGAACTCATACAATGTTTGAGATAGCCTAATGAAGGAAGAGCTGAGGTCTGAGCTTCAAACAGACACCATAGAAGGAGACACTAATGGGGACACACTTGAATGCAGTATGGACAATCACTCCATGATCATACATCACTGTATCTACAAAAGAGTACATGAGTCCAGGAAGTGAATGGAACTCACTGTGATTTAAGTGGAGAATTTGCATCATGTTCTACAGCTTTAGGTCTTCTTTCCAAGATTACAGAAGTCAATTTCAAATATAATTTTTTTAAAAAAGATGTAATTTCCTATAGTAAAAAATTTAAAATATCTAGTTATATAAAGAATAAAATATAAGCATATACTTAGCTACATTGACTATGCATAGAATAATGGGTTCTTATAAATGTGGAACAAATTTTCAAATGAGCTTTTGATGAGGTTATCTAATTATGTGTATTTATCAATGGAAAGATTAAAGTACAAGGAAATCTGGGAATTTTTCTCATGTCATATAACTAGCAAAGAACATAAAAAGGAGTATAAACTTTTCCTAATTTCTTTAATCTGCATGCTTTGATTTCATTGGTTCATTTTAGTTTTGTTTTGATTTGGGGGGTGCTAGAGATAGAATCCAGGATCTTCCATATGCTAGACAAGCTCTCTACCACTGACTTATGCTTCCAATCCTGGGACAATTATTTTAGAAGCTATATATAAAAGTATTTAAAAATTACATTCTGTGCTTTTTTCCTACTTAGTGTCTGATTAGAGGAAGACAAGTATATAAACAGAACAAATTATTGAGTGTTAATTAAAGAAGCTAATGAAAATGTTCCTGAGCACAACAGCCAAAAAATTTCAAAGAATAGTTCATCAATTGAATACTCAATAGTAGGAGCTGTTGTCTCTATATTAGGGAACCAAAGTAAAAAAAAAAAAACTGTGAAGAATAAATATAATCTTCTAAATATTTCTCAGAGATCAATTTAAACCAAGGGATAACAAAGAAATATTTATTAAACTCTCCCAAGGGCGAATAAACAGAAAAAAAAATGCAAGGTAAAGAAAATTAATTAAAACTTTTTCATAGAAGATTAAATTCAAAAGCTCTTCTAAGACACAGTAATTTATTACCATAATGTCTGGAGAATAGTAAGGAGGGAAAGAATAAAAAATTTCTTTCAGGGTGTTAATGGGTAGTTGTTGAACTTTTCCAATCCCATATTAATTGGAGTGGAAATGGTATGCAGAGAAGAGAAAGGCATAGATCTCCACAGGTATTTTCAAAATTGTAAGGGTCTTCAGATATTTTAAATTTCCCCAGGGACAGATGACCACCTTTTTAATGACCTGTGAGATAACCTCCACTTCTGTGTATGTTTTGAAGCTGAGATTAGACCCAGTTGTCTGGGCCTGGTCCCAGCCTGCCTGTATCCTGTGTTCCCCTGTCTCAGATGAGCTCATTCAGATAGCGTGGGAACAGAAACAACTCTTAAGAGAACAGGATGCTATGTTGGATGGCAGTACTCTATAAACAGAATATGAAGTGGAATCAGAGCTCCAAGAGAAATAATTTATTTGTGGTAGTGCAACTCTAAGTTCTAGTCATCAAAACTTTTATATCTTCAATTAGAGCCACATGTACAAATTTGGATAAAATCATGCATAGGAACCATAAAAAGCGATTGCAAGGTAAATTAATTTCAATAAAATCCCTAAAATCGCAACTATATCAAAAAGCACAAAATTGCTATTCACAGGGTACCTGATGTTTACCTCTCCATATTTCCAACCCACAAATTTTATATGTATTAGTATATATGATTATATATTATTACATATAGCATTATATTTAAGATTATGCATATTACATCAGGATAAAAATCATAGGATTTATAAATATTATTTATCTTTAGGTTTAAAGGACAGTGTTTGGAATTTTTTTAAAAATTCAGCTTATACTGCTTTGCATATGATTACTTTGAAGGCAATTAGCTCATTGTGGCACAGTGTTCTGAGGAGGCTAAAATTACTTTGACCTGGAGTGATGATAAATGCTCATTTATAAAAGTGATGATTCTGATTTTTTCCTCACATGGAAATTGAGCAAAAGAAATGACAAAGGGTTAAAGGAATAATTGTCTTACAAGTGTCATCAAACACATTAATACATCCTGAAATCTCTTGCTATGAAGGCTTAAACTACAGCTATTTTTCTTTTTTCTTTTTTTTTTTTTAAGAGAGAGATTGAGTGAGAGAGAGAGAGAATTTTTTAATATTTATTTTTCAGTTCTCGGTGGACACAACATCTTTGTTTGTATGTGGTGCTGAGGATCGAACCCGGGCCGCACGCATGCCAAATGAGAGGGCTACCGCTTGAGCCACATCCCCAGCCCCAAGCTATTTTTCTTGATCCTTGATGACATTATTCTGAACTGAGAGAATTCCCCTGTGACTGCATTACCTTAATATATAAGTCCTTGTTGGGGGAAAGAAAATCTTATATAAAAATTCAGTTCCTCTCCAGATGCTTTGTCTGTATAGTGTCAATTATCCGGATACTTAGAAACATATGATGATTGAATGACATTTTCATCTTCAACAAGAAACTGTGGCAGAATGTTGACCCAGGCTTCCTCTGAAAAAGCAAGCTCCTTTTCTGAACCAGAATCTCATTTAAGAATGATTGGCATATCTTAAAAATCTCACACTTCTCAAATTGCTATGTTACTGGGCTGCAAACTTGCAAGAAAAGAATAAAATAAACTGCTATAATTTAGATCTGGAATGTTCCACAAAAGCTCATGTGCTACAGTCTTAGTCCCTGGCTTGTGGCTATTGAGAGGTGGTAGATACTTTAAAAGGTGGAGCCAAGTGGGAGGTCTTCCAGTTATTGGATGCATTCCTTGAAGGCGACTGGGGGACCCCCACCACCCCTTCTTCCTCTTTCTCTCTATCTCCTGGCCATGAATTGAATGGCACTGCCAAAACAATGTGCTTTCCATCATTGCTACTGGCACCCCCTCGAGAGACCTTAAAGCAATGGTTTCACTTGATCATGGGCTGGAACCTACAAAACTGTGAGTCAAAATAAAATTTCTCTTTATAAATTAATTATTTCAGTTATTTGTTATAGAAAGGAAAGCTAACACAGAAACTGTCCTAAATTATACACAAACCATATTAAAGGCTTAATATAAAAATACAGATTTTAACTCCTACAATTTCTGAGCTTTGAAAATACTTTCACTTTAATATAAAGCAATTGAAGTTGTTATTCTATATTATTTCTAAAGTACTGTTTATTTTATATTTATCAAATTTTCTGCACATGCTATTGAGGCTCCTTCCTTCCTTCCTTCCTTCCTTCCTTTTCCCTATAACGTTAGATTGAGTTCTACTCTGATTGAGAGAATAAGAATTGAATTTATCTTGGGATACATTCTGAGATTATAATTCCATAAGGAAAAAAAATCTTAATCAATTTTCTTGTCTTTTGACATGTATGTCAATGGCCAGACAGTATCTTTCATATAGGAGGTGCTCAGTAAGTATTGAGAAAAGCTAATAAGTGGATATGAATAGTTAAGTACATCATAACTATTAAGGATTTGGACATTATCTCTGTAAGAGATTATAAATTTTAAAGATCAGATATATTGATGCATTTTTGCTGTTGTTTTAATTCTGATGTTGAAAGGACCATATCAAGGTGTTAAAAATTATGCTTGTTACATGTCACTCCTTGGAGTTGGATTAGAATAGGTTGCCCAGGCTGGAAATTTCTTGTTACTGAGGAAGAAGCTTGAACATCCAGGATTTTCAAAGACCTGGATATTCTCCTGAGATTTCACTGATGCCAGAATATATGTGACACATATTATTTTTCCTTTCTACTCAATACTTCTAGTCTCCAGATGTGGGGATCCCCCCCCACACACTGACTAGTTCCTTAGTACCAGCTGTATGTCTTTATTTTTTTTAACAATTTTTATTTTTTTTAATTTTTTTTTCAAAAATTTTTTAAATCATTAGTTGTTCAAAACATTACAAACCTCTTGACATATCATATTTCATACATTTGATTCAAGCGGGTTATGAACTCCCATTTTTACCCCATATACATATTGCAGATTCACATGGGTTCCACATCCACTTTTTTACATAATGCCATACTAGTGTCTGTTGTGTTCTGCTGCCTTTCCTATCCTCTACTATCCCCCCTCCCCTCCCCTCCCCTCCCCTCTCCTCCCATCTTCTCTCTCTACCCCATCTACTGTAATTCATTTCTCTCTCTCATTTTTTCCCCTTTCCCCTCACTTCCTCTTATATGTAATTTTGTATAACAATGAGGGTCTCCTTCCTTTGACACATAATTTTTAAGTGAAATGGAAATCTTATTTTGTTTTATGAATGAATATTCCAGCCATTCAATCACCAACTTCTCCAATATCCCAGCATACTTAGTTAAAACTTATGAAATGCAGTAAGCAGGGACTACTGGGTAGCTTAAGCATATATAATTAATTGAATGTTTCCTTTGTAATCGTGTTGGTCTCAATGATTATGTGTATGGGGGATGTTCAGATGTACATATTTACACCCATATATTAGTGTCTGCATTTATGCATAGATAAAAATACATATAAGATTATTTTTTTCTGTTAAGAGGTAGTTTAACAATTCCAAACACAATATTTCTCATCAGTTTTTAAAAGCTATTTATAAAAAGTTTCAATTCTACTACTTTTACTTTTAAATATATCAAGGACTTCTAAATATATAGAAGGACTAGATATTCCACATAAGACCCTGTCCACTATTCACACAGCACTGGTAAATAAAATTGCACACATAGCAATGGTTAAATATGAGGTATCTTCTAATATGACCATTTTGTCTTGAACCTTTCCCTCCTATTTTCAGTCCAGTGGACAAATACAGGCATATGTAACACTTAGAAATGGTCGAACAAATCCATATCCAAAAGTCTTTTTACAGAGGACAAGCTTTCCTATGAATTTCAACAAAAAAATGTACAAAATGTTCTAATTTTACTAACTACTTGGTCATACACTGGCAACCTCAGTTTTGTATGTTTTGTGTTAAAATTCCTAGGAAAGATTGTCTTCAGAAAATTTGAGCATTATAGCCCACTGGGTCGGTGAAGGGCCAGAATGCTCCTATTTTGAAGACATTTTCAAATTAGAACTATTGTTACATGTGTGCAGTGTATTCAAGACTGTCATGTCCCTACGTGAAACATCTAGTCTTGTCTAGATGTTTAGAAGTGCCCAATGTATGTTAAACGTAGAGGTATATATCTTTTTGTAAAAATTCACAAATATAAATATCTTTTTGCTAAAATTCATATGAAATAGTCTTTTGGGAATGGAACTATTAAATCACCTCTGTGAGTGGTATAATACTGTCTGTATTTGCTCAGTGATGTGGAGGAGGTGGGAGGGAAGCAATTGCAAAAGGTTAGTGTGTTCATATTTGGACATTTTCAGACATCAGTTTTCTGTGTTTTGTGCATTTTGTTTTTGCTGTGTATGTGGTGTACATAATGGACAAATAAGTCCCAATTTTGCAACATCTAGTCTCTAGATGTTAAAGAGGTTGCCAGTGTATGACCAAGATTAATTTTTAAGGAAAACAAGATTTAATCCCCAAATTTGTAAGTAATGTAGACAGGCAAGACACCAGTAAATATCAGAAATGCCGTATTCTAAAATTAGAGAACTACTGAAAAAGAAAGTACACTAGGTTCAGAGCAGAAAAATACAAAGCATGAGAGGAAGTATTGGGTTAATAGTCACAGTAATTGAGTAAAGAAAGAAATTCTACCCCACTGTCAACCACCCTTAATACCAAATGCCAATCTGAAAATCAAAAGCTGTAGGCTGAATGGAATGAACAACCTTCCTTGGGGTTAGATTTAGTTCTCCACAGAATGGTGCAAAGAAAGGGCAGAGCTTAAGGAAAACCTGAACAAGCTAAGGAAGAGAGCAGAGATATGGGGCAAAAGTAGTTTTGTTCATGAAAGAAATTTACATAATGTTCTCAGTTTCAGAAAAAAAAAATGCCCCTGTTTTTGCAGCCAGGAGAGCATCCTAAGCCTGCTTCCAGTTTCATGGCAGTGAATCCTACAAAGAGTAGTCTTAATAAAACATTCTTGACTTTTTTGTGAAAAGTCTTTGGTCTTCCCTCTTAAGGAACACCCACTAATTGTCCAGTCCAATCACAGAGTCACAAGATGCTTGAGGGAAACAAAGAACTTTAATGAAAAAGAACAAAGTTAAAAATACATGACAAGGCACTGAGACACTAAAAGTGAAATCTAGGGAGTAGAAGAGGTATAAAAAAGTTACCCCAAAAAAGAGAAATTTGAGGCTATTGTATTCAAAAAATGATAATGATAGTGAAGCAATCCTTATAAATAAGTGAAGAAATATTGCCAAAATTACTAATTATCCAGGTAAAGCGTAAACTGGCGGTTTGTAACACCAGTTGTAGCAGTAAAGGTGGTTAAAAATGGCTCAATGCTGAGTCTACTTTGCAAAGAAAACAAGACATATTAATGGATAAGATGGGCAATATATTTGATTTTCTGCATTTATACCTTAAACTGTATCTTTCATTCCTATATCTGTATTTGGCTACCAATCTACAATTATGTGATTTATAAAAAGAATTCACATTATCTTCACACATTCATAAAATGCAAAAGAAAAAGGATTGATGGATAATACAAAATTAAAATATAGTATTACATTGGTATAGATTACAGCCTGAATTCGTCCATCATACTTACAATTTAAAAATCACATTCCAAAAATTAAATGCCACTAGGATTTAGAAGAAAAAATGATTACCAGAATAATTTGGTGACTAAGGATCAAATAGAAAGCACATATGTAATCACCTAGAAATGAGTGGCAATCAAAGCCCTACAGCCCCAAAATACATGGGAATGGCTGAGGAATGACCCAGGGAAAATTCAGTGTTACATTAACTTATCACCAGAGAAAAGACTACAATTAGACTTTAACACAAGAAAGATGAAAAAATAGAGGAGCATGTTTGAAGACTTAAATTTTTTTTTCAAAAATACCTATGCAAAAAAAATAGTAGCTAAAAACTGGTTATTTGTAAAGACTCATACTTATTTTTGAGCATGAAAATGTTTGATTTCTGTTGAACAAGAAGAAAATAAGACAATGAACAAGTAATGATACACAGTTAAAATTTAAGAGGGGTTGTAATCTTAGCTACTTATGAAAGCAAATAGTTGAGAAAGTATATACAAATTAGCACCATGTGTTTGAAAATCTACATTAATTGTATGCTTCCCTGTTGAAATGTCAATTAGCAGTCATTCAAAAGAAAGAGACAACAAAGAAAAAGATTTTTAAATGTGCAAATACCTTTGTATGAATGAAACTAATGACCTACTAAATGTCATAGAACATATAATTGAACATAATAAACACATAATTGATACATAGTAAAAATGTACAAGTGATGTCATATATGTGCCTACAGGTATAATTTTTTGCTCTTTTGTTTTTTAAATATAGACTGAAACTTGGAAAATTACATCACACAAAACTGCTTTTAAAATGTAACACTGATTCAGAAGTCGAGAATACCACGGGTGTAGGAAGTAGCAATGATTTCAGTCAAGTAGACATTTTATGTATTCTTGCTTGATTCACAATACTAAAATTCCTGATTTCCCTCACCAGGGTTAACTAACTCATTATGTAAATTATTCTGTAAGGAAGCTCACACAAAGGCCATCAAGTGTTTCAAGAGGAAACAGCAGGCTCTTGAAACCCATGAAAAGTCTATCGGAATCAAGGGAATGTCTCCTGAGAAGGTTCTTTTATTGAACTCTGAAGTCATCTTCAGGAGCTGTCTTCATTCATTCAAAGTCAATAGAGACAGGAGAAAGGGAAAAAAAGTCATTTTGAAGACACTAACAACTTGCTCGTTAATTATGAAGTAACTATAATCAGGAATATCCTTTTGAATACTGAATATAGTAAGCCACACAAAGACTGTTTATGTCATTTTTTATGGTGTGATACAAAAAGTGTTTATGTGAGATGGTCCAATCAAGCAATGCCTTGGGCAAATTCTTATGACCATAACTGTGAGCAATTGTCAAAGTCTTCAACTAATCTCTACCTTCCAGCTTTAGCACAGGAATCCATAATCTTATATGTATTTTTATCTATGCATAAATGCAGACACTAATATATGGGTGTAAATATGTACATCTGAACATCCCCCATACACATAATCATTGAGACCAACACGATTGTTCCTGTATATGTTCTAAATTCTTCCAAGATGCTACAGAAAATGTTTCTTTTAAGTTGTACTCAGGCCTTTTGATTTTTACCCTGACAGCTATTGTTTCCTCAAATAAAGTTTGTTCCTTAAGAGCAAGGACTCTATTTTCTTTCTTTCTCCCATTATTTCTTTTAACCATAGTACCACAGTATTGGAAACGTGTCCCATAATTGAAAACTTGTTCTTTTTTAATTCTGATGGGTTTAGGTCATAATTTCAGGGCCTCTGAATTTTTTTGTTTCTCTCCCAGTTTTAATTAACACTGCCACCTGCTCCAAATCTCTTCTGTCTTTACTTATCTGTTCAGATGACTGTCAGTTTTCTCTGCAAATGATGTTAATACTGAAAGGTACTGGGTAAAGCGGCTATCTCATACATTCTGCAAATATGAGCAATGTCAGTAACTATTCATCACCATACAGATATTTTACAAACCTGGGGGGGGCATGATATGCCTAAGGAAATGTTCTCAGTATGAAAAGCATGTGCCTTTGTAAACCTTTTCTATGCAAATTTCTGCAGTACTTTGAGGGATATCTCAAAGACATTTTCTTAGTTTTCTATTTCAATTATTTCCATGTTTGCTTTTATGCGAATATTATTAGATGAAATTATATCTTATGTGACATTTTAATTTTCCAAAATGTTTCTTCCTATTTACAATCACAGTATTTATTTTTATATGTATTATGATTTGAACCTATCATTCAAACCTACACATTGGAAACTTAATTTCTACTACAAAAGTGTTGAGAGTTGAGACCTTTAAGAGACAATTAGTTCATAAGAATTCTAATCTGGTGAATGGATTAATGCTGTTATTATGGTAGTGAGTTTCTGAATCAAGAATGTAATGACTCTCTTTACTCCTTTTCTCAAACTTATACTCTTTAGCTGTTCTACCATGAGATGCAAGAAAGTCTTGTTATATACTAGCACCTTAATATTCTGCTTATAGAGCTATGTGAAATATTTTTTTCTCCATAAATTAATCAGTCTCAGTATTCTGTCACAGTAACAAAAATAGATTAAGACACCAGAAATTTCCAAAACTAATTTGTTCATATGATCCACTTTGACCCACAGAATTCCTCAGTAGTTCTTATTACTACATATCTGCATGTTTTTCATATTAAATCAAGAATTGTGAAAGATAAATGAATTTAATTGTCATTGCTTCTTAAGAGACACAACTTTGGAGAAATTGGGTGGGGGACATTCAGAGGTGTAATGAGCCCTCCATGGGCTGTGTGTGTATGACACCCATAGTGGTCTAATGAGGGGATAAGTCTGGCATTGGGAACCTCCCGTGGCATCCCCACAGGGATTGATCACCTGAAGCATGTGAACTTCTCTGTGAAGCTCTGCCAGAGATCCTACAGAGCACCTGTGATAGGTGTGACCTGCCAAGATGTCCATCAATCTCTGGACTGCAAGAAACTAGGAAGCAAGACTCCACCCCTGGAACCTTATCCCCTTTTGATGTCCCCTTCTCCCTCCATATAAATAAAGCAAGCATGGGCTCCATTTTGCCAGAGTCTAGAAGCTCAATCTGTCTGATCAGCTTGCCAATCCTGCCAGGCTTTTGCAATGATTTTGTGTCCGGTGGTTGTTTCATCGTTTGTTTGTTTTTTTTTTTTTAGCTTTTATTTCTCATCCAACCCTTTGCACCAAAGGGACCCCCATTTCCATCGCCTTCTCAGGATGCAGGTAAGACAGAGAGTTGTTTAATAGGTGAACTGATTCTTCTCTCTTCCTGGAGAATCTGCAGATATAATTGTTGGCTTTCCTATGTCCCTCGGGAGGAAAAAGCCACATCTTGATAAAGAAAAATCTCTTAAAGCACTTGTTTTAAAATCAGCTGATTCTTAGTTCTAAAGATAATCTAAGATTGGCAGCCTCCATCAATTCCACAGACTCTTCTTCATGTGTTTATCCCTCTTAATTTGAAGGTTTTGCTGGCATTATGCCAGAATTATTTCTATTTTATTCACAATATCTTTCTTTTTCTGGCAATGAAATAAGTTCTTGGTTTTATTTTCAATCTGTCTTTTTATGCACTAAATCTTATTTTTGATAACAATTTCTGGTAGATTTTCCCCAATAGTGATACCTTCCTATATTTCCTAATGTTTTTACTAGAAAGATGTTTTTTTTCCTTCGAAGACTTTCTCAACTATCCTGAGATAATAAAACCATACATGCAAAATTAATCAGCTGAGTCAATGTCTTTGAAGATTATGAAGCATGTCTGCATCTATATTTTCACTGTTCCTCCAAACCCACTTGTAAGTTAGTTTGAGAGGAGGTGACTATGAGGCTGTTCAGAGCAGATTTGACAGGAAATAGTATGTAGGGGAAAAACTGAGGAATTTTCCTGAGAATGAATCTTTTATCAAACACATAATTCTGTGTCCTCCTTACTCCATACTGGAAAAACCAATCCAAAATCAGAATTAATTTTTTTAACATTCCTGGCATTTAGAAGGATTACTATAAAGGAGAAACGAAAACAAAAAATAAATTATTGAAGGCAAGAATTTGATGTGCAGCAGCCACTTCCTGATTGGTTGGTAGAGACAACATAGCTACAAAGCCTAGAGACATTCCGAGTCACACATAGAAAAAAGTGATTGTGTTTGTTTATTCCGAGCACTCAAATAAGGCTGAAAAGAGTAGAAGTGGTATTCTCCTTAGGTATTACACACTTCTAAAGGGGGAAATGTACATGTTGCAAGTTAAAGGAAAAGTAAAGAAAATCCATTTCTACCTGTGGTGTCAACCACACCAGGGCCTCTCACTTCCTCATAACCGTGGTTTTCAGTCGGGAAATGATTTGTTGAGGCCTGAATTTTACTTTATGTTTATGAAGGGAAACATACAAAGACACTATTGCTCCAAGAGAACTCTCTGCACAGCTCAGAAACCCTCTCCTTCTTTTATGTGCCTCTCTCAGGGAACCACTTCTCCAGTCAGATTCTGCATGAGCACAGATGTTGTAATTCAAAATCCACATGATAAAGGTTTCCCAGAGTAAGAGTTGAATTAGCAGTATTGTTATTGATTTTAGGTGCCTAAAGTTTGCAATCCAAGTACAGATCAAGAGACATCAAGAAATCAATCAAGAGGAAAAAAAATGGCCAAGTAAGTTGCATGTGATGGGTGTGAAGTGGTGTTATGCTCGAGTTCAGGACCCCCAAAAGACCACCAGAGACCAAGATCTATGTAAGCAGCAAAGAGACATTTATTGCAAGCTAGCTGGGTCCTCTGCGCACACAGCAACTGGTGACGCTGAGAGGCCTCAAGTCCAGGGTTTGCAGCAGTTGTATACACTCTTTGGGGAAGGCAAAGACTTTACATACATCATAGCATCTCTTAGCAAATCATCACACACTTCGGGAAAATCAGAAAACAACTCTAAAATATGGTGCTGAACTACATGGTCACCATAAACTACTGGGAGGTTCATCTGGCATCCCTGTCTCATGCTGATTGGTGGTTGCTAGGATCCCACCTAGCCTGACTGAGTCAGGGACACCTGGCACCACAGATCTCTCCTGTTATTTGTAAATAAACAACTCAGCAGGGTGTGTATGTGCCTAGGAGTGCTCTGTGTGTTTTTCCAAGGACAAGGGTCACTCCCCCCCCCCTTCCTTGGTGAGGCTTTGCTCTAAGGTAGAGGCTGGTTTCTCAAAAATGGAGTCACATCAGTTTCTAAGTGGAAAAAAGAACAAATCCTGCTCCAGGAACAGAAAGAAATCAGTCCTTTAGCCACACAGTCACTGCGTCATTATCACCATGAAGCATGCACAGAGCGATATCTTGACATTAATGGTGATGTAATTTTAAGGTAGTGATGAGGCTAAAAGATAGTTTTCCTTTCCACCATTTAGAAGAAATCTTGACTCTAGATAAAAGGGATATTCAGACATCTGATCCCCCACTGTAAGGGAACCACATAGGAGAGCTGTAGCTCTTCATTCACTAAAATATATTCTAATGCATGAAGTGTATATTTTAGTGGGGCAACCATCAAGTCTCCAGAGGTCTAGCAATGAGCAATGGAACTTTAAGTACAAATAGAAATAAACAGACACAGAAGCTAAAAAAAAAAAAAATAATTCCACTAATATAACAAATAATTGTCTATAGTGAAAGAAATGAATTTGGATTAATTGCAGAGTTGCAGAAAGAGAACAGCAATAGGATCTGGTGTTGCTTTACATAAATGTGGCTCATTACAAAGAACAGACATAAGACATACTTGAACTTGTAAATTCAAAATAATATTTCCCTCAGGGTTTTGATGTATTTGATTTTCTAGTCTCTGGTATTGCATTAGGGAAAGATCAATGCCCTTCATTTTGATTTTTACATTCATTTTTTCTTCTCCTTACAATATTTTAATAACATCTCTTTATTTGTGCCACTGAAAATTTCACAACAGTATGTCTAAATTCCTTACTTTATTCATTGTATTTTTCTTATTTTCTTTGGGCCACTAATATTCCTGTGAAAATGTTCACTTCTACTTTCTTTGTTTATTCTTTTGGTCAAATGATGGAATTGAGATTACTTCTTTTCTTTTCTTACTGGATTATATCTTCTTGACTTCCCCCAACCCCATTTATTCACAAGTACATTCCAAAAATGCTAATTTCAAGCTATTGTGTGGAATTTACATTTTCTGCTATTATATTTTTACTTTCAAATTTTTTTCTGTTGTTGTTAATGACTATCCTTTTTGGAGCACTACATTCCAATCCATTAGCTTAAATACATTTACTCTCTGAAGATATTGTCTTTTTTTTTTTAATCTCAGTATTATTTCTCCATTTCTTCCATGTAGTCTTGTTTTCTGTTTGCAGCTATTTCTGTCCAATGGCTAAAACTAGAAACAACTGTCAACAATTTCTGGTGAGTATACAGGACAATAGGCATTCCCATTATTGGTGAAAATGCAGAATATTATAGTCATTTTTGAAGACTACAGTTTGTCCATTTCCTTATACGATGAAGTATAGTTTTACCACAAAAACCAGCAATCTTGCTCTTAGGTGTGTACCAATTAATTTTAAGTTTTATACACACAAATGTGATTTTATGAATTATGTTTCCTTTATAATTACCAAATGTTAGAAAAACTAAGATGCTTTTCTATAAGTAAATGCATAAACATATAGATATACATATATATATAAATATATATATGTGTATATATATATATATATATATATATATATATATATTTGTTAACTCTAAGTGCCTAGACACAAGACCATCTGCATTACAAAGGATACTTAGAGTTGATTTTGTATTCAAATACCATTATCTAAATTGATCTGGTACAATATACATACAAGATGAACTGGGAGGCTTTGGTAGCTCTGAGAGTAAGGAAGTTTTAAGCACACACACACACACACACACACACACACACACACACATTGACAGAAGTGTGTCAAAGGCACATAGGAGTCAACTCAAGGTGCTCCCAATGGAGGAAAGTGAAGACATTCTCAGACAAAGTTGTAACCACTTGAGTAACAAAATAGATGAAGCACTGGTGGATCATAGGCAAAGTATAAAATGAATATCCTTGAGTCCATACTGATATAAATAAATGCATGGAGAAGAGCAGACAAATCTCCCATGCAGAAGAATTCTAAATAATTTATCCAGAGTTCACCTTCAAGAAAGTAAAGTGCAACTTTTTCTCTCTTTATATGTGGGCTTTGCATTGTGATTTCCTTCCAAAGTGAAAAAAGGGGGAAAAAGTAGCTTACAATGAAATGAAGAAACCTGACATTACCTACCTCCTTCAAGTGATCATGGTGAACCTCACCCCTGAGAAGTCTGTCGATAGCATTAATCCATGAAATGTGATGAAAATGTCCATTCACTTTGTACTTTCTGTCCCCACAACATGCACTCCAGTCCTATGATAACAAGCAGGTGGGACACACAGTGATTGAGAGATATTGTACAAAACTCCTGTAAGTAGCCTTGAAAATTGTCAAGGTCATAGAAAAATGTCAGAAACCATCAAAGCCAAGAGTAACCTAAGGACACATGGTACTAAATGTCATGCAGTGTCCTGGATGGAATACTGGCATGGGAAAAAAAATTAATACAGTGTAAACTTTAATAATAATGTGTCAGTATTGGTGCACTAATTGGGGAAAAATTGCCTTATCAACTTAAGAAGTGAATAGTAGGAGAATCTGCTGGGAATATGAGAGCTCTCTATATTACATATTTTATCTATAAATTAAAAATATTATAAAATCAAGTTTCTATATGATACAAAACTAAAGTATCAATTCTCACAAAATTTTTATAAAGTACAAAGTTTAAGAAATTAAAAACTCATTGTGTTTGAGAAGCTGTAAAAAAAAAAAAATAAATAACACAGGAACAAACTGTACCTCATCCCTGGAGTTGAGTTTGGCAATATCTAAAATTACATAGATTTTTACTTTTTGACCATTCCACTAAAGCCTCCTATAGGAATTCACTCTGTGACATATCTCCAACTATACAAACAGACTTCCACAAAGACTTTCATTGCAGAATTATTTATAATAACAAATTATTGCAGGGGGAGGCAAAATAAATGCCCCTACCCAAGTAGGTTGGACAACTAATAGTACCATCCCTGTGATGGATCACCATGAGTGCATAAGGACACATGAGTCATATGGTGTGAAGAGAGCAATATGCAAAGGTAAAAAATTAAAAAAAAATTAAGTAAAAAATAAGTCATATGGTGTGAAGAGAGCAATATGCAAAGAGTAGGAGTAGTTTGCCACATTTTGTATAAAAAGTGAGGAAAGTAATTTTAAAAATTGTCACTTACTGATCCTTCTATGTTACTTTTTTTCTTTTTATCGTTTCTTTTTAATATATAACAATAGGATTTATTCTAAAAAGTAGAAGATCATAGAACATAATTTGTGTTAATTCAGTCCACAGAATTCTCCTTTCCCTTCCTTCTCTCTCCCTGTTCCCTCCTTTCTACTCTGACTTTTTGCTATTTACTAATATTTTATTTTATTTTATTTTTTTATTTTTTTGATTAAAAAATGCATGATGGTCAGATTTGCATGGCATAATCATATATGTACATTGGAAACTTAGGTCAGATTTACTTTACTATTCTTTCCTTATTGCCGCAGTCTGGCTGGGCACAATTCAGGAGCCACTTGTCAAAAGAAACTAACTTTATTTTTAGAACTACAAAGGCCAAGCAAAACAGCTCCTCAGGAAAAAACCTCAGAGCCCAACTGCCACCACCGGCTTCCCACAAGCCTCTCACCCCCACACCAGCCTCTCCACCTCCCACAATCCTCCTCTCTTGAGGCCAATTGGCTGGGTTGCATGGGCGGAGCCAAAGAAGTCCCCCAATGCGCAGCTCCACAGAAGAGCAAATCAGCTAGATGTTTCTGGGGCCGCTGTGAGCCAATTATCAGCCTGCAGTCTGAAGGTCAGGGAAACAGCCCAATGAACATCACCGCAGAGGAGCCAATCAGCTAGATGTTGCTGGGGCCGCTGTGAGCCAATCATCAACTGGCAGCTGGAAGTTTGCTGGCAGCTGGAAGTTTGCTGGGGCCCCTTTGGCTGTGGCTCTCAACACCTTATTCCATCCCCCCTCCATCTCCTTTATTCCCCATCATCTACTCCACTGATCTTTCTTTTATATTTTTATGCCCTTCCCTTATTTTGGATTATCTTCCACAAATCAGATAAAACATTCAACCTTTGACTTTTGGGGATTGGCTTATTTCACTTAGTGTGAAATAAGTGTGATAGTCTCAAGTTCCATCCATTTAAAGGCAAATGCCATAATGTCATTCTTCTTTATGGTTGAGTAATATTCACCTTTGTATATATCACATTTTTTTATCTAGTTATTTGTTGAAGGACACCTAGGTTGGTTTCATAGCTTGGCTATAATGAATTACGCTGCTGTAAACATTTTTGTAATCGCATGACTGTACTACAATGATTTGTAATCTTTTGCACATATACAAAGGAGTGGCATGCCTGGATCATATAGTGGTTCTATTGCTACTTTTTTGGAGACCTCCTTACTGCTTTCTATACTGGTAGCTGTAATTTTGCAGTCCTACCAGCAATGTAGGAATGTACCTTTTCCCCCACATACTCACCAACAGTATTGTTATTTGTTGTTTTTTTTTTTTTTGATAAATTGTCATTATTACTGGAGTGAGACAAAATCTCAATGTAGTTTTAATTTGCATTTGTCTAATTGCTAGAGATGTTGAATACTTTTTCATATATTTGTTTACCATTTGCATACTTCTTTTGAGAAGTATCTGTTTCATTCTTTTTCCCATTTATTTATTGGATTATTTGGGGGGTTTTTGGTGCTAAGTTTTTTGAGTTCTTTGTATATGCTGGATATCGACCTTCTATCTGAGGAGCAGATGGCCAAGATTTTCATTCATTCTGTAGGCTCTCTCTTCATGCTCTTAATTCTTTCCTTTGTTGTTGACACCGTTCCACTGTTATTTTTTAAATTTTATTTCTTGTGCTTTAGGAGTCTTATTGAAGAAATCTGTTTCTGTGTCAACATGTTGAAGTATTGGGTCTTTAGTTTCTTCTAACTGTTGCAGTGATTTTGGTCTAATTCCTAGGTCTGTGATCCACTTTGAGTTGACTTCTGTGCAAGGTGAGAAGTCGGGTTTAAATTTTATTCTAATATACAAGGATTTCCAGTTTTCCCAGCACCATTTGTTTAAAAGGCTCTCTTTTCTCCCATATGTTTTTTCCAGGACTGGCAAGCTGGGAACAGGAGAGGTGCACACTGAGGGCCAGCTTTGTGGAATTAGAGTGGAGGTGGGGAAGGGGTGTCATGATTCAGTTGTGCAGATTTTCACTTAGAAATCATTTGCTAATAGAATATCAAGACTCCCTCTGGTTTACCTTGTTTTCATGATCATCTTGTGCATGAGGTGCACAACTGAGTGTCCAAACCCATCTCAAATCCCACAGCAGCGGGTAATAATCTGGTCTTATCACTTTTCACATGAACTTTCTCCAGTTATGGCTTCTGATTTTAATCTTACTCTGACCCTTGCTTTTGTGCACCTAGTGTTTCTAATTTCTGAGAGTTTCTGACAGAAATTACTTATTTCTCATGTTTTTCCTCCTTGTAGATTTCTTAAGTTTTCTTCAATAAGTCAGTTACTGCTTATTTGCTGCTTAACTTCCAAAGTCTATTATATTCCTTACTTTTATGTTCACTTGCTATTAGCTGAGAAAAAATGATGTTTGATACAAATCATGTAACTGTCAGGGCTTAGTTATCAGCTTTTAATATGCAATATGCCATGGGTCTAAATTAACATTAACTCGTGTTTAACTTGGTATGGATTTCATTTCTTTTTCCAAATAATTTAAATACTTTTTAACTTAAGTTTGTGTGAACATATTTTCATTCATTCAAGAAATTGTGGAGAATTATCTACATACCAAATATCATAGTATAAATGCCTGCTTGGCTACATTAAAATATTTTTCTTAAGTAAAGCAGGAAACTCTTACAAGGCTTGAAGTAGGGTTTCAGTTTAATAATGTATACACTGAAAAGTATATCACTTTGGCTGCAGCTGATAAAGTGAAATGGAAGGACAGAACATTTATAGCAGAGATAACAGAAGATAAGGTCATTTCTGAAGGGGAAGTAAATGGGGATAGTGGCTTGGACAAACAGCTGTTTAAAAGTGAAAAAGGAATAATGAGCTTTCTTGGGAAATACTTTGAAGGGTATTGTATTTAGGGCATGACGCAAATGGAGACATAAGTACAACTCAATTTTCTAACTTAAACAACTAATGAGTATTTTTTTAAATGAAGACAACTGGTAAATTAGTGCATATATAAGAATGAGAGTAATGGAGGTGTATCCCATGAGTTATGTTTTATTTGCATCATTGTATCCAAATCCTGACTTACAGACCATTTGTGATATTATTTAAACAAAGCAGCAGAGATAAAGAGATTCAATTGGTATCTGCTGTATTCCTGGTTCTTCGATTAAAAAAAAATCAGATGTAGAATCTTTTTATATTAATTGGACAAAATTATGATATTTGGCCAAACAGAAGATTTAAGAATTCTAAAAAAAAAAAAACCAAAAAACAAACTTGGAAGCCTAAATTTTATAGATTCCAGTTCAATAACTAAAGTTCTGTTTATTAAAATAAACTTGAACATTTGAACTTATTAAAAAGATGACCATACAGCATACAAATAAGGACCAAAAGAAAAGTAACAAAGCTGAGAACTAATAGTTGTTTTGGAGAACTCAAAAATCTTTGCACACTTCTTCGATAGCCTGAGTTATTAATGAAAAATAATACTACACAAGTGGCTAAGTATGCAGTGTTCCCTTTTTTAGGAAGAATCGTTAATTCTGTCAATTGGTTAAAAATAAAAATAATTTTACTAACAGTTTGGTTGTAAAATATGCAAATTTAAACTCTCTTGATCTCTTTTTTTCATATGAGCTGGTGATTAAGGTACCTTGTTGTGTAGAAGTATGAACATACAAAGGACTCCTAGTCTGAATGGCAGCAAGTGGAAAAGGTAAAGTTGGTCTGAATTCTCAGACAGTGCTTTCTTTACAATTACTCTCAGACTTCAGAGAATTCAAAAATCCTTGAGTGAAGCTTCCATGGGAAGCAGATTTTTTTCTCTCTATATACATTTTAGTCAGCTTTTTTTGCTGCTATGATCAAAAGACCTGGGAAGAACAGTTTTAGTGGATGAAAGTTGATTTGGTGCTCACAGTTTCAGAGTTGTCAGTCCTTAGATACCAACTCTAATCCTCAAGAGTTGGAAAAGCAGGACATCATGGTAGAAGAGTGTGAAGGAGACAATCAGGTCAGACCTGGCACCAGGAAGCAGAGATTGCGCTCTGCTCAACAAGGACAAAATATAAGCCCCAAAGGCATACCCCCGGAAAACCACCTCCTCTCACTGCATCTTCTCTGCCTACAGTTACCGCTCTGTTAATCCTATCTGGGGACTGATACATTGATTGGGTTAAAACTCTCATAATCCAATCATTTCACCTCTAAATTTTCTTTCATTGTCTTTCACCTAAGTATTTGGGGAACATCTCATACGTAAATTGTAACACTCTCTTTAGAGCTTAGTTGGGAGTTAGAAGAAATTGAATATTTTATCATGATCAGCTCAGGTGAATTACTGCTCTCCCTAGGTCAATTTACCTCTTTATAGCAATTATACAAATTTAGTTTATTTCAATAAATGAATTTATTTACCTACTGAGCTAGATGTGGCTCAAAGATGAAATAGGTTGCCTACCTTCACAGGGATTCTTATGTCAACAAATTCTTCTGCAATTATTCAACCTCTGAAATCTAGCCAAATAAAATTGGAGAAAGTAGGAAGGCAAAAAACATAGACAAATAAAAGGAATTTTGTCCCCGCAGCTAAGAGTTATTAAATTACACAGCTTTTACAAGTTAATTCTACATACACTTTTTATGTAGTGGAGATGCTAAATTGTGAAAGTACATCATACTTTCCAAAAATAATACATGCACATACAACACAGTTATTTGCTCCCTAATTCTACTGGGTGAAATAGTGGGGGGAAAATTGGTGCTTCACATAAAGCTGTAAGCACTCATTCATGACAGACAATGAGGTAAATCTATTGCCTAGATGGATTTTTCTTGGAAATTCTGATTGTGATTGCAACTCTAAGCAGATATTGAGCTAGTAATTTTTCATAAAAGTATTTTGCCAATTTTTGACACACTGATCTCCAAAAATTCTATTGCACCTTTATTTTTAAATTCCAATTGAAAGTTCTCAGGATGACATTAACCTTAGCTGCTATGCTTCACAAAACAGGCAAAAAAAATTGTGAATTGTCACTTGGCATTGGGCACTGACATCATGAAGAGGCAATAAGCACACATATTTGTAAATCCAAAAGAAGAAGTCCAAAGGAATAAACTTAAAGAGTGTCTTCATATTTGAAAATATTTACTCAAATATTAATTTTGCATAACAAGCCTCAAATATGAAAAAATATGCCAGATGAATGCATATATTTTACTGAATGAAATAAACCTAATCTCTAAGTTTTTAAATGGCACTTTTATATTTTCATTGTTTTCACTTTTGGTAAAAGATTGACAAAATTAAAAGAAACTGTGTATTGTATGCTGTCCGTGATTATATATAAGAGCAGAAGCATCTTGCCATATGCTGGCTTCAATATTACAAGGCAGAGGCAGGCTCACTGCATTGAGAGAAATGTGTTTTAATTTCAGATGGTGAAATCGACTTCTGTCCTTGTCATCAGCACTCAACTGTCTCCCATTACTGAAGCCAATACTTTAAATGAGGCTGGGTCATTCTAATGAGGTGATTAGACATGATAGTCCCTATTAACATAATCATTATCCCTGCAGGAACAGGTCTGCTTTCTTGCATATTTACACTGTTTAAGTGCCTTTAGTGGGACTGAGGGAGGGTCAAAGGCTTGGCACTTAAGCAATGGGATCTGGAGACAGAGCTGCTGGTGACTTGGTCCTCTGGTTTGTCAGTTAGAATTTCCTCTTTTATTCAATAATAGCCTCCAAGCTGTTCATTTCATCCTCAATATATGGGGTCTATGTATTCTTGAATATTTTTTTCAGCTAATCCCTTGAGGCTGGAAAATGAGGTGAATCTAACTGCCAACATTTCACAATAAATCTTAGTGTGCGTGTGTGTTGGCATCTTGTATGTCATAAAGTCCCAGAGTCACAGTTAGGGGGGTTTGAGCCCTCTAATTTGGGGTGGGATTGAAGGCAAAGTAATGTTAGCAACATACAACCAATAACAAATCTTAAGATATTGCTCCTCCCCCCCGCAAAAAAAAGACTACTAACTAAATTTAGTTTTCCCTAACCATTCATAATGACTATGTAATAAGCAGATGGAATCAACCTGAGAAACAACAAATAGAAGCTTAATCTGTTTCTTTCAACAAGTTGACAGGAAGACTCAGACCACTTTAGTTCTAAAAGGAATATTAATGCCTAGTTCCAAGTACAGAAATAAGGTTCCACAGCTGTGGCAAGGGAAGAACCAATCTAGTACTGATATGCTCAAGTTTGGGACCCCCAAGAGACCACCAAAGACTAAGATTGATGTAAGCAACAAAGAGGCGTTTATTGCGAGCTAGCTGGGTCCTCTGACACACAGCAACTGGTGATGCTGAGAGGCTCTAGTTTTATACACTCATTGGGAATGCAGGGACTTTACATACATCATAGCATCTCTCAGCAAATCATCACACACTTCGGGAAAATCATAAAACAACTCTAAAACACGATTAGCACATTCACTGGTGAGAACAAGTTGGATAAGAGTGATTGGTTAGTACAAGAGGGGGGTTCGTTTGAACTGATTGATTTAAGCCACGAGGGGAGTATGTGCCAAACTACATGGTTTCCCAACATATTTTCAACCACCATAAACTACTGGGAAGGCCATCTGGCATTTCAGGTATTTTCCCTGTCTCATGCTGAATGGTGGTTGCTAGGGGTTGCTATGGGTCCTCACCTAGCCTGACATAGTCAGGGACACTAGGCATCACAGATCTCTCCTATTATTTGCAGACAAACAACTCAGCAGGGTGAGTATGTGCTTAGGAGTGCTCTGTGGGGTTTTCCAAGGACAAGGGTCATGCCCCCTTCCTTGGACAGGCTTTGTTCTGAGGTAGAGGCTGGTTTCTCAAAAATGTATCACATCAGTTTCTCAGGACCTAACTATATAGGCAAGCACACTGCTTCCTACTGGGCCTCATTACCAAACTCCTGAGAAACTATGTCATTTGAAACATTGTGCAATGTGTGTTTTCTGTTTAGTCTCATGGAGTAAAGATGACTGGCAACTATTTGCACCATAAAAGAGTTAGGTTTGTTTAGTTTACTTTATGCAGGAAAAGAAAATGAAAGATGAGAAAGGACTGGGATATGTAAGGAAGATTTAGAAGTCTTATAGGTTTGAAACTTGTATGGTGACTTTGATAAGGACATCTAGATTGGTGTCTCTAAGAAGCTGGGACAATTCAGTGACTGGCCATTTTAATAATTTTAAGTTGTGTTACCAAAAGCTGTGTCCTTACTTCTGATGCCAATCCAATCATGAGGACATGATGTTGAGAAAAATTTAAAATATATGTTGGTTTGCTAGCAAAGGAATACAGAGGATACTGGTCTCACAGCTTGTGATTTTGCCCTACAAGGGAAGCAGGAAAAAGAGGTGATTCAAAAGCTACATTTTAGGATTTCTCTGTTGTGGTTGTGATTTGTTTGTTAATTTTGGCAATAGTCATTTCACCATCTCAAATATGAATTACTTTGTTCCTGTGGTGGGCATGTGTCAAAGACAGATAATTCTGCCTAGGTTGGGGAAGAAAAGTAATCCTACTTCCCAGGAGATTAGGGAGGGTGAAGGATTAGGGAGGAGCAGTTGCAGTGGCAGAGCAACAAGGGTTATATTCAAAACATAAAATGGACCACTGTGACAAACAAACATGGAATCAAAACTAATGTTAAAATATTTTGTCTAAATATTGCATTTAGACCCTTGTTGTATATACATCTTCCAATTAAATTGGAGTGAACATATATTTTAGTAAACATCTTTCTTTATCAGATGCTCTTCAATCTAGCTCCCCATCTTTTTGAGGAAAATAGAGAAAGTAATATGGCAAAAATGTGTTGCTTGTGTAATTGCAGAGGAAAGAGGAAGACAGGGAGAACTTGTGATTGTGATTCAGGCTAAGGGATCAGAAAGACTTCAGTAACAAAGGGATGCTTGGGCTGAGTGTTGAGTGTAAAAGAAAAGGAAAAGTTAGAGTGAGGGGAATACATGCTCAGCAGAAGGAACAACTTGTGAAGAGGGAAAAAAATTCACGCCTTCCATAAGGGAGTCTGCCATAAGGGAGTGCTGGGCATGGAGCCTGGTAGAAAGTATTTGTTTAAAAACTCATGAATTAATCACCTACATATGGCAGTCAGTTAAATTAGCCCTAGAAATCAATGTGTTGAGACATCCTTTGCATGCAGCTCAGCCTCACTACCCAGGTCTGCTAGATGACTTGCGGCACAGAGAAACGGGGATCCTGGGATTCTTAGCATGCAGTTGCCGTAGCATTTGGTCTCCTCCAATCACAAGGCAAAAATAATAATATGTGGTGGCACATGTATACTAAGCACAGATTTTTCAAAACTTCAGATATTTTGGGGACCAATCTTATATAAATTAAAAAATTAACATTTTTATGTCTTTTAATGCTGAAACTTTTGAACTTTTTTCCTCACCACAGTGACAGATATAAGTTACATTTCCTCATAATCAATCAATAAGCATCCAGCTTATTGGATGGCTGTGCTTAGCTACTATACAAGATAAATAAAATATATTTTCCTTAATATTTACTTTTGAATTCTTGGAAACAAAAGTTTACAGACAAGTATGAGACAGAATAAAACCAAATATGAAGGTTTATAGGTAGATTATCGTAAGTTAAAAATAATATGAATGCTCATGAAGAAATGGAACTTTCCAAAAGATGTTCTAGGGTTAAAATGTGTTTTTGACTTATGAGATCAAGCACAGAAAAATAATCCTGATGTCAAGGAATGAAGATATTCAGAAAATATTCAGAAAAGATCACTACATACAATTGAATTATTTTTGCAGTGATGCTAAGTTGAAATACTAGAATAATTATTGAGGGAAGAGTAATTTGATTTCCCATTTACCTGGAAATAGTTATTTTTGCCTTTTTATAATTAGTTTAGCAGACTTAAAGATCTTGTCTATATAAGGGATATGGACAACAAAAACAAGTGAGGTGTTCACATAGTTCACTTCCTTCCAAAAAGTCACACAAGGCACCTTCAGAAATCCCTTGAGGCAGAATAAGTTAAATGTATTAGTGAGAGATACTAAGCTCAGCCACATTTCATCACTCTCTGCCGAGTGGCAGAAATCTAGTTCTCTTTAAACCTTTCTGAAGGAAAATATGTATGAAGTTAAGAAAGTTCTAAGGAGAAAATTGCTCACTGCTGCCAAGCTGAACAGAATTCTACACCCCAGATTATATGGAGAAAGAGTGGCCAAGAAAAGATCCAGACGGAGATCTCTTTGCCAGACATTTTTAGTCGCGTACTTATTACGCATCTACTATATGTCATACTATTCTTGGTTTTGGAGACACAACTGTGGATAAAGAAGTCAGCCTTCAGAGAACTTACAGTTTAACAGGGGGAGTATACTATAAACAAATCTTGACATGAAAATAGAAATTCATATTACAAGCTGATAAGCATTAAGAAAATAGTGTTGTAAGAGAAAGAGATCCTGTAGAGCCATATTAAGAAGAATGTGTGGAAAAACACTCCCTGAAGTGTTATATTCGTATTTTCTTTCTTTCTTTTCATTCCAGGGATTAAACCTAGGAGCACTTAACCATTGAGTCATATCTCAACATCTCCAGCCCTCTCTTATTTTTTATTTTTATTTTTAAATTTTAAGACAGGGCCTCACTAAGTAACTGAGGCTGGTCTGAACTTGTTATCCTCCTGCCTCAACCTCCTTGCTCCTGGGATTAGTGGCCTGAGCTATGGTACCTAGTCCTATAGGATAAGAAGCCAGCTCTACTAGGACTGGAGAGAGCACCTTCTAAATTGAAGGAGGGCAATTTTTATTTTGTTATTTTGTCATTCATTCATAATGCCATCAAGCAAGCAAGCAAATCATCAAATACACTTTGTAAACTCTTATTATATCAAGACATTATTTTAGAATATTAGGAAGCAATTATAAATATAGTCATTAAGGAAATCAGAGTTTAATAGAGGGAAATATGTCCAAAAGGAGAATGGAGAAAGTAAGGTGATAAGAACACCTGATTTTCCCCCCAGTATCACATAATTACAAATAACAGGGAGTAAAGCATCAGGATGTAGGTGTTAATGAGGTACAACAAATTCAATCCTTTCTTCTTCTACATTTTCTAAGGCCCTTGTTGTCTATGGAAATTGGGACAAAGGTTTTCTTGTCTGCCTTTATTTCCTTTTCCTATTATGAGTGTTGTCAACAAACATTTAAATGTACCCGTTTCATGTTTAAATTTTGCCAACTTTTGGCAAATTTTTCCCACTGTGTAACCACTCCCACAGGGTAGTCAACAACTCTGCCACTCCCCAAAGTTTCATCACGACTCTTTTTTATCAGTCTATTCCTGTACTGGAAGCTTCCAGGAAACAGACCCTCTTTTGAACTTTTGAGGTGTATTAGAGTTCTCCATTGAAAATGATACACTATGGATTAATACAACAATGCATTGATTCTGAGTTCAGTTGTGCTCTTTGGAGGGATTTTATTACTTTTGTCTCCATGAGGTAATTTAACTTGCCTGCACTCATACAGCAAACTAGCTCTTTCCTGCCTTCTCAGTACCTAACAATCCTGCTCATTTCTTTCATCTTGTAACTATGTATTTTTTTTTTCCTAACCCTGGTATCTGCCCAGACCCTGTTTCAAGGTTAATCAGGGATCCAAGCAGTTAGTATTCATCCTTGGGAACTCATTTTGAAAGGAAAGTAAGGAACCAGGAGATGGGTGAGCGAGAAATGAAAGACAGAGACCAGGCAGAGATAAAGAGAGAGTTAATTTGTCAGAGCTGACAAATAAAGGCACATCTCTCCAAAGACAGAGAGAGGCAATACAGGCTTGGTTTCTCTGGGACTTTTATGGGGCAGGCTCAGGGATTAGAGCTGGGAGGGTCCTAATGCAGGCAGGTAAGGGTGGGATTCGAAGGAGGGAGGGGTGAGCCTTTGCTGTGAGGAAAGGGAAACTTCTTCAAGATGGACATTCAGATGCTAAGCAAGGACTTTACAATTTTCCCTGTGGTTTCCTTGTTTCCAATTTATCCCTCTAAATTCCAGAGACTCTGGCAGCTCCCAATTCTGTTGTTTGAGACCTCAAGCCAACAGATCTTGAATTTTTCTATTGCCCGGTTTTTCACAGGTAAACCTATTACTGTTTTAGTCACCGTTTTTTTGCTGCTGTGACTAAAAGATCTGACCAGAACAATTTTAGGAGGAAAAGTTTATTTGAGCACCCATGGTTTTAGAGGTCTCAATCCAAAGACAGCAGGCTCCCTTCCTCAGGGATCAAGGTGAGGCTGAACATCATGGCAGAAGAATGAAAGCAGAGATTCCACTTGCCAAATAAAGCCGTGACCCCAATGCCCCACCTCCTTCAGCCACACCTACCTGCCTTGAGTTATCACCGAATTAATCCCATCAAGTGATTAATTCGCTGATTGGGTTAAGGTTCTCCCAACTCAATCATTCCCCGTCTGAACCTTCTGGCATTGTTTCAAGTAGAGTTGGAGGACATCTCACATCCAAAATAAGGATCACATAGTGAAGTAAACCAACACAAAATCTCGCCCATTCAGCACTTTCTTTTCATGGTGGTCTTACTGCCTTTGCCTGTTTTTACACTAAGCTGCCAGGATTTTCACCCATGCAGGTGTTGATTTAGAAATCATCCAGAGATTAAATCCAGATTTGAGGTCTAGTCTTGTCTGTGGCTCTCTTCCTTCCAGAAAGTAACCTGCCAATTTCCAGCTTCTCTGCTAGCCCTGCCCTTTTTTTTTCCTACTGCTTCTTAGAGTTAAGCTGTAATTTTTTTTCAGCTGAAGCTGTAAGGTTTGGATGATTCCATCAAAGAAACAGCCACAAACTCAAAATTGTTAACTGTTAGAATCACAATGTTTCCAGGATAGGCTTTCCTTTTAGTGCTGGATTGTAACTCCTTCTAAACCCTTCAAGTAGTTTCCGTACTAGTTAGTGAGTGTACATTCTCCAGGTATTATGAAACATTCTTCAGATATAGACATAAATTAGTCAAACACTCTGACCTCAAAAAACTTACGGTCCTTCTACCTTTAATTTTTTTCCCACAATCTTGTATTATACATTTATCCTGACTCCAGGTTTTGATAACAGTATAATACATTGCATGGTTGAAACTTCTTGCAGATTAGAACTATAAAATCTGGACAAAGTTAGTTTATCCAGGTCTACTCCTGGATGGGGCACTAGGGGCCCAAAATTTGAATAGGATCTAAGGGCCACTATACTAAGACTGATAATTTGAAACACTTCAAAAATAGATAGATCATAGATTAAAGAAAGAGAGGGAGAGAGGAAGGAAAGATGAAAGAGATATATTAAAGGTCCCTATTTGCTTCCCTGGGGTCTGAAGCTGCTTGAGATGAGAGTATCCAGGTAAATTATTTCTCCATGAGAACTTTACCTATAATAGGTCAGCATAGGGTTTACATTTGTCAGTTTCCATGAAAAGAAGTGAGACCATATTTCAAATGGAAGCAATATCTTTAAATACTGAAAGGTGCTAAAATTATGCACAGGCAAAAATAAAAAGTATGTATATCTCATTTTCACTATAGAGTGCAAACACTAGGAAGCTCTAAAATAAAATCTCTGCTCCAGATGAACATCATATTTTAATACTTTCTTTTACTAGGGAAAAAAAATGTCATGGTTTACAAAGTGTTGGTGAGTCTGATATTTGGAGACTGTGCAGAACAGACTTCACAAGAAAGTATTGGAAGCAAAAATTGGGGATCTAGGCAGACTTTGGGTTTGTTTTTATATTTGTTTGTCTTCACTTTTCTTTTATTTGCAATGCCAGTAACCCAAGTCAGGCCCTCCCACATTCTCAGCCAATGCTGTACTGTTGTAGAAACAGACACCAAAGAATTAGCAGGAAGCATATTTATTTGGCTGCAGCCAGATTGAAAGCAAAAAGCTTCTGCTATAGTCAATCAATCCTCCTGAACTCTGAATTCAGGAAGTTTTAGAACTTTCTAACCAATGTATAGGGGAAGGGACTCAGAGGCTCACAATCTATAGAAGTTCCCTCAGAGGCTCACAATCTACAGAAGTTCCCATGACAATAGGTTTTTCTTTCATTCCTCTGGTCAACTTAACCCCTCAAAGACACTTTTTTTTTTTTTCCCAGCAAGAATCAGTGCCTGAAAAAGGGATAGTTTTTTCTCCCCCTTTCTTCCCTTCCCCTGTCAGTTTTTACCTTGGAGCCCAATTAGTAACTTCTTCTCTTATCTTTGAAATGTAAATATCCCTGTGAAGCTTGCCAAACCAAGGTCAGAGACCTGGTTAAAAGAATCTGTCTTCCTTATCACATTCTGCATTTGCAAGCATACTTCCCTCTTGAGAACTTTTACAAACTATTATATATTGTTACAATACTAGATAGTCCATAAATGTGAAAAACTAGTAAAGTGGTGTCAGCACCTGGAGTGCTGATCTCTTCTAGGCGGGTAGCCATGTAAAATAGAGCAACAGGAAATAAGAAGCTTAACTACATTGAACTCTTTTGTAAAGATTCTTGGATGATGATCCTGAGATCAATTATAGTATGGATTTCTGGAAAAACTTAATTAAGATTTTCTGTGGAAGAGGGAGTGCCACTACAGTCGCACTGAGCCACACCTCCTCCCTGGCTTCTGTTATTTATTTAGAATATTGGGGATTGAACCCAGGGGTGTTCAATCTCTGGATCACATCTCCAGGCCTTACATCTATCTATCTATCTATCTATCTATCTATCTATCTATCTATCTATCTATCTACCTACCTACCTATCTATAATTTTATATATAAGATATTTATATATACATAAAATATATTTTTATAAAATATGTATATATATATATATATATATATATATATATATATATATATATATATATATTGTTTGTTTCTGAAACAACAACTTGCTAAATTGCTGAGGCTGTCTTTGAACTTGTTATCCTCCTGGCTCAGCCTCCTGACCCACTGGGATTACAGGCATGTGCCTCTGCTCCTGACCCAGCGTCAGTTTTAATCAACCATCAGGGACACTGGATCTGTAAGATTTACAATTTAATGGTATTACAGTCTCTTTCATAAAATTAAATTGGATTTATATTGAGCTCTCAAGACATGACAATTCTTCCATTTTCACAAACCTCAGGAATGCAGCATAATCATTACTGAAATAAAAGTCAACCAATAAATACGAAAGTGACACAGGCCTACCAGTGCTGTACTGTGAGAAAGGGAAGCCCATCTGCACACTCTGGAGTTAGGTTCTACCTGCAGGAGGCCACAGCTGTGTGGAGACCTCCTGGTGCAGCCACCACCACCATGTCCAAGCAAGAGCCAGAATTGTCACCCAAGGATTTGGGGGATAAGAAGAAAGGAGAATATATTAAGTCATTGGACAGAATAGCAGTAATATTTGTTTCAAAATGAAAATGACAATGTCACAGGAGAGCATGGAGCAGAAGCTCTAAGCCTCAGTTCTTGTGTTCCCACAAAATAAAATTTAACGTCAGACATAAAAACGTCAAGTGAGGGAATGGTATTATGAGTGGAAGCAAAGTCAGGCTCAAGCAAAGAACCCAAAGGGGAAGGGGGGGGCAGAGAGGGAGTGAGGAGCGGGGAGGGAAAGGGAGAGAGACAGAGAGAGAGAGAGAGAGAGAGAGAGAGAGAGAGAGAGAGACCTTTAAGCAGAGAGAGACAAAGGAATAAGGCAGTTGAAAAATTTATTACTGTTGATGTTTATCAGCAAAACTGTGTTCCACCTTCTAAAGTCTTTAGCATTCAGATGTTTATCTCCTCCTTCACATTGACAGAAGAGTTTTGGTCCTTAGTTGGTCTTTTATGAAACTGTCATGGCGACCATCCCATTTAGAGGCCTCCATCTACAAGTCAGTGTTATGTTCATGCAGGTGCTGGGGTCAACGACTGAGAAGACTTGATCTTAGGGTACTTGCATTGTTAAGGAAATTTCCCTTCTGAAATACGTGGAGAAACCTATGGGCTATAAATCCTAACTTTACAAGGACCTCAGTGACCCTGCCAGGAGTTAGTACCATTGATCTTTCCTTCTAGATGGATTTTTTTATTAAGTTGCCTTTGGCTCCATCCATTTATGTTCAGGGTTAGTACACTTTTTGTTCTATAAGATACTTGGTTGGTCATTGAAGGCAATTTCAAAGAAACCCGTGCCTCTTCTACATTTTCAGTTTACATTTCACCACTCATAACTACTACCAAATAAAAACACATCTCAAGAAACTCAAAGGATCACACTGTCAAAGATATAGAGTTCCATGAACTTACTCAGGTTTCCCTTTGATGCTCAGAGAATTACTGATAATTTTACTCCAAAAGAACTCATAATGGAAGAACAAGATGTGGTAGAAGTTTATCAGGAACAAATGGGGGGCGGGGGGGTCTGACATTCAGCAGTTTAGATATTCTTTTATTTTTTATTGTTGATGATACTATTTGAAAAAAGACTGAATTTCACAAGGTCAGGCTTTTGCATAGCATATTTACAAACCTCCAAAATCTCCAAAGAAACAAGTTCATCCACAGAACTTGCAAAAAGCAATTTCTACCTATGGTCAAGCAAAAAAAAAAATGAGTTATGGTCTTGAATTAATGCAAAAGTGCTGTAGAGATCTCCAAAAATGCATTCAAGTGAAAGGAAGTACAAAAAAAAGATACGTATCTTCTTTTCATTCTAATGTGGGTCATAAGGACAGAGTATGCTTATATAGGAATGGTATTAGAAGAGCTAGAGATATCATGAAATAATGCTGGGTCGGTTCTTCCCTACTACTTATAAAATGGGTGAAAGTTTGCATAAATTAAACAGTTTGACCAGTTTATTCAGTAAGTAGGTTTATGCCAGCTGGAAGTAGATGCCAGTACTCTAAACTCTATGCTGTACATAGTGGTTGATCAGGCAGCAAAATAAGATGCAAGTAGAAAAGATATAAAATAGTAATTTCAATTTCTTGAGTGAAATCTCAGTACATCTCTTATCTATAAGCATGATGTGATTTTTCCTTCTTAGCTCCTACAATATTATGTCTGAGGTACTCTGGTAAATTGTATCAAATGCTATCTTGTATTGCTAGAATGTTTTTCATTTATATCCTTTACCCATTCATCCAACAATCAGTATAATTCAATAAGTATGTGTCAGAAACCAAAATCAGCTTCAAAAATCACTATAGATACTTGAACATAAAATGTGGCACTCAGAGAAAGAGGTGTGGGTTGAATATATTGTTACAAAACTACTTCTACTAAGGTGATGTTAATACCCTTAAAGTTAGGAGTGTAGCTTATTGATTTGCTGTTCCATATAGTGTGTCCTTCCGTTTGCATAATATGACTGCTAACTTTCCCTTTAAAGTTGAAGATAGACAAATCTTTGATCAAGCAATTCTTGTGGCTTTGAAACTTTTTGATTGTAATATATAGTGACATTCAGTAAAAATTACATTAAAAAATACCTATGTGATATAAACACATACATATACCTTTGATACTCACGATTGCAGTGTACTTTATTTTCTATTCTATTGTACTCTCTCCCCATTTATTTTATTATTTTTCTTTTTTATTTTACAATGATATTTGTGATGCTTGATGTTAAATACACAACCTAGTAATGAATTGTAACCTGCTGAAAAATACTGCTCTTAAAAAAAAAATCTTAGACTTCTGTATCCAGGGTTGTTTATAATAGTCCTGGAAATAACTGAAATCTACAATAAAATAATCAAGAATAAATATAAAAAATGGAAAAATAAATTTTGGTATGTTTATAAAGTTGTTGTCTATATGTCAGTGAATACAAATGAATTACAGATACACATACATATATATGGATGGGTTAAGAAATAGTCTGCAGAAAATATCAAGTCACAGAATTGTATATAGAATGTGTTTCTATTTATATAAATCTATTTTTCAAATAAAACCAGTAAATATATTTGTTGGGAAAAGAAACATATATGGTTAAAAAAAAAGAGCCAGGAAACTAATGTGAAAAGCATTAAAAATGGTCAGTATGAAATTCAAGATAATGGTTTCTCTTGGTTTAACAAAACAAAAAAGGGTATCATGATAATCCAATAGCACATGCAGCACTTCAAAAATACTAATAGTGTTCTATTTTCTAAGTAGGTTTAATATGAAATGCATATGTCTAAATATTTTTATTATATAATTATACTGTGTATATGATATAATTAAATATGTTAGCACAATTTTAAAAGACATTGACTTGGGCTGTGGTTGTGGCTCAGTGGTAAAGTGCTTGCCTAGCACATATGAGGCCCTGGGTTCGATTCCTGGCACCATATAAAAATAAAATAAAAATACTGTGTCCCTCTACAACTTATTTTTTTTTCCAAAAAAGAGAGTTGACTTAATGAAAAATTTAATTATTTAATATCTAGAGAATCTTATAAGGGTTTGTATTCTAGTCACCATTGCATGCCTATAATCCCAACTACTAAGGAGGCTGAGACTAAAGAATTACAAATTTGCGGCCAGCCTGGACAATTGGGTGAGGTCCTAAGCTACTTAGAACTTGTCTCAAAATAAAACAAAATTCAAAATTTTATCCTGATGAATATTATTGTCAAAACATGACTTGGAAAGGGGATCCTGAGAAGTGATAATGCCAGGAATGGTGGTGCAAGCCTGTAATCCCAGTGGCTCTGGAGGCTAAGGCACAAAGATCTTAGGTTCAAAGCCAGCCGCAGCAATTTAGTGGGGCCCTAAACAACCTAGAGGGAACTTGTCTCAAAATAAAAAATATAATAGGGCTGGGGACATTGCTTGAACTTGCAGTCCTCCTGCCTCAGCCTCTGGAGTAGCTGGATTTCAGGTGTGTGCCACCTCTCTTTGGTTTATGCATCACATTGTCCATTTTTGTAGTTTTTGCTAATATTCATTAAATATTCTGATAATTATATTTTGATAACAATACCCTCTGATGTATACCTATGACTAAAATCATTAAAACTGAAGGAGTATATATGGTAAACTTCATCAGATACTATTGAATTATTTTTAAAGATGACTATACCAACTTACATTGTCAATAAAGTGGTAAATTCTCATTACTTGATAACATTGATAATATTCTTGTCAAACCTAAGTTCTCTGACTTTATAACATTTTATTAATGTATGGGTATTTTATTATACTAGGTGTTATTTAATTTGCAATTTCTTTTTTATTAATGTTTTCTACAGATTTCCATTTGCTTATAAGCCTTTGGTTTTTTCTCTATAGTAAAAACAAAGAAACAAAAACTTCACATTCTTTTTCTCCAGTTTTCAAAAATTTTCTTCTTTTCTGTTTTCTATGAATTCTAACACATTCTAAATACCATATCATTGCAGGCACCTGTACTAAAAATATTTTCTCCATGCCCATAATAAGAATTTTGTCTTATTTTCTACTTTGCTTATCTTTATCACTTCAAGCATACGTATTTTCACTATTGCTTTTCTTTGGGATGTTTTGCAATTTTAGATTTTACAACTCCATCTATGGTTATTTTGAGTTAGCTTTTGAATATGCTACGAACACGAATAAAAGTTTATCTTTTGATATGGATAGCCAATTGTTACACCATAATTTTTAGAGCAAAATCTCTTCTCTCATTATTTTCTTCATTTGTTTCTTTCCTTACAGAAACAAATTTGTATTTCCACACTTATGAGCCTATGAAAGTGACGCTTTCAAATTTCTGAGATGTCCTCAATTCAACCTTTCTATTGTCCCGGTGCAAAGTTCTTGGTTTCATTTTATCAGTGCTAGAAATCTCACCATCCTTGGCCACATTTTGTATGTGCTTTTTCTGGCCACATTGCACATTTTTCAAATCATCTTTTATGTCCCTTTTTGCTCCTAATTCTCATTGTAAATTTGGCTAAAGCAACCAAGAATACACATGCTATTGCACGAATGCTTTTCTGCCTTCAGATTTTCTCCAGTAGATAAAATAGTTTATCGCCTTTATGCTCAGCCTCCGATAAAGTCTGTGGTACGGGCAAAATGCACCCACATATTTTGCTGCAGTGTAACAAATATAGACTGTAGTCCAACTCCCAGAGAATCTGCATTTGAATCTGCAACCTCCTTAGTATAGATTTTATTATCTACATTTCTGTGAGCATTCTGTTCTTCTGAGCTCCTACCTGAATCATATAACAATCTCTGTTTGTAACATTCTAGGCTTTCTCTACTCTGATAACATGAATTAGGTGTTGTCTGACCCATCAACCCATAATGTTGGGTGTGGACAGCAATACTCCATCATCACATGAAAATGTCTTGTACATGAATGATCCCTAAAAGCCTAGTTTACAGATGTTTCTGCTTGATAGGTAGGTACCACCTGAATGTAGGCAGCTGCAGCACTACAACCCCATTTTAGGGCATTAATGAACAACAATGGGAGAAGAAATTCCTTTCAGTGCTCAGGACTTTGGACTATGCACCTATTTCTACATTTTTCTTGGAAGAAGAAAGAAGACATGATTATACTTTTCATGGGTGATAGCCAGTGATTTGACTGGATAGTCAGGGATTTAGAAAAAAAAAACATGACTGGAAAATTGGTGACAAAGAATGTTGAGGAAGAGATATATGGATAGATTACTCTAAATGGGTGAAAAAAGGCAAAGAAATTTTTTTGTGATGTTAATGTCCATTAAAGGTGACCTTAGCAGAGAAGCATTTTAATAATCAAATGAATAGGATGATCCATTCTGTAGATATCAACCACCCCTGCCATCGCCCAATGGGCTCACAAACAAAATAGCATGGAAACAGGAGTGAAAGTTCTACATCAGCTCAGAAACACAGATGTTCATTAGCAAAGCTGACCTGTCTTTGTTCACCACTGAATGTCAAAATCTTCCAACAGCAGGAACCCACTCTGAGAAAACAATATGGCAGACGTCCAGGGTAAACAGCCAGTTACCTGATGGCATACTAATAACCTTGTACATTTTTCGTGATGGAAAAGACAGTAATGTCCTTAACCAAGTGAACACTCTAGATGTAGATATACCTTTTCCACATGAAATTCTTCTGTCCAAACTTCTATTTGTGAACTTATAGAATGTCTGATTCACCATTTTGGCATTACCAGGTATATAAATAAGAACTATAGCCTGGGCATGTTAGCGCATGCCTGTAATGCCAGCAGCTAGGAGGTAGAGGCAGGAGAATCTTGAGTTCAAAGCCAGTCTTAGCAATGTAGGGAGGCACTAAGCAACTCAGTGAGACCCTATTGCTCAGTGGTCGAGTGCCCCTGATTTCAGTCCCCAGTACCCATCCACCCTCCCACCCCCAAAAAATAAGAACTACAATTCTACACAGCATTTTTTATGATCAAACAATTTATATCTGCCAAAGAAGTGTAGCAATGGGCTTATCTACAGGGAACACACTGATCACTATCTTGATGCATCTGGCTCCAGACAACAGAATGGCCCCTTAAATACCCAGTTATAGTGCTGACTAAGTGACAATACATTGCAGAGGTATTGCATGATTCTCCAAAAGGTTACAGAGCTACAACCCTAGTGTTACAGAGTGACACCATTGCTTGTCTGGGGAGGAGGCTATGCTACACTGCTTGTTGGTCCAGAAATAGGGTAAAATTAGAAGAAAAATTGGTTTCATTCAAAGCCAATTTTGAAGAAAAATAGAAGAAAATTTTCATTTCTAAAAAAATCCATCTTCAGGAGGTTCTGGTGTGGGGGAGGCTTTTAAGAGTTAACAAGGTAAGACAAAGGGCAGGAAATGTTCATAGACACATTTAATTATCCAGTGCTAGACAGACCTAGGGAAAGGACGTTCTCTGTTCTCAGTTTCCTTGGTGCCCTTCGAGATTGGAGGCTGCAAACTTCAGCCTTTCCTCAGCAAGAGGAAGTTGCTCTCCATTTTAGAGGGCCCCTAAATTCAGACTCTTTCGCTAGTCATCATTTTCGCCTCATTTGAACAGAAATGTTTTCAAGATGAATCCTGTACCTATCTACTTACTCTATGTTGACTGTATGAAGGACAGATGGCTTCTGTAGTCTCACAAATCCACATACTGAGAGGAACTGTTCTTAATTAGTTGAATTTATGGCAATATGATCTGAGGAGCCTCATCATAACTTAGAAACAAATTAAATGGTGACATTATAAATTTTGAGTGGTGATGTAATGAGAGGGTGAAAGAAACTTTGATGGACTTAAATATGTTTTAAAGAGGGACAGGATAGGGACTATCAGAGGTCAAAGTGCAGATTGTAGAAGGCATTCTCTAAAATGGCCCTGATAATGTCTTGTTTCCTGGTGTGAAATCCAACATTTTGTGTAATCTCCTCTTCTATGTTTTATGATGGCCTAGTGACTCTCCTCTAATTAATAGACTATGACAAAAGTGTTGGGATTTATCCCTTCTGAGGTTGGCATATCCCTTCTGAGATCTAGCCTTTCTCCTGCTTGCCAGTTCTGGCTTTCCCTCACTTGTTCATTCTGATGGAAGCCAGGGGTCCTAGTGGGTGTTCCCCTATAAGAGGTCATATGCCAAGCAACACAGGGACATTCTGCTCTCCAATCAAGGAAGAACTAAGATCTTCAGGTCAATGGCAGTTAGGCATCAAGTCCTACAATCAAGCATGTGCGTGATTTGGGTAGCACATCTTCCCTTAGTCAAGGCTTCAGATGAGGTGACAACTCTGGCTGATAAACCTTGACTACAAACTTGTGAATAATCTTAAGGAGAAATCACACAGGTAAGCTGTGCCCAGATACTTAACCTGCAGAAACAAAGATAATAAATGTTTATTAGCTTTAAGCAATTAAATGTAGATTGATTTGTTACATAGCATGAGACGAACAGCACCATTTGGGACTTTCATTTTATTTTTCCAGGAGGATCAAACTCAAGGCCTTATGTATGCTAGGTACTTGCTCTACCACTGAGCTAAACCCTTAGTCCTTGGCTTCCTTTTAGCAAATGAGGGCTTTGTTCATTCCAAGATTGGATCAAAAGAAGCCAGTCATCCAACTCCCCCCCCCCAAATTGTTCTTAGAAGTCTGAGTCAACAGGTTGAATTCTAACTATGCTGAGGCCCTCATGCTGTGAGGAAATCCAAACTGCCTCAAGGTTTGGGGAAAACTAAGCCTAATTTTCAAGCTGTTCTTGCCATGTGGTAAAATGTATGTGGCTAAAAAAGGCTACCTATGATTCTTTGGACTAGCCAGTTTGGTCACTGCTGTTCATTCAGGTCTTCTAAGCTAAAGCAATAGACAAGATGAGGCAGAGAAAAGCTAAATTTGCTATACATTAACTTCGTGCTCTTTATTAGAATAATAAAATTATTGTTTTGTGACACTACATTTATGAGTAACTTAGTCACTAGTAAACAACTCTGAGTCTACCACATGACTTTTTCTCTTTACTTATTTTAAAAAAAATCAAAAGCAGTTTTCTAGCCAGGCCCAGTGGTACACTCCTGTAATCCCAGCATCTCAGGAGGCTGAGTCAGGAGGATCCTGAGTTCAAAGCTAGTCTCAGTAAAACGAGGCACTGAGCAACTCAGTGAGACCCTGTCTCTAAACAAAATATAAAATAGGGCTGGCGATGTGGCTTTGTAGTCAAGTGCCCCTAAATTCAATCCCAATATCCTTCCCCACAAAAAAAAATAAATAAATAGTTCTCTACAAGCTGGAAAGGGCTACAGAATACTTTGTTGCTTTATTTCATAGAAATATCGACAATCTGGCCTTGATTACCTCTTCATAACACAATATGCAATCTTGATCTATTGCAAAGAGGGTATCATGCTACATGGAATTAGTGAACAAGAGATAGCCACTATTAAACATTCTAATATGAAATATATATGGCATAGGGAAGTAGGAAGTAAATCCTATAAAAATTCAGGAACTGTCTGTCCTACAGTATGGAGCATATTGCGTTATCCTTCCCAAAGTACTAGGTAAATTGCTGCATCTGGTGTCCCCACAACTAAGAATCAGGAAAAGTGTCTGGTGGAACTATACTACTTATCAGATTGTGCTACTCCAAACTACCAAATAACTCAAAGCCTTTCCATTTTGAGCAGGGTTCAGAAAAGGAAAGACTATCAGGTCCAGGGTGTTTTGCAAGCTGTGTGTGACTTGGTCTGTGTGGCTAAGGACAGTCAGTGCTATAGTACTATAAGGAGGTGTGGCAGATAGAGATGATACATGGAACTTCAAGAGACACTTGAAAATGAATGACAGCAATCCTTTAGAATTCTGGAGTAAAGCTATGCCATTCTTGGCATTTAGTTACCCATCTTCTGAGAAAGTTTCTGGCTTATTGTAGTTTCTCATAGTCTCTAATATTGTCCTTGGCTTACCATAGTCAGACTGAGTTTTTGACCACTGCCATCTAATTCCCTTCATTATCTGGGCATTGTGTAATAACTAATCAAGCTCTACATTTGGTTGACTGCAGAAGGACTTCATTGTTAAATACAAGTAGTGATAAAATTGAAGGATCAAATAAATCCTAAAATTAATAAGTTACATGGCCATTTGGTCTGGAGGTGTATGACCCCTACTGCTGCCTCATTACTTCCTCATGGGGAGTTTCTTGTTGTTAAGTGATTAAGCAAGTAATTTGGCAACTTGCATTGCTGTGCACCTAACTTGCCAAAAGCCAAGACCAACACTGAGCCCCTGACACTATTTCCCAGCAAAATCAGGCAACCACCTGGTGATGGATTTGTTGCATTGGCCCATTTGCATCATGAAAGGGGGAGCACTTTGTTTTCTATCTCCAAACTTTATTTCTTCTCTTCCCCCCCCCTCCCTGGCATCATTGATTTCTCAAGTCTCTCACTCCTTCTTTCCCTCCCTCATGACTTCCTCCGGACTCCCCTCCCTTCTCTCTCTCATATCCATCATTAAGTCACAAACATACAATAGGATCTAATATTGTATTTATTTTCCTGTGATGCCACATAGACCTCCAACTTTAATCATAATCCCAACCCTGTAGGAAAACTGTTCTTGTAAAGATCAGCATATTTTTTTTACAATATCAAATTTAATTGCATTTTCTTTTATTCTTAATCTTTTCAGCAATATTTAAGACTTCATAGAGCTTGTAATAGAAGGAGAATTTTTGTCTTTTTACCAGTCTCTTTTGTACAGTGTTCCTCCACTATGGGTATTTTAAATGGATCGTTTTAGGGTTTGGTTCAAAATCTGCTTCTTTTCACCAAGTCAGTAATAATAGTCATTAAATGTGTGGGTTTTGGATTCAGACTATACAAATTTAAAAATAGCCCCCACCATTTACTAACTATATGTCAATGGGAGGGTTATATAACCTTTTAAAAGCATGGTTTTGCTTCTCTAAGTGGGTTATAATAACATTACTTACTTCTCAGAGTTTATTCAAAGGGTAAATAAATGATTCAAAGTGCTAAGCACTCCTCCTGGCATCCAGTTAATAGTCAATAAATGCCAACTGTATTTACCATATCTATGTACTCTTCAGAGGTAATCTCACTCATTCCAGCAAAAATCTATAACTCTGATGTGCTAATAATTTCCAGCTTAAACCTCCACACCAAAAGAAAGTGGAGTCATCTTGGTTTTTTTTCTGCTCTTCATTTTGTATAATATCAATCAACATGCAGTGCCTTTTTATTTTTACTTTTAAAATAATCTCTTCAATATGCCACCTTTCCATTTCTAAGGGAACAATTTCAAGTCGTCATTATTTCTTGCCTTAATTGCAGGAATCATCTCACTGTTGTCATTTCTCTTTTGTATTTCTTCATCGCATCTTATTGTCTTCAGAGTGATCAGGAGAGTAACTGTAAAACAAATCATATTGTGATGCTCTACAACTTAATATCCTCCACAAGTTTCCTACTTTTTTTTTTTTATATAAAACTGAACTGCTTGATGATGAGCACCAAAATCATGCTCGACTTACTGGCCTTGTCTGCTCCTCATTTTACCTGTTGCACACTGTGTCTCTGCCAAATGGTGTTCTGTCCTCTTATAGTTTTCTTTCACCTTCTTCATTATTTTTTTCCACTGTATGCAATGTATACTCTCCCTTTCTGTAGATAATTCCTTCCTAATGTTCCCAAAGGTTCACCTCTGTTTCTAGTGATTTTATGAAGTCTTCATCTGACTTTATTGTGAAAAGGATCCTTTTCACAACAAAGCTAAGTATTGATAATTAAGAATTTTATCTTAAAGTAAAATCACAAATAAAATCCTGAGTTGTTGGATAACTTTTCCAGGGCAGAGTACATTTTTTTTAACTTCCTTCTATTATTCTGGTTATAACCTCATTATATCTGCAGCCCTGATAGCAATACATTCTTTATATATATATATAATCTCAAATCCATGCTCTGCTCCCCAGAATAAAGAAATCGTTCCTCTGAAATTCCACAAGAAATGTACATCAAACTCGTATTCATTTCTAATCCTGGAGGCCAGTTCTATTTGTATCACTTGAACACACCCTGACTGCTGTGCATTTCACATTTTATTTCTTATGTAAGAAAGGTTGTCCTTATTTTTATTTTCAATTTTTCTTAGAAATTTATATGTAAATTTATGTGTAAATATATACATATAATTGTAATAAACATATTACATATATATGTAAATATATGTATTTACATAAGTGTATGTATACATGTAGATAGGCATAGGTATATCTGTATGTATGTGCATATTAGTTTGTGTGTACATATGTTTATATTTTCAAAAGTGAAAGTATTTGTCAAGGAATTTGAAATCTCTTTCATATTGATTTGAAAGTCCTTAAAATGCTCATATGCTTAAAAGTATTGACTTCATGAATGAATGTGCCAATAAATTAAGAAATGCTTCAGCGCTAAGATGCCCTGAGAATGCAGGTAAGAGATCATGGATTCTAAGATTAAAAATTATTTAATGACATAAAGGTAGGAATAAGGCTAGATTATAGACTATGACTGACTAATTATTTCAATATGGAACCAGTATGATTATCTTTAGTGACAATATGAGAGTTCGTGGTCACATTTTGAAGAGATAGAATGTGATAAGCTTTGCTGTATAGTGTACCATAAAGATCCTGGTTTAGACATTCAAGAAGGATTACCCCTAGAATATAAGCAGACATATCTTCTTGAATGATATTGTTATTATCTCTGAAAAATATTTCCTCTTTTTCCCTTTAACTTTTCCTAATGTAAAATATCATACACTTCTATAAAAACATAGAAAACTAAAATATACTAGTTATCAAATTATTGAAAAGAACTAATAAGCAGCTGAATAAAATATTGAAAATAATTTACTTAATTTACATGTAGCTCAGTAAAGAGAACCCTGACTATGTCTTCCGTACCATCTGTCTGAATCACTACTTTGCCTTTTCAAAATTTCATGAATTTCAGTTATTACCTTTTGACTTTGAAATACTTTCATACATAAGCACATATCATTAAATATAAAGTCTTATTTTATTATTATTTTTCTATAAGTGGATTCAGAAAGTATTTACTACTTTCTTCCTTATCTCAATTTTATTCACTATATATTGGATAGTAATATCCATATGTGTATGTATATGTGTATGTAAGTGCAAATTTTATTTACAATGTATATCATTTTGATAAAATATAAAAATGTATTTGTCTTTCTACAGATTTTATTTACTAAGAGTTTGGTTGTGTCAACTTACATTCCAAAGAGAAGGTGATAAAAACTCTATTCGTTCTACATGATCACCAAATATGATATTTTGCTTTGACATACTTTTATGGTGGCAGTGATACAGTATTATGACTTAAAATTCCATTTCCTTAATTCTTAATGAGGATTACACATTTAGTCAAAATACTTTATTACTATTGTGATTTTAACTTTGACCCATGAAATTTATAAATGAATATATCTTATCAGTCACACATATGAATATTAACTTGCAGCGTTTTATTATTTATACATGAATTGAATTGTGAAAATATAATTAATTGCATGAATTTAATCTCTGACATCTTTTAAGACTATTCAGTGGATTTATGTTGACCTAGTAGACCTAAAACTGTTACAGGAAGGTCTGCTTGAAGTTGACCTTGGCCTGACATCAGAAAAGTTATGTATTAGGAGGGTCATTACCATTCACAAAACTGATGAATGACTCACTGTGCTTGTAATCATTATGTCCGTTTATGCTAAGCAACTGCTTTCCTTCTCAATTTCTGGAATTTCATTATATACAAGGCAGAGGATGCCTACTTAACCAACCTCCAGTAAAAACCCTGGACATTGAGTCTCTAATGAACTTCCCAGAGAGACATCATTTCACACATGTCCTACTTTATCGCTGAAGTAATTATGTCTTGTGAGACTCTTTGGGGAAATTATTCGGGAAAGTTTGAGCCTGATTTCCTCTGGACTTTACCCCATCCACCTTTTCCCCCTTTTTAATTTGTTGTCCTTTGCCATAATAAATCATAGCCTTGTGCAAAACTTCTGTGACACCTGCTACTAAATCATAGAGTCTGTTTGTACTCCTAGGAACACCGATACAGTTGGTGTCAGAAGTGAGATTTGTGTGACTGACTCCCTGAAATATGGTGAAAGTAATGTTTCAGAAAAAGAAAGCTCAAAGGACAGGGATTGATACCTGTTTACTTGCAGAGTGGCTTTGGAATCCTTTATAGTATGAAACAGCAGCTACACTGCTGTCTACTGGGAGAAGTAAAAGTTACCTATGGAATTTTAAAAGGATCCTTTCCGTTCCAGGACAGTTCGCCTGCTGGATTCTTCAGCTGCTTTTGGTCATGCTGGCTAAAGTGAAGATGAAAGAATGCAGCCTCTGTGATGTTTTTGCTTGTTTTGTCTCTGCTCCTGATGGAAAGAGAAACAGTCCAAATATTCCCATGTCAACTTTAGCACATCCGCAAATGTTACACTTTTCTATTTTCTTTCCTCCAAGTAGAAGGAAAGAGATTAAATCAATTGCCAGTACTGTGTTTCAAAAACCTGGCTGCAGGACGCCCTGATCCTTTAATTCCAGCTAGATCTCATTGGTAACTATAATGTTAACCCCATGAATATGGAATTAACTAAAGGAATTTGAACTAATTTTTAATAGTCTTAAAAAGGGAAATTATAAATTAGTTTATAATTTGTGGTTATTGTGTCTAGATATATATAGAAAAAGTTTTCATAAATAGTAAAATTTAATAAATTATACAATAATTATCACAATTGGTAAAAGCTGCCGAGAAAATTGTTAGTAGGACACAAGTTCTTTATTTTTATTTGTTCTTTTTACACATACATGACAGTAGAATGTATTTTGAAATATTATACCACATGGAGTATAACTTATTCTAATTAGAATCCCATTCTTGTGGTTGTACATGATGTGGAGTTTCATGGTTGTGTATTCATATATGAACACAGACCCCCCGCACCCTCCACACCTGACCTCCGTTATGGATCAGCATCTACTTATCAGGAGAACATTCAGCCTTTTGATTTGGGGAATTGGAAAGATTTGAACCTACTTTTCCTTACTTTTCTTAGCATGATATTCTCCACTCCATCCATTTACTTGCAAATGCCATAATTTTATTCTCTTTTAGGATGAGTAATATTCCATTATGTATATATACCACAATTTCTTTATCCATTCATGTATTGAAGAGTATCTAGGTTGGTACCACAGTTTAGCAATTGTGAATTGTGCTGGTATAAACATTGAAGAGGCTGCATTACTATAGTATGTTGATTTTAAGTCCTTTGGGTATAGACTGAGGAGTGGAATAGCTGCATCAAATGGTGGTTCCATTCTAAGTTTTTTAAGGAATCGCCATAATGCTTTTCAGATTGATTGTACCAATTTGTAGTCCCACCAGCAATGTATTAGTGTGCCTTTTCCCTCACATCCTTGTCAACACTTACTGTTGTTTGTATTCTTGATAACTGCCATTCTGACTGGCATGAAATAAAATCTTAGAGTAGTTTTGATTTGCATATCTCTATGAAAGATGTTGAACATTTCTTCATATATTTATTGATCAATTGTTTATCTTTTTCTGAGATTATCTTCTTCTGTTCAGCTCCTTACTTGGGTTATTTATTTTATTAATTTTTTTGGTGTTAAGTTTTTTGAGTTCTTTATATATCCTGGTGATAAGTGCTCTATCTGATGTATATGTGGCAAAAATTTGCTCCCAAAATGTAGGCTCTCTCTTCACCTCATTGATTGTGTGTTTTGTTGAGAAGAAGCTTTTTAGTTTAAATCCATCCCATTTATTAATTTTTGATTCTATTTCTTGTGCTTTAGGAGTCTTGTTAAGGAAGTTGGGGTCTAATCTGACATAATGAAGATTTGAACCTACTTTTTCCTCTACTAGGCATAGGGTCTCTGGTTTAATTCCTAGGTCTTTGATCTACTTTGAATTGAGTTTTGTGCATGGTGAGAGACAGGAGTTTAGTTTAATTTTTCTGCATATGGATTTCCAGTTCTCCCAGCACCATTTGTTGAAGAGGCTATCTTTTCTCCAATGTAGGTTTGTGGTGCCTTTGTCTAATATGACATGATGTATTTACATGGGTTTGTCACTATATCTTCTGTACCATTGGTCTACATGTCTATTTTGGTGACAATACCCTGCCATTTTTATTACTGTAGCTTTGTACCATAGTTTGAAATCTGGTATTGTGATGTCTCCTGCTCCACTCTTCATGCTGAGGATTGCTTTGGCTATTTTGGGTCTTTTATTTCTCAAAATGAATTTCATAATTGCATTTTCTATTTCTCTAAAGAATGATGCTGGGATTTTTATTGGAATTGCATTGAATCTGTATAGTGTTTTGGGTAGTATGGCCATTTTGACAATATTAATTTTACCTATCCAAGAGCATAGGAGATCCTTCCATCTTCTAATGTCTTCTTCAATATCTTTGTTTAGTGTTCCATAGTTTTCATTGTAGAAGTCTTTTACCTTTTTTGTTAAGTTGATTCCCAATGCAAGTAGCAAGATATAAAAACAATACCCATAAATCAAATGAATTTCTATATATCAGTGATAAATCCTCTCAAAGAGAAATTAGGAAAATTAGTTATTCACAGTAGCCTCAACAAAAAAATACTTGGGAATCAACAAAAGAAGTGAAAGACCTCTATAGTAAAAACTACAGAATACTAAAGAAAGAAATTGAAGACTTTTTTTTTTTTTGGTGTTATGTCTTTTGAGTTCTTTATATATCCTTGAGATCAGTGCTCTATCTGAGGTGCTGATGGCAAAGATGTCTTCCATTCTTCAGGCTCTCTGTTCATGTTCTTGATTGTTTCATTTGCTGTGAAGAAGGTTTTTAGTTAGGACCTAAGTTGTTGCTTTTTATCACTTATAGGTTGGGTGGTATTTATAAGTTTTTTTTTATTTAAAATGAATTATGTCTTTGTGCTTATTGCCTTTGTATCTACTTATTGCATATTATTAAAATATCTGGATGGAAAAAGAAAAAAAAGAAAGAGATCATAAATCAAAAGTGTCAATATCTCCATTGAGGTACACTTTTGACACCGAAAAATCAGTCTTTAGTTTCTAATGAGCTCTTATAAAATCAGATACCTGACCCTTAGATAGTAATAACTTTTTAGCTTAATGAGCATATTTTTGAGAGGGTCAAGTTGAACTCTAACATGACCAAAAGTCTCAGGAAAGCCTTACTTGTCTCTTACATTTGGAACAAAGCTGTCTGCTCTCTATCTTACCAACTTAACTGCTGTTGCACTAAATCTGCTGGCTGTTTTTAACTATCTTCATTCAGAGATTCTAATTTCTTACAAGTAGCTCTAAGATTAAACCTAGTATTTGATTATGGGCTATTTCTGCCTCAGCATGGGATATGCTGAACTGAAAGCTGCCAGGGATTTAATGAACAAAATTTAGATTCCAAGACCATTAGACACTTCGGATGCCCCTTTGTATGAACCATAAACTAGGAAAGTATCCTTTATATTGATTGGACCTTTTCTGTCACATTCAAATGCCCACAAAAAATGGTTCATTATTAGAGAGAACTACCTGAAATTGAGTTCCTGGTTAACTCCATATATATTATATTGCTTGCATTCCTAATTTGTGATCTCTGCTAAATTTTGCAAGTTGAGGGTAAGGCATATCTCAGAAAATCTTGGCCACCCTGAGAGATGCTTCACTGTTGTTGACTTGTGATTCACTTTAGGGATTAGTTGTAATTTGCAACAATGAACAAAATTTAGATTCCGAGACCGTTATACACTTCAGATGCCCCTTTGTATGAACCATAAACTAGGAAAGTATCCTTGACACTGATTGGACTTTTTCTGTCACATACAAATGCCCATAAAAATGATTCATTATTAGAGGGAGTCTACTTTCATCACTTTTTTTGGTACATTCACCTCAGTAAGGTAATTTTATTATTAAACACAGCTCCCTTTGAAAGATGTGACTATTGTAGATGGTCACTAGGTAAATGATCAGCATTAAAGTAAAAATATTTTGTAAACTAAATTTTAAAATGTTTGATTTAATCCTGATCAATTCCTAAACATAATTTTTCTTTCTGATTAAAAAATATTTTTCTTCTGAGAAGTTATGTGTGCCTCTTGCACAAAACTTCTCAAATGAAAAAATCTATGTAACAGCAAGAGATCACTGAAAAAGTAGAAGTTATGATTGCTTAAAAGGACATTGTTACTTTATGACAAGAGGAAAAGCAAAATCCAGAAACTTAGGTAGGTAAAGGGAAGTGGAAAAGTGGTGATACTTGTTTTTCCAAACTGTTACTGGAAACTTGTCCCTACTTTTAAAGAGAAAAAAAAATGTTTCTTTGTGTTGACTTTCCAAGTTTCTGTGAGCATTCTGAATTTAATCTGAGTGCTGATCTCTCATATTAACAGAACAGGGCTGGCGTTGAACTTTCCACACAGAATTTTGCAGATACCTTCACTTTTGTGAGGATGAACTGGTGTCAGCCATGAGCAAAATGGCTTGAAACTGTTTGGCTCAGGTGTTCCCTTGGACAGCAAGGACTTCACTAAATTAGTAAATGGGCTTGCTAGGGTGTGGGAAACCACATCAGGAGTCTTGTTGATTTTACTGCATCCCTCAGGTGGAAGTCCAACAACTGCGTTCAGTTCAGCTTCAATTTACTGGCCAGAGGGATGCTATGTCTGAATTTTTGCCTTGGGACTGGCAAATTAGACAAAATAAAACAAAAAAGGTAATATGATAACTTAAAAAAAAAGCCACCTAGGTTTTTTGTTGTTGTTGTTGTTTGTTTGATTGTTTGTTTAGCATAGACTTTATGGTTACAGGGATTGGCTTTAACTGAAAAAGTCCATGAAACCTAAAGGTCATAACTGAGATCAACAATTCAATATTGTCTCATCAGGTTGTCTCAAAGCCCTGATTTATTTTTCTGTAAATGTGTCTTGGCCAGGTGGCAAGGGTAGACATTAAAGTGGATTATTGGAAACCCACTCTTGGTTTTCCTCTTGACTTTACTCCATGTTCCTTTTCCCATGACTGTTTTGTCTTGGCACTTGTATATGTGGTATTATATTATATTATATTAGGGCTGTCAAAACAAAATATCATGTATTGACTGAGTTAAACAGCAGATGTTTATTTTCTTATAATGGAAGCTAGAGTTCCACTATCAAGGTGTTGATGGGGTTGGTTTCTCTTCAGATCTCTGTCCTTAACTTTTTTTTTCTTTTTTTTTTTATTGTTGGTCGTTAAAACATTACACAGTTCTTAATACATCATATTTCACAGTTTGATTCAAGCGGGTTATGAACTCCCAACTTTACCCCGTATACAGATTGCTGTATCACATCAGTTACCCTTCCATTGATTGACATATTGCTTTTCTGACTTTTAAATGATCACGTTCCTCCTGTGTCCTCAAATGATCTTTTCTCTGTGCAAGCACCTCCCTGGTGTCTTTTGGGTCCAAGTTTCCTCTTTTTATAAGGACACCAGTCATATTGGATCAGGGCCCATTCTAATGATCTCATTTTAGTTGAATCAACTCCAAATAGAGTCACATTCTAAGAGCTGGTGGCTAGAGCTTCAACATATAAATTGGAGTAGGAGGTATGGGGTTCATCTAAAACAGTGCATTTTGTGTAAAAACTCATAGCTGTGTCTATAGGTTAATTTTGAGAGGCTTCTAAGTTAATTATCAAGGCTGCATAATCATTTTTATAAATGTCCTATGTGTTCTTGGTACTTTAAAAAAGTATTCCTTGGTATTTGGATACAGCTTTTACATATATTTTGTTCAGTATGTTGATCACATTATTTTAATAGTACTTTTCTGGAACTTTTTGTTGTTGTTGTTCATTTTACTTCTGCTAGTTTTCTTTCCTTTTTTTGGTGCCTTGTTATTTTGCATTGAGTATCGGGCATTCTAAAAATGACTTGAAGCAATTCTCTGCAGAGAAAGAGATTTACTTTTTCTCTGGCAAGTTATCTGGGAACACTGGCAATCTAAAATAAACTAATACAATTTTAGGTTTTAAACTAATGTGAATCACTTCTAAGCCATTGAAAAGGCTGGACTATTTCCAATTAAGCCTTAATTCTGGGTTGTAGATTCAGGAATTCAGTATACATGTTGACATCTGAGCCCTACCAAGCTGTCAGGTGCTTGGATGTACTTCTCAGGTGTTGACCTTACTCTGCTTGATTAATAATCTCCCAGGGAAGGGGCTTCTTGGGCTTACCTCCTGAATTTCTGTTTTCATCCTGGATCTTGTTTGGGAATGCTTCACAATCTTATAGGCTTTTGCATTTAATAAAGTACCTCTAATCATCCTTATTAGGTAGGTTATTCTAAACTAGTATGAAATTGAGGGTCTTCTTCAGCCTTAACTTCTCATTTATTAAATATCATTATCCTTCTACTTACTTTAAAGATCAATGGATAGGGTCAAATTAGATGTTTGGGGAAGCCCTTTGAGAATTTTTCTTGCCTAGAACTATACTCTTCACACTGTTTCTTTTCTTTAATTGATCTACCCAGGCTAAAGAAATGAAACTTCTGGGAGAAGCCATTTTCAAATAATAACTCTTTTTGACTAAATGACACATTTATCTACCATGGAACACTGTACTGTTAGAAAGAGCCATTTCAGCCTGATTTACTAAAAAGCTTTTCATCTGATCTGAAATCTATGTCTTCTTGGAAGATTAAGGCAAGCTCTTTGTCTTTCTGGAAAATAAATATAAGCTGCTTCTTTTTTTAATAAATACCAGCATGAGCCTTCTAATATATTTCATACAAGATATACAGTATAAACATACCTGCTACAGTCATCTTCTAACAAGAAACCATAGTGTCTGTACATAGATAACTACAGAACTGCTATGGGAATGCATATGTTCCTAGAGACAGCTTTTGTACACAATACATTCCAAATATTTCAAGGTGTCTTCTAAGCTAGAAATTTAAAAATAGAAAAAGTAAACTCAGCAGTACTAAAAGAGTTTTTTGAAGGAAATTTACAGTAGACAAGGCATACAAATTTGAAATAATTTATTTCCATAAAGCATATCTGTTACTAGTTAAAAGCAGTGGGGAGAGGAGAGCTCTAGACATCTCCTTGGCTAGCTAAGTTCCTCAATTATTAGCAAGTCTTCTAGGTAACCAGTATATCACTGGAAACATACTTTCATTGAATTGTGTTTAACCACGTAACATAATATAATATTATTGAAGATAAAAGAGGTGCTGAAGATATGTACTCTTTTCTGAAGATATGTATTCTTTTCTACAGAGACAATGGACAACTGAAACACATTTGTGAAGTCATCTTTTTAATAGAATATTTAGAATATTTTCAATGAAATTAGGAAGATTTGTTCAATAAAGAAATCATGAGAGAAAATCTTTGCTAACAAATATAATTATCATTGGGTAATATGTAATTTTGAATTTTTGCAGATTGGAACTTTTTACAGCAATACTATTCATATTGTACATAGAAATTTGGAGTGGTAGACAAGAAAATGTAATTTTTACTGTATACCTGTTTTTTTTAACTGATTATCATCTTTTTTTCCTTTTAAGTGGTAAGGAAAATCTATTTTCTTATTGTGCTATTTTGAGTATCATTTCTTCTAGGTAAGGACCAAGTAGTCCATTTTGCAAATCCCTCTTAAAATTGACTCTTGAGCAAGATGACAAAGTTAATATGAATTCAGGGAACAGTGTCTTATGCTTAAATAATTGGGCAATGCTGGGTTGAAAGATATTAATGGCAAATGAGGTGTGGCTAGAAGTGGTAGGTAAATGGGGGCATGACTTTTGGGGTTATATTTTGTCCTTGGTAAGCAGAGCTCCTCTGCTTCCAGGTTGCCATACCCTTCTGCTCTGATGTTTTGCTTCAAAGAGCTACAAGTCAGCCATCTATGACTGACACCTGTAACCATGAGCCACCCCCCCCAATAAAAAACAACTTTTCCTCTTCTAAATTGTTCTTGTCAGGGCTTTTGGTCACAGTTATGAAAAGCTGAGTAAAACATGTCCTTTCTTTTCTATTTTTGCTTCATATTACTTTTATATCATTCCTTAGGCCAACCTTGCCCCTATTTTATTGATGTTAATAAGAATCATTTTTCCATTGTTTTATTTGCTACAAAAGAACTCTACATAACAGGCACAAAAGTGCTTAACCAACTGAAGATTCTCAAACAGAAACTACACAGAATTATAGATATTATTTTGACACTTCTTCAAGATTCATTTACAAATCTTTGTGGTCTTGTCTATTTGTGTTGAACTTTTCAATATGGTAATGGTTCTAAAACCGGTTTAAAATTAGAATCAATGAGTTTTACCCTACAGAAAGCATCCTGTCGGTCTTGATCATGAGGACCAGGCACAGAGTTTCATGTTTATTTGTTTGAATAACACATATGGTTTGAATAAGCATCAAATCTGAGATCCACCAACTTATCTCTCTGCTAACAAGAAATGCCACATTGCTTTAAGTAGTATACAACTGGTTATATATTTCATTTCTACTTCAGACTTTAAATACTGGCTATAATCTCAATTATTCCTCTAGGTCAGTATTATGCAAATGATGTGCTAAATATATGAAATTTTTGGTGTTTCTTAAAGAGGTTCAAAATGTTCAAGCAGGTGAGTCACTCTCTACCTAAGAATATAAAAGGCTCAGAGAAATTCTGTAATAAAAAATCATTTAATATCTTTCAATCCAGCATTGCCCAATTATTTAAGCATAAGACACTGTTCCCTGAATTCATATTAACATCTACGGGAGCCCTTTTTAAAAATATCTATTCCACCCTAGCAAGGTGGAATTTGCCATTTGAGTAAGGGAAAGTGAATCATGGTATTTTAGGAAACCTGGATTGTAGGAGTAAGAACTTTTAGAGGTTGAGTATGCTAAGAGTAAAAATGTATATGATCTACATATGATACTGTACCTTATCCATGTTCTCATTACTATTGGGCTCATGTCACACTAATTCACTTATATTAGCTTAATGTATCTTAATGTATCTTTCACAGAGGCAAAATTCAGTAAGTGGATGTTTATCTTTTTCTTAATTATAATTAGTGACTCTTGGCTTCAGGCTGTATTAACCCAGTAAGCAGTACCAAGCCAAGACAAAGAACCTCAGTCCCAGAATCAGTACAGATTCTGCCTGCTAATTCTAGCTTTTCAAAGTCATAGAAAATCAGTGATTAATAAAGCTTTATCTCAGAAAAAATTAAAACACCAACAATGTTTAATTGGAAATACAAATGAAAGCAAATACCTCCATGCGCTTAGTCAAAAAAGTTCAATAACAACAACAACAAAAAGCAAATTTCTTCACCAGTGCTCATAGTTTTCCTACGATTTTGTTTTCCGGTGTGTTCTCTACTGGAAAAACAGCTTTACTCCTTTGAAGGAGATTGATTTCATATTTGGGGACAGGAAAAATTCAACATAGACTTAAAATATACTATGATTGCTAGATTGCTGGGATTATTTCAAGAGTACGTGAGGGAATTAAGTAATGTAAAAAAGACAAAGGAACCATGTAAAAGGGGCTCAGATTAACTGAACTCTGAAGCTTCTTAAATTAACATTGATATGAAAGAAATATCATAATTGATAGAAATAAATTCTAAATGCCACAACTGCATAATGAAATCTGAAAGTGAAAAATAAACATAGAGTGTACTATATTATACAATATAAAAACAGGAAATGCTAATACATATGCATAAACTATTGTTCTATTAAATATATATTTGTTTATAAACTGCTATGATGCACCAATCTCTATCACAGCAAGAGTGAAAAACAGGCAGGGGAGTTGATTATGCAAATAACCTTGGATATCTTAGTGAATATGCCAAGAAGAGGAAGGAAACATCAGTCCTAAGGTCATTAGAAATACACATGCAACAAAAAAATTCAAGAGTGTGTTCTGGGTTGGTGAATTATCTAAATAGTTTATACAGTGGGATTGCCATGTTGATTTGATCCTTCATCCAGTATGAGAAAAAGTTTTTGAAGGCCCTAATGATTATGTACATATAACACATCATTATCTTTTCAGTATTAAGAACAGGCAACACACTGATTTATAAAATAACAGAAAAGTTACCGTGTGCATAATTTGAGGAGAAAACTAGGTACACACAAAGAACTTACATGAAAAGAATAGACCAAATCATTGACATTATCAAAGAAAATGTATGTATTCCCCCCAAACAAAGCTTGAACTAATAACAAGTATCTGCTTGAAATTCTTTTGGAGAATCGGTCAGGTCTAATGACCCAACACCAATATCATCTGGGTAATAATACGTAGCTTGTTGTCACTTTTCACTTGACAATTGTATATTTTGGTATCTGTAAATATTCAGGAAGCCCTGTAAGGTGTAAAAGTGGGCACTGCTGTACACATTACAAAATATGAAATTAAATAGAAGTAATGATGACAGGGTGCTGGGAGTTCAAACGGCAAAAAAAAGTACACCTATGCAGATCATTTCAAACTAAAAAAAACTGAAGATATAAAAAAAAATTTAAAAAAAATCTGAAAGAAGCCAGAAGAGAAACACCTGACCTAAATAGGAGCAAAGATAAGAATTGCATCTGACTTCTCCTCGGAAACCACATTAGCAAGAATTCAGTGGCGTGAATATTTGAAGCAGTGAGAGAAAAATAAATAAAAACCAATGACCTACAAATCTGTGCCCTGGGAGATTATTCTTCAAAAGTGAAGGAGAAGTAGACTTTTTTTTTTTTCTTACACTGGAGATTGAACCCAGGAGCATTCTACTGCTGAATATAGTCCTAGCAGTTTTGTTTTGTTTTGATTTTCTAGTTTTTGAGACAAGATATTGCTTATTTGTCCAGGCTGACTTAGAATTTATGATCCTCCTGCATCAATCTCCCAAGTATCTGCAGTTACAGATGTGCACCATTCTACCCACCTGAAATAAAGATGTGAAAATGAAAAGATGAGTGAATTTCTGACAATATACATGCCTAGCAAGAAAGGTTTTAGAAAAGATTTTTTTAGAGAAACTCAGCTTTACATAAAAAATATTAAATTATATTAAATTAAGGTAAACCTTTTTATTTCTCTTATAGCTAGTTGATATAATAGCTCATTGAAGATAATAGCCAAAATAGATTAGATTATGTGTGCCCATACATATGTGAAAATTTATTTATTTATGTGTAAATATACAAGCTTATGTATAAGTGAAATGATTGGCAACAATGACACAAGGGATGGGAGGTAAGGATTAATATTAATTTGTTGTTACAGGGTACTTGAACTATCTGTGAAGTGGTGTCTTGGTTCATTTTCTGCTACTATCACACAATACCACAAACTAGTACAATTATAAGCAAAAAAGTTTACTTAGTTCATGATTATTTAGGTTGGGAAGTCCAAGTTTAAATGGTCTCATCTGATGATTTTCTTCCTTCTGTGTCGTAACATTGCGGAATGTATCACATGTCAAGAGAATAAATGAGAGAGAAAAGAGTGTCTGAACTACTCTGCTAACTCCTTCACTTCTGCTATAACTTCCTGAGTCCATGGTGGTACCATAACTTCTTAAAATTTCTACTTCTAATATGTTACGCTGGCAATTAAATTTAAACATGAATTTTGGAGGGGATTTTCTAACTATAGCAAGTACAATGGTTTTATTCGAAAGTAGGTCTGAAGTAGTTGTAAATGTATACTTACTACAGACTTTATAGAAACTAGTTTAAAAAAAGAAGTACAATTATACTAAGAAAATAAAGAAAGTGAAATCATATGAAATGCTAAATTAAAATCACAAAAGGCAGAAAAACAATGAAAAATAAAAACAAGAAGACAAAAGAGTAATAAACATGACAAGTATAACTCCAACTGTACCCATAATCACTGTGAACATTATTTGTCCAGGCTGACTTCGAATTTAAGATCCTCCTGCCACAATCTCCCAAGTAGCTGCAGTTACAGATGTGCATGGTGTAACTGTGCCAATTAAAAGATGTTACAGAGGATCAAAAAAGAAGACTCAGTTAAATGTTTTTTTGAGCAAACACACATTAAACATAAAGGCACATATAGATAAAAAAATAAATGGATGAAGGAAGATACATTATGCTAACAATAATAAAAAAACAGCTATTTTAATTTTGGAACAGACTTCAAAGCAAGGAAAGTTGTCAGGGATAATTATAGCAGGTATAATTAAACAGGAATTCTCACCATGGTTTTGAGAATATAAATTGGACAATTTTTGTGATGGCATATATGAGCATGTGTATCAACATCTTACATTTCATCCATTTTAACACTTAATGACAGCTATTTTGACCTTTCGTTATAGGATTACTCCCAGCAACAGGATCAGGTTTACTCTGTCTTCCAGTCTTTTGTGCTGCCCAAGTACTTCTCCTCCTGCCTTCTTTGTTGGGACAAATTCCTCCAGATTTGCACTGATGGCAGACTTCACAGCTGCTTGTAAGAAAGTATGTTTTGATTTATGAATTTTCTTTACATATTTTATTTCTTCTATCAATTAATCAAAATACAAATCTATCATGAAGCATTAAATGTGAAGAATTCATTTATTGAAATGGTACATTTAGAAACAACTTCTTCTGTGGTTGAAAATTTAGGCTTCCGTAATTTCCTCTCAGTTTTGTTCAGAATAGAGACAAACGGGACCTAATGATAGAAACATGCAGATTGACTCTTCCTTGTCTGAAATGCTTGGAACCCAAAGTAGATTAGATTTTAAATTTTGGAAAATTTGCATATATGTAATGAGATATTCTGGGTATGGAACCCAAGTCTATGCATAGCATTTACTTATGTTTCATATCCCAGACATAGACTGAAGGTAAACTCATATGATATTTTTAGGGCACTTTTATTTTGACTGTGATTTATTACATGAAGTCAAGTGTGAAATTCTCAGTGTGGGATTTACGATCCGTTCAGATTTCCAGTTAGGGATGTGTGTTGTCAGCTTTCTGTTGTTGGGACAAAAGACTTGAGTCTATATCCCCAGTCCTATCAGTTTAGGACTAAACACTAATACAGCTCAGTGGTAAAGCACCTGCCCAGCATGTGTGAGGCTCTGGGTCCAAACACCCAGCAATACAAAATAACAAAACGAACCATAAGGAGGAAAAGACTTTATTTTGGCTGTTGGTTGAGTTCAGACATAGCAGCTGGCTCCATTGCTTTGGGTTTGTGGGGAGACAGAACACCACAGCAGGAAACCCATGAAAGAGAAAAGATGGTCACCTCATGGTGACCGGAAAGCAAAGAGAAAGAGCCTGGGTTCCCAATATCCCCTTCAAGGTTGTGTCTCAAATAACATAACCTTAGACTCGTCTGCTAAGGTTTCTATCACTTCCTAGGAGTGCCACAGGCTGAGGACCAGTCTTCAATGTGTGGCTATTGGGAGACATCAAAGATCCAAACCCCTGCTGGGGAGCAGGATGCTCAACTTGTGTCTTTGAACACCCAGGCATGGTGGCTGCTGACAGTGGAATTGTGAAGTGGTGGTTTTTGTTTCAGTATACAGAGCGGGATTGAAGAGAGGAATGCCATTTTTAAAAATTATTATTTGTTTTACTTAGTTACATATGACAGTACAGTGATCTTGACATATCATACATTTGAATCAAATGGGGTATAATTACTCCTTTGGTTGCTGAATCACATTGGTCCTACAGTCACATACAGTCACATACATACAGCAATCAGTAGTGTCTATTCTATTCTGCTGTCCTTCCTATCCCCCCTCCCCTCCCCTCCCCTCCTTTCTCTCCACCCAATCTAATGTGACACACTTCTCTCTTTTTTTTCCCCTCATATCATCATACATGTAATCAGTATAACGATGAGGGTCTCTTTCCATCTTCCATGCAATTCCCCTTCTCCCTCCCTTTCCCTCCTCTCTTTCCTATCTAGATTTCTTCTCATGCTCTTCCTCCCTACCCCATTTTGTGTCACCTCCCTAATATCAGAGAATACATTTGGCATTTGTTTTTCTGGGATTGGCTAACTTCACTCAGCATAATCTGCTCTAATGCCATCCATTTCCCTGCAAATGCCATGATCTTGTTATTTAGGAATGCTATTTGTGAAAATGTTATCACCTTTTATCCACATAAACTTTCTGTTTTGTTCTTTGGTGTTTTAGTTTTCTTTTTAAGATTATTGCTTATACTAAACATTTTCACCTAAGTTATTGGCTGTGTGGAGGAAGCAGATCATTCTCAGCCACCAACAGAAGTCAAGATGAATCTTCTCTAACCTCTCACGTTTTTTTGTAATTCTTGGTCCCAGAATCACATGTGTTTGCAGTATATCTTCCAGATGTGTCTCTACTTGCATTGTGAGTGACCTGGTTCCATTCTCTCAGAATAACCAGACTGATCTATTTCAACCCTTCCACTGAAAACTTTGCAGAATTTGTATCACTTGTAGATAAGATAATAAACATTACAATTAGCTCCATGTTAAACTTCTTCCTGTCTAGTTATAGCTTCATGATCATATGACTGTATGCTTACCAAAGTGAGCAATTTTTATTCTGCACACATGATACAGTGTAAAAATAAATGCACTTGCTTCTCAGGGTTAATAAGAAAGAATATATATAAAGAACTTGGAGCTTTGCCTCAAGAAAAGTCCTCAACAAATTTAGCTCTTGGAATTCATTTTATAGTGGTTACTACACATTTGACATATCTCATTGTTTTGGACTAGGAATGCGCCACCTGTACCTGGAAACATGTATGGATTTTCCTCTGGGTAAACTCACAACTCCCCAGTTCCCATCTCCTATGTTGTTCTGTGAATCTCTGACTTATCCTTCAAAACACAACCCACAGGTCATTTCTCTTAGGTACTTTTCCTATGAATGGAACAGCAGATTCCTCTTCATCATTACAGCATAAGGTTATCCTTATGCAATTTCCTCTTTCCCATCTGTGTTTATCATTGCTCTGGATCACTCCGGAAGACAAGAATGTTTTGGGCATAACAAACAACACTTGATAGGAGCTCATTAAAAAAACAACAACAGCAGCAAAACAAGATGGGAAAAACTCTAAAGAAACATGGTCCACAAAAGAAAAAAAAGGTGAAATTAGTTGTAAACAATATTAGTATATTACCTATATGTTGATCATAATGCAATTTTGTGGTAGTAAGATTTTGTGAGCAAGTGTCTATGTGTTGTGAAGCAACGCAGGACTAAATGCAACAACCCAGTGTTGTAATAACCCTTTACATTGGCATAATTCAGGTTTAGCATCGTATGCATTATTAATTGATCTTAATTAAATCAGAGTATTGGGAAGAAACGAATTTAAAAATGTCACAGAAAATTTTCTTTTGCTAGGTACTGGAAATGGAAAGAATCAGAGAAACACAACCCAAATGTTTATAAAAAAGCAAAAAATAAATAAAGAAATAAAGAGTATGTTTTATTTCAAGTAATGGAAAAGCTCTGGTTCAATTTCTGAAATATATTTAAACCCCATAAATAGGAAACCATTGCATATTTCTGACCTAGTCTCATCTGATCGCTTGACTTGCTATTCTAGTAAAGTGGATATTGGTTAATTGCACAGTTTATCAATCTGCAAACTGCACTGAAGTCCAGATGCTCTTTAAAATGTAATCATTCTACATAAATAGTGTTGCAGTTTTCATTTCAATTTTTGATCTCATCCCAGTAATACAATATTTTCTCATTACATTTCACTATAGATCATGCCCTGACATTATTTTCTGTACTTACTCACCAAATGCTTCTTTAGGCTGTCCTTCCAGCAATATATGCATTCTGTCAAAGTGGGAACTCTGTGTCCTTTCAACTGGGTGGCATCCTTCCTAGTCAGGAGCATTTTCTATGTCATTAAAATCAGTCTAGGTAAATGGGAGAAAATGCAGAATAACATTCTACAACTTTGACCCTTGAAATGTTTTCTTCTCTCAAAGAAAAATTCATTAATCAAGATCCTAAATTTCACACTTGTAATTTTTCTTCCCATATGGATAATACATATGATGTTTTATAGCAACACAAGAAAACAGAAGGATGACTCTTGGAAAATATAGAATGTCACCTTATAAATTAAGGTAAACATTTCAAAATTTTTAAATACTATTATTTTTCAGAGAAATAACAATGTGATAAATAACATGCACATGAGTTTAAAATGATGTCTCCACTAAATTTATATTTGGATATTATAAGAAAAATTGAATATATTCATATTAAGAAACATTCTAATGTGGAAAATCTTTTCCATTTGTAATAGTATCCAAAACAAAATAAGTAACGCACATAAAATGAACATGAAGAAACGTGCACTTTCCTTTTGAAGAAAACTTTAAATATGAAATGACAAAAGAATAAAGTTAATACATCACACCATAGAAAGTTAACATATCTTGAAGGAAAAAGCACTGCTAAAATACATGTTTCTGAGGCTGGAGATGTGGCTCAAGCGGTAGTGTGCTCGCCTGGCATGCGTGCGGCCCAGGTTCGATCCTCAGCACCACATACAGACAAAGATGTGTCCGCTGAGAACTGAAAAATAAATATTAAAAAATTCTCTCTCTCTCTCTCTCTCTCTCTCTCTCTCTCTCTCTCTCTCTCTCTCTCTCTCTCTTTCTCATAAAATCATTTAAAATACATGTTTCTGGTCCAAGTTATAGACTTTTGTCATTTACTTGACTTTCATTTCCCATTTTCCCATGGCTTTTTTTAAATTGTTGTTGTTTGGACATAGTTCCCTTCCCCATGTAGCTCATTTGCTTTGAGAAAAGATCATCTTACCTCAAATTTAAAAGCCACTCTAATTTACTTAGATCACGCAACATTTTCTAATTACCTAGCTGCCATAATGGGTTAGCAGTGGTCTGAACCAGTCAAAAGTGCATTCGCATATTTCACTTAGCCATTGCTAAGATGGCAGGTACCCAGGACTGATACTGCTGGTTATCAGTGATAAGTTCTGCTTCCTCAAATGTTGAAGTTTGAACATTAGAGAAGTGCCAAGGCAAGCATATAAAGCAGGTTTTATTTACAAAATAGTAACACAGACTTCTCCTGGTGCAGAGAAGGGGTCCCTGGCTGGTATTCTGGTATCCCAAGAAGTGAGAGCATTCTGCCCCATTTATACATTTTAGACTTTCTTTGTTCTCCTGTTCTCTTCCCCTTTTTCTTTCCCCTCCCTGCAGATGGGGTTAAGCCCAGGAGATGCTGGTGGGATGGCCAAAAGGTGAGAAGCAGATGGTCAGGGGCAAGGGCCAAGTGGAGTGATGGGGCCGGAAGGGAGCAGCAATACAGTGGGCATTAATTAGCAGCTCCCTGTCTGTCCTGGGGGTGCTTCATTAACAACCTTCTGGAGGGGCAGTACAGGCAGGTAATCTTGGTATTCAAAGCGTTCTGGAGATGTGAACATTCCAATTTCCCAGGGGTGGTCTCCAACATCCCAGACTCAAACTGGCCTCCATTTTCCCCATCCAACCCGATTACCTATGAACACTAACTGCCTGTCTTTAATTCTTGCTTCATGAAAACCACTTCAACAGTAAATTCGTTGTTGGACTCAAGAGGAAGAAACATGAATTATATCAAGTCACTGAGATTTGGAGCTTTTTAAAATTCCTTTCCCCATCCTAAGTAGCAGTGTTTACTAAGGGATAGGATTGCGTTTAATAGCCTTGTGGAAGGGGGCATAACCTATGCCTTTTGTATGGCATGCTGAGGATTCATTTCTGAGTTAAAATTTTGACTACCTCGTGTCAGCACAGAAATTCAGTTAACTAGATTTTCTTTAGGATCAAATAGCCTTAGAAGAATCGCTTTGCAAATGTATTCCAAAGTGACATTGAGGTTAAAAAGCTAATTAGCCAATTTGGGAATGAAAGGGCTTATTTTGGTCATTGAATGAGAGTTTCAAATACAAATGGATGAAATGTATAAGGGTCCTCTTGGCTTTATTTTGGGTAATTTTAACTTGGTTATGAACAAAGCTGAAATTGACTTAGACAATAAGGAAGTGTTACACATTGAAAAATGTCCCTTCCCCCAACAAAGTCATATGTTGGTTATCTAATCCACTGCATCTAAGAATATAACTTTATTTGGAAATAGAGACTTTGCATATGTAATTACTTAAACTGAGATAAGTAGGGTGGATGAGTCCGAATCTAATATGATTGGTATATGTATTGAAGGGGAAAATAGAGACACACACAGGGATAATGTAATGCTAAGAAGAAAACAGAGATCAGGATAAGGCTTCTGAAGCAATGCCAATCATCTCCAGAAAACCACCAAAAACTAGGTGAGAGTCATAAAAAAGATTTTTCTTCACAGCCCTTCAGAAGCAACCAGCTGACTCTTTAATCTGACTTCCATTACCCAATTTAACATATAATCTCAAAGATCACTTTATTAGTTTCCTAGGGTTGCCATAACAGATTGCCATATATTTGGTAAATTAAAATAGTAGAAATTTATTCTCTCACACACAGTTCTGGAGACTAGAAGTCTGAAATCAGAGGGATAGAGAATCTACTCCATGACTCTTTTCCAGACTTGATGGCTACTAATGATTCTTGCTGATCCTTGGCTTGGCTGCTCTCCTATCTCCACCTGCATCTCCACATGGCCTTTTTCTCTGTGTGCCTCTGTGTCTATTTTCCCTTCTCTTCCATTATAGCTTAACATTGAGGTTAGAGCCCACTCTTATGCAGAGGGATCTCTTCTGGTTATCGTTACCTGACATGGGCAAAGACACTCATTCTGCTTAAGGTCACATTTTAAGACTCTGAGGAGACATTCCTTTTCTAGCCACAATTCAACCCACTTCAGTCATCACAGAGATGATATGGGGAGCCATGGTGGATATATACATCATTTTCTCACATTTTAATGGTTAAAACTCCTTATGTGTCTCTCAGTGTGAGATGACTGAGGAATGGATCTTCTGGTGTAGAGTGGATATATGATGTCTGAGGAATCAGCTATCCTTGGTTGCAATACCACCATGATTGGAACCTAGCTATTCTTCTCCATAACATCCTGATAGTTCTATAACAGAACTTGCTAAGAGCCATAGCCAAGTAGTATTTTTGGTTGAAAGGTGATGCCAGCAAGCCATTGAGATGATATGATTATGTTAAGATCTGCATTCTTATGGATATTAGACCCCTGCTGTCCACCTCGGCCTGCTAAGGGACTCCTGGAGAGTTCCCATTGGTTGGGGAAGTGCGGTAGGAGGGAACTCCAGAGGAGGGACTTCCTGTTGGGGTCCCGGAGCATACGGGGCATTGGCGGCAGTTTCAAAAATAAAGTTTGTTCCTGCTTGAGTGGCTCGTGATTTTGTGCCCAGCCAGACGGCGGCAAGAACTGTCATATGATGAGTTAAAGTAGTTGAAAAGGAATAGCGAGGAGAGCTGCTGTACTTAATTGTCCAGAGCACCTGGTCAATCTTGAGAAAACTCCTCAGGGACATCCAAAAGCAGAGCACTATGGAAGCTTTGTTGTAGAACTGTCCTTGGAAACATCATCTAGTGGACTGTCACAATTGAATCTTCTACCTCTAGTCCCCTATGTGGCAGCTGCAACTTGAAGTTCTAAGTCAATAATTTTTAACATTATCCTTGATATTTTCTGCATTTGGAGCCTCCAGTTGAATAGATGCTTTCTTTTGCTTACAACAGATAACTTATCTGGGTTCTACATTAGTCCTGAGTCATATCCCATGTTAAACTCTACATGATCCATTATTAGAAAAATAAATACATAAATAAAAATCATATTCTGATGTTTTAGCAAATGTAACATACTTTAGCATGTGACATTACTTTGACAATGACCTACCCAAGATTGTATTGCATAGAAGTGCCAGCAGGTGTTTGAGTTTGCAACATCAGAAAGGCATGGCAGAGAACACACTCACAATTCTGTGCTCAAGCACCCCCATTGGGATTATTTATACATGGTGACAAACAAAGATTGGTATGACTAAATTGCACCGGTGATTAATTAGCAAAATATCTTGGCAGAAACAGGTATTCTCTGAACCCTTCTCAACAAATACAATTCACTTTATCTCTAAATATACTCATAGGAAGCAGAATAATTTGGATCAGAGAAGATGATCAGAAAGTGAATTGTGAAGGATTCAAAGATGATTGGCAACAATTTACTTAAGGCTCTCCAGCCTATCTCAATAAATATAATTATGCATTAATTCTATTTCAAGCACTTTATGTATACTAATTTGTTCAAGTATTTCAGAAACATTGACAGGTCTTATTATTTCTATTTTTCAGTGAAGAGAATTGAGGCCGTAGGAAAGGAATTAATGTAAGTCTACTTGATATTTGTTAAACATTGCTGTAGTGATTTTTTTTTTGTAACGTGAATGACTATTTTAAGATTTAGAAATCCTTTTCTTTTTTTTTTTTTTTTTTTTTTTCTTTTTTAACTCTTAATTTTTTTATTGTTGGTCTTTCAAAACATTACATCTTTCTTAATATATCATGTTTCACAATTTGATTCAGAATGGTTATGAACTTCCATTATTACCCCGTATACAGATTGCTGAATCACATCGTTTACATCAGTTACATTTCCATTGATTTACACATTGCCATTCTAGTGTCTGATGAATTCTGCTCTCTAACCTATCATCTACTATCCCCCCACCCCTCCCCTCCCCTCCCCTCTTCTCTCTCGACCACATCTACTGTAAAACATTTATTCCACTTGTGTACTTCTTCCTTACCCCTTACTTCCTCTTGTATGTAATTTTATAAAACCCTGAGGATCACCTTCCCTTTCCCTGCAGATTCCCTTCTCTCTCCATTTCCCTCCCCCATCTCATCCCTATTTAATGTTAATCTTCTTCTCCTGCTCTTCGTCCCTACTCTGTCCTTAGTTACTCCCCTTATATCAAAGAAGTCATTAGGCATTTATTTTTTAAGGATTGGCTAGCTTCACTTAGCATAATCTGCTCTAATGCCATCCATTTCCCTCCAAATTCTATGATTTTGTCGTTTCTTAATGCAGAGTAATACTCCATTGTGTATAAATGCCACATTTTTTTAGAAATCCTTTTCTTGACATTTCTAGGGATGAGCTTCAAAGCGTGGATGTTCATCTCATCCCATCCAGTTTCAATTTTAACTTATCTTTGTAGTAATACATGTTTTATAAGACACAGACACTTATAAACAGTAGATAGCCCTTCAAAACACTCTTTAGAGAAAGAAACCTTCTGTTTCTCAAGAAAGAGCCACAGCTTGAGAAGCACAATCAGTACATTTACTATGTTCTCTGTCTTCCACAAAATACTTAACCTCCAACCTCTGAAATTCTGATCTATGCTCTTCAAAGCTCTGTGTGAGGTGTATTTGAAAGATTAAAAAAAAAAAATTAACTGTATGTTCGTGTGACTTTATCCTCCCAGGTTAGAAAAAAGGCAACAAATACCACTTGCAAAGTGATCATTCATCTACAAGACTGGTAAATATAGCAAAACAGTTTTCTCTCATTTACTGTTTTTTTTTTCTCTTATGTTCCCTCTGAAATGTCAGAATACTTTGATTGAGCATGCAGTGACTTGGCTTTTAATGCCAGATCCTAGACGCAGCAGTCATGGGAATATAAGCTAGTTCTCATCTATTCATCTCATTGTTTTATTCATTAAGCAGAAGTGGGCTTGGATAAAATGTTAAGAGTACCTTAATCCACGACTTATTTTTCATTTATTCAAAATGAAGTGATTAAAAAAAGACAATCTAGAAATTCTATTACAAAATTTGACTTATTTTTTTTTCATTTTTTTTTATTCTGAGGACACAATAATAGGTGTATCCTAAGTTTTGGGAAGTATAATACCCTGCTTTTTCAAAATGATAATAAGATACATGGTGAATATTATAAAATTCAACGTTTTATTTTGTGAAATAAAAAAAATCCTAACTTGGAAAACTTACAAAATGCATATCTTGCAGCTTTATTGCTGCTAATTTTGATGAAGATCAATTTTGTATAGTTCATTTTAATCTAAATAAAATTCAAATTTTGTTTAAAAATTACTAAACATATCTTTTTGGGGGGAGGTTACTGGAGGTTGAATCCAGGGGTGCTTAACCACTGACCCACCTCCCCATCACTTTTTATATTTTATTTAGAGACAGGGTCTTGCTGAGTTGCTTAGGGCCTCGTTAAGTTGCTGAGGATGGCTTTGAACTTGCAATTCTCCTGTCTCAGCCTTCAGAGTCACTGGGATTATGGGTGTGTGCCACTATACCCTAAATATATCTATTTTTTATTTTAAAATCACATGTATAATGAATGTTTAAAACTGCTGCACTAAAAGATCACTAAGTTTCCTTTCAGGATTAATGTTCTGTGATTCTATGAATGTAATGCTCAGTACCTAACATAAGATATCTTAATTTTAAGATATCTTAATCTTATTCATAATCTTAAACAATGTCTGAAAGAGACAAAATCTTCTTAAATATTGGTAAGGAGTGCTTTTCATAACCAAAGATAATTATTAAATCAAATAAATTTGTATGTGTAATGAGTTGATATTTAGGTCTTGCTAAAAGCAGTGAAGAATTAATAAATGTATGTTGAGGTCAAAAGAAAATATGAATAGAAAAGAATAGGAAGAAAAAGTTGATGTAGTTATATCACTTTTGAGTCATAATTCATATTTAATAAGCTGCACTGTTTGTCAGCTTTCTGTTTCTATATCAAATACCCAAGAGTCAATTTATAAAATGAAAAGGTTTAATCTGATTCACAGTTTAAGTCCATGATCAGTTTCCCTGTCGTTGCATCTGCGGTGATGCAGTACTTCATGGCAGAAGCATGTGGTGGAACAAAATCACTCATCTTATGGCCAGAAGGTGACAATAGAGAAAGAGAGAGAGAGAAACAGACAGACATACTAGAGTCCACTTATTCCCTTCAGGGCTCACACTCAGTGAATTAAGGATCTCCCACTAAGTCCTAAAGGACCTATACCCTCAAAAAAATAGTGCCAAACTGGGGAGTTATCCTTTTTTTGTTTGGGTACCAGGGATTGAACTCAGGTCCATTTAACCACCGAGCCACATCCCCAGTCCTGTTCTGTATTTTATTAACAGACAAGGTCTCACTGAGTGGCTTAGTGTCTGACTAAGTTGCTGAGGCTGGCTTTGAACTCCTGATCCCCTGTCTCAGCCTCCCAAACCACTGGGATTACAAGTGTGTGCCACTGTGCCTGGTAGAAGTAAGCCCTTAACACATGGACTTCACATATAAAATTCAAAGCACAATGTATACATTATTTAATGGGCAATTGGACAACTTTTAATATGTGTGAGTGTGCATGTGAGTTTATCATACAGTGATGATGATGAACATATTTATCACTGCCCCAAAATTTCCTCATGTCCATTTATAATCTCTCAGTCTTCCAAGTAACCTGTGACTTGCTTTTTGTGTTCTCTGTTACAGGAGAGAAACCCTGACATTATAATTTTCTATATAGAAAAGTCTGGAAAACCTTCCATCAATCAAGGATGGACCAGACTCCTGTCCTTTTTATATCTTGTGGTAGAATACCTTGAATTTGATAGTAAATGTAAAGTTGAATTCAAGGGGATCAGGTGATAGAGTTCATGCAGACTAGTGATTGATGAGGTGTCCTAGGTCAGTAGATGCAGGGTTTTTCTAGATGTTAGCTCATTTCCTTGGGGAATATGGAAAGAAGCAGTTTCCCTTTCACAAGGGTGGGCTACAGGACCAAATTACATGGCATGCTTGGAGCCCATGTAGAACCCAAGTGCACTATGGAAGCTGCAGAAGACTTCCCGGGGTCCTCAGCAGAGTTATGCACTGGTTCTCAGGATATAATTCAGAAGAGCTTCTAGTAGTGGTTCAAGAATAAGTAGTAATATAACACATTGGCATAAAATTTTATAAGGCTGTATAAATAAATGTTATTTTTCAATTTTTATTTTACTTGGGAAGCGAAAGGTGTAGCATTCAGAAGTTTCCTTCTCCAGTTCAGTTAAACAAAAAAATTTTGGAATTATAATCTACAAATTTTCTTTTAATGAACTCCTAAGGTTGTCATTTTATCAGCTGCTGGTGCAAGACCTTCCCCAAGAGTTGACTGGAGAAATATTTAACTGGTGTTCTTATCACTGTTTTGCTTTCAAACAAACTTGAAAGTGCTATGTATGCATAAGCTTTGTCCTAGATATACACAATAAACTCTAGCTTGGTTAAAAAAAAAATCACCAAAAATCCATTTAATGTGTTACAAAAAGGACAATTTTGCCAGTGCAGTAGTATAATCCTGTAATCCCAGTGGCTCTGAGGGCTGAGGCAGGAGGGTTCAAATCTCCAGCTTCAGCAACTTAGTGAGGCCCCAAGCAACTCAGTGAGCCCCTGTCTCTAAGTAAAATACAAAATAGGGATGGAGATGTGGCTCAGTGGTCAAATGCTTCTGAGTTCAATCCTTGGTTACCTCACCACACCAAAAAAAGGTCAATTTTTCTCCATATCTGTTAGTATCTTTAAATCAGTTCATTTTTTAACTCTAACATAAACCTGAAACTGTTTTAGATATGATTTAACTTTGGTATATTATTTTAGTTGTTAAAATTAACTGAAATAATTGATTAATAAATTTAGCTTCAATACTCACAATACCCAACATATTCAAATATTAAATATTCCACTGGGAACCAGAAATTTATTAACATTATATTTTATATGTTCCTGTAAGATTAAATTAAAGTAACATCTTTTATTTCCACCTATGTTGGGAATCTCTGTAAAGAATTTTTTGTAAAGGTTTATTTAAACTAGATAATATGTTTCCGTTTCTAAGAAAAGGAATGGACAGTGATACCTCAGTATCCACAGGGGATTGATTTAAGTGTTCCCACCTCAAATCAGCGAAATTTCATCAACTTTTTTTCTTGTAGTTGCTTTGTAGATATAAAGATTGTGTGTTCTTTATACATCCTAGACACAGCTCACCTTAAGTGATGGCAAAGTAGGGTTCATGGTTTAAATCTGACAATTAGAAAAACAATATGGTTTTCAAGCTAAGAATATTTGTCATGTTTTTCAGTAGTTGTCTTCTAAATGGTTATATATAACCACCTGTTTAATGCTCTAGAATTTGTGTTTTAAGATTGTAAAATCTAAAGTATTCTTCAATTCTTTGAGGAAAAAATTGCCAACTTCTCCTGTAAATGATTTCTAGTTCAAAAGTGCCCTCTTCTGTCAATGTATCAAAATATCATCCACTTAACAGATTTGTGGGGGCATGGGGGTGTATGCCACGTAGAGTAGATTTCTGTAATAGTGTACTAGGCCTTTTATAACAAACTGCAAAAAATACAGGGTATCTGTGTCTTCTGCTCTTCTTATTAGAACATCAATCTTGGATTTGGAGCCCACTCTAAATGGTTCTATCTCAATGCTTTTCACTGTTTCTTTTTGCAATTATCCTGTTTTCAAATAACATTACATTTCTTACATTGAGTAAATAAATTCCACCTTCAAACATGGTAGATATGAATTGCGGCAGGTGGGGGACTCTTTGGCACACTACAGTGTGGATTATAGGACAACACAAATGTCCTCTTTGCATCTTTTGTCCATCAGGATTTCAAGTGGATTGTCTGACCCTCTCATTTACCTCCTTTCCCCCCTAAAACAATTATTTTAAACTGCCTGGTTTTGCAATCACTTATAAGACTCTCCATATATCTAGTGTTGGTATATGTTAGGTGATTTTCTTCATTAGCTTTTCTTTAACCTAGGAAGAACATTTTCTTTCTGGAAATTATTTACTCTGTTCTAGAAAGATTTTTCATTCCCTCGTGATCTATTTGGATTTATTTGTGTTGCTGGAGCTTAAAGAATTATTCTGCCAGAGACTGAAAACTGATTTTCTACTTATACATAAGTTGGAGTTTAATCAACTACCATTCCTAAATGACTTTCTCTAAAGTGTAAATTCTGTTATTTATTATTTAATTTATTTATTTATTGCAGTAATGAGGATCAAACCCAGGGCCTTGTGTGTGTTAGGTAAGTGTTCTACTACTGAGCTATTACCCCCAGCCCCAAAGTCTGAATTTTAAATAAAAGTTATGAATCTTGCAACTTGACCATAAACTATAGTAGATTATAAAAATACTTTTTTACACATTTTCTCCAACTTGAAAAGATATTACTACGTTTAAGATTCAATTGCTTGTTAAACTATATCTATATGAAATAATACATGTTGCAAATGTAAATTCCTGTTCAATCAATGAAACAAATACAAGTGTCCCTGGGCTAGGAATACAAAACAATCCCTGCTTAAGTAAAAGAGGGAAAACCAATACTCATGCAAATATCTTACAAATGATCATTAACCTATTAGCTAAAGTATAGTTTTGATTATATATATATAAAACCACAATAGTGGTTATTAATAGTTTTATATAATTTTCAACCTGTTAATTTAAACAAATGATAACAATTGTAATAAGATTAAAAACTTTTGGTTCACTTACCCAAAAAAGTCTAGAATTAAATTTTACTTCATCTATATCAAAAACCAGGTCAAATTATAATGCATACTTTTCATATCTTGCCTTAAAATTAGCATTCTCACAATATGTGGTGACAGCAGAAGAGGAAGATATTTTATTCAGGCAACAGCTCGAATAAATATATACAAATGCCTCAAATTGACCTCTTTTTAGGTTCATTTAGCCATTTTCAACCAATGTCTGTGGCTGAAAGGGAGAGAGTACCTTGATAGACCAAGTCTAGTTAACATGCCTACTACTTGGTCCCGGGACATGATATTGGCCCTATATAAATACCTTGACTCAGGAAAATTACTAAGGAACTGGGAAGAGGTGGCTGCCCAAAGAAAATGATGTCAATCTATGATATTTTCCTCAGTCCCTTTAGTTCATACCAAAACATTAACATTGATTTCTATTGCTTAAAGTTGTCCCTAGTGAACATGAATTGCTTTTAAAATAAAAAGTATAAAAATTACCATCATATTCAAAATGTAGCTAGTCAGATTAAATTAATAATTATGATATAGTAATTAAGCTATTTCTTTTTGACCTCACTCACTGCAAATAATCTTCTTAATGACATTGTTCTCATCTTATCAATTCCTGAGAATATGGCTCAGAGGAAGATGATCTATCTGGTCTCTATTAATCAGGTGCCATATGGGCTGAAACCTCTAATGTGATGACCTCAAGATAAAATTCTCCATGAGCAGATTTACACAAACCTGCTGACTTTGGCTCTGCCATCCTCACCTTGTTTATTAAGACAGGTGCTACTGTCTTCTCTCTGCATGCAGTTGATTGAAGAGGAATTAGTGAGGTTTATCATTGGCTGCATCCAAGTGCAGCTAAACCAAGTGGGAAGTCCACTCTTATCCCTTTTCATAATTTACAAATCATTTCCGAAGCAGATAAATTCTAAGAGTTATTAGGAAGCCACATCTCAGGAATAATTTTGACTGAAACTTTTTTAAATGGAGAAAGGAAATATAAGTGAATTATGACTTTAACTTCTGGAATAAAATATTACAGTATAGAAACTGATTATCAAATATTAGCTTTTTTCCACATTATAGTTGTCACTAGAGTAAAGTAAACTAATTTCTTTGGTGCAGAGGATATATTTATCCAGCAAGATTAAATGGGTAAGAGATGCATGCAATGGCAAATAATTAACAGCAATGAAGTTACTGATACTTTACCTGAGCAATATAAATGAGACAAAATACATAGTCATAATTTGTATTTTGTTCTTTTAATTTTAAGTTTTCATGTTGAGCATTTCCTAATTCCAGTAATAGTCCTTGTCAAAAATATTTTAATTGTTGAAAACATGTTGTCAAGTAGTTTTGGTGTTACTTTGCTAGCTTCTTATTTTATAAATGTTTCCAACTTTCTGGAATCTTAAGTGAAACCTTTTTCTGTACTTAGAAATATTCTTAAAGTTATATTTTAAGAAATGCAAGATTGGGGCTGGGGTTGTGGCTCAGTGGTAGAGTGCTTGTCTAGCACATGTGAGGCACTAAGTTCAATCCTCAGCACCTCATAAAATAAATAAATAAATGTCCAACTACAACTAAAAAAAAAGATATATATATATATATATATATATGAAATGCAAGACTGACATTTTAAAGCTCTTGATATACAATTCCATTGTTCAAAAACTGCATCGACTAAACAATAGTATATTAAATATTAAATCATATGCAAAACTTATTCATAATTATTTGACAAAAAATTAGCTTTTTATTTACATTCTCATTCAATTTGCCCGTTTTTTATTTTTCTAACCAAGACATAAGCACTTAATGATTTTAAAGTAAAGTTCTTTATACATGTTTTCTTAAATTTCTTCCTTGGATGTAAGACATTAAGGAATTTAATGAGCATATGCAGTGTAATTATAAAATACATAAAACATCAAAAACCTCACAAATTAAATAATTTTTTTAGCAAATAATTTAATTTTTATTCACTCAAAACAGTCTCTCTTAATGATCACTGAAATAACAAACAGCCAGAACTCTGTGTTTTGGGTAAATTGCAGCTGACTCTTTCAAACTGTGTTAGAAAAACTAGATGTCAGAGTGGTCCTGTTGTCAGTTAATCTCTTGGAAAGCTAATCTACACACACACACACACACACACACACACACACACACACACACACACACTGTTCTAATAAGAACATAGAGAAGGCAAAAGGGGAGAGTCTGCATTATTATGTGTAATAATGTCATGTGTTCTACTGAATCAGACAGAAAATTTTTTTCAGCCTAACAAGTTACAGGGACATTTATGCTGTACAGCAGGACTGCATGGACATGTCTTTCATATTAAGAAACTCAATATTTTTTAAAAGGTTTCATTCAGACATATCAAAAAAGGGAATTTCTCTAGACAATTTTCTTTTACTTCTCAAGATAATTCTTCTTTAACACCAAATTATATTCCTAGAACATTACACTCTTTTTTTTTAAGAGAGAGAGAGAGAGAGAGAGAGAGAATTTTTTAATATTCATTTTAGTTTTTGGTGGACACAACATCTTTGTTGGTATGTGGTGCTGAGGATCAAACCCGGGCCGCATGCTTGCCAGGCAAGCGCGCTACCGCTTGAGCCACATCCCCAGCCCCCATTACACTCTTATTGTTTCTTCAAACATCCAGTTCCATAGTTTGGGTGATGTTAAATGATCCAGCTGTTTGTCTTTGGGCAGGTTGGGCATCCAGTATCAAGCCCTTCCTCATTTGCTTGACAGATAAGGTCAGGAGGCCCCGGGGCCTGTTATGGCTGAAGAGGACAAAGGGGTTGAGGCAGAAGAGGAAGCAATTCCTTCTGAAAGTAAGGATCTTCACAGCATAGAAGAAGCCCAAGCTGGTTATAAGAGATTTGTTGCACAAACTGCTTATCCTCATTTAAAGTGACCTCCTGGAAGGTACAGTCACCTCCTGTTGACTGGAGTATAGAAGGAAAAATGTGTCCATTTTTTATGTTTGAGGAACTTTTAGGGGGCTGGGAGAATTGTTTGTAGCTGTCAAGGGTTGAAGTCAAATGCAAACAACTTTAAGACACTGCTTCTACATCTGCACCTCTAACTAGACACTCCTGGCTTGTCAGGCACCAGAGGGTAACTATTTGCCAGCAAAGGACACAGAGTGCACAAGCTTAATATTTGCTGTGGGTTAGCTTTCCATGGCCTCTGATGAGATTTTTAAGGTCAGTCACATATAAAAGTAGATAAATATATCCAGTAGTTTTTGAGAAAGTAGATGGTTGTGGCTCATTTGTAAGAATACAAGTCATACTGCTACTTAGATTTTATCTGCTTATTGAAAAAGTCAAGATATTTTGAGGAAAGATATATTAACATTGATACCATGGTATCAGCCCACTCTTCAGTGTGCCAATATGTGCCATCTCTCCTCCCTGTCACACCCTCTAACTTGGTGGCTCACCAGAGTCTCGGAATCTGCAGTGACTGGTATGTTGTACCAGGTAATAAGATTATATGTGAGGCAGGAGGATTGCAAGTTGGAGGCCACCCTGGCAATTTAGTGAGATCTTGTCTCAAAATAAAGTTTATAAAAGGTCTGGGAGTGTATATCGGTGGGAGAGCCCATGGGTTCTATCATCAGTACCAGGGGGAAAAGATTATGTGTGACACTCTTATCCTTTGCTCACTCTTGCAAAAACGGAAAATGAAAAAGTCTATTTTTTGTATCCTAGAACGGAGCAGGAGAAAGAACATACAACTATGATCTATAATCACTCAAATACATATGTTATTTGAAGAAAGTTTCTAAGAATCTTAGAGGTAGAAGAGAATGAAAAAGGTGTTGTGAATCATTGCTTGAAGGCATGGTTCCCTCCCTGTCTCCGCAGTCCAGATCAGCCTAATTTGTCTCCTCTGCAGGTCTTTCCAGGTTAACGACTTTCTTTGAAAATAAGGCACCGACACGGAATGTGGTATTCCACAAGTGTGACAGCACACACAAGTGACCCCCTTGAGTTTGTGCTCTAGCTCCCAAGACCTGCAGCACATCACTGATAATGTGCTGTCCTCCTGTTTGGAAAATAGAACCACGAGAAATGTATCCAGCAGATATTATTCTTTGAGATATTTCCTTCTACTCCAAAAGGGTTGATATGTCCAACTCTAGTATATTAATCTCTCTGGGCTCTCTAAATAAGTTCTTCTGGAGAATAAAAAGAATGCATAATTTAACATCCTAATATATCTATTATCTATCTTAGTCCATTTTCTATTGCTATAACAAGATATATGAAACTAGGTAATTTATAAAGAACAGAGGAGTATTTGGCTCAGGATTCTCAAGGATAGCAACTCCAAGAGCATGGTCCAGCATCCTCTCAGCATCTGGTAAGGGTCTCAGAGTTCATTATAACATGAGAGAGGCATAGTAGTGAAAGCCTTAGTATGTGTGCTAGCTCAGGTCTTAAGTCCTCATATTAAACCACTAATGCTAAATGGGAGCAACACTTTCATTGCCCAATCTAACTAATTACCTCCCACAGTCCCCCACCTCCATATACAATCATCAAACAAATTTGGGGATTAAGTTTCCAATACATGAACTTTAGAGTGCATGTTCAAAATATAGCATTATTGACTTATCTGTTAGAAAGCTTCTTCCTTCAAATAAAAATTATTTGGGAAATAAATTGCTCTTCTATTATATTGTATTTTGCAAACAGTTTTGATTAATTTGGGGCAAAGATATGAAGAATGCTATTTTTTATGACATACTTTTGCATAAAATAATCAATATCTGTTGGAATGTTGAAATGATTTAAAAAAACAAAGATCCCCAAAATTATAAATCCAAACTGATTTTTTACCAAGAAATCATACCAAATATACCTACAAACAAGATGTATAAAGAAAAGGCTGTAGAAGAAAAAGAAAAATGGATTATTCCTACAATCACCCTGGTCCTGGCAGAGTAGGTGTGATAGTTTAAGAAAGCAAAATGCTTAGAACACAAATGTCCTATATTAGCAATGTATGAAACAGCTCAGGTGCAGAGTATGAGAGAACATCACACTGAACTGTCTTTACCTAGACAAAAGAGGTGAGGTAGATGAGAGAGAAGGTAGGGGGAAGAGTTGAGATTTAAAAGGAAAAAAGAAAGGAAGAAATATTAAGCAAGTCATTAACTGAAATTTAAGATTTAAGGAAACACATGGTCTTTGGTAAAAACAGCCTTCAAGGACTTATTCAGACTGTATTGCCTTAAACATCTGTGTTGCTGTTCTACAATAAGATGTTGGCTTACATTAGGACAGATGTTTGCAATGTATTAGAAATCATTGCTTTGTATCTCATTTGGAACACAAAATTCAGTTTACCTGTCAGTATCAAAGGTGGAGATATTTGTTCTTTAATTTCTATATTATTTAAAGACAAAGACAAAGACAAGTTTTTCAAATTATGAAAATGCAAGCTAAACAATTAGCAAGTTACTAAGTTTAGAGGAAATTTAAAAAGTCAGATGTTAGAAGTCACTTTATTAGTCTCCTGGGACTACCATAACAAATTGCCACAGACTGGGTGACTTTAACAACATAAATTATTCCCTTAGTTTTAGAGGATGGAATTCCAAGACCAAGGTGTCTGCAGGTGAGGTTTATCCTGAGGATTCTCTCCTTGGCTTTCAGATGGCCATCTCCTCCCTATGTCCTCACATGGTCCATGCAGATGTATGCTTGATGTCTCCTTGTGTTTCTGAATTTATTTTTCTTATAAAGACCACACTAAGGTCCTCATTTAAAGTTAATCATGGACTCACTGCATTTCCTGCTGCCAGAGAGGAACACCATGCCCATGTGCTGCACATCCCCATTCACCAACATATGGCTCTACCCAAACCACCTCCATCTTGGGACATTGTAGCCACCACCATAGCCCTCCCCACATGGTAATCTCTACCATGGAACAACAAACAGGGCCAGAGGGCAGCTGCCCATCCCAGCACAGCACACCACACTGCGGCATCACTGAATAGGCCACCTAATGCCATCATACCACCCATCCTCCCAGCCCCATCTTGGAAAGCGGTTGCCTCCATCTTAGGACACCTCCATTGCTGCCTCAGCCATCTTTAGCTGGGGTAGCTTCCACCTTGGGACACTGACTGGGGCCTGGAATCCCAACATCAAGGATTGACACTACTAACATCACCCACTAGGGCATGTCTGCTTCCATTTATGGAGAACAATCAGGACCTGGAAAACTATGACCGAAGTCCCGGTGGGCCCGGTTACACCAGAGGTATCTGTACTAGGTGTGCTAACAGACACCATCCTAGTGCAGAGGCAACAGTGGACCTTGCATGGGGTTGCCTTGCTCTCTTTTTTCTCCTGCTAACAGCCAACTTCTTTTGATTACCCTTTCACTAATCCTATAATCTAATACCTCTATATTCTCACATCCTACTTCATAAACATTACAGCCTGCTCCCCCACCTCTGTCTACCATTAGAAACTTTAAACCCTTATGCAAACCTATTGGTTGTATTGTACAAGATAACCAAGCTCAACATTTCTGTTTGTAGCAACAAATCTGTAAATGTCAAAATAGAAGTTAATAGATTTATGGATGCATATTGGTGGAATTAGGTACTGATATCCCCCTTAAAGTTGAGGTATTGGTAAACTGAAGGTAATACTACAAAATTATAGGGTAAAAGCTGGAATACCTCAGATCTGCACTGCAAGAGAGAAAGACACATAGACAACATGAAAAATCAAGGGGAGGAGAGTGCCCCCCCAAAACCCAGATAATACAATAATAGAGTCCATTGACAGGACAGTAGATGAAATGTCAGAGAAGGAGTTCAGAATGTACATAATTAAAATATCTGTAAATTAAAGAATGACCTAAGTGAGCAAATACAGACAAAAATTGATTATTCCAACAAAGAGATAAGGGAACAAATACGGGTAGCAAAATATTACTTCAAGAAGGAGATAGAGATTCTGAAAAAAAAAATCAGAAATCCTTGAAATAAACGAAACAATAAACCAAATAAAGAACTCAATAGATAGCATCACCAACAGACTAGACCACTTGGAAAACAGAACCTGAGACAACAAAGACAAAATATACAATCTTGAAAATAAAGTTGACCACACAATAAATATGGTAAGAAACCATGAACTGCACATCTAAGAATTATGGGACAGCATCAAAAGACAAAATCTAAGATTTATCAGGATAGAGGAAGGCATAGAGATTGAAACCAAAGGACTACACAATCTCTTCAATGAAATAATATCAGAAAAACAAAGAATAAATTGGAAGAGCAAATACAAGAGGCTCCCATGCTCTTGGGTAGGCAGAATCAATATTGTCAAGATGATCATACTATCCAAAGTGCTATACAGATTCAATCTGATTTCAAGTAAAATCCCAATGTCATTTCTTATAGAAATGAAAAAGCAATGATGAAATTTATTTAAAAACAATAAGAAACCCAGAATAGCCAAAGCAATCCTTACTGAGCAAGATGAATGAAGCAGGAGACATCACAATACTAGACCTCAAACTACACTACAAAGATATAGTAACAAAAATGGCATAGTATTGGCACCAAAATAGAAATGTAGACCAATGGTATGGAATAGAAGATCCAGAGAAGAACCCACATAAATACAGTTGTGTCATATTAGACAAAGGTGCCAAAAACATACACTGGAGAAAAGATAGCCTCTTCAACAAATGGTGCTGGGAGAACTGGAAATCCATATGCAGAAAAATGAAACTAAACCTCTATCTCTCACCATGCACAAAACTCAACTCAAAGTGGATCAAGGACCTCTGCTCAAGGAATTAGAGCAGAGACTCTATGCCTAATAGAGGAAAAAGTAGACCCAAATCTTCATCATGTCAGATTAGGCCCTGACTTCCTTAACAAGACTCCTACAGCCCAAGAAATAAAATCAAGAATTAATAAATGGGATAGATTTAAACCAAAATGCTTCTTCTCAGCAAAAGCAACAATCAATGAGATGAACAGAGAGCCTATATTTTGGGAGCAAATTTTTGCCACATGCATGTCAGATAGAGCACTAATCTCTAAGATATATAAAGAACTCAAAAAACACCAACAAACAAACAAACAAACAACCCAATTAATAAATGGGCTAAGGAGCTGAACAGACACTTCTCAGAAGAAGAAATACAATTGATCAACAAATATTTGAAAAACTGTTCAACATTCCTAGTAATTAGAGAAATGCAAATCAAAACTACTATAAGATTTCATCTCATGCCAGTCAGAATGGCAGTTATCAAGAGTACAAGCAACAATAATGGTTGGCAAAGATGCAGGGGAAAAGGCACACTTATACATTGCTGGTGGGACTGCAAATTGGTGCAACCAATCTGGAAATCAGTGTGGAGATTCCTTAGAAAACTTGCAATGGAACTGCCATTTGACAGAGTTATCCCATTCCTTGGTCTATACACTAAAGCCTTAAAAATAGCATACTACAGCAACACAGCCACTTCAATGTTTATAGTAGCACAATTCACAATTTCTAAACCGTGGAAGAAACCTAGATGCCCTTCAATAGATTAATGGGTAGAGAAACTCTGGTATATTTCTCAGCATTAAAAGAATAAAATTATGGCATTTGCAGGTAAATGGGTGGAGTTGGAAAATATCATGCTGAATGAATTAAGCCAATCTTAAGAAAACCAGAGGCTGAATATTTGCTCTGATAAGTGGATGCTAATCCATATGGGACGGGGCATGGGATAAGTGCAAGAACTTTGAAGGGGCAAAGGAGAGGCAGGAGTGGGGTAAAGGGGCAGGAAAAATGGTGGAATGAGACAGACATCATTACCCTAGGTACATGTATGATTGCATGAATGGTATGAATTTGCTTCACACACAACCAGAGAAGTGAAAAATCCTGCTCCTTTTGTGTACAATGAATCAAAGAGCTTTCTACTTTTATGTATAATTAACTAAAACTGATTTTAAAAACTGAAAAAAATAAAATTAATCACCTCTCTTATGGCCCTATCTCTAAATATAGTTATATTCTAAATACAGGGATAAGAAAATCAACGTATGAATTTTCAGGGACAAAATTTATCCCATTTTATATGAAATTCTCAATTCATATGGTCCCTAGCTATATTTTTGGTCTGCTTTCCTTTAATAATAAAGGTAAATTCATGATACATAAACCATACTGTTTTCTCACAAAATGTAAAATTGTCCTTGTTTATTTATATATTTTTAAAATGTGGTTAATTATTTTAAAAAATTCAAATCATCCAGAGCCCTGCTACTTAGAATTGTGTCAAATTGAAATGTCTGTGCTTCCCTTTCAGAAGTTTGTATTCAATAGCATATTTTTAAAACAAAATCAGTCCTATACTAAATTTAGTCTTTTTTTGCTTTTTTCTTAAATACTGTTTTTTTCCATTTACCCTTATGTTGAGCACAATTTCCATGAAAGAAAATAGTATATAACTCATTCATATTTCATAATGTTTTTCCTTTTCTCTTTCCATCTTGGCATACTCTATGTCACGTCTGTATCTTCCATATTTCTGGCAATAATAATCCCAGGCTGTCTACCAGATGAAGAAGGTTTCACAGCTTTCTCCATCACGCCCTGGTGGTGGGCTTGCCTGAACCAGGCTTTCCTCCAAGTCTGACTCTCCCACCTGCACCAGTGTTTGGGAGGTTAGTTAGGACCATTCCCTCAACCTCTAGCTCTCTTTGTGGCCCTAGGTACCCAAACCCCTCTCCAAAGTGTGTTATCTCTAACTTCTGTCCTAGGTCCTTATTCTTTGATAATAATAATGGTTCTCTTTCCCTGATTAAATACTGACTGATACAAATTTTCCTTTTCTTTTATTGCACACTTACAACTATAATTAATAGCCATTATTATTTGTTTTATTTCTGATTTCACAGATTGTGGCCTCATGTAATTCATACTCAGACAAATAAAATGCATTTTATTGGTATTAGTGGATTATTAAGCATTCAATTCTTATAGTTTTAGGAATAAGGTATATATAATATATAACCAATTTCTACTGATAAAAAGGCCAAGCCTTGAACATCTGTGCAAAGTATCGAGAAATAACTGGAAATATCATCAACTACTTGCAGTACTCAAAATACTTTACAGGAAACGATAAGTTCAGCAGAGGGGTTAAATGTATGAATTTGTAGTCCAATAAATTCAAATTGAATCACATTTTCCTGGTCTACTGTTTGAGAAATATTGTCTTTTTAATCCCTTAAAATGTCAATTTCTTCACATGTAAAATTAAGATGATAATATTTACTTCATGGATTTGTTAGAATTATTGAGAACATTTAATGAAATTCCTGGCACATAGTAAGCAATCATATTATATGGTGACTACTTAACTAATCCTCTGTTCTAAACATGCCACATACTTCAATTTTAATCAACAGCACTCACTGCACAATTTTTATAATCTTGGTTTTTCTGTAGAGAAAAATTTAGGTTCAGGTCCCTATTCCTATACACAGAATATCTGTATTCATTTAGAAATATTTGTCATATAAAAGCCGCTTTTGTCCCTCTGGAGAATAGTTAGGAAATACTTAGTAACTCTGATTCACTAACTGAGTAGAGACATGAATACGCCAAAAACATAGGCAACCCAAAATTATTCTTGGGGTTGCCTAAATTACCTACAGTTTCTCCAGCAGATTTGTTTCCTGATTCAAAACAGGGGCCCTTTTTTACACCTTCTCAGAAAACATGATTGCTATTGAACACTGAACTACTTCCTGTGAACTGAAGTTCTCTGAAGAAGCTGTTTCTGTATTAAAGATCCAGTGGACTGCTTAACTTTGGCTGACTAGACCATCATGAATATGGAGAGATGGAATCTTGTAACTTGAGAGTTAAAATTTTCTTGGACTACCTTAGGGCCTTCAATAGGTACCTTAACTTCTGTATCTGATATAATATACTCATAACCAATAGACATGCTTTGCAGAATGTATTACTAAGTTTAGCAAACCTCTAGCCTTCACTGACCCTCAAGCTAAAATGTTATAACATCTGAAACCTATAGATTTTCCTGCTTTCCATAGTCTGCCTACCTGGTGTTCCCACTAACCTACCTGGTAAATGTATTGATTTATGAGTTTCCTTTGCTTTGTGACTATAAAAGTCCATGTGCCCTCTTCCACAGTGGAGCATATCATTCAAGGTAACATGAATCCATGTGTTCCCAGATCATGTTACACATTTGGCTCTGAACAAAGTATTTCTTATTTCATTTAAAGCAGGACCATTGTTTTATTCCTATATTGCTGAAAACAGAAGCAAGATGAACTCAGATTCAAAAGTGCCCTCTGATCATCCTCAATGTTTACCTCTTCCCTTAGCTCAACCAGAATGTGATAGACTATTAAAAATTAAAAGAAGGCAATGACTTCTTGGAAGAACAATGGACTAGTAGCATGAGTTCTGCCGTCAGATAAGACTATGAATTCACTCCAGCTCAGACATCTGTTATCTCTGCATCTCTTTAACATGCTTATAATCTACACTGAGATGCAGATTTATCATCTGTAATAGCAAAGTGATAAATCCTACCCAATTTGAATGTTGTGAATATTAAAATGGAATAATACAGAGAAAGAACAATTTGTAATCATGGGCAAAAAAATTGAACAGACATTTCATTAAAAAAATATGTAGATGGCAAATAAACCATAAAACATGTTCAACATCATTAGGTATTATGAAAATGTAAATTAAAATGAAAAGAGGTCACAACTAGAATTTCTTATAATGGCCCAAACCAAAACAAAACAAAATGTGCCAATACCAAATTCTAGTGAAAATGCAGAGGAACTAGAACTCTCATACGCTGATGAGTAGAATAACATAATAAAGCTAGTTGGGGAAATATTTTATATAAACATAGATAGGCATTTGACATATAACCCAGCAATCCTTCTTATAGGTATCCATTCAAGAGAAATTAAAAACTGTTCATACAACAGCTTGTGTGTCTATGTTTACAGCAGATTTACTCATAATCATTAAAAGGAAAAAACTGAATATTCTTCAGTCAAGGTATAAACCGTATATGCTACCATAAATCCATATAATCAAATGCCATATAGTAGTAGAAGGGAATAGACCAATGGACATCAGCATGAATAATTTTCAACTGTGCTATGCTAAGTAAAAGAAGACAGACTCCAGGCAAAACTTTGACAACAACAACAGAAATCAGTTTTTGCCAAAGGCAGAGGTAATAAGAAGCATCAAGGATGTCTTGGGGGATAAGAACGGAAAAGTTGTACAATTTTGATTATGAATATAGCTATATTACCATGTGACTGTTCAACTCTTGAAGAACTACATACTGAAAAGAGTAGATTTTACTCTGTGTAAATTATAAAAGACAATTTCATATTTGTTCAGCCTTTTATAATTTACCTCACACATTTCATAATCATCAATTTGTTCTTCACGCAATTTAGTTGAGAGATATCATTCTTCTCCTCCTTTCATGGGTAAAGAATGAACACTGAACCACAAAGAGTCAGTACCAATTTCAAGTTTGATGATTCCTAATCAGGTGTTCTTTCTACCATACATCAAAATTTTGAGGTGAGTTTCCTTGAGTAAAAGTTCCTTGGCATTTTAAAAAACACTGCATCATATTCTCCCTGTAAATGGTCTTACAGTGAATAATATCCCAGGGTGTTTTATACTTTTATTTTTCTTTTATCATTCTTAAGGTGAAATTTTTTCTGGGATAATTGCCTGTCTCTTGAACTTTTCTATTTTGTATCTTTATTACTATTCTTTTTCTGAAAAAAAAAAAAAGAAAAAAAAAAAAGCTTAAGAAATATATCAACAACACCTTTGCCGAACAACTACAAAGGAGCTGCTTTTGGAGAATCTAAGAATAGGTTATTTTTGTTTCTAGCTATAAACTTTTCCCCCAGGGACAATAAATTAGACAGGCTAGCAGGTCAGCTTTGAAAGCATTCAAAGCCTACCTGTGGCAGGACATTGTACCAATTACTTTTCTTTAGCAAGAAGGATATTTATCCTGCTTCATTTCTACTACACAGGAAGGAAACCACACAAAGGAATCAAAACCTCTTGCAACAAGCAAAATAACCACTCACCCCCAACATAAAGGGAATCCCTGAAGAGGAAGAGCAGATCTCTTATCTGCGGAGAGTTAGCCAACAGCTGGAACTGAGAGTTGAATTAAAACACTATTGTTCTTCCAGCTGCTCAGATTGGTGACCCAAACTGTCCTTTCCCCACTCCCAGCATCTTCTACCTTGCTAAAGAATTTCAGGTTGATTTTAAGTGGGAACCAGATGGATAGCCTCACAGGAACTGAAATAAAATTGACTTGTCAGTCATAACTGAGAATCACATTCACTAAGGGACATGGATTAATGGAAAATGGATAGAGATAACATAGAAAGTGTGATTTGGGGTATCAAGCTAGAATAAGTAGGGAAGGGAAATGGGGAAGCTATGCTAAATTTGGAGTTCCCTTTTAATTTTCATGATCACCGTGATCCTACTCATGACTAATAGATCTCTGGCACTTGGAATGGAGACTAACCTATTGCACATACTCAAACATTAGTTGTCTGATCCTTACTATTAGCAAACAGAAATTCTATCAAGACAGTCTGTTCCCAAGTCACCTTCTCTGCCACCAATGTTGGGCAGGTGCTAATCTTTGAGCAAATAAGTTATGTGGTGATGGAAATAATATCTAATATAGCTTCTACATCTGCAACCATGTTGATGAGGATGGGGGGAATTTCTAATCAAGCAGTGACAGGCCATATTACAGCTACTGTCTAGTCTACTGCTTCTGAAAGTGTGGACCCAAATCTTGCATCAAAGTCCTAAAAGATGCTTTGTAAAATTCAGATTTCTGGACTTTCCCCCGAGGTTTCTCAGATTGGAACCCAAGAATTACGGTTACCACAATATTCTCCAGAATATTCTTATGCAGACTAAGGGATGAGATTGAGTTTTAAATACTGGTCATTTATAAATTGAATGTAATAAATTCAATTATTGATAAGCCCCCTTTTAGCCCTAGTATACTTTGTATATAGTGAATGTATATGTTTGTAAAACTCTAGAATATAGAATCTGGCTGTGTGGAGCTATGGGAGGAGTCCTGGTTCTGAATTTATTTTTAATATTTATTTTTTAGTTGTAGTTGGATACAATACCTTTATCTTTAAATTTATTTTTATGTGGTGCTGAGGATCAAACCCAAGGCTTCACGCTGTAGGCAAGTGCTCTATCGCTGAGCCACAACCCCAGCTCCCTTGGTCCTGAATTTTTTAAGATAAAATCTTTGTAAAATTTGATCTATATATCCCTAGCACTTAGAGTAGTGGTTAACATATCATATACAATCAAACTTTAGCCATACTTGTTAAATTTTTAATGTTCTTATATGTATTATTGTTACTGCTGTTGACCGGTGAGGAGTCCTTGCTTCCCCAATGTTGAAGAATAACACCAAAAAAGCACGCCAAAGCAAAGACAGAGTAGAAATTAGAAGTTTATTAAAGGAGGAAGAAGGGGACCCAAGAGGTGGAAACCGTGGAAGTTCAGTTGTCTCCCCTTTTTATAGTTCTTTCAGTGATGGAATGTAGGTGGGAAGGCCCGAGGGGTGGGACACAGGTGGGCCAAAGAAGTAATCTGGGCAGGAAGGACTTCTAAGTCAGCACCTTCAAGTTTGCTGGGGGCTGTTCATTAACACTTCTTTGGGATGGGCTCTGGCCTTGGGCTTTTTCCTGGACTTCATTAATATTCCATGAGTTGTCCTGCATTTCCCTGAATCATTTTCAGCATGGCCTCCATTTTAGATTTCACTCGATATTAGACCCGATCTAACTACACTGACTACCTAACTTTAAATCTGGCTTCATTATTGTTAAGGATAATTAATTTTATGTCAGTTGGAGTTGAAAACGAGGTGCCTAGGTTAAACATTTTTTATGGGTGCATTGTTGAAGGTATTTCAAAATGAAGTTAGCCCTTTCCAATATGAACGTGATCTGATCCATTGTTAACTTAAATGTAACAGAAGTCAGAGGAAGAAGAATTTGTCCTTTTCTGCCCTAGCTCATTGTTTGACTAATGTACATCATCAGCTCTCCCTGGTTCTCAGACATTTTGACTTGGACCAAACTTTTATAGGTCTCCAGGCTGCAGGCTTCCCAAACATCAGGTCATATAATCAAGTGAGCCAGTTTCTTATAGTAAAACTCCTTTTATATACGAATATTAATTGTAGTTATCAATATATTTTAATTAATATATAATTAATATATATGTAAATATATTCATACTGAGAGTGTGCATGTATATATTCAGAGAAAATGTTGAAAAATCAGCAACTACTATTATAAGACTAACAAAGGTATGCACATGTATCATTGGTTCTGTTTCTCCAGAGAAACATAATTACTGTTTGATGGCAAAATAATACTGGATACAAAAGAACAATTGCTTTGTTGTCTCCCAGCCAACTTGGGGTGATGGAAGATGGACAGCTGGACTAGACTCTGCTAATTCACACCGACACTTCTGTCTCTTTATACTCTCTTCTTAAACCTCAGCACTTGAGATGAGCCAGGCCACAAGTTCCACTCTAAATTTATGTTCTTTTCACTTCAAAACATTCCTTCATTATGACTTTGTTTTGTTTTTAGTTTGTAATCTCAGTTTAACTTGAACAGCACCATTTAGTAAAATAATATTTACCTAAGTTTACCTTCTCTTGTGGATAAAGAATAACAGCAAATCCCTGTGGATTTGGGGACAGAGCCCTAGAAAGTCAGTTACTGTAATAGCATACAGGAATTATTAAGAATCTTGGCTATCTCACCTAAACTTCATTATCCCATTTCTCTCTCCCTCCCTCTCTCCTTTCCTCCCTCCTTCCCTCCCTCTCCCTTCTCTCTCTCTCTCTCTCTCTCTCTCTCTCTCTCTCTCTCTCTCTCTCTCTCTCTCTCTCTTTCCAGACAAGTTGCCCACACTGGACTCAAACTTGAGATCCTCCTGCCTCAGCCTCTGGAGTAGGTGGGATTACTGGTATGTGCCACTGTGCCAATCTCTCTTTTTTTTTCTTTCAATGTTAAATGTATGTTCAGATATGAAGTTTGAGATGATCAGTAAAACCAGTAAAATGAGGTACTAATTACACAGGAAAATAAAATGATTTCAATATAACACTTTGCTTTCTCAACACAATAAAACAATCATAAGTTCAAAGCTAGTCTCTGCCACTTAGCAAGGCACTTAGCAACTCAATGAAAACTTGTCTCTAATAAAATAAATAATTAAAAAAAAGAGCTGGGGATTGTTGCTCAGTGGTTAAGCACCCAGGGTTCAATACCCAATACCAAAAACAAAACAATTAAGCTAATAGTGTAGCTGACACATAGTAGGAATTTGGGGGGGGGGGATTCTTTTTGGTGAGGTAATATCACACAAATATTATTGCAATTTCTTTTTCTTATAGTTATAAATATTCTTCCTGATTATCAGATAATCCAACACAGCTTTATCACATTTTTTTTACCATTTTAGAATTTAAGTTTAACACAAATTATTTTTAAACTTCTTTTTTTTGCTTTGCAATAACTCTTTGCCCATGCTTTGCAACATATATCATACTACAGAGAAATTTTCTTTACATGTATATTTACAGACTAATGTATAATTTTTCTGAGATTACATTTTTACAATATAGGTCAAAGGATACTGACATTCTCAATTTTAATGGCCTCTTCCAAATTATCTTTCTATAAAAGTTCACACTCTTTCTAGCAAAATGTCCATTTCATAATATCTTCACATTTATTAGATGTTACTCTACTAGTTTTCCATAATTTTATAAATAATATGTGTTTCACTGTAGCTTTAACTTTATTTTTCTGAACTACTTGATGAGGTTGAGTGACTTTTCATAAATTCATTTAGCTACAATTAAATTTCAAGAAGAGCTATTTAAATCATCCCTCAGGATACTCTCCAAAAATGCTCCTTTTAACTTAAAAAGAATGCAAATAAGTCACCTGATATCAAGTATGTGAAAGCTAACATTATGAGAGAATAGGGCTTTGAGAGAATAACCAGCCTCTGTCTCCATTAGGGGAAGGAGTGAGGAAGACCATGTTGGGTTGTCCGAGGTGAAGGTGTTGAGCATTTAGCCTATGTCGGGACCTTCTGGAAGGTTCCTGGGCACTTGAAGAACAGGACTATGCTGTGACAGAATGAACAACCTTACATAAGATGTAAGCAGAGCCATAGCATTTCATATGTAAGACTCATGAAGGAACACTAGTCAAGAAGAAAATTATAGTCTATGTCAATTCAGGCCTTACTTAGAAGGCTGTGTTTACTTCTGAGAAGCCAAACGTTGAACTAAAGCCCCAAATAGCCATGGGTATGCTGCCCCAGAGGAGCACTGGCCACTTATTCAGGGAACTCTTCCATTGCTTCCTTGCCACCCTGAGGAACGGCAGTCCTCTTCCCGTGTACAATGACAAAGGAATAGACCTAACTGGACAAGTGACTCAGAGTCTTTCCCATTCTTTGATGTCATTCTCCACCCTCAAACCCTGGGCATCTAACGACTCTTTTGTAAACCCAATAGATCTGGATTTCGCAAACCTATTGACATTGTCTTTTCTGTGACTGTCAACTTCAGCAGCAATCCCATTCTAAGCCTCTGAGTGAGCAGCCACCTTTCCTGTCCAAGTCCTCACTCTGCTGGAAGCCCTGGGGACAGCAGGATAACTAATGCAGTCCCCTTTGCAAGGAGATAGGTCAGCCAGACTTTGTCTGAGGTCTTCCTCGATGACCTGATTCAAGGCAGACTAACCTTTCCACAGAGAGAGTTATGTTCCTGCAGAGAAGAGCTGGTTCTCTGTAGGAGAAACACAAAAAAATAATGACTCTGCTGCCCTGTGGAGAAATTAAAGTCTGCCCAAGATTCCTGTTGCTTTTCTTTTCCAAAAAAAAAAGATGTATTGATATAGTGGATCCATTCCAAACAATTGAGCTGTTTTGACTAGTTTAATATCTAGGAGGAAAAAGTGAAGAAATGCAGACTATGAGAAAATAATGTCACGTTTGATTTGTCTCTCTTCCACAAGAATAATCTGTCATCCAGATGAGTCACTTTGTCACGCCGAATTACCTAATGGAGCATACCAATGCTTCTAATTCAAAAATATTCCATCTCTTCTTTAAAACCAATTGTGACACAAACCCACTTACAATACAAATAAGTTTATATCCATTGCCAAAACGTTTCTCCCTGAGTATAATGAGACAGAGTGAAAATGGCACAAGATGCAAGTCAAGAGGCCTACTAAATACCAAGTGAGAAGAACTGTTTCTGAAGATTTTGCCAGGGATACATCAGGTCCCAGGGAAAAAAGTTATAAATTAGAACAATCTCACTTAAGGATCTGTAGACTCTGAAATGATGGAGCAATATTTTATGGAAACATTTCTTTGGTAAATTTATCAATCTTTAATATTGCATGTTTATTACCAATATAATGGTGTTTTGCATCTACCGTGTGACTATACATTATATATTTTGCTCTCATGAAGAGGAAAAAGAAAGAGAGAGGATGTGCAACTAATATGAAAATACTTTTATAATTTTATTTCACAAAATAATATTAATCTAATGATCATTTAAGTTCAAGATTGGGAGATTTACATTTAATAATATTTTAAGAAATAAATTTCAAGTTATCCCTTTGGGAAATGTAAAGAACATGATGTTTCATATACTTAATTCCCACTAATTTTCCATTTAGAAATGAAATGAAAAGTGCTGCACCAATTTTTTAGTAGCTCTGACTATTGGAGTCTTCTATAAATCTGTGAACTTATAACCTCATTCATACACCTTGTGCATATAAGGATACTGTATGGCTGCTATATGCTGAATCCTGTGAACGCCAGCGAATTTTCACAAACGCAGAGAGATGCAGCCCCTGCATATAAGAATCTTACATTTTTATAGAAGGCAGTCCTGCAAGTAAAGGCACAGACATGATGAGATGCATACAGTATTTGAAACATGAGCGCATGGAAGAGAGCATATAAATTAACTAGAAGAATAAAATATACCTTCAAAGAGGAAGTGAATTAGATTTCCAAAAAGCATGGGAGTTTTTCACTCTAAATCTTGGATGGTCACCTGCATGCATATATGAGAAATAACTGTATGTTAGGCTAACAGATAGGTTTCAACACAGACACACAAAGAGATGCAGGCAGTAGACTGATCCGGTTATGATGAACCTTTATGCCAGGAATTTTTTAATAATAAATGATTGGAAGAATTCAAGAATACAGAGCAGATAAGTTATATGATTTGCTTTACACAGTATAGAGATTTTTGACTGTACCAGTCCTTTGTGGAAAGAAGTAAGAGAGAAATTTTAAGTTGATGTGCCCAGGGAGAGAAATATTGAAAATTTTGACCCATTCAAAAAGCACCTGCAATAGGGCTGTGTCATTTCACCTGAGCTGTCACATTTTTGTGCATGGAGTTGTTCACAGGATTCTCTCATCCTCTCAATACCCGTGAGATTGGCAGCAGATGCCTTGTGTTTAATTCCCAATATCAGCAATTTCCCTGTTTTTCATTAGTCTTTCTGGAGTTCTATGAATTTTGCTTTCTTTTTTTTTTCAGAGATACTTCATTTTGTATTGCTTCATCTCTAATCTTTTTTCTGTTTTCAAGTTTATTCCTTTTTGGAATTATCCTTGTATTTCCTTCTCTCTGCTTGATTTGGGTTCATTTTCATCTTCCCTTTCTAGTTTTCTTATGTGGAAGTAGCTATTGATTTAAAACTGTCTTCCTTATTAATCTAAATATTTAATGTTATAAATACTCCTTTAAGCACTTCTTCAGCTGCATTCAACAACATTTTCATTTTCATTCTTTTTGAAGTATTTTCTAACTTACATTAATGCTGCTTTTTCTGACTCATGGGTTATTTAGATTGGGTTGTTTAATTTGGGAGTTTTTGTTAGTAATTTCTAGTTTAATTTTATATGGTCTGAAAACATTTTATATGACTTCAATCACTAATCTTTGTTAAGGTTTGATTTATGAGACTGAGTATGATCTACTTGTATTAGTATTTCAAGTGTATTTGGGTGGGGTGTCTTATAAATATCCATTAGTTAATTCATGATGCTGTTTAATTCTCCTACTTCCTCCTCACTAACCTTCTATTAGTTATATAATATTACTGAGAAAAGCACATTGAAATAAACTATAATTGAGGCTCTATCTTTACTTCCTTTCATAGATTTTGAGTCCCTGCTGTTAGATGCATACACATTTCAAAATTTTAAGTGTTCCTGGTGAACTATCACTTTGTCAATAGGGATTATCTCTCTTTACCACGGTAATTCTTTTTATTTGATTCTAAGATTACCACTCTAGACTTGTTATCTTTCATCATTGCAATTGCAGAGTTTTTCTTACATTCTACTTTTATTATATATTTATCATAAATTTGAAGTAAATTTTCTATAGATGTCATAAAGTTGGATCATGTTATTTATATTCTTTCTAAACATATATTTTAATTAGTATATTTAGATTAGTGTCATTTAATGTAATTATTAATAGGCCAGCCTGCCCATGTGCCTTATGCTTTTATTATATATTTATCATAAATTTGAAGTGAATTTTCTATAGATATCATAGAGTTGGATTGTTATTTATATTCTTTCCAAATATCTATTTTAATAAGTATATTTAGACTACTCTCATATAATGTAATTATTTTTTTTTTTTTTTTTTTTTTTTTTTTTTTTTATTGTTGGTCGTTCAAAACCTTACACAGTTCTTAATACATCATATTTCACAGTTTGATTCAAGCGGGTTATGAACTCCCAACTTTACCCCGTATACAGATTGCTGTATCACATCAGTTACCCTTCCATTGATTGACATATTGCCTTTCTAGTGTCTGATGTATTCTGCTGTCAGTCCTATTCTCTACTATCCCCCCTCCCCTCCCCTCCCCTCCCCTTTTCTCTCTACCCCTTCTACTGTAAATCATTTCTTCCATTTGTATTATCTTGTCTTACCCCTCCATTACATAGTTCTTGATATATCATATTTCACATTTTGATTCAAGTGGGTTATGCACTCCCATATTGCCCCTTATACAGCTTGCAGAATCACATCAGTTTCACTTCCATTGCTTTACATATTGCCATCCTAGTGTCTGTTGTATTCTGCTGCCTTTCCTATCCTCTACTATCCCCCCTCCCCTCCCCTCCCCTCCCCTCTTCTCTCTCTACCCCCACTACTGCAATTCATTCCTCCCCTTTGTATTATTTTTCCCTTTCCCCTCACTTCCTCTTGTATGTAATTTTGTATAAACCCGAGGGTCTCGTTCCATTTCCATGCTATTTCCCTTCTCTCTCCCTTTCCCTCCCACCTCTCAACCCTGTTTAATGATGGTCTTCTTCTTGTGCTCTTCTTCCCTAGTCTGTTCTTAATTACTCTCCTTATATCAAAGAAGACATTTGGCATTTGTTTTTTAGGGCTTGGCTAGCTTCGCTTAGCATAATCTGCTCTAATGCCATCCATTTCCCTCCAAATTCTATGATTTTGTCATTTCTTAATGCAGAGTAATACTCCATTGTGTATAAATGCCACAATTTTTTTATCCATTCGTCTATTGAAGGGCATCTAGGTTGGTTCCACAGTCTTCCTATTGTGAATTGTGCTGCTATGAACATCGATGTAGCAGTGTCCCTGTAGCATGCTCTTTTTAGGTCTTTAGGGAATAGACCCAGAAGGGGGATAGCTGGGTCAAATGGTGGTTCCATTCCCAGCTTTCCAAGAAATCTCCATACTGCTTTCCAAATTGGCTGCACCAATTTGCAGTCCCACCAACAATGTACAAGTGTACCCTTTTCCCCACATCCTCGCCAGCACTTATTGTTGTTTGACTTCGTAATGGCTGCCAATCTTACTGGAGTGAGATGGTATCTTAGGGTGGTTTTGATTTGCATTTCTCTGACTGCTAGAGATGGTGAGCATTTTTTCATGTACTTGTTGATTGATTGTATGTCCTCCTCTGAGAAGTGTCTGTTCAAGTCCTTGGCCCATTTGTTGATGGGATTATTTGTTATCTTATTGTCTAATTTTCTGAGTTCTTTATATACTCTGGATATTAGGGCTCTATCTGAAGTGTGAGGAGTAAAGATTTGTTCCCATGATGTAGGCTCCCTATTTACCTCTCTTATTGTTTCTTTTGCTGAGAAAAAACTTTTTAGTTTGAGTAAGTCCCATTTGTTGATTCTAGATGTTAACTCTTGTGCTATGGGTGTCCTATTGAGGAATTTGGAGCCCGACCCCACAGCATGTAGGTCGTAGCCAACTTTCTCTTCTATCAGATGCCGTGTCTCTGATTTGATATCAAGCTCCTTGATCCATTTTGAGTTAACTTTTGTGCATGGCGAGAGAAAGGGATTCAATTTCATTTTGTTGCATATGGATTTCCAATTTTCCCAGCACCATTTGTTGAAGATGCTATCCTTCCTCCATTGCATGCTTTTAGCCCCTTTATCAAATATAAGAAAGTTGTAGTTTTGTGGGTTGGTTTCTGTGTCCTCTATTCTGTACCATTGGTCCACCCGCCTGTTTTGGTACCAGTACCATGCTGTTTTTGTTACTATTGCTCTGTAGTATAGTTTGAAATCTGGAATCGTTATACCACCTGATTCACCTTTCCTGCTTAGTATTGTTTTTGCAATTCTGGGTCTTTTATTCTTCCATATGAATTTCATGATTGCTTTCTCCATTTCTATAAGAAATGCCGTTGGGATTTTGATTGGCATTGCATTAAACCTATAGAGAACTTTTGGTAATATCGCCATTTTGATGATGTTAGTTCTGCCTATCCATGAACAGGGTATATTTTTCCATCTTCTAAGGTCTTCTTCAATTTCTCTCTTTAGGGTTCTGTAGTTTTCATTGTATAAGTCTTTCACCTCTTTTGTTAGGTTGATTCCCAAGTATTTTATTCTTTTTGAGGATATTGTGAACGGGGTGGTTGTCCTCGTGTCCATTTCAGAGGATTTGTCGCTGATATACAGGAATGCCTTTGATTTATGCGTGTTGATTTTATAACCTGCCACTTTGCTGAATTCATTTATTAGCTCTAACAGTTTCTTTGTAGACCATATTGGGTCTGCTAGGTATAGAATCATGTCATCTGCAAATAGTGATAACTTAAGTTCTTCTTTTCCTATTTTTATGCCTTTAATTTCTTTCGTCTGTCTAATTGCTCTGGCCAGTGTTTCGAGAACTATGTTGAACAGGAGTGGTGAGAGAGGGCATCCCTGTCTTGTTCCAGATTTTAGAGGGAATGCCTTCAATTTTTCTCCATTCAGAATGATGCTAGCCTGAGGCTTAGCATAAATTGCTTTTACAATGTTGAGGTATGTTCCTGTTATCCCTAGTTTTTCGAGAGTTTTGAACATAAACGGATGCTGTACTTTGTCGAATGCTTTTTCTGCATCTATCGAGATGATCATATGGTTCTTATTTTTAAGTCTATTGATGTGGTGAATAACATTTATTGATTTCCGTATATTGAACCACCCTTGCATACCAGGGATGAATCCTACTTGATCATGGTGCACAATTTTTTTGATATGTTTTTGTATCCGATTTGCCAGAATTTTATTGAGGATTTTTGCATCTAGGTTCATTAGAGATATTGGTCTGTAGTTTTCTTTCTTTGAAGTGTCTTTGTCTGGTTTCGGAATCAGGGTGATGTTGGCCTCGTAGAATGAATTTGGAAGTTCTCCCTCTTTTTCTATTTCCTGAAATAGCTTGAAAAGTATTGGTATTAGTTCCTCTTTAAAGGTTTTGTAAAACTCTGCTGTAAACCCATCAGGTCCTGGGCTTTTCTTAGATGGTAATCTTTTGATGGTTTCTTCTATTTCCTCAATTGATATTGGTCTGTTTAGGTTGTCTATATCCTCCTGACTCAATCTGGGCAGATTATATGACTTAAGAAATTTATCGATGCCTTCACTATCTTCTATTTTATTGGAGTATAAGGATTCAAAATAATTTCTGATTATCTTCTGTATTTCTGAAGTGTCTGTCGTGATCTTGCCTTTTTCATTCCTTATGCTAGTAATTTGAGTTCTCTCTCTTCTTCTCTTCACTAGCATGGCTAAGGGTCTGTCAATTTTATTTATCTTTTCGAAGAACCAACTTTTCGTTTTGTCAATTTTTTCAATTGTTTCTTTTGTTTCGATTTCATTAATTTCAGCTCTGATTTTAATTATTTCTTGCCTTCTACTTCTTTTGCTGTTGTTTTGCTCTTCTTTTTCTAGAATTTTGAGATGAAGTATGAGATCATTTATTTGTTGGTTTTTTCTTTTTTTAAGGAATGAACTCCAAGCAATGAATTTTCCTCTTAGAACTGCTTTCAATGTGTCCCATAGATTCCGATATGTTGTGTCTGTGTTTTCATTATACTCTAAGAATTTTTTAATTTCCTCCTTGATGTCTTCTAAAACCCATTGATCATTCAGTAACCTATTGTTCATTCTCCAAGTGATGCATGATTTTTCCTTGCTTCTTTTATGGTTGATTTTTAGTTTCATTCCATTATGATCAGATAAGATGCATGGTATTATCTCCGCTCCTTTATATTGTCTAAGAGTTGCCCTGTGACATAATATATGATCTATTTTTGAGAAGGATCCATGTGCTGCTGAGAAAAAAGTGTAGCTGCTTGATGTTGGGTGGTATATTCTATATATGTCAATTAAGTCTAGGTTGTTAATTGTGTTATTGAGTTCTATAGTTTCCTTATTCAACTTTTGTTTGGAAGATCTGTCCAGTGGTGAGAGAGGTGTGTTGAAGTCTCCCATGATTATTGTATGGTGGTCTATTAGACTCTTGAACTTGAGAAGAGTTTGCTTGATGAACGCAGCAGCACCGTTGTTTGGGGCATATATATTTATGATTGTTATGTCTTGTTGGTGTATGGTTCCCTTGAGCAGTATGTAGTGTCCTTCTTTATCCCTTTTGATTAACTTTGGTTTGAAATCTATTTTATTTGATATGAGTATGGACACTCCTGCTTGTTTCCGCAGTCCATATGAGTGATATGATTTTTCCCAACCTTTCACCTTCAGTCTATGTATATCCTTTCCTATCAAATGCGTCTCCTGAAGGCAGCATATTGTTGGATCTTGTTTTGTGATCCATTCAACTAGCCTGTGTCTCTTAATTGGTGAGTTTAAGCCATTAACATTTAGGGTTATTATTGAGATATGGTTTGTTCTTCCAGCCATATTTGTTTATTAATGCTGTTAAACCTGATTTGTTTTTCTCTTTGATTTTTCCCCCCCTTTACTGTCCTACCTCCCACTGTTGGTTTTCATTGTTGTTTTCCATTTCCTCTTCCTGTAGTGTTTTGCCAAGGATTTTTTGAAGAGATGGTTTTCTAGCTGCAAATTCTTTTAACTTTTGTTTATCATGGAATGTTTTAATTTCATCTTCCATCCTGAAGCTTAATTTTGCTGGATACACGATTCTTGGTTGGAACCCATTTTCTTTTAGCGTTTGAAATATGTTATTCCAGGATCTTCTAGCTTTTAGAGTCTGTGTTGAGAGATCAGCTGTTATCCTGATTGGTTTACCCCTAAATGTAATCTGCTTCCTTTCTCTTGTAGCTTTTAAAATTCTCTCCTTATTCTGTATGTTGGACATCTTCATTATAATGTGTCTAGGTGTGGATCTCTTATGATTTTGCACATTCGGCGTCCTGTAGGCTTCTAGGATTTGGGGTTCTGTCTCATTCTTCAAGTCTGGGAAGTTTTCTCGTATTATTTCACTGAATAAGTTGTCTATTCCTTTGGTTTGGAGCTCTGTGCCTTCCTGTATCCCAATGACTCTTAAGTTTGGTCTTTTGATATTATCCCATATTTCTTGGATGTTCTGCTCATGGTTTCTTAGCAGACTTGCTGAGCTGTCTATGCTCTTTTCAAGTTGAAATACTCTGTCTTCATTGTCTGATGTTCTATCTTCTAAGTGATCCACTCTGCTGGTAGTTTTCTCGATTGAGTTTTTAAGTTGGTTTATTGCTTCCTGCATTTCTAGGATTTGTATTTGTTTGTTTTTTATTTCCTCTATCTCCCTGTGAAATTGATCTTTTACTTCCTGGATTTGTTTATGAAGTTCCTTGTCAATGTGATCTTTCATTGTCTGATTTTGCTGTCTCATGTCTTCCTTGAGACTCCAGATCATCTGAAGCATGTATATCCTGACCTCTCTGTCTGACATTCCATCTGTTGCAGCTATTACCTCTTCTAGAGTTGAGTTGACCTGCATTGCCTGTGGTCCTTTCTTTCCTTGTCTTTTCATACTGCTGGCGTTTCTTACTGCTTGGTGAAGCTGTTGTGTTTTTGAGATTTTCCCTCTATTTATTTATATTGCTCTTGTATAGTTGAAAAGTCTCCCTTGCAGGACAGATGGTGGCTGTGATCCTCCACCAATTGGTGCGATCTGTCTACCACGCTGGCGGGCCCTAGGTCTGCTCTGCTGGCCGGTCGAAGGTCCGCCTACCCAGCAGGCGCGAGGGGCACCTCTGTCTCTCCGTAGGTTGCTGGGCCTAACCTCCCGATGGGTCCCTGGTATGCCTACCTTGCAGGCACTGGGGGTGGGGCCGGCTCCGTCCCCAACCAGCCGCTGGGCCTGCTCTGCCGGTGGTCACAGTCCCGCCTACCTTGCAGGCACTGGGGGAGGGGACTGTCCTGCCCCTCAGCAGGCCACTAAGCCTGATCTGCTAGAGGTGACAGTCCCGCCTACCTTGCAGGCTCTGGGGGAGGGGACGGGCCTGCCCCACAGAAGGCCGCTGGTGGGTCGCAGGACCCTGTTCCCTGCAGGCGCGTGTGTCAGCTCTGTCTGTCCGCAGATTGCTGGGCCTGGCCTGCCCGTAGGTCGCCGGTTCTCCTACCTTGCAGGCACTGGGGGTGGGGCCGGCTCCGTCCCCAACCAGCCGCTGGGCCTGCTCTGCCGGTGGTCACAGTCCCGCCTACCTTGCAGGCACTGGGGGAGGGGACTGTCCTGCCCCTCAGCAGGCCACTAAGCCTGATCTGCTAGAGGTGACAGTCCCGCCTACCTTGCAGGCTCTGGGGGAGGGGACGGGCCTGCCCCACAGAAGGCCGCTGGTGGGTCGCAGGACCCTGTTCCCTGCAGGCGCGTGTGTCAGCTCTGTCTGTCCGCAGATTGCTGGGCCTGGCCTGCCCGTAGGTCGCCGGTTCTCCTACCTTGCAGGCACTGGGGGTGGGGCCGGCTCTGGCCCCAACCAGCCGCTGGGCCTGCTCTGCCGGTGGTCACAGTCCCTCCTACCTTGCAGGCACTGGGGGAGGGGACGGGCCTGCCCCACAGAAGGCCGCTGGTGGGTTGCAGGACCCTGTTCCCTGCAGGCGCTTGTGTCAGCTCTGTCTCTTCGCAGATTGCTGGGCCTGACCTGCCTGTGGGTCGCCGCTTCTCCTACTTTGCAGGCACTGGGGGTGGGGCCGGCTCCGGCCCACAACCAGCCGCTGGGCCTGATCTGCCGCTGGTCGCAGTCCCGCCTACCTTGCAGGCACTGGGGGAGGGGACTGTCCTGCCCCTCAGCAGGCCACTAAGCCTGATCTGCTAGAGGTGACAGTCCCGCCTACCTTGCAGGCTCTGGGGGAGGGGACGGGCCTGCCCCACAGAAGGCCGCTGGTGGGTCGCAGGACCCTGTTCCCTGCAGGCGCGTGTGTCAGCTCTGTCTGTCCGCAGATTGCTGGGCCTGGCCTGCCCGTAGGTCGCCGGTTCTCCTACCTTGCAGGCACTGGGGGTGGGGCCGGCTCCGTCCCCAACCAGCCGCTGGGCCTGCTCTGCCGGTGGTCACAGTCCCTCCTACCTTGCAGGCACTGGGGGAGGGGACGGGCCTGCCCCACAGAAGGCCGCTGGTGGGTCGCAGGACCCTGTTCCCTGCAGGCGCGTGTGTCAGCTCTGTCTCTTCGCAGATTGCTGGGCCTGACCTGCCTGTGGGTCGCTGGTTCTCCTACTTTGCAGGCACTGGGGGTGGGGCCGGCTCCGGCCCACAACCAGCCGCTGGGCCTGATCTGTCGCTGGTCGCAGTCCCGCCTACCTTGCAGGCACTGGGGGAGGGGACTGTCCTGCCCCTCAGCAGGCCACTAAGCCTGATCTGCTAGAGGTGACAGTCCCGCCTACCTTGCAGGCTCTGGGGGAGGGGACGGGCCTGCCCCACAGAAGGCCGCTGGTGGGTCGCAGGACCCTGTTCCCTGCAGGCGCGTGTGTCAGCTCTGTCTGTCCGCAGATTGCTGGGCCTGGCCTGCCCGTAGGTCGCCGGTTCTCCTACCTTGCAGGCACTGGGGGTGGGGCCGGCTCTGGCCCCAACCAGCCGCTGGGCCTGCTCTGCCGGTGGTCACAGTCCCTCCTACCTTGCAGGCACTGGGGGAGGGGACGGGCCTGCCCCACAGAAGGCCGCTGGTGGGTCGCAGGACCCTGTTCCCTGCAGGCGCTTGTGTCAGCTCTGTCTCTTCGCAGATTGCTGGGCCTGACCTGCCTGTGGGTCGCCGGTTCTCCTACTTTGCAGGCACTGGGGGTGGGGCCGGCTCCGGCCCACAACCAGCCGCTGGGCCTGATCTGCCGCTGGTCGCAGTCCCGCCTACCTTGCAGGCACTGGGGGAGGGGACTGTCCTGCCCCTCAGCAGGCCACTAAGCCTGATCTGCTAGAGGTGACAGTCCCGCCTACCTTGCAGGCTCTGGGGGAGGGGACGGGCCTGCCCCACAGAAGGCCGCTGGTGGGTCGCAGGACCCTGTTCCCTGCAGGCGCGTGTGTCAGCTCTGTCTGTCCGCAGATTGCTGGGCCTGGCCTGCCCGTAGGTCGCCGGTTCTCCTACCTTGCAGGCACTGGGGGTGGGGCCGGCTCCGTCCCCAACCAGCCGCTGGGCCTGCTCTGCCGGTGGTCACAGTCCCGCCTACCTTGCAGGCACTGGGGGAGGGGACTGTCCTGCCCCTCAGCAGGCCACTAAGCCTGATCTGCTAGAGGTGACAGTCCCGCCTACCTTGCAGGCTCTGGGGGAGGGGACGGGCCTGCCCCACAGAAGGCCGCTGGTGGGTCGCAGGACCCTGTTCCCTGCAGGCGCGTGTGTCAGCTCTGTCTGTCCGCAGATTGCTGGGCCTGGCCTGCCCGTAGGTCGCCGGTTCTCCTACCTTGCAGGCACTGGGGGTGGGGCCGGCTCCGTCCCCAACCAGCCGCTGGGCCTGCTCTGCCGGTGGTCACAGTCCCTCCTACCTTGCAGGCACTGGGGGAGGGGACGGGCCTGCCCCACAGAAGGCCGCTGGTGGGTCGCAGGACCCTGTTCCCTGCAGGCGCGTGTGTCAGCTCTGTCTCTTCGCAGATTGCTGGGCCTGACCTGCCTGTGGGTCGCTGGTTCTCCTACTTTGCAGGCACTGGGGGTGGGGCCGGCTCCGGCCCACAACCAGCCGCTGGGCCTGATCTGTCGCTGGTCCTAATGTAATTATTAATAGGTTAATAAATATGAATGATATTATACATATATAACTTTTTCCATATTTAACTTTAAATAGTTTACTCAAAATCAATGTTTCATCATGTCATTTGGAATATAGAAATATGAATGCCATGTAGGTCCCTTGCAGCCTTATGTGTTAGTATCTCATCCATATTTTATCTATATATGAGGAAACTCTCATTTGGCAATAATAGACTGATCTCAACTATTACATATTTTTAATGAATTAAGAAAAGAATAAAATAATATTTACCCAGATATTTTCCAGTTCTGCTACTCTTCCCTTAAACTTGATCTTCCAAGTTTATTTTACTTTCTATCTGCTGTACATCGATTCTCTTAGTTTTCCTTTAAATAACTAGTTTTATTTCATACTTCCTTCTTCAATAAAATGTTTTTTTGGATATAGGTCTCAGAGTTGTTTCCTATCAATACTTTAAAAACAGCATTCAATTCTACCTTAATGCAGTGGTTAATTATAAGAATTCCATATTCATTCAAGTTGTTATTTCACTATAGGTACTATATAATTTTTGTATGGCTGCTTTCAAGAGTTTTCACAGGTCTTCGTTTCACAGGTTTGTTAGAATGCTCCCAATTCTAATTTTTGTGTGGGAGGACTGGCTAACTTCTTGAATTGGTAGGTTTGTTTGGGGCCAGACACAGGAAGTTGTCAGTCATCGTTTCTTCAAATATTTTTCTAGTCTCACTCTCTTTATTTTCTCTTTCTGCTAGTCTCATAATAAAATATCAGATCTTTTATTGTTTTCTCATGGATCCTTCAACTCTGTTCACTTCGAGTTTCTGTGGTATGTGGTGTGTGTGTGTGTGTGTGTGTGTGTGTGTGTGTGTGTGTGTGAATCATTCTCATTCTCAAATTCAGAAAATTTGTGTAATTTTTCACTCTACCTGGAAATGTACTGACTGTTCTATTTTCATCTCCATTCTGCCATTAAGTCCATTCAGTGAGGTTTCCATTATGGTAATTCTGTTTCATCTCTCAAATCTGTTTTTTTGTCTTTTTTTTTCTTTTGCTGAAGCTCTCTATTTTTACAGTTTTTCAGAAATATTCATATTTCTCAGAGCATTTTTGATAATAGCTAATTTAGTGTTCAGCAGATAATCCCAACACCTGTGTCATCTTGGTTTTGGAATCCATCCATTGTCTTCTCACATGAGAGTCAAAATGTTTATGTTTCTTTGAATATTGGGTGATTTTAGGTTATATTTTCCGCATTTTGAATATTATAGAATTCTTTGTTTAAATCCTGTGGAAAAGCTATTATATTTGTTTTAGTGAAAAGATCTGCAGATCCCAAACCCAGAAGGAACCACACGAGACACTGGCTGCAACAAGCAGGAGGTGTTTTATTCTCACAGGCGCCTGCGGGTGCACAGCAATACCTCAGCCTGAGCTTTGGTGACACTGGCACACCGGGCTTTGGGATACAGGTCTTTTATAGGGAGAAGGGGGTTAGTTTTCAGCTTAGCACCGCAACAGCCATTCTATTGGTTCCTCAGAATTCAGCCCTGGGGTCACCTGGGGGGTAAACTTGGTTTTTCCACTTTATGTTCTCAGAAAAGAAACCCATAAATTGCATCCTATTCTTTTAGTTCCTGTTTTTACTCTATTTGCTCAAGCTTGGCCTTCCCAGGATTATCTATATGGAACATCTGGTGGTGGCATTGTATAGAGCTTGGAGTGTTACGTGCAGCTGGGAAGTGCAGCTGGGGAGTGTTACGTGCAGCTTGTGGGGTTTTAACATGGGGGTTGTACATGGGAACATCCTGTAGGGCACAGGGGTTAGAATTCCTAACGTTGGGTTTGGGGCCCTGTAGTCCTTCATTAGTAGGTCACTGAACTGATCAGGTTTGGGGTGAGTTCAAACTTGCCTCTTGAGGTCTATGGTCCAATACCATATCTGTTTTCAAAACTTTTGTAGTGGACTTCAGATTTGTCCCAGGTATGGCCCATGGAATGGTCATTCTGGGATGTAGATGTGGTCCAACTTTAAATTTGTTTCTTAAAGTGTTTGATTATTAAGATCAGTCTTATATGTAAAGATCAGCAGTGAGCACTAAGTTTATAAAATATTTATTAGGTATCTTTGCTACTTCTACATGATCTTATTGGCACTTTAAGATTCCTGGGTGCTCCCCTTTACAGTCCTCCAGGCAGAAACTAGCTTTCCTGCTTCGCTGAATGTTAACACAGTTGTGCCTTCAATTCAATTACTTTTAAGTTTAAGGTAATACAGACAATGTCTCCATCTTAAGGTCTTCAACTTCAATCACAACTGATATTTTGATATATAAGGAAACAGGTTCTAGGTGTTAAATATTGACATCTTCTGTGGGTATAGTTATTATATCTCCCATAGCCCATCTCCTGACAGCTAAGGTTCACATTTGTCTCCCATGCACAGAAATTTTGCCACATCACAAGGTCCTCCAAAATTTCAACATTAAGCAACAACTCTAAATCCAAAAATCACATCTAAATTTCTTCAGATCAGAACTCCCAAATATCATCTGAATTATGTATGGGTGAGAATCTAATTCATTTTGGAGAACAATTCTCTGTCTGTGGACATGTGAAACTTAAGTTCTGGTTTTAGTCAGCTTTTTTGCTGTTGTGACCAAAACCAAAACCAACCAACCAAACAAACAAAACTCTGACAGGAATAATTATAGGAAGGAAGGTTTATTTTGCCACTCACAGTTTCAAAGGTCACAGTCCACAGAAGGCTGGCTCTATTCCTTGGGACTCAAGGTGAATCAGAGAATCATGGAGAAGAGTGTGATGGAATAAGGTGGCTCGGAACATTGCACCAAAAACCAGAGAGACTTCATTCTTCAGAAACAAATATTCACCTCTAAGCCCACACCTCCTCCCGACACACCTTACCTGCCTAGAGTCATCATTCGGTTAATCTTTATAAGGGTATTGATTCACTGATTGGGTTAAGACTTCATAACCCAATCACTTCACCTTTAAACCTTCTTGCCTGGTTTCATCCATGAGCTTTTGTGGGAAATACCTAACCTAAACCATAATAGTTATTGACTCCAAAATATGGTGGAAAAGACAAAGGAAAACGATTTTAGACATTCTTGTCCTAAAATGGAATAAAATGAAAGGGAAACAGTCACTGGTAACAAGAAATATACAAATCAGCCAAGTGAGCTACATTTGCTTTCCAGGTCTGCAAATAATACTCTTTGACTCAAAGCTCCATTTTCTGAGGTCAAAGTTCTATTCCTTGGCTTTGTGAACCAATTCTCAGAAGAGAGAGGAAATGTTATACATATGTGTTTGGAGCTGAGTAGGTGTTTTATTTGTTTTGTTTTGTTTTGCCATGGTGATCAAATCCAGGGTCTTGTGCATGCTATGCAAGTCTTCTATAACTGAGCTCCACCCTCAGCCTAATAGCTGAGTAGTATCATCAATCTGTTTCCTTTCCAGGAGAATTTTTGTTTGTTTGTTTGTTTGTTTTGTTTTGTTTTGTACTCTTTCTGTTCCTTTTGATTCAATCTACCATTGGCTCTAATGTATAGAATTCTCAGGAACCATGTAGGTTTCCTGTGCATGTTAATTTGGACTCAGTAGGAGGCTCATCTACAGATCTTTCTTAGAAACCCCTTACTCATTTTTGGCTCTTACTGATATAGCGGAGGCACAAGTCCTCAGGCTTTCAAGATGCTCTGTATTGTGATTGATCTGTTCTGGAGTCACACCTTTAATCTCTTTAGAGTCTTCATGTGATTGAATACTCTGACCTTTACATCCTTCTAAGTCACTAGCAAAAGGTCAAATAACCACATCCTCAGTCTTGTCTTTAGAGGACTTCTTCCTGACAAGGGTTCTCTTAATTTCAGCACTTTTTGCCAACCGGTTAGAATAAAACTTTCCAAAATTAAGTCCCAGTTCTCTTTTGTTTAACAGTTCATCCCTCAGTTTCCCACATTCCTCTCCTACCTTACTGTTTGCAGCAAGAATCCGATCACATATATAACGCAGTTCTGAGAAATCCCTGACTGGTTCTATTTACACCAAACTACAGGACACAGTTGCACTGAGCTTACAAGGATCCCCTTCCCTCCACTTTCTAATAACATATTCGTTTCCTTTTAAGCCTTCACCAGCAACTCTTGATCAACAGTTTGTTCACAACAGTTTAGGTGCTCTCTAAAGTGATATATTTTTTCCTGCCAGGCTTTTCAGTTCTTCTTGAGTCCTCACTAGTAGAATCTTCTATGTCTCTAGTTCTGTCGTCTATGGAAGGCAATCTAGGTATTCTCTATTATGCTGTCCCCAATTTTTCTAGCCTCTGTTCATCATCTGGGCCCCAAGCCACTTTCTGCATTTTTAGTAATTTATTACATTAGCACTTTGCTTTCAGGTACCAAAATCGTCACAAGTTTTTTTTTATTGCCGCTGTAACACATGTTCCCAAACTTGGTGTTTTAAAACATCACAACAGGGCGGACATCCCCCGTGATCCTCACTAAGCTAAAATTAAAGTGGAAGCAGGGCTCCATTATCTTCTGGGGGCTTTAGTGGAGAGACCCATTGTTTGCCTTTTACAGCTTTAAAAAGTCACCTAAAGTGGGCTGGTAGCCCACTTTATCTACCATCTTCAAATCCAGCAACAGTGGAGTCTGCCTGATTTTATTATAGTCCTCCATTTTTTTTTTTCTGACTGCAGCTGGGTAGGCTGCTAGAAGTTTAAGAATTCATATGATTGAATTGAACCCATCAGGATATTCTCCATCTCAATATTCTCAATCCCAATCACATTTGCAATGCCCCTTTTGCCATTCAAGGTACATTTTTGTAGCTTTCAGGTATTAGGATGTGGACATTTTATGGGGAAGAAAAGGGAGTATTATTATGACTATCACACTATGGAACTCATTGGGACACATTAAAATTAGAGATCAATCAGGTAAGAGGAGAAAATACTCTGTTCATGGTGAATCAGGAAAAAAAAGCAAGCTGAAAATACTCATTTCCTTATTTAGTAAGTTAAGAAATAAAAAAGATCCAGAAAGATTTTGCTTCAATGAGTGATTAAACTCATTTATAATAAACTTTATGCATAAATTGCATAAATTCTCTAGCAAAACCCATCTGGTGAGAATTTCTGTTTGAGGCCAATTGTACAATATTATTTCGAAATGAAAATAGATCTGAAATTCAGCTTCCATTTAATTTCTCTTCCAAGTGCAGATGTGCTTCAAGAAGGGTTAGAGTTGAGGGATCAATTACAAAAGAGAGAGTGTATCTTTAAATTATTCTAATAAAATTAAGATAAATAATTCAGGAAAATGGAAGAAAGAAATGAGATTTGTACAAAAGGCTGTACAGAAATTAGGGATGGAGAAAAATCCAAGTTATTTCATCAAAATCTCTGGACATTTGAATGACTTCTCAATTATTAAAGAAACAAGCTTAATATAAACAAAATTAAATTATACTCAAGCAAGCTATTAAGTAGCTACTGTGATTGACTTCCCGAAAGCCATTTCCAATGCATTTCTCCCCTGCTGCTATAACTATAGAGGTTTGAAATACCAAACACAGCCAGTTCCAGTCTGCCTCACAATTCTACATAGTTAAGAATTCCAGTTTGGTTTTTTTTTTAAGGGGGAGGATTGGCTAACTTCACTTAGCATTATGGGAGAGCATGGGAGGATTAGATTAATTCTAGATACGAAAGAGGGGTGGGAGGGATAGGGAGGGGGCAGGGGATTAGCAACGATGGTGGAACGTGATGGTCATCATTATACATAGTACATGTATGAAGACTTGAATTGGGTATCAACATACCTTATATACTTATATACAAACAGAGATAAGAAAAAATGTGGTATATATGTGTATTAAGAATTGTAATGCAAAAAAAAGTACATGTATAATGGTATAAATTGGTGTGAACATATTTTATATACAGAAATATGAAAAGCTGTGCTCTATATGTGTAATAAGAATTGTAATGCATTCCATTGTTGTTGTGTATTTAAAAAAAATAAAAAGAATTCCAGTTGGGCTGGTGGGATGGTGCAAGCCTGTAATCCCAGCTTCCCAGGGGGTTGAGGCAGGAGGATTGAGAGTTCAAAGCCAGCCTCAGCAACTTAATGAGGCTCCAAGCAACTCAATGAGACCCTGTCTCTAAATAAAATACAAAATAGGGCTGGGGATGTGGTTCAGTGGTCCAGTGCCCCTGAGTTCAATCCCCAGTACCAGAAAATAAAAAAATAAAAAAGAATTCAAGTTTGGACCTCAGAAAAAAGTTTCAGTTATCTGGAAGGTTCAGGTGGAAAATTCCCTGCTTATGAGAGTCAAAATGATGGAATTCATTATAAACTTACCATCTCCTCCTTTTACTTGTCTTGTATGGGGACAAACTTGCTGTCAACTGAGGCAGCCATCATGTTCACATAACAAGAACTGCAAATGGCATTAGCATGGACACCATCAGGCCAAGAGAAGCTACCTCCCGAGAAAGCCACTATAAATCTAAACTTCCTTAAGTCCAAATGATCTGTTTCTAATTACCAAAGTCAGCGAAAGTCTTATAGTAATTTTAGTTTCATTAAAGTATTTGGGGAGTTGAATGAATGCTAGAGGCCTGGGTTTGGGTGTGGAGGGTGGAGAAGGGGACTGATTCCTGAAGATTGTATACAGTGAATATCATTCACCCATCCTGATGCAGAAACTGTGTCAGTTATGAGCTCAGTCATCACAGAGCAGGTCCAACTTGGCCTGTGTGAGAAAGACGTACTGACCAAAATCAAAATGAATAGTGAAACATATAAAAAAGTTATATAATTGGGAGAAGAAGACATGGTCTTACGGAATACTGATCTTAAAGACAAGTAATTTTATCTGATTTTCATCAAAAATGCTTGAATTGCATACCATTGATTTAATGGATTTATTTATTTTTTTACAGCTTCCATATTTTCAGCCCTTTCGCAGAGGATATCAGGTTTGAAAAAAGAATTTTGAAAGCCACCCTATTTCTCTGTTTTCTTGGGAGCGCCACCTCTAGACCCTGAATGTGTCAGCCATCTGCTTGGCTCTAGCAGGATCTTAACTCATGTCAAATAGACTATACAATAAATAGTGGAGATAATGACAAATGCCTGTTTGGGGAGTTTTTATTTGGGAAAGGTATGAACAATAAAATCGCATATTTTAAAACTAAGATGTTCCCACTTGTGGCATCTGATAAGCCTAAAAACACCTCTGTCATGATCCAGATTTTGCACTCAGATGTCCTCCAACTACTTTGCATGCAACTGAAAGAATAAATGACACCATTCTCATTTATAGGGAAGGAATAGATTCTGGTTATATTGGACCATTAATTTGTTAAATGGTTGCAAACAGCTTCCGCCCCTCCTTAAGAACCATCACCACTAAAACTCTACTGCCTCCATTTGGGTGTTTGATTTGGGCAATTCCACATGCTCCATAAGAAATAATTTAATATGTTGGTGAGATAGATGACAGGGCTTGGATCTTTTCTCCTGGGAGATTTAACCTGGAAATTCTTTTTAATACTAATGGCAGTTATTCATGTCAAGGCTGGCATATTGATGGTAGAATACACTCCTAAATCTGTTTTTACAGTTTGTGTATACTCCGCAGGATTTTACCACCATATGGCCCTTAAAGATTTGTTATCAGTCAATCCACAGTGGCTACAGAGTTAGATGGATATCATTCTTCCAGGTACTCCACACCTCCATTTTGGGAAAGACATGTCAAATGAAGATGTTAACTGCTAGAGGAGAGTTAGCAGATGTAACCAGAGTGATAAGACCAATTCTCACTTATCTTCACACTCTCCATGCCATAGCAACTTGGTGAGATACAGATGGCCATTGGTTGAGTGATGTATACATTTTCCTTCTTTATGTGTCTGCAAAAGGAAGAGAGAAATAAATGGTACAAGGAACTGGTGCTGTCTCGAATGAAAACCTGAGGAGGAACTGGCAGACAACATTCCCATTAAGAGAGTAGATTGCCAGAGTCTAAGAGCTAGCCGCATCTTCTTCTAGGTGCATCATCTTAAAAAAACTAATTATATCTTGCCTCAGTTTCCTCACTTATAAAGTGCATAAATAATAGTATAATAATACCACAAATAATAGTACTTCTGAAATCAAATCAAACCAAGACCTGGCATAAGGAATCATCAGTTTTACCTATTTTTAACAGTTGTCTTGCTCTTTCTTTAAGTAGATCCACATCTTCACAAAATAATTTAGAATCTTCTACCTATTTTGGATATATAATTGTAATGTCTCACATATTTTTTTCTTCTTTGTATGAGAAGATTATGAAACTATATGTGAATGGGTTGAAGAGCATAAATAAAAAGCAAGATGAATATCCTTATAGTCATTGATCTGTGGATAAAAAGAATCAAAGTAAAAAACATTAGGAATGGAGGTGCTCACTCATTTTCCCCTTATACCCAACTTTTGCATCTACAAAAAGAACTTATAAGTATTATTTTGAATTACCTGAATATTAAGCATTGTGTAAACCATGGGTTACTTATTATGTTCTTTTCCAGAAATTTAGTGTGGTATCCATCTATACAGAGACCATCTATTTTCTTCCTATTAGGGCCACTAGAAATAATATTGGGTTTTCTTCACATTTTCATCATCAGTGTTCCTAATAATCATATTAATAATAGTAACAAAAAATTGTGAAGTGTCTGGCAAATTAGCACGAGGTAACAAGCTTCATCATATCTGCACAGTTTGGATGAAACTTTATAATAATCAACATGAAAGGCAGAATAGTAGCCTAATAACAACGGCAGACCCTAAACCCAGATTTGGGGAATATGTCACTCTACATAACAAAGGAAACTTTTGAGATGTGATTAAGGCTATAGATTTGAGATGAGGAGGTGATCATGGATTCTCCACATGGGACCAAACTAATTATGCAAGCCATAAAAAAACAGAGACCTTTTCCCAGCCATGGTCAGAGAGATGTGACCACTGAAGAAAAGACGAGGGTGATGCAGAGGGTTGGGCAGGATTTAATCCACCATGACTCGATTTAAATCAAAGGGAGGGGCCATGAGCCAAGCAATATAGGCAGTCTCTAGTCACTGGGAATAATCTTACCTGACAACCAGCAAGGGTATGGGGACATCATTCCTAACAAATTCTACTAGTTACCAGTTTGCAGAAGGGAAAGGTTTCTGTCCCAGAACTTTCAGAAAAGAGCATAATCCTTCCCACACTGCAAGAGCAGCCCTGTGAGACACAGTGTAGACATCTGACATCAAATGTAAAGCTGTTTTAAACATTTTTGACATTATATTTATGTAATATAAATATATTATTTTAAACTTCTAGATGGGTGGCAATTTATTATAGTAACAAACACTAGTGGGGTGACATGTAATGTGTCTTCTATGTGTTTTTAGTAATTAATTCGCTAATTATGTGATGTCTAATTACTTTAGTATAATCATGTGATACTTGGAATAATTCCTGGTCTTTGATTTATATACATAACCCATCCCTATGACTTGATATCAAAACTATACGCTGGTCTTTGGGTATTTACGGAAGCAATAATGGATTTAAAGATGTAATTCTTTGACAAGATAAGCAGAATAATGGGAATTAATCCTGGATTCAGTGAATGTGTAGTGGCTGTAACTTCAGTTTCTAGCCAAAGGCAACTGTGAGCTAACTCAGAGAAAGCCGTCAAGACTGTTTATTAAAAAAAAAAAAAAACACTCTTGTATAACCAGAGAAATGAAAAGTTGTGCTGCAATTGTATACAATGAATCAAAATGCATTTTGCTCTCATATGTACCTAATTGAGATTAATTAATTAATTAATTAATAATTTAAAAAACCTCTAGTCTTCTCAAAAATCAGATTTTTTTGAAAAATCTGGTTGCTTGAAAAAGCTAATTGATTTCAAAGTTGGAGTTAGAGAGCTCAGCAAGGACAGCCATTCCCAATTGCTTTTTGGTCCATAGTAGCATTTACATTGGTCCCTGAAATACCAGTAATTTCTGAGTGCTTCATGTTGGGTCAGTAGGGATGCAATGTGCCCAGTAAACTAGGAATTAGCCTTGTGAGGCACTAGTGAAGATTTCTCTGGTCACCCTAACTAAACTGCAACTTTCTCAACATTACTCATTCCCCACAATTTTCTCCTTAGCACATGTCACAGTGCAACATAAATGAAATAAGAATCTGTCTCTGCCATGTCTTGAAGACTGCTTGCTGACAGGTTAAGAGTCTCACTTCTCACTCCTCTTGGGCCAATAGCTGGGCAAGCTCATGAGAAAGTGGGAGGGCTCCTTCCTTTGGCACCAGCAGGAAATTCAATCCCTGTAAGATCCTACTCACGTGCAAACTTACCTGACACTCATTCCTACCCTCTTGCTTTCTCTCAAGCTACTTCAGACCTGCCAGTGTCCTGCCTGTAGATCTCAGTATGTTCCCTGTTTATGTTTGTGGGTGATGCCATTGGTCTCAGTATTCCAACCAAATTTGGGATGCGACTTTCTCCCAATTTTGCAGGGTAACTATGTAACAAAATACACCCCCTAATGTATCTGTCTATTTGTATTTGATCTGATTATCAATTTCATGAGAGAAACTATTCTCTATAGTTGCTCACTGTACCTCGAATGAAGTATATAGCTTTCATAAGTCAATCAGTTGGGGTGATGTGAAAGATAGAGAAAATAATTTCATTCTTAGTATACTAGGTATTCAGGAATGAAGACCTTAACCATTCATGTATTTCTTTTGTGATTAAAATAGTCAATCAAAATTAAATGAACTCACAAAATCCCACCTTTCCCCTCTCCTCAATTACTGAAAGTCAACTACACTCTAGCAACTAGGATATAATGGAAAGAAAGAAAAACTTGGTATCTATCATGAATCTTCAGTTATTTAAAAATATTTTTCTTTCCATGAATGCCACTGAGGAGAAATTATTACTGGAGTCTCTCTCATATGGCCATCATGTCTACATCAGGGTCACTTAAAGAGCTCAAAGAGGTTCACCCTTGAAATAACCTGTGGAAATCTGAGGAGCCATTTTAAGCAACGAGAACACTCATAGACTGTGTGGTAGTGAGAGATCCAAACTGCAAGCACTCCTTGGACTTTGGGTTGTCACACAGGCCACTGTAGAAGGAGGTGGATGCCGCCATGAATGCAAGGCCACAGAAGAAGGATGGAAGAGCTGTAGAGCCAAAGAGGGCTATTTCTAGAAGAGATTCCAGAGACCAGGTATCCACTTAATTTTAAAAATCTTTGTTATTGGCATTAAAAAGATGTTGAAGAACATCGCCAGTGAGATTATTTTGAACAATGTTGGGAAAGAGAAGTGACTGAACTTGTGACTAACTCAGGCACAGGAAAGAAGAGGGGCTTTACTTTTTGAACCTTTGGATACCACAACTTGGTGGAAAAAAAATACTCAGAAATACTGTCTTGTAAATGGCCACAACTGTGAAGTGAGGAAAACTCTTAGTGAAGTAAGAGATGGCAAATGCTTCATCCAGCCGCAGGTTATTGAAGCGATTCTGGAAATTCTGATGGCGGTCATGGAGGTAGTTTTGGTGGCAATGTCAACCTTGTTCATGGAGGAATCTCTAGTGGTCCTGGTGACATTACCAACAGTGACAGTAGGGATGACTACAATGGATTTGGTAATGATGGTGGTTATGAACCGGGAACCCTTGTTGTTCTGGAGAAAGCAGAAGTTATGGAAGTGATTAACAGGGCTGTAAACACTAGGGAAGTGGTTTTTAATGGTCAGAGTGGAAGCTAAAGCAGCTGTGGTAATGGCGAAGGAGAAGAAAAATTTGCTAAAGGTAGTGAAAACAGTTGTGGAGGTGTGATTGTTAGTTATTTTGGCAATTAAAACGATTAATCTTCAAATTTGGGGCCCATGAATGGAAGAAACTTTGAAGGTGAAAAGTTCTGGCCCCTGTGATGGTGGAAGCCAATACTTCGCCAAACCATGAAATCAAGCTGTCTATGATGATTCCACCAGCAGCAGTAACCATGGCGGTGGTCAAAGGTTTTAGGTCCTGTCAGAAAATAAAACTTAGCAAAAAAGGAGAGCTAGAGAAGTGATAGGGAAGCCTCAGATTATAACAGATCTGTGAACTCAGCCAAACACAGTGACAGAAAGCTTTTGCTGCCACAAAGAAGACATGTTTCAAACAATACTCATGTGTATGGGGCAAAAATTCAAGGACTGTGTTTGTGAATCATTGCATAGCATGTTATTTTAGTTTCTGTTCTGGGGAAAAGGTTAAGCACTACTCCAACAAGACTTTATTGCAGGGTTTTTTTTTTCTATCTATGCTGTTCATTGTCAAATGTAACAGTCTAATATGTGTATTTTTTAAAGGGTACTGTGTATACTTAGTTTACTCTGAAGCCATGTTGGTAAGCATCTTTGGAAACATGAAGTTAGAATTCCTTCAGGGTTGTGTTAGCCGGATTTTCATTACTGTCACAAATACCAGCGATAATCAGCTTATAAAGAAAAAAGGCTTATTTTTACTCACCCTTCTAGAGATGTTAGTCCAGATCAGTTGGCACGGTTGCTTTTGGCCTGTGGTGAGGCAGCACATTGTGGTGGCAACACGTGGCAAACCATTTACCCCATGGTTGAGGCACAAAGGAGAAGAAACAGGATCACTCTGTGGTATCACACTCCCCTTGTAGGGTATCTTCAGGTAGGCTCCACCTCTTTAAGTTTCTACTACCTCCCAAAAGTGCCACTCTGGGGAATGTACCTCTAACACATGGGGCTTTGGGAGACACTGAAAACACAACTATAGCAAAGATGCTAACCAAACTCTATTTGAAATTTATTTGTAACCTGCGTGGACAAAGAAGCCATTGTCTTCAGAAACCTTGGTGTAGTTCCACTGACAGCTACTGTTGTGATTTTTCTGGAGTTTGCTATAAAAAGGGTCACCCCAAAACAGTTACTGAATTATTATGCAATAAAAATGATTGTTGGCACATCCTATTCAATACATGTAAATTGAAAAATGGTACCTGATAAAAATGATTGATGGGAATGAAACTTGTGTATCATCAATTATCATGGGACACATGATTTAATTCTCTTTAAAGAAAAAAAATTAAGCATTATGTTCCAGGCAGTGTTATTAGTACCAGGGTTCTTGTAATTAATAAGACAAATAAAAACTTTGATCTCATGGAACTATTTATATTATAGTTGTCTTTTGAATATATTTATCTTTTTTGCAAAGTAAAGATATTCAACTCTGTATTTAACCTGCATACATAACTCTGTACACAACCTAAGAACCCATTTTTAAACATTAAAAATCAACTCTACATAGTTTCCTCAAAAATAATATTTATTTTAAAATATATTACCCCAAATCAATGCAGAAACAACTGAAGCAGAAACCACACTATTTTCACCACAACTTCCCCTCTTCCTGTCCATGTGAGAAGATCATGATTTTTTAAAAATTTTATTAATTTTTTAAAATTTATATATGACAGAAGAATGTATTACAATTCATATTACATATATAGAGCACAATTTCTCATATCTCTGGTTGTATTCAAAGTATATTCACAACAATTTACAAAGTACATGTCTTTATACATGTACTTTGGACAATGATGACTATCACATTCCACCATCAATTTTAACCCTCTATGCCCTCCCTTCCCCTCCCACCCCTCTGCCCTATCTAGAGTTTGTCTATTCCTCCCATGCTCCCCCTCCTTACCCTATTATAAATCATTGTTCTTAATCAGAGAAAACATACAATAAGATTTCATCTCACTCCAGTCAGAATGACATCTATTATGAATACAAACAACAATAAGTGTTGACGAGGATGTGGGAGAAAAGGCACACTCATACATTGCTGATAGGACTGCAAATTGGTGCAGCCAATATGGAAAGCAATATGGAGATTCCTTGGAAAACTGGGAATGGAATCACCATTTGATCCAGCTATCCCTCTCCTCGGACTATACTCAAAAGACTTAAAAACAGCATACTACAGGGACACAGCCATATCAATGTTTATAGCAGCACAATTCACAATAGCTAAACTGTAGAACCAACCTAGATGCGCTTTAGTAGATGAGTGAATAAAAAAATGTGGCATATATACACAATGAAATATTACTCAGCAAGCAAGGGGGATAAAATCATGGCATTTGCAGGTAAATGAATGGAGTTGGAGGAGATAATGCTAAGTGAAATTAATCCCAAGACCATGATTTTTGCACTCAGTTCGAGGACCATATGGATAAATTCTGACCAATAACGGGGAAAGAAATTAATTATAATCTACTTCTAATCCTTGCTTTAAAAATTACCAGTGCAATAGCTTTAACCCTCTTTGAAAACCTTGGAAGCCATGGGTTATAGATAATTTCACAATAAAGTACTAGCTATCTGAACCAATAGGTTACACTTTGGAAAAGAGTCATTGAGGATAACTCCCTCATGAATGACTAGCACATAATCAAGAAATTTAAATAAAAATCTTGTGTTAAGACTTTGAAATGTAGATGTTGACTGTTATTGCAATAGACCCCAAGAGTAGCCAAAGAGGTCAGGAAAATGGTATTTTATTTACTGCCTATTTTTATGCCCAATACAATTGTTGGCCACACTGTCTCTAATGACAATATTACTTGATGTCAGCAGCTATATTAGCCACTCGCTATTTTTAAGAATATTCTTTTTTTTAAAGAGAGAGTGAGAGAGGAGAGAGAGAGAGAGAGAATTTTTAATATTTATTTTTTAGTTCTCGACGGACACAACATCTTTGTTGGTATGTGGTGCTGAGGATCGAACCCCGGCCGCAGGCATGCCAGGCGAGCGCGCTACCGCTTGAGCCACATTCCCAGCCCCAAGAATATTCTTAAGAATAATTAGCACACATATAAATAAATCTTTTTCCATACCTTGCTAATTTTTATACTGTAACATCAACACATCCATTCATTATTAACTGCTTTGGCTGCTCAGTTTAAGTAGATGAAATGTTGGATATCTAGAAAAAAAAAAACTATCACTCCGTATTTCACTCTTATGAAGAGGAGAAAATAAAGGTACTACCTTAAATATTTCTATGGCCCAGTTGGCTTCCTTCTCGCTTGTCACTAGCTGCAGGGAATTGCTTTCTAAATGACTAATTAAGACTGGTGTCCTGAGGTACCCAGCACTCCTAAGTGATAATTACTGAAATTAAAAGCCAAAGACCAACAGGCTTTAAAGTGTTTAATGGGGCAAAGTAACAAGGCTGATGTATGAACTTCTCTGGGCTTGTAGTAGAGATGGCCTAGGAAATGTGGGAGAAACTAGTTTACCAGGAGACTCACATTCAATTAATGTTGCTCACGAATCAAGAAGTTCAGGGAGTCATTGAATCCACATTTCTATTTCAGGGGGAGTAGGTAAAGGGCAGAGAGAGACCTTTGAAATGGCAGCTCTTACAGATAAGTCCATGGAAATTTTTCCACCAATTTTCTTTAAACCCATATTTCCATAATGATGGGGTATCTTCATAGTGAACATGTATTGAATTAATATTACTTATCCTAGGAATATACCTTGGCTCCAAGTTTGGGCACCAATGCCTTTGTCTCCTAGTACAGATTGATAGAAAATTTTTTTTTTTTTTTTTTTTTTTGGTAACAGAGATTGAACCCAGAGGCACTTAACCATGGAGCCATGACCTCAGTTTTGTTGTTGTTGTTGCGTGTTTATTTGTTTTGTTTTTTGACACAGGGTCTCCCTAAGTTGCTTAAGCCCTCACTAAATTGTTGGGGCTAGCTTTGAACTTGTGATCCTCATGCCTCAGCCTCCAAAGCTGCTAGGATTACATGCATGTGCCACTGAACCTGGCTTGACTGAATTGTTTGAATATTAGAAGAAATTAGGAATTGGCATTTAGAAATGCTAATATGTTTGCATTCACTGTTTAAGTTGGGATATATGTGTGTATAAAGAAGAAAAATCTCTGAACTACAAAGATAGAACACTGAAAAAATATCAGGGAAGATGTAGAAATGAGGGAATACACAGTTCCAGAGAAAGGGACACCCCTCCATTTTTCCTCTTGTTGCTGATTCTAATAACTAGATCTCTCTGACACCAAACGTGGGGGTAATAGGGTCCTTTAGATGGTCAGTTTTTGTCTAAGGAGTTGAATAACAACAAAGCACTAAGAACCAAGTATATTTAAAATTAGCTTAAACTCAATATCTAAGATTATCTTGAATCATCTTTCTAGTATTAAAAAAAACCCTCAGTTTTACCTATTGTTTGCCATAGATTAACTAGGCTCTGGGGTATAAAATGAATAATGCCTGATTGTAGTCACCACAGAACACCCACTTTGGCAAATTCCACAAAAAAAAAATATTGTGACCAGACACCATAGGTCTCACTGTTATTTGGGTGACTTGGTTGGATCAGGGTCACCAGAAACTGGAAACTGAGAGATGCACCATGGATCTTTTCCCAGCTTTTACTCTTTGGTTCTTTGCAGAGAGTTTCTCTGCAAAAGAGAAAAGCAGCAATGGATGCTGCGATTTGGGAAGCTGCTTTCTAATTTCAATGTTCAGCAAACACAGCACTCACTGAGATTTATTTGCAGCAAGGAAATTGTTTGGGGAACATAATTTTTACAGGACATAACAGCACTCTACGCTTTTCACGGCCTCCACCGATAACATTTGTGACACGACCGCGGAGAGTGCAAACTTTTATAAAGCTACAGAACGGGTCTCTGGGCGGGGGGGGGGGGGGGGGGGGGGGGGGGTGGGATTTAGCTCAGTTAATAAAAGGCCTCTGAGTATCTCAAACTTCAAAGAAAGGGGTGAAGAATGGAGATCAAGACATGGGACAATCTTCCTCTCAAAATAAATGACCCTAGATTCCCAGAAGAGGGGAAAGTTGACAATTGGCATACTATGCAGGGAACTCACAGAAGTTTTAGGGAGAGAGAAAAAAGAAAAGAAGAAGAAGAAAGAGAAGGAGGGAACCAAAAGAAAAGGGGGACATTTTCAGAGCAAGTCTTGGAAATGACATTTACGAATTTTTTTCAGAAGAATGGAGTTACAATGAAATTTACAAAGTGCTATATATTTCCATCTTTGCCATATTGGGCATAATAACCCCAAAGTGCAAGTTTGTAGTTTAATAAGGATGTTAGGCTGTAAAACTAACATGCCATCTCTTCCACTCAAAAGGTTATTGTGAAGATTGATAAGGTAAATAATTCACCTGTGGCTCGTTTTTTACACTATCAAATGGAAAGTAGAAAACACAAACTAACAGTTTCACTGGAGATTTATCGATATTATATTCAATTAGATGTACTGTATACCTATTTGACCATGGTCAGTACCCCATTCTTTCTATAAATCAAGTGAACATATTAATTGCACTATTTTCCTTAACAAAGAGTTAAAAAGTGAATAGGCTCAGAATACACCCTTAACATAGAGAAGTGTAAGGATATTCCCAGACAGTAAGGAGCGTGTAAACTCAAACATCTACGATACAGGTTCAGTATTATTTCCACTTCCCCACATTCTCATAATGTAAGGGGATGTGTACATAAAAATGTTTTCTTTACTGAGAAATAGAGAAACAGTACAAAATGTATTGCCATTCCTCTATTCAAGAATGATTCATGAACTGGGGGTGTAGCTCATTGGTAGAGGGATAGTTAGCACACAAAAGTCCCTGGGATTGATCTCCAGGACCAATAAATAAGTAAATAAATAAATAAAAATATTAATTCTTTTAACCAGTTATTATTCTATATAAATTCATATATTATTCTATATATACTCATATGTCCTACCTTATGGTAGGACACAAGATACATAAATTCAAAAAACAAAATGCCTTCACTTAAGTGGGTCATTTTCCATCATAACAACTGTACAAGTAAATGAATAAACTAATCAATTCCAAAAACAGTAAAGCTTAGATAACTAAGTACTATATATCAGGCTATGTAAAATGCATTTATTTATATACTGTTAATAATTCTAATATACATGTTATGTTCATTTTTTAATTCCTCAGGATAAATTAAAAAATATTAAATCATTAGTTCAAGCTTACAGATTTTTTAAGAGTTCTTATACTTCTTTAAAAAAAAAACATAAGATTTTACAAGTTAAAAGCCCTACCGACACACGTCAAAACATCTGGTGTAGCTACGCCTGGCTGTTGAAGCAGAGACTGACATGCCTTCTCTTCCACTCTTCTTAAAGATGGAGTCCAGGTGCTCAGATAATTCAGTGAAAGCATCTGGCACTCAGGAGTCTAGTGCATGGTCTCAGGGGCCATCAGGGTTGTGAAGATCTCTAATGGATGTCGTTTTGGTAACGCCAGCTCTTCCAAAACCATTTCTGTGAGTATATCTCAACAAGGCCTTTTCAGAGAACTAGAATTCTCTCAGCTCAATTATAAGAACTTCAAGTTCTGAGAATGAGAGAAACAGAGGGTGATGCTCACCCAGAGGAAGGAGCATAGCCACAGGAATATATTCCACTTTTAGAGGCCTCGATGACTGACCTAAACTATAGTCTTTCCCCAGTGTTCTCCTATTATAAAGTGAGTCCTCAATCACATAGTTTTATTATGTGTGGAAGATAAAGAGTATAAATGGTTTCTTGAGAGAGAGAGTGGATTTGGGGTGGAAAACTGTGCTGTCAGTTCACCACTGAGTGAAAAATATACTGAGAACCCTGGTATGTTCTAGAAGCTTTAGTAGCTAGCAGTTTGTCTTTTCCCTTATAACCGCCTCCCTTGCCTGACTGCATCCTCAAATTATAAAAATTAATAATGACCTATCTTTCAGAAGCATTAACCAAACAGAAAAATTAAGCATTCATTTATTATTTCCTGTTATGGCTTTAATTTTTCATTGAGTTTGATCAGAAATTTAAAGCTACTTATAATAAAAACATAATAAAATAATAAATAATAAAACATACTTTCCCCAACTTACTTTTTATTTTGAAAGACACAGGATTATACTTGAGCTGATTTGGGAGAAATTTGAGATTGTTCCTGTGTCATTTTGTGAATTGAAGCCAGAGAGAGTGTTTACATTGTGATAACATTTACAGATCAGCACAAATTAAAAGAAAGTAGAATGACTGAAGGAATCACTATGAGCTGAACATGTCAGCAAACTTTACGTTTTGAAAAGGAAAAAAAATAAATAAATGAAGGTGATTTGAGGCTATTTATTTTCTACCCAGTTGGCTTTTTCATTATAATTTTTTGAATCATGGAAAGATCTGTCCCTTCTGCCCATGTTTCACTTATACCCATGCAGGAAATCCCTGCTGTTGAACCACCTTCTAGACCAGGGCCTTTCTAAAGATGGAGGAATTGTCAATCAGATTTTGAAATCACAGGTTATTAGCTTAATGTCCAGTGACTGGGACAGTCAGGTTCCAGGTGTGGTGAATCCTTTTCTATCTATTGTCTCCTCTTCACTAAGAGCACCTTAGCTTACCCATCTGTGTTTTCCTCTTACACTTCCACCTCCATGGATAAAGAGCCACTAATCCCCTAGTAGTAGGGTCAAGCAATGTGTTCTTCTGTTCCTCATGTCTCTCTCAGCTTCAGTAGACATCAAGCCAGAGGCATGGGCACAGGCCAGGTATCTTAGGTTTAAGGGAGAAGAAGTAAGGTGTTCGAGGATGCTCTCCACCTTGGGACCAAGCTGCTTTGTATAATTAATTGGTAACAGAAGCTCTACATTTGGCATAGATGTATATATCTATAATTAATGTTGTATTTTGTTTCTTATGTTAATTAAAATAAAATTCAACTGGAAGCAAACCAGAATACAACAAAAAGTGGATAAAAAAGATTTATTGGTTAGTGGTATTTTTAATTGTTATTATTGTTGTTGTTGTTGTTATGATGATGATAACATAAGACTAATGCTAGAACTAGGCAGCCCAAGGCAGAGGAGGATGCTCAATGACCATGCCAGGAGTACAGGAGTAACCAAGCACTGACCCAGTACTACAAAGCAGCAGCTCACTCAGGGATCTAGTATGACTTGTGTAACAGAAACAACCACAATAGTAAATGCATACTGAGAACATGACTTTTACCAGGATGTTACTAAATCTTCCATACATAAAATGCATTGATGTTAATAACAATAACCAGAACAATGCTCATTTTTATGTGAGAAAATTACTCCTAAGCAGAAGTTTCAAAGTTGGCCATAGATATTAATATGGTAGAAGGGTGTGAGAAAAGTAGCGTCATCACGCACAATCTCTTAAACAGTCAAGAGACATAAACGTAATAATTCATGATCAGGGTCCAAAGTAGAAATCAGAGAAAAACAGTGGGCAAGCCAGAACAGCACAGTGCAGTCTGAAGCTGAGTCCTACAGAGAAGTCGCTGCGAGCCAATGGAAGGCATTAGCCTCCCGCTGTCTGAGAAACTGCTTGCACTGACACATACAGGGGGATCAGTTTGCAGGAGTTTCCTCCCACGGTGTGAAAGGTACCTGGGTAGGAAAGTAGGGTGATGAAGGTGATGACAGTGGCACATTTCCTGAGGGCATGGCCTACAGGGCTAAAATTAAGGGCAAGTGTGCAAACTCATGTGACACAGACTTTCATGGAATAAGATTATTTGTCCACTTTGCCCACATTGAGACTTTTATGGGATGCAAAGGACAGAGTGAAATGGCAACCCATGGACCTCCAGATCATATGGAGTTAATAGCCAGGTGACATTAAAATAAATTCCTATAACTCAGTAACAAAAATGTTTAAAAAAAATGGACAAAAGACTTGAAGGACATTTCTCCAAGGAAGACATACAAGTAACACATGGGCACATCTAATAAGTTGCTAATCAAAGCAATGAGATACCACCTTATATTTATAATTATATATATATATATATATATATATATATATATATATATATATATACACATGTATACACACACACACACACATATATATCCAACAATGGATGCTTAGGTTACTTCCTCTTTGACAACCCAATTTTAATTATATATGTATATTTAATTATAATTATATATATATTTAATTTATATATGTAATTTAATTATAATTATATATTTAATTATAATTTTAATTTTAATTATATACATATAATTAAAATTGGGTTCTCAAAAATGTAATGGTATATCCATATCCATAGTATCATTATTCATAACATCCAAAGTATACTTGGGGAAGTAACCCAAGCATCCATAGTTAGATAAGCAAATTGTACAGTATACATACAAAGAAATATTATACCACCTTAAAAAGAAAAAAATTGGAAATATATTAAACTAAGTCTATCTCAAGAAGACAAATATTATATGATTCCACTTATATGTGGCACTTAGAGTAGTCATATTAATAGATGCAGAACAGAATCAGGTAGATAGGGTCTGGGGAGGGGTGGGAATGCGGATTTGTTTCAAAAGTATAAAATTCCAGTCTTGCAAGAAAGAAGCATTCGGAAGAATGGTTACATAAAATGTGAAAATAATTAATACTACTAAATTACTCACTTAAAAATTGTTAAGATGCTTTAAAAAAAAGATGATCTGCAATGCCAAGGACACTGGACTTCTTCCTGTAGTAAATGTATAGTTAATTACTATAGTTATTTAATAATAGATTTATAATTTATTTATAACCTTTTACCAACATGTGGAGGATGGATATGGAGTAAGTAAGACTGGAAGTAAGTAAGAATTTGTACAATGCAAACAAACCTTGGAAATGCTGTGCCAAGTGAAATAAGCCAGTCATAAAAGACATGTGTTGTGTGAGCCCGTCAATATATGATGTCCAGAGTAGGATGATCTAAAGAGACAGATTTTATTTTCCTAGGGTTGGGGGAATGGATCGGCGTAGGGGAAACAGTTAAAGAGTATGAATTTTCTTTAAGGGGTGTTGAAAATAGTCTAAAATTGATTGTGCAGTAAATTGTATAACTCTCTGAATGTACTTAAAAACCACTAAGTTGGACGTCTTAAATTGGTGTATTATATTTTATTTGAATTATGCATCAATAAAGCTGTTAGTAATTGTAGGTTATATGAATTACATATCAATAAGAGCTGTTAGTAATAATTGAGCTCTAAAAATTATTTCATAGGGTTCAATTTATTCAACACTGCAGGGATCTAATTGGGAAGGTCTTATAGTCAAGCTCCTGCCAGGAAGTGTCCATGAGCCTATGATAAGAGGATAAGAGACAAGCTTGGGTTCACTTTTATCTTATCTCATTTTAACTAGGGTGTTTCACATTTGCAAATTTTGTCTAGTTCTGTTTTTTTTCAGATTGTACAGAGGTCAAACAATCAGAGGCTTTGAAGGCTGGGTTCTATAGACAAAAGATTTGGGGTAGAACATGGGAAAATTGGCACTACTTGCTCTCGGAAAGTTGTGTTATTACCAAGAATGAAGGACCATTAGGTGAGAACAGGCTGGAGACAGATTCCCTCAATCTCTCCCTGTGGAGAGCAGGCCATGCCCTGCTGTGACTGACTCCAGGATAAATAGAACATAATTTTCAGGCTCTGTCTAACCCTGGGTTACTCTATTTTGTAAAGCAGTATTTTGCCACCAGTTACTCCATTTTGAAAGCAAGTGCCAAGGTAGAATGACTCTATACCTTATTTGTACAAGTCAACAACCACCATCTGCCCAGCACAACCTAAGCCACAAATTGATAAATAGCTTATTCATGCCAATTCAAACTAAATCAGGAGTACCTGAACACGTGAGCGTCCCAAACCACATCAGCAACACCAGATGTAGAAGCTTATCAATCTTACCTCAACCTCACCAGGTATAAACCCCTTCACCTAAGACTCAAAAGGAGAAGCCTTCCCCCAATCCTCAACTCCCCACATGAACACAGCAGCACTCACTCTATTGCTTGGTCATTTCTTATGAACCGTGCCCAGGAAACTTGCCAAAGCAACAAACCTCCAATTCTGTCGCCAGGCTTTATCCAAGCATAGTTTCTCTTGCCTGTGAACACAACATAAGGGCCACTCCAAGTTGACACTCTGAAACCATCATCCATGCAGACCCTCACAACTTTGCCTTGATTTTAACCACTTCATGGAACTTCTTCCTTAAAACTGATCACCTACAGCAAATCTTTACATTTGTGTCTGTTCAGGGCCTCCTGACTGCCAGTGGCTAACTCTCTTCAACAGTCTTTTTTTAACCTTTACGTATCATTGTGCGAAGTATGACTGAGAGTTCAAGACATTAGAAATTAAGATTGGAATGAAATAAAAGAACTTGTGATTGTCTGACTGTTGACTATCAGGTGACTTGCAACTGCTGAAAGTGCTGTAGCTTGTGAACTCATTGTTAGTCAATAAATTTGGACACTGTGAAAAGACACAAACATGCTTGGTCTATGTTAGTAGTATAGCAAGCTCAAAAATGCACCCTTACCTCCCACTTCCTATGCTGTGGGGAAGCAAGGCCGGGGAGCACAGAGAAAAGAAAAAAGGAATGCACAAAGGAAAAAAAAGGATTGTAGGGCACTGAAGCAATTTGTATGCAATGAAAATTTATGGGCAGGAATGATCTTTAATAAAAAAGGATATCTACGCATCCTCTTATAGCAGAAGTCAAGGAAGATAAACCAGCATTGATCCTGCAAACCTGAACTAGAGAAAACCTCAACAGTACCTGCAGTAGGATCGGGAGAGAATCCCTTTCATATTTGAGGTATCTTCTAGAGGTACACTTGGGAGAGATATCAGGGTTTAGAATCAGAAAACTTTCTTGATTCTTTAACCTCTCATTTGCATCCTGATCTCATAGTTGCCACATATACCTTTGTAAAAATGTGCATCTACCAAATGCCTGATACTTGGTGAAGACAGTAAGAAGAATAGTTAAACACTGCTGTTATTAGATCATTCTGGGGAGCGGGCAGGTGGTGGGGGGATCATGGCTGACAGGAAAGGAGGGGATTGCTCTTCATGAATTAATGAAGAAAAAAATTTAATTCTCTGGCCTTCTCTAAGTTAATAATTCAGTTTGCAAGAGTAAGCCAGAAGGGGCTTGGCAATAGAATTTTGCTCTCAGAATTCATCACCATCCCTTCAAATCAGAATTGAAGTCTCGGGGGAAAGCTGGTGAGAAAGACGTGAAACATTTAAGGTTGGTTTGTCGTTTGCTTCGGAAGAAAAAGAAAATATAGCTACTATTACAGATTTAACATTTTCTCTATAGCACAACAAAACAATGATTTATAACGAGGCATTTCTGGAAAGTGCGCCATTTCTCTCCACACTCATCTAGGTTCTTTTCTATCAAGACCAGCTCAAGGCCCATTTGCTAAGAAGTCTGTTTGGCTCATTTGACCTTCATTTTCTCCCAACACCCCAATGTTTGCACTAAATACCAGCAGTTGATTTATATCCTTTTCTAATGATGCCCTCTCCAAATATTTTGTTTTCTATTGAAATAGTATTTCTCTTTTGCTTTTAGATCTCATGCACCTGTAGCAGTAACAGAGCACTAGAATCCAATGACGAGAAAATGGGCGCACAGATTAGTATGTGGAGAAAATCTCTGAACTCTCATGGACAGAATTTTTTCTGAACATCTTCCTTCATTCTGATTTTTCTTGGCTACCATCTAACCTACCAGAGCAGGGTCCCTAAGTGCCAGTGTGAAGATTGGGGTAACTGTTTGAATTACATGCCAAAGAAACCTTACCTACTGTAGCAGGGCTCTTCTTCTGTTATCTGTGAAAGCTTGTGCTGCCAGTCATAGTTTGGGGCCTATTAAAGTAATTTAAAATTTTTTTTTTGTTTAGTGAACGATTAAAATTCAGTGAAACCTACATAGAAAACAGTTTTGTTTACTAGTCTCCAAAAGTAGGTTTAATGGATTTTTGTTGTTCTGCTGAATTTGACTGACTTGATCAATGGCCCTCTCCTGTGTAGACACAACCTAAATGAACCCTCATAGTTAATGGATCATTGCCATGGAAAAGTCTGCTTTGATTCTTTAAAATACACAAAGAACAAGGAAGTAACAATAGAACAATTTCATCTCATCTACTGCTGTAATTACAGGTTGTCATGACTGCTGCTACTTTTTTTTCAAGCCTTTGAAAAACTATATATAAAAAAATAAGCATTTCTTCAAACTTAACGTGTGCTGTGAAGCAAGGTCTCCCTTCACCGATGATTATCTATTTTTATTTTCTTTTGATACTTTCTAGCAAGCATTTTGTATTTCTTTGAGGTAGCTATTGTCCTTGTTTGTTTTCCCGCTTACAGCCTCTATAATAAAACAGGTGCCCAGGCAGGTATCCTAGCAACCCAGTGGCTTTTTTACTAGTCTCTGGTGCTAATTTATTGGGTTCTCTGGAGCTTTTTCTCAAGCTATTAAGGGACACATATGGCAAATCCAGAGCAACACACTTCATCTTGGTCTAACTTCCTGGAAGTCAATATTCATTATTGTGGATTATTCACCTCCAAAAGGGGCACTCTTGGCCCTGAAAGATGTCAGGAGACTGGGAATAACTCCAAAATGGCATTGGAGAAGACATTCTGAGGAAATATGGCCACAGATTGGAAAATGTAACAAAGGAGAGATGTCTCATTCACCCACAGGGGCTTTGGGACTCCTCCATCCAGCTACAGGCTGCGGGCCTTGACTAGGATGCAGGTGCTGTTGGACTCACAGGTGTCCCCGCTCTGCTACTGAGTTGTATGGCTTTCAACGGGTCACTAAAGCTCAGGTTTATCCATGGTTGAATCCAAAGAGAAGGCAGCGTGAGTGATATGGGAGCCTGGTACTCTGTTTCCCCAGACCAAAAGCGCTAATGGCTGAGGACACTCATGTTCAGGAAAAGGCAAAATCAAAATCTGAAGATCATAGTCCCATGTGGGAAAAAGGCTTGGGGAAGGAGGTTCCAGAAAAGCAGAGAACTCAAACCCAGAATGATTTGGTCATAGGACAAGAGAAAATCAGAAGAAAAGAGACAATCCTAATTTCCAGGAAGGGAATGAGGTGAGGTTGGCTATAACTGGCATGGGAGTCACAATTATTAGATTTTCAGGAATTGTGAGAGCTGATTGTTAAATCTGCCATTATTAAAAATTAAATTATATAACCATAATAAAAATGTTACAGAGATAAAATACTCAAAATCATCACTCCCTTATTACTCAATCATCTTTCCATAGTAACTATCAATTGGAATTATTTATACTATAGGAATTGGCAGATGCTACAAATCATTGCATTTTGAAGGACTTAAGAGTGGAGGAGTAGTTCTATTGGCTTTAATAGCTCATTTAACATATCTAGCCGGGCAGTCAATGTAATCACCATTTTCATCTTATCCCAAATGAAAAAAAAAAATTAAAATAAAGCGACTTGCTTGAGTCAGAGAGTAAACGGCTACACAGAGATAGGATCCCAAATCTCTTGATCCCCAGCCTGCAAATACAATTTTCCCCTGGTCACACCCTATTTATTTTTCTTTTTATGAGTCCACAAAGGAAATCTTTGGTGATTTCTTGTAGCCTGAGGAGCTTGCTTGGCAGAACATTGTGTTATATGTGAGACACACCTAATTCCCTATTACTCTGAACCATGCACACCATTTTCCTCAGGGGTAATAATACCTCCCCTGCCAACTTTGCAGGCTTATGATGAGAAAAGTGAGAAATGGGTAAGAGAGTATTTTGAAACCAACACAGAGCTAATACAATTTTATGGACTTTTTAAAAAATTATATACTCTATTTTTTATTATCTTCACCAATGATAATAACAAGGAATTAATATAAGGGCTCATATTGTGCTTGTTTTGGGGAGTTAAAAAAGGGGCACTTATGGGACATGGGTTTTTCCCTCTCTTCACTCAGATGTTTAGATTCACCTCATAGGTGTTGTGAAGGTAAAGTCAGTGTCCAATGCAAAGAAAAAAATAATGGATCTAGTACTTTTTGTTACATTTGCATTATCAATTTAGTAATTTCTTAAGTTATGATAATAAAAGACTAGAGAAGGAAATTAAGCTGTAGCCAATAGACAAGGCAAAGGTTTTGGCAATATAAAATGTTCATTTTGGTAGGAAAGTTAAAAAATATATGATATTATTAAGTTTTATTGGATTTGTAAAATTCAACACTGATCTCCACTGATATAGGATGCAGCATGCAGGAGGTGCTGCATGTCCCTAGAAGACAGAATTACACAAGGGTTCTGGTTACCAGGCAGTGCTATTACAAACAAAAGTTGAATTGTGTAAATTTAGGCAGAAATTAATCCTTAAGTATAACAATCTTCATAAAATCACATTTGAAATTGTAGATGGAAATATCTCTTGATTTTTCCAGTATAAAAGGAACATTTTTATGATTCCTTATTAAGTTTTAATTTTTCTTTGTCTCCCTTGTATGGTACTTCAAAAAAAATTAAAACAGTGTCTTATTTTATTTATACCCCAAAGATATTAGATACCAACAAAAATTTGGAACTCATGAATTAACTTACAATCTCATACATGAAGCAAAAGAAATCATTAAGCTTTGTAATGTTTTGAACAACCAATTAAAAAAAAGAAATCATTAAGGAGATAATTGAGGGGTATGGGCTATAACTATGTGGTAGAGCTCTTCTCTAGCATGCATGAGGTCCAGGCCCACCCCTAGCACAATTCCCTCAAAAGGGTATAAGTTCCAAGAATTTTCCAAAGTTTTAACACAAATCAATAAAATTCATACCCACAAAGCTTTACGTGTGAATTATTATCATTACAAAAGTATATTTTAAAAATATATCCAAATAAAACATAGAAAATAAATTTTCTAATGTTTTACCACAAAGAAATGATAAATATTTGCAGATTTAGATATGTTTATCCAGAATTGAACATTATATCACATGCACATGTATTGAATATGACATGGTATTCAATGATTTTTATGTCAATTTATAAAATTCACACATAAAGCTACAAAAATTAATAGCCAATTGTATAAAAACAAAGATAAAAAGAAAATATTCAGTGTAGCTATAGGTGGAAACAAAGAAAAATGTGTATAGAACAAAACTAAGAATTGCAGGAGCCTCTTGTCAGAAGCAAATGTCAGAAGAAAATTGAATGATGTCTTTATATTCTGAGAGGGGAAAAAAACTGTCAATGCAAAATTCTAAACTGATCAAAAGTACTTTTCATAAATGAAGATGAAACAATGACTTTTTCATATAAACAAAATTGGAGATAAGTTATTCCTATCAGAATATTCCATATGCAGAGGCGCATTGTGATGCTGTATGTAAATTAAGCTATACATGATGAAAGAAAAAGCACCAGTAGACAGGTTAATACAAAATTTTATGTTTTCTATTATTATTTTAATGTTTTTTAAAGACTATCCAAAGCAAATATAGTAACAAGGCAATAGGAGTTTCTAATACAGTTTTTATTACAATGTATAAGAAAAAGGGAAAGAAAGAAATAGAAATTTATTGTTCTAAAATGTTTTCGTTATACAAAAAAAAAAAAAGATTTAATCTATATAGTAAGAAAAAGGTAGACTAGGATAATGGAAGATTTATACTATAAAGCATGGAACAACCCCTAAAAATAATTACAAAATAAGTTCAACTCACATGCCAATAATGGAGTCAAAATGAAAGTAATAACACGTTCTCAATAAAGAAGAAAGTCATAAAATAGAGAGAAAAATCAAAGCACAGAGGAAACAAGATTATTACAGTATACTTGAGTCTAAATACCTACAAAAATAGAAATGATCTAAATAGTCTAAACAAAATTAAATATTGTCAGATTTGATGAAGAAAACAAGAACACATTACTAGATTCTTATAAAAAAACCCTCATTTTAAAAATAAAGACTAGTTAAATAAAGAATGGAAACACCATACCCAGTAAACACTATTTAAAATAAGGCGCTACTGCTCACCAAACAGACTTCAAAACAAGAAAAATAACCAAAGTTAAAGAGGGAGCTAACATACTAAGAAAAGGATCAGTTAAACTCGACATAACAATCTTAAAGATGTGTACACTAAACAATTTAGCTTCAAAATATAAGCTAAACAGGAAATGATTAACAGAAAGGAGAAATATACAAGTCTACACATCACTGAAGACTTCAACTTTCTTCTTTCAGTAAACAATAGAACAAATAGACAGCAACTTAGTAAAAACACGTAGAAGACCTGCAACTGAGATAGAATACAGGTAAAGAACACTATACTTAAAATATATTTGGAAATAGAAGGACCTAGAAACCCTAACAATTTTTTTATCATAACATTAGACAAATAGAGGAACAAAAAAGAAAATCAAGAAATAGACTCACCTTGTACCACATAAAAAAATGAACTCCACATACATCTTAGTCTTATGAAAATACATACATTTATCTGTATAGACCATCTAGAAGAAAATAGATACAGAAAATTTGTGACTTTGGTTTAGGCATAGGTTTCTTAGGGCAGAAAATATGAACAATGGGAGTTGATATTTGATAAGTTGTGATTTGTCCATGTTAAAAATGCCTGCAGCTGAAAACATATTGTTAAAAATCATATTTAAAAAAAATCACTTGAGGAATGTTTTGCAAAGTATATAGTTTACAAAGGACGGGTATTCTAAATATATTACAAACATTCCCAAGCCTATAATTGTAAGACAACAATTAAATATTTTGGCAAAGTTTTGAATATGCACTACAGAAAGGAGATAGAGATGGTAAATACGTTCAACATCAATAGTCATTAGAGAAAGGAGAATTAAAGTCACAATAAAATACCACTAGATATCTATTAGAATGACAAAAATAGGCAAATGAAGTCAAAACAAAAAATAACAAGGAAATACAAGGTACTGTGGAGAATACATAACAACTGGAATTTCTACATATTGCTGATGAGAAGAAATTGGCTTCTGAAAACAGGGTATTAATATCTCATAAAATCAAGCACACCCTCATCTTACAACTCACTGAACCCACTGGTACATACATAACCACGAGATATGACATCCTCTGCCACACAAAGACTCACAGGAAAATTTTTAGCACTTTTATTCCTAACAGCGTCAAACAGGAAATATCCAAAATATTCATCAACTGAGGAATGGATAAACGAATCGTGGCATATTAAGGGGTGCATTTCTCCATAAAAAGGGAAAAACTAATGTTACATGCAACAGCATGGATGAATTTTAACATCATTATTCTAAGTAAAAGAAGTAAAAGAAGGCAGAATATAAAAGATTATATATTATACGATTTTATTTTTATGATATTCTGGGAATGGCAAAAGTGTGGGGAAAGGAATCAGATCAGTGGTTGCTAGGGGCTGAGAGGCAAGTAGGGCATTGGCTACAAAGGGAGGAGGGGAACATGGGGGTGATCCGAGTTACAGTTGTAGCTGCATTACTGTAGACATTTATGAAAACCCATCAAAGTATGCACTCTTGAAGGATGGATTTTATTCTTTTGTAATTATATCTCAATGAAACTGTATTAAAGAAGGCCACAGAAGAGGAACAGAAATATGCCTGATATTAAAAAAAAAAAAAACTTGACTTTATATACTCTTCCGGGGGCTTCGAAACAGCCTCATAACTACACTTTTGAGTGGCCTGAAAACTTATCTAGGATGCTGGTTTCCAACCATGGCTACATGTTAGAATCACCTGGGGAACTTTTCTAAATTGACGTTGCCTACTTCCAACCTAGACCAATTAAATCGTCTCTGTGGGTGACACCAGCACTTTTTAAAAGCCTCCACAGAGGTTTTGATGGGAAGCTGGGTTTGGAGCTATTGAAGAAGCTGTTGTGTCCTAGTCACAGCAGGACTGTAGAAATCTGGTGCTGCTGATTCAGGACCACATCTTGAGAACCACTGAAGTCACCAACTTGTATCCACAGAGGGTTTTGTACGTTCAAAGTAGCTGTATGAGGACTAGAATTTATGTCTAAAGTCAAAAAAGACAAAAATCATAGTGAATTTGGTTTTAAGATCTTGTTGGCTTTATTTCAACTCATGAAACAGAGCAACATTTCATTCTCCTAGGGGAGAAAAGAGCATGGGGAATTAAAACATGATAGAACAGCGGTTTGTAAGGTGTTAAGAAGGAAATGAAATAATAGAAAAAGAGCAGATGACATCAGATTACTTCCGGTTAATTTCTTTTAAGGCTTAAAGCAGAACTTTCTTATTATGGTGTCTTAGGTTGATTGGGATTTTTTTTTTAAAAATTTTGTGGCTATGAAACTTACATTTCCTCACAAGCTGATCTGTTTAGGGATCCACCTATTTCTTTGAGGTTTCAGTTTGATTATGGGGCATTGAGTCTGAGTGACTCCTCTTTGGTTTGTTCTGGTTTGTTGGGGCCTAGTTAAAGAGCTCAGTCCCAAACTATTGCCTTCTATAATTTTTGTTTTACACTAGTGAACTTTAAAAAAAAAAACTTAATAAATATGAACTTATTTTAAAGATAGTCATTGAGATCTATGTCTATGCTAAATTCTGACAACTGATTTGCAAATGTGCTATATCCTTTATACAAGTCTCTCATTTTGTAAGAACATCAGCAATCTTAGAATGAGAATCTATGGAATTTACATTATTGATAAAGTTTATCTTAGTTACAGAAAACAAATGAAACAGCAGCATATCTAAACATATCCTTTACTGATAGTTTCTTAAAATCATTCTAGTGACTCAGTGATGTAAAAGAAAATAGACATTGGGATATTGACAAATATTGTGATGCTCAGTTGTCTAACAACCACCATAATCATTGTGATAATTTTGTTTCATGGTACATAAATGAGCCATTTGCTTTTATAAAATAAAATGGGCTTAATTCTTCTCAAAAAGAATTATGGTAAACCCAACTTAGGCAAAGTAATGTTCAGTTTAAAAAAATACTTGTAATTAAATGAAAAGACTTACAATTAAATGAAAATTTACACGATCTACACTTAGGAACCAATTTAAAGATGACAATATACACAGTGCAATTAGATGCCAAGCATGCAACATACTACATACTGTCAGAGTTCACAGAAGGGAGAGAACAAAATGAGCTGGAATCATTAGGAAAGTTAAATTAACAGGGGCCATCAAACAGGGTTCAATTGATAAAGAAGATGCACAGGAGCCAAAATGACAATGCTTACCCATACACATTTTTGCTAGGACATTATACATTATTGCCACTGAAGTAGGAGTATGCATCACAGAAAAAAAATCTCACAGACATGGTAGGGGAGGCCAGGATGCACTCCACCAATCTTCTTCTCTAAAGGTCATACAAGACAGTTTCTCTCTGCATAAGGAGTTACCAATATTTGTGGAATCTAGGAAATGCAAAATAAGGTCTTGATTCAGGTTTCTTGTACCCTTGCACGTCACTCTGGAACATGCTAGCTTTGTAACAAGCCCCAAAGTAACTGCCTTGGGAGTTGTCTCACCAAGATCAGGCGCAAATTATCAATCTCATTGTCATTGATATACAAATCTGACAAAATGATATAAACTGCTTGGAAAATCCTCTGAGATGTCATTACAAAGCACCACTACTAATTATGTTTCCTGCTTGGATGAAGCAGGTATTTGGTCAAACCATACCAGGCCAGTTCCAGGCTTGTGAGAATCATCCTCACAGCTCAGTGGTCACAAGAGAGGCAGATCTTCCTAAAGCCCTCAAAGAACTGGTGGAATATGGCTCAAGAGAAAACAAAGTTATTTCGTAGCTCATGTCAATAGTCATTATCTAATCCAGGGGTTCTCAAAATATGGTCTGAAGATATCTGGTTGTGCCCAAGACCCTTTCAGGAATTTGTGAGGTCAATACCATGAACAAGGTTAAGAAGTTTATTTTTTCATACTCATCCTCTTCTGTTTGCTACAGATGCTTTTCCAAAGGTCATCTGTCTTCTGTGTGAAATCACATTTGCTGGATATAACAAATATATATATATATAAAACAATGTTTATTAAATGTCTAAATACTTTAAAATAAATGTCACACATTATGCTAATTCTTTATAAAGTCATCTTGTATGAAAGTATTTTAGTAATGATGTATTATTATGATGATACAATAGCAAATATTAGAAAATATTTATATCTATTGAATACAGTAAATATTGAAAAAATATAACCCACATGAACAGAAAATCCTTGGAGTTCCCGGTAAACTTTTAAGAATGTAAAGGAGTTCTGAGGCAAAAGAAAGCAAGAAATTTTTTAAAAAATTAATTAGATTAAAAAGAAAGCAGATTTATTTCCTCTGTATTTTTGTTAATATGTTGTCCATAAGAGAGTAAACCAAAAACATTTTTTTTATAAATTTTTTATTTTTTATTGGTTGTTCACAACATTACAAAGCTCTTGACATATCATATTTCATACATTAGACTGAAGTGGGTTATGAACTCCCAATTTTACCCCAAATGCAGATTGCAGAATCACGTCGGTTACACATCCACAATTTTACATAATGCCCAATTAGTAATTGTTGTATTCTGCTACCTTTCCTATCCCCTACTATCCCCCCTCCCCTCCCCTCCCATCTTCTCTCTCTACCCCATCTACTGTAATTCATTACTCTCCTTGTTTATTTTCCCATTCCCCTCACAACCTCTTATATGTAATTTTGTATAGCAATGAGGGTCTCCCTTCATTTCCATGCAATTTCCCTTTACTCTTCCTTTCCCTCCCATCTCATGACTCTGTTTAATGTTAGTCTTTTCTTCCTGCTCTTCCTCCTTGCTCTGTTCATAGTTGCTCTCATTATATCAAAGAAGACATTTGGTATTTGTTTTTTAGGGATTGACTAGCTTCACTAAGCATAATCTGCTCTAGTGCCATCCATTTCCCTGCAAATTCTATGATTTTGTCATTTTTTATTGCTGCATAGTACTCCATTGTGTATAGATGCCACATTTTTTTTATCCATTCATCTATTGAAGGGCATCTGGGTTGGTTCCACAGTCTAGCTATTGTGAATTGTGCTGCTATGAACATCGATATGGCAGCATCCCTGTAGCATGCTCTTTTAAGGTCTTCAGGGAATAGTCCGAGAAGGGCAATAGCAGGGTCAAATGGTGGTTCCATTCCCAGCTTTCCCAGGAATCTCCAAACTGCTTTCCAAATTGGCTGCACCAATTTGCAGTCCCACCAGAAATGTACAAGAGTACCCTTTTCTCCACATCCTTGCCAGCACTTGTTGTTATTTGACTTCATAGTGGCTGCCAATCTTACTGGAGTGAGATAGTATCTTAGGGTGGTTTTGATTTGCATTTCTCTGACTGCTAGAGATGGTGAGCATTTTTTCATGTACTTGTTGATTGATTGTATGTCCTCCTCTGAGAAGTGTCTGTTCAGATCCTTGGCCCATTTGTTGATTGGGTTATTTGTTATCTTATTGTCTAATTTTTTGAGTTCTTTGTATACTCTGGATATTAGGGCTCTATCTGAAGTGTGAGGAGTAAAAATTTGTTCCCAGGATGTAGGCTCCCTATTTACCTCTCTTATTGTTTCTCTTGCTGAGAAAAAACTTTTTAGTTTAAGTAAGTCCCATTTGTTGATTCTTGTTATTAACTCTTGTGCTATGGGTGTCCTATTAAGGAATTTGGAACCCGACCCCACAATATGTAGATCGGAACCAACTTTTTCTTCTATCAGACACAGAGTCTCTGATTTGATATCAAGTTCCTTGATCGATTTAGAGTTAACTTTTGTGCATGGCGAGAGGAAGGGATTCAGTGTCATTTTTTTGCATATAGATTTCCCAACACCATTTGTTGAAGATGCTATCCTTCCTCCATTGCATGCTTTTAGCCCCTTTATCAAATATAAGATAGTTGTAACTTTGTGGATTAGTCTCTGTGTCCTCTATTCTATACCATTGGTCCACTCGCCTGTTTTGGTACCAGTACCATGCTGTTTTTGTCACTATTGCTCTGTAATATAGTTTGAAATCTGGTATCGCTATACCGCCTGATTCACACTTCCTGCTTAAAATTGCTTTTGCTATTCTGGGTCTTTTATTTTTCCATATGAATTTCATGATTGCTTTATCTATTTCTACAAGAAATGCCATTGGGATTTTGATTGGCATTGCATTAAACCTATAGAGAAGTTTTGGTAATATCACCATTTTGATAATGTTAGTTCTGCCTATCCATGAACAGGGTATATTTTTCCATCTTCTAAGATCTTCTTCTACTTCTCTTTTTAGGGTTCTGTAGTTTTCATTGTATAAATCTTTCACCTCTTTTGTTAGGTTGATTCCCAAGTATTTTATTTTTTTGGAGGATATTGTGAATGGAGTGTTTTTTCTCATTTCCATTTCAGAAGTTTTGTCGCTGATATACAGAAATGCCTTTGATTTATGTGTGTTGATTTTATATCCTGCCACTTTGCTGAATTCATTTATTAGTTCTAGTAGTTTCTTTGTAGACCCTTTTGGGTCTTCTAAGTATAGAATCATGTCATCTGCAAATAGTGATAATTTAAGTTCTTCTTTTCCTATTTTTATGCCTTTAATTTCTTTCGTCTGTCTAATTGCTCTGGCCAGTGTTTCGAGAACTATATTGAATAGAAGTGGTGATAGAGGGCATCCCTGTCTTGTTCCAGATTTTAGAGGGAATGCCTTCAACTTTTGTCCATTCAGAATGATGCTAGCCTGAGGCTTAGCATAGATAGCTTTTACAATGTCAAGGTACGTTCCTGTTATCCCTAGTTTTTCAAGTGTTTTGAACATAAAGGGATGCTGTACTTTATCGAATGCTTTCTCTGCGTCTATTGAGATGATCATATGGTTCTTATCTTTAAGTCTATTGATGTGGTGAATAACATTTATTGATTTCCGTATATTGAACCAGCCTTGCATACCAGGGATGAATCCTACTTGATCATGGTGCACAATTTTTTTGATGTGTTTTTGTATTCGATTCGCCAGAAATTTATTGAGGATTTTTGCATCTAGGTTCATTAGAGATATTGGTCTGTAGTTTTCTTTCTTTGAGGTGTCTTTGTCTGGTTTCAGAATCAGGGTGATGTTGGCCTCATAGAATGAATTTGAAAGAGCTCCCTCTTTTTCTATTTTCTGAAATAACTTGAAAAGTATTGGTATTAATTCTTCTTTAAAGGTTTTGTAAAACTCCACTGTATACCCATCCGGTCCAGGGCTTTTCTTGGTTGGTAGTCTTTTGATGGCTTCTTCAATTTCATCCATTGATATTGGTCTGTTCAAATTGTGTGTATCCTCCTGACTCAGTCTGGGCAAATCATATGACTTAAGAAATTTATCGATGTCTTCACTATCTTCTATTTTATTGGAATATAGGTTTTCAAAATAATTTCTAATTGTCTTCTGTATTTCTGTAGCATCTGTTGTGATATTGCCTATTTCATCCCGTATGTTAGTAATTTGAGTTCTCTCTCTTCTTCTCTTTGTTAGCATGGCTAAAGGTCTGTCAGTCTTATTTATTTTTTCAAAGAACCAACTTTTAGTTTTGTTAATTTTTTCAATAGTTTCTTTTGTTTCAATTTCATTAATTTCCGCTCTGATTTTAATTATTTCTTGCCTTCTGCTACATTTGCTGTTGTTTTGCTCTTCCTTTTCTAGGGCTTTAAGATGAAGTGTGAGCTCATTTATTTGTTGGTTTTTTTCTTTTCTTGAGGAATCACCACCAGGCAATGAATTTTCCTCTTAAAACTGCTTTCATTGTGTCCCATAGATTCCGATATGTTGTGTCTGTATTTTCATTTATCTCTAAGAATTTTTTGATTTCCTCCTTTATGTCTTCTGTAACCCATTGATCATTCAGTAACATATTGTTCATTTTCCATGTGATGTAGGAATTTTCCTTCCTTCTTTTATCATTGATTTCCAGTTTCATTCCATTATGATCAGATAAAATGCATGGTATTATCTCCACCCCTTTATATTTACTGAGGGTTGCCCTGTGGCATAATATATGGTCTATTTTTGAGAAGGATCCATGTGCTTCTGAGAAAAAAGTATATCCATTTGATGATGGTTGATATATTCTATATATGTCAGTTAAGTCTAGGTTATTGATTGTGGTATTGAGTTCTATAGTTTCCTTATTCAACTTTTGTTTGGAGGATCTGTCCAGTGGTGAGAGAGGTGTGTTGAAGTCATCCATAATTATTGTGTTGTGGTCTATTTGATTCTTGAACTTGAGGAGAATTTGTTTTATGAATGTCGCAGCGCCATTATTTGGTGCATAAATATTGATAATTGTTATGTCTTGTTGGTGAATGGTTCCTTTCAACAGTATAAATGTCCTTCTTTATCCCTTTTGATTAACTTAGTCTTTTTTTTTTTTTTGGTTGTTCAAAACATTACAAAGCTATTGACATATCATGTTTCATACATTAGATTCAAGTTGGTTATGAACTCCCATTTTTACCCCAAATACAGATTGCAGAATCACATCTGTTACATATCCACATTTTTACATAATGCCCTATTAGTATCTGTTGTATTCTGCTCCCTTTCCTATCCTCTACTATCCCCCCTCCCCTCCCCTCCCATCTTGTCTCTCTACCCCGTCTACTGTATTTCACTTCTCTCCTTGTTTATTTACCCATTCCCCTCGCAACCTCTTATGAGTGCTTTAGTATAACAATGAGCGTCTCCCTCCATTACCATGCAATTTCTCTTTTCTCTCCCTTTCCCTCCCACCTATTGTAACTGTTTAATGTTGATCTTTCCTTCCTGCTCTTCCTCCCTGCTCTGATCCTGGTTATTCTCATTATATCAAAGAAGACATTTGGTATTTGTTTTTTAGGGATTGGCTAGCTTCACTAAGCATAATCTGCTCTAGTGCCATCCATTTCCCTGCAAAATCCATGATTTTGTCATTTTTTAGTGCTGCGTAATATTCCATGGTGTATAAATGCCACATTTTTTTATCCATTCATCTATTGAAGGGCATCTGGGTTGGTTCCACAGTCTAGCAATTGTGAATTGTGCCGCTATGAACATCGATGTGGCAGTATCCCTGTAATAAGCTCTTTTAAAGTCTTCAGGGAATAGTCCGAGAAGGGCAATAGCTGGGTCAAATGGTGGTTCCATTCCCAGCTTTCCCAGGAATCTCCATACTGCTTTCCAAATTGGCTGCACTAGTTTGCAGTCCCACCAGCAATGTACAAGAGTACCCTTTTCCCCACATCCTCGCCAGCACTTGTTGTTGTTTGAGTTCATAATGGCTGCCAATCTTACTGGAGTGAGATGGTATCTTAGGGTGGTTTTGATTTGCATTTCTCTGACTGCTAGAGAAGGTGAGCATTTTTTCATATATTTGTTGATTGATTGTATGTCCTCCTCTGAGAAGTGTCTGTTTAGGTCTTTGGCCCATTTGTTGATTGGGTTATTTGTTTTCTTATTGTTTAATTTTTTGAGTTCTTTGTATACTCTGGATATTAGGGCTCTATCTGAAGTGTGAGGAGTAAAAATTTGTTCCCATGATGTAGGCTCCCTATTTACCTCTCTTATTGTTTCTCTTGCTGAGAAAAAACTTTTCAGTTTAAGTAAGTCCCATTTATTGATTCTTGTTATTAACTCTTGTGCTATAGGTGTCCTGTTAAGAAATTTGGAACCCGACCCCACAATATGTAGATCGGAGCCAACTTTTTCCTCTATCAGGCGCAGAGTCTCTGTTTTGATATCTAGCTCCTTGATCCACTTTGAGTTAACTTTTGTGCATGGCGAGAGGAGGGGATTCAGATTCATTTTGTTGCAAATGGATTTCCAGTTTTCCCAGCACCATTTGTTGAAGATGCTATCCTTCCTCCATTGCATGCTTTTAGCTCCTTTATCAAATATAAGATAGTTGTATCTTTGTGGATTAGTCTCTGTGTCCTCTATTCTGTACCATTGGTCCACCCGTCTGTTTTGGTACCAGTACCATGCTGTCTTTGTTACTATTGCTCTGTAATATAGTTTGAAATCTGGTATCGCTATACCGCCTGATTCACGCTTCCTGCTTAGAATTGCTTTTGCTATTCTGGGCCTTTTATTTTTCCATATGAATTTCATGGTTGCTTTATCTATTTCTACAAGAAATGCCGTTGGGATTTTGATTGGCATTGCATTAAACCTATAGAGAACTTTTGGTAATATCGCCATTTTGATGATGTTAGTTCTGCCTATCCATGAACAGGGTATATTTTTCCATCTTCTAAGATCTTCTTCTACTTCTCTCTTTAGGGTTTTGTAGTTTTCATTGTATAGATCTTTCACCTCTTTTGTTAGGTTGATTCCCAAGTATTTTATTTTCTTTGAGGATATTGTGAATGGAGTGTTTTTCCTCATTTCCATTTCAGAAGTTTTGTTGCTGATATACAGAAATGCCTTTGATTTATGCGTGTTAATTTTATATCCTGCTACTTTGCTGAATTCATTTATTAGTTCTAGTAGTTTTTTTGTGGACCCTTTTGGTTCTTCTAGGTATAGAATCATGTCATCCGCAAAAAGTGATAATTTAAGTTCTTCTTTTCCTATTTTTATGCCTTTAATTTCTTTCGTCTGTCTAATTGCTCTGGCCAGTGTTTCGAGAACTATATTGAATAGAAGTGGTGATAGAGGGCATCCCTGTCTTGTTCCAGATTTTAGGGGGAATGCCTCTAATTTTTCTCCATTGAGAATGATGCTAGCCTGAGGCTTGGCATAAATAGCTTTTACAATGTCGAGGTAAGATCCTGTTATTTCTAGTTTTTCTAGTGTTTTGAACATAAAGGGATGCTGTACTTTGTCGAAAGCTTTTTCTGCGTCTATTGAGATGATCATATGGTTCTTATCTTTAAGTCTATTGATGTGGTGAATAACATTTATTGATTTCCGTATATTGAACCATCCTTGCATCCCAGGGATGAATCCTACTTGATCATGGTGTACAATTTTTTTGATGTGCCTTTGTATCCGATTTGCCAGAATTTTATTGAGGATTTTTGCATCTAGGTTCATCAGAGATATTGGTCTGTAGTTTTCTTTCTTTGAGGTGTCTTTGTCTGGTTTCGGAATCAGGGTGATGTTGGCCTCATAGAATGAATTTGGCAGAGCTCCCTCTTTTTCTATTTCCTGAAATAACTTGAAAAGTATTGGTATTAATTCTTCTTTAAAGGTTTTGTAAAACTCCACTGTATACCCATCCGGTCCTGGGCTTTTCTTGGTTGGAAGTCTTTTGATTGCTTCTTCTATTTCATCTATTGATATTGGTCTGTTTAAGTTGTGGGTATCCTCCTGACTCAGTCTGGGCAAATCATATGACTTAAGGAATTTATCGATGCCTTCACTATCCTCTATTTTATTGGAATATAGGTTTTCAAAATAATTTCTAATTGTCTTCTGTATTTCTGTTGTGTCTGTTGTAATATTGCCTTTTTCATTCCGTATGTTAGTAATTTGAGTTCTCTCTCTTCTTCTCTTCGTTAGCATGGCTAGGGGTCTGTCAATCTTATTTATTTTTTCAAAGAACCAACTTTTAGTTTTGTTAATTTTTTCAATAGTTTCTTTTGTTTCAATTTCGTTGATTTCCGCTCTGATTTTAATTATTTCTTGCCTTCTGCTACATTTGCTGTTGTTTTGCTCTTCCTTTTCTAGGGCTTTGAGATGGAGTGTGAGCTCATTTATTTGTTGGTTTTTCCTTTTTTTGAGGTATGACCTCCAGGCGATGAATTTCCCTCTTAAAACTGCTTTCATTGTGTCCAACTTAGTCTTGAAGTCGATTTTATTCGATATGAGGATGGCCACCCCTGCCTGCTTATGAGGACCGTGTGCGTGGTATATTTTTTCCCATCCTTTCACCTTCAGCCTGTGTATGTCTTTTCCAATCAGATGTGTCTCCTGGATGCAGCATATTGTTGGATTTCTTTTTTTAATCCAAGACATCAGCCTATGTCGCTTTATTGGAGAGTTTAAGCCATTAACATTCAGAGTTACTATTGATATATGGTTTGTACTTCCATCCATGTTTGATTATTTATCCTTTTTTTAAAAAAAAATTTAGTTTGTTTCTCCATGATTATTTTTCCCCTCGCCCTCTGTCTTTACCGAGGCACTTCCCTCTGATGGTTTTGGTTATTGTTTTTCATTTCTTCCTCGTGTAGTGTTTTGCTCAAAATGCTTTGCAATGCTGGTTTTCTGGCTGCAAATTCTTTTAACTTTTGTTTATCATGAAAGATTTTTATTTCGTTGTCATACCTGAAGCTTAATTTTGCTGGATACAGAATTCTTGGTTGGCATCCATTGTCTTTCAGTGTTTGAAATACATTGTTCCATGACCTTTTTGCTTTCAGTGTCTGTGATGAAAAATCCGTTGTTAACCTTATTGGTTTACCCCTGAATGTAATCTATCTCCTTTCTCTTGTAGCTTTTAATATTTTCTCTTTGTTCTGTATATTGGATATCTTCATAACAATGTGTCTTGGCGTTGGTCTACTGTGATTTTGTGTGCTCGGTGTCCTGTATGCATCTTCAATTTGTATATCTGTTTCCTTTTTTATTTCTGGAACGTTTTCTGTAATTATTTCATTCAGCAGGTTACTCATTCCCTTGGTTTGAATCTCTGTACCTTCTTCTATCCCGATGACTCGTAAGTTTGGTTTTTTTATGTTATCCCATAACTCTTGGATGTTTTTCTCGTGATTTTTTACCAGCCTTTCTGAGTTGGCTAGACTCTTTTCAAGATGAAATATTTTGTCTTCATTATCTGACGTTCTGGCTTCTACTTGCTCCACTCTGTTAGTGATACTCTCAATTGAGTTTTTAATTTGGTTTATAGTTTCCTTCATTTCTAAGATTATGGTTTGATTCTTTTTTATAATCTCTATCTCCTGATAAAGGTGCTTAACTTCTTCTTTTATCTGTTTGTGTAATACATTCTCAATGTGTTCTTTCGCTGCTTGAATTTGCTGTCTCGTATCCTCTTTAAGGTTCCATTCCATCTGTCTAAGGTGTTCCTTGAATTCTTTATATGACCATTTTTCTGATGACTCTAGGTCCTCCTGAATATTTAGGCTGTCCTGCATTGTTTGTACTCCTTTTCTTCCTTGGTTTTTGAAGCTGCTCATGTTACTTCTTGTTCTGTTTGACTGCTGAGTTACTGTTTACTCCTATAAATTTATTTGATGCTTGGGAGGAAAGGTATTAGAAGGGAAGGGAAAAAGTCACTAAAGAGAATGAGAGTTAGCAGGTAGAATTCAAGGAAGGGGGGGTAAGATAATTGAAAAGAAATGAAAAGACAAAAGAAGAAAAAAAATAGGGAATAAAAAAAGAAAAAATTTTTTTAAATAATAAAAAAAATTGTAAAAAAAATTAAAAAAACAAGAAAGAAAAATGAAAATGAAAGAAAACCCGAAATCAAAATTAAACAAACAAACAAACAAACAAAAAAAAAAACAACTAATAAATGCAATCTTAGAGTTTGATTAACTTCTCTTCCAGTAGGTGGCGCTGTGACCACCAGGCCAAGTTTCTCCTATCAATATGCGGAAACCAATTACTGTGCAGCAGCTCCTCCTCCCAGACTGGGCGAGTCTCCAATCCTGGGTGCCTAGGGCCTCCTCTTGTGTCTAGTCACTTCCCCAATTTTCCTCTAGCCAGGTCCCTCTCACGGGTGCCGCTCACCACAATACTGGGTACACGCCAGGTCTGCTGCTCCCGGGAGCCCTGTTGTCATGAATGACTGGGCACACTCTTCCAGTTTGCCAATCCCTCAGACCCTAAGTTTGTAGACCTTGGGGCTGAGAATCCTCAGCGAATTTTACTGCCCCTCCGGTAGCCACACCCCCGGTAGCTGGTGCAAGAGACCTCAGCTGTCAGCACTGGTGGGAGCGGTAGTCCCTCGCCGCGGGTCCCGGGGCACCTCTAATTCCCTTGGTCTGGCTACCGTGTTCACGGGAGAGCTGAGATTGGCCCTTAAGGTTTCCCCGATGTGTGGAGAGGGAAGGCTAGGGGATTACACACCTGTAGCCGCAGGTTTCAATGAAGTTATCTCCTCCGCCGCAGTCTGATGACGTCAGTTGTCTGCCATGGTGGTATCTCTTGCAAATGGCGACAGTTCATTTCCCTTTGTCGGGTGACCAATGCAACGGGTGGGTCCTTACTGTCTCTCCCAAGCCCCGTTTCAAACCTGTGGCCACTACCTATGAAGGCTCGGTTGGCATTTACCTCCGTAGGATCAGAAGGGCTGACCAGTTGTTTCAGCCGGATGGATTAGTGCTGAGTCACAGCTGTTTGTCTGCGGGAAGCAGGCGAACGGGAGCTTGAATTCAGCCGATCCAGGTTCAGTGTGTGTTCTGAGAGGCCCAGACTGCTCGTCCCAGAGCCACGTCAGCTCAGCATTGCCTAGTGATCCTGAGCAAACAGAATTAGGCTGTTTACAACTCCCTATGCCTGCACAGCTGAAGAGGTCAGAGACTTGATCTCTCCGCGCCCGCCGCCATGTTGGAATTCCAAAAACATTTTTATAACCCTGAGATCTATTATAAGCAGTATTGTAAAGGGAAAAGATATTGATGGTGAATTTTATAAAGTTCTTTTAATTCATTCATGATAAAAAGGTACACATTCAGCTTTTAATAACGTAGCCCAGTGGAAATTCAAGTCACCTATTTATACACATAAACTTGTGTACTTTTGGACAAGATATTGATGAATGTTGTTCAAGAAGAGAACACACAGATCCCTAAGTCAGCACATGTGCACAGACATAACAGTACTAATATAGTCCTTTAAATTAGGATTATGCCGTCATCACTTGGACTGTAGTCATCAGAGAACTGTAGCCCTTAAAATCAGATATCTATTGCCCAGAGAACATTCAATCCACAGGATGTTTCCAATGTAGAGTTGCTGTCTCCAGTTCTTCTTTGACCTGAGTATCCTGTTTTATATCTATGTTCTGAGTTAATATGCTGAATGGGAAAGGGCACAAAACTAGAACCAAGTATGGAGCACTGAGGAGACTTGAGTAGAAAGGACCAGAAGGTTGGAGATGAGTAGCAGAAGCAAATAGAGTAGGGTGGGTAAAGTGCACCGTGTTCGCCAGATTTGTTATCACTGTAATAAATACCTAAATTGATCAACTTGTGATTGGTTGTTCTGATTGCTTCAGGTGAGGCAGCCCATCATGGAGGGGTTGTGAATGGCAGATGAAATCTGCTCATCTTCTTCTTTTCTATTTTTAAATTATTTATTTATATATTTATTTATTTTGTGTGTGTGTGTGTATGTGCTGGGGATTGAACCCAGGGCCTTGTATATGTGAGGCAAGAACTCTACCAACTGAGCTATATCTCCAGCACAAAACTGCTCATCTTATGTCCAGGAAGTAATAGAAAGAAGTCTGGGCCATCCCACTGTCCCCTTCAAGGGCATATCCCCAGTGACCTGAAAACATACCATAAGGATCCATCTCTTAAAGTTTCTACTATCTTCCAAAAGTTCCATAGTCTAGGGACCAATTCTTTGTCACCTGGACCTTTGGGGGACACCTATGATCCAAACTCTAACATGCATAAAGTTATGGATGGCTAGTCACAACAAAGACTCTCTATCCTAAAACGTCCTTCCAATAGAAGGCAATGAGGAGATACCAAATGCAAAGTTTAATTTGGTAATGAAACAGATGAAAATCAGAGGCTATTTTAGAGATAGTGATTCCATGAAAATAAATCATCTAGCTTGTTTAGTCATTAATGTATCACACCAGTCTATGAAAATGAAATCAGCACTATTTTAAATTCCATAAATACACAATTAATACAACACAGACCTTGTCATTGAGCTTGGGGAATTACATTACTACACTCATATGTTTATCAGAATAAATTAAAATAAAGGATATTATTGAATTTAAATTAAGGTGCAAATAAGATTTTTTAAAAAAGGATATTCCCATCAGCTGTCTAGCTTGACATTGTTGAGACACTTATTCTATGAATTCTGTAATAGATTTAGACATTGGCATCTGATTCTTTTTTCCCCAGCAGACCTTGAAAGAAATCTCTCTGACTTCAAATAAAATTAACAAAAGTAGCAGATAGAATAATTGTTGCCCCAAGTCTGATTTTCTCCACAAAAATAAAAAACTCTGTCCTTATCCCTATTTCCCTGCCTCCACCTGTCCTGCCATGAGTCAGAATAAAATATCTGACTAGAAATCAAATTATATTTTTTATTGATTTGCTACAAATGTAAAACATTTCCTCACAAATATGGTAATAAAATCCATTCTTTAAAACACATGGAAAAATACTTCTTCCCCACTGGTTTGAACCACCTGCCAGAAAATTTCAATTAAAAAGTCAGATTCAATATGTAAGATGAAAACTAGCACCAGGAAACTAAAATTAGCAAGTGAAGATGATGTAAAATATGCTGTTGTATGTATAGTGGGGAAATCAAACCCTCACAAACAAGGGGTCCAACAACTGGGCTTTGTTTTGATCCTGGCTATATGTTTCCCTCAAATCTTCAAGTGAAGAGTAACAGTAAAACTTTTGAAGTGAAAAATGGTGCAAAAAATTAGGTGCAAAAAAAGATGCACACATTTACATGAACACATACACATGCATGTGTACACAAACACACACACACGCACATACACACACACACACACACACACACACACGCACTCCAATATGTATAGGTAAACGAGCTTGAGCACATATCCCTGGCAGTGTAGGGCTGACAAATTATCAAGAAACTTCTTACTAAACACAATGTGTATGCAAATGCAGGATCTCATTTACCCACAAGCAGGAAAATCTCACCAAAATTATGGAGAAATTTAAATTTAGTACTATTATCTCTCAGCACCCATTCACATTTTCACCCATTTTCTACTACCCTAAACTTCCTTGTACTTAGGTGCCTCTCAGATAAACAACAGCACCTTCAATAACTCCTTTCTAATTGTGTCCTGTCTAAGGGACCTCTTCCACCCCTCCCTGATGAAATTCCTACAATGTATTAGAACTTGTAACATCATATATATTAACCTGTTGAGAGCCATAGCTGAAGGGGCCCCAGCAAACTTCCAGCTGCCAGCAAGCTTCTAGTGCCAATTGATTGGCTCCTCTGCATTGATGCTCATTGGGCTGTTTCCCCGCCCTTTCAGACCACGGAGCTGCTCCTTGGGGGACTTTTTTTGGCTCTGCCCATGCGACCCAGCCAATCGGCCTCAAGAGCAGGAGGGGTGGGGGAGGTTGAGAGGCTTGTGGGAAGCTGGTGGTGGCAGTTGGGCTCTGAGGGAATTCCTGAAGAGCTGTGTTGTCCATTATGTGTGTTGTAAAAATAAAGTTTGTTTCTTTTGACAAGTGGCTCCTGAATTGTGCCCAGCCAGACTGTGGCATTAACCAGTGAAGACAATTGATATATCATTGTAAGTAGCAGATACTATATCTTCCAAAGTCTGTGGTTAAAAGGGAGATTTTTAAAATTCTAAGTAAATTCACATGAAAAGTTTTAATATGACCCAAAGCATATTATTAAAGGCAGAAGTATTTTGTACATTCACAATGATATGGTACCATCACCTCTATCTAGTTTCAAATATTTTCATGGTTTCAAAAGGAAACCCCATTCCTATTAAGTAATTGCTTTGTATTTCCCCTCCCAGCACTTATCAATCACCAATCTACTTTCTGGCTCTGTGGATTTATCTACCATTAGTATTTCATATGACTGGAGTCCTATAATGCTTAAGTCTTTCTGTGTCTAACTTCATTCACTTGGCATGTTTGTGAGATTCATCCACTCATCCAAAATTAGATTCATCCATTCATCCAAAATGTAGCATGTATTTCACTTATTCCATTATATCTAACTACCAAAATTTATCCATTTACCCACTGAGAGATATTTGGATCATAACTATCTTGTGAATTAATGACTCTTGTGAATTAATGCTGCTATAAAAATGTGTAAGTTTATTTTTGTAAATTCCAGTTTTCAATTTTTTGGGGTATTCCCTAAAGAGTACAATTCCCAGGTCATATAGGAATTCTATTTCTAGCTTTTGATGAATCATCAAACTGTTATTCTAAAAAGATAAACTGTTTGACGTCTCTACCAGCTAAGTGTCAGGGTTACATTTTCCCCATGTCTTTACCAACACTTGTTAATTTTCTTATTTATTTATACCAGGAATTGAACCCATGGGTGCTCAATCACTCACTGACTGAACTATATTCCAAGCCTTTTCATACATATATATTTAGGTCTCACTAAATTGTTTAGAGCCTCCTTAAATTGCTTAGCTGGCTTTGAACTCACTATCCTCCTGCTTCAGCTTTCTGACCACTAGGATTTCAGGCCCATACCACTGGACCTGGCTTTTTAAAAAAATTATAGCCCCCCGCCGCCCCCCCTCCCCGCCCAGTGGTGTAGAGTACTCTCTCCTTGTAGTATCTAACCAATAATAATTTTAATTGGATGAATCAATGCAAGAATGAGCGTATAAATGCCAGTTCTAAATCCTCTAAGGAATGAATCAGTTTTCCTTGTAAGTTTTCAATTTATATATTTATTTGTTCTTTTCTTTGATAAGGATTTTGATCTTTGCCTGAGGGTATGGTACAAAACCTATTGCCTGCAGATACCTGGTATCTGCGAATCTCTAATAAGCCCTGCACAATAGCTTAATAGCTTCCATTCACCTTTCCATAGGCACTTTATATATGTCTTATTAAATTCTCACCACAATCCTGCTGGACACATATTAAAGCCTCTATCTATGCCGGGTGCGGTGGTATATACCTGTAATCTCAAATGGCTCAGGAGACTAAGGTAGGAGAATCGCAAGTTAAAAGCCAGCCTCAAAAACCTAGTGAGGTACTAAGTAACTTAGTGAGATTATGTTTCTAAATAAAATATTAAAAGGGCTAGGGAATTGGCTCAGTGGGAGTAACCCTGGTTCAATCCCTGATACAAAAAAAGAAAAAAAAAATCCTTCCATCTGAAGATGTAGATTTAAATTTATAGGTTATGTCTGCTACACAAAGTGAGTATAACTAGAAAATTTTGGAACCAGCATTAACATACCATGGGTGACACTCTAAAACCACTACTTCTTTCAGTCTTTCAATTTTTCCTTTCATAAAATTACATTTGTGTTCATAAATAAAAGCTGACTTTGATGGAAAAGATGGTTATATCAAATATCTGGTCCTTTTGACTACAAACAAAATAGCTGGATGTTCTTAAAACACATTTATGTATATGCATATAAGTGGCAGTTTGCCTCAAATCAACAGATTTCAATCTAGGATACCCTGAGAAATTGACAAATGGTAACAAGATAATGCAGAAAATAAAAATTCTCTGCAATATTTAAATATATAATGTTATTTAGAAATCACTTCATGACACTAAACTACTTTAAACTATATTAAATCAGAAATTCCAATATAAGCTATTTAGAAATTTGTATTTTAAAATAATTTATAAATAATTTTGAAATAAAATAAAATTGAGGGTTACCTTCAGGATCACTCCTACAGTTCCTGACAGTGAATGCGGTGGGGCCAGGTTTTTAACATAGAGTCTGATCACTCCCTGAAGGATCTAAGAGTATAGGAGCTAAATGTTTATTTTTATCAATCTGCCTACACTAAGTCTGTTCAAAACTACTTTGTGCAAATGTAAAATCATTCAATTTCTTATATTCTTTCTGTTTCCCTATATGCTTATCTGTGGGCAAAAAGTCAATCTTGCCTTCACTGCTACAGACAAAAATTGAGTTTGTATTATTTTCAAACATGAAAATATTTATCATTAGATTTGCACACAAATCATTTAGAGTATTATTTTTTCGCTGGTATTTTGTGTGTTTGGATGTACGTGTGTGTGTGTGTGTGTGTGTATGTGTGTTTATTTCAACAGTTCTGCCTACCTGTGCATATATATTTGAGGGAATGTACCAAAAAGGGGATATTCAAATGAGTTCAAATTAATTGAGTTCTGATGATTCAATTAGAAAGCAGTGCTTTTACGAAATACTTGGATGAAGTCTGAAAGATGACTTTTGTCTTAGTTTACCTCATACATAGATTTTTTTCAATAATCAAGAAGCAAACATTTCAACAGTTTTTTTTTTTTGTAGTTCATAGAATAGGTAGTTTCTCAGAATTAGCTATTTATGGTAAAGCAAGACTAGCCTTCACATCAGCAGGAGCTAGTGGGCTTCCAAAAGTATGTTCTCACAAGCTGGGTGCAGTGGCACACACCTGGAATCCTAGTGGCTCAAGAGGCTATGACAGGAAAATGGAAAATCAAAGCCAGCCTCTACAACCTAGCAAAGCCTTAAGCAACTTAGTGAGACCCATCTCAAATGTAGCTGACGATGTAGCTCCATGGAAAATTGCCCTGGGTTAGATTCCGGGAAACCCCTACCTCCATCACCACCAAAAAAAAAAGTTCTCATAGAGGGTGAAATTAAATGGTAATACAAAATAAAAGTTTATAGCAGGTAAAAAAAAAAACAAACCAATAATAGACTAGTCCATAACATTATGTAACCTTTTTTATAAAGATTGCTTTTAGTTTGGGGAAATTAGTTATGTGGATCATTGAGGTAAAAACAATGCTTACCATTACCACTGTAAGAAAGATAAGATCTGGGTAAATTTGTACATGGAACTAGTAGGACAGTCAACTGAAAAGAGAATTCAAGGAATCCTGGGCCAAGTTCACAAAGAAAAAGGACTTTTAATTGGCAATAGTTTATTTATACCACTAAAGTAGTGTTGTAGGGCCTGGACCTTGGACCTTCATGGAGGAATGCTCATCTTAGTCATTGTGCAGCAGGGAAGTCCTAATAGAGAAGCCTGTGTTTGGGGACAGAGTGCTGACAGAACACTGGCAAGTGCCATTTCCTTGCTCCTTTGACAAGGAGCTATTCCCCCTGTTGGTACAGGGTGGAGCTACATGGAAATTTCTGAACTCTTGATGTCTGAACTCCCGTAATATGATATGCTGTTTATCACCTCTGGCCTATCATGACTGTTACATGTAAATTGGCACATACCCACTATAAAAGGCTATTTTTGCTGCACAATAAAGTAGATGCAATTTTCTGAAATCATCTCCAGAGGGTTTCTCTGCACCCTCAACTCCCCACAGTAGATGCTAGAAAGGCAGGCCTCTCGGCAAAAGGAGCAGTACCTAATCATTGTAAATCGCTTGCTAAGATCTATTTCTTAGTAAGATGTCCTAGAGACCTTACCAAACTAACATACAATTTTAGGATTCCTGCAGAAAGTTTTGGGAAACTATACTTTAAAGAGTCCTCCAGCAGTTCCCCTGATACAGACAACCTTCAGCTGGGAGCTTCTTCAGAGCCTGTATCAGGGGAACTGCTGTTTTGCCCAAGGAGAGTCTTACCCCAGAGCTGCCTATATCAAATGACTAAAGCATTTTTCAGACATCAAGGTTAGTTGCCAAAGCTAACCTGGAACCTGCAGTCCTCCTTGTCTCAGCCTCCTGCTGAGGAGGCTGGGATTACAGGCAGCTACCAGCACACAAGGTTTGCATTTACACTTTAAAAAATTGTTTATCTAAACTGAGGTGTTGTCAGTTTTCAGTGTCAGAAAGGGGCTTATATTTGGCCTTCCTGGTGACAGTTGCACTAAATTCACTCTTACCTTACCTTGTGCCATTCAGGATTCTTGAGTAACAGAACTACTAGAAGTTCATATGATATCCACACATGTGTGCATACACAGACACACAGGAAGTCTATTTGTTTTATCCCTATGAAGAATCTAAATTTACTGAGTTCAAAAACCATTTTAATTTTGATGTTACCTAGAATGAGGAGAAAAACTGAATGGTTTTAATTTTTTTAAATGTATTTTTTTGAGAGAGAGAGAGAGAGAGAGAGAATTTTTTAATATTTATTTTTAGTTATTGGCAGACACAACATCTTTGTTTGTATGTGGTGCTGAGGATCAAACCCAGGCCGCATGCATGCCAGGCAAGCGCGCTACCACTTGAGCCACATCCCCAGCCCCTTAAAATGTATTTTTAATACCAACTCATATCATATCTGCATATTGAGTTATTTTAGTATTTTTTATTTTTATTTAATACCATGTCCTTAATGTGGCATTAAAAAACATCCTCTATTGTTAACAATAAGAGGTGATTTCACTACTAGAGTTTGGAATGCTCATAATTGATATAGTAAATATTTTTTAAATTTTATTTTTTATTCTAATTTGTAATATATGACAGCAGAATGCATTACAATTCATATCACACATATAGAGCACATTTTTTCCTATCTCTGGTTGTATACAAAGTATATTCACACCATTCCTGTCTTCATACATGTACTTAGGATGATGATGTCCATCTCATGCCACCATCTTTTTTTCACCCCTTGCCCCCTCCCTTCCTTCCCTCCCCTTTGCCCTATCCAGAGTTTGTCTAATCTTCCCATGCTCCCCCTCCCAACCCCACTATGTCCAACATCTCTAGCTATAACAGAAATACAAATTAAAACTACTCTTAAGATTTCATCTTACTCCAGTCAGAATGGCAGTTATCAAGAATACAAACAACAATAAGTGATGGCAAGGATGTGGGGGGAAAGGCATATTCATACATTGCTGGTAGGACTGCAAATTGGTGCCACCAATCTGGAAAGCAGTATGGAGATCCCTTAAAAATTCCATTTTGAAGAGGTGTCACCACCAGGTGTCATTGTACATAGAAACGTGCCATGTGTTTTTACCTAATGGCAATTAGACACAAAGATTACTGTGTTGAGTGAAGTATAACAAACTGCAACTCTTGGATCACAATTAATATTGAAGCCTAATATTTGGGATTCATTGAAAACATCAGCACCTGCATCTATGTGTCCCCATTCTCAGCTACCTGGACGTGAATGTGGGCTTTACCTCATCCACCCTCTTGAATCTCAATGCCTGACTTATCTTATTTTCATACCAAGAGGATATGATTGAATTGTTGAACAGAGAAACTGGTCTTTTGAGAGCCACAAGTAACAAATCAATTAGCCTAAACAAGTCACATAAAGCTTTCAAACCATGCAAGTCAACAACAAGCACCTTATAGGTTTGGGAACTGGGGTTATGGGAGAGGTATGAGGTATAAACTTTGCATCTCTATACTGTCTGGCAGATTTAGAAGCAGCCCTGAAAGTTGTTTTACTCACTTAAAAAAAAAAAATCTTGTCTTCTAATAAAGTGACAGGGTCAATGTGAAAGGTTCTCATATATTCTTATATTCTGTGGCTGCCTTGAGTGTCTTAATTTACAATTGTTCAACTACAAGATCTCATAATCAGTCCTTCCAAGTATACTACACAGCCTAGAGACCTCCTCTGGCTTGGTTCCATGCTGCTAATTATTTGACTTCTAGAAATAACACGAAACTACCCAAAAAATGAGGCTGATGCCTGAGGAGGGGACATTTGAAGATATTACTTACACAGTGGGAACCACAGTCCAATTGTTATTCTCCCACTGATCCAGGAGATGAAGAAAAGCTGCCAAAGATTACATTCAAATATTTTCTTATTTCTAAAAAGTACTTGCTCGGGGCCCAAAAATGTCTCTGAACACAGGCACCACCACGTGCTGGATTCATGGAAGAAGATATGATTGGCAGGTCATCCTGATTTATGTGATCTTTGTCTTAATCTGCAGTTGAGAGTGAGCTATGGTTTTCCTCTTGCATATTTTCTATAATTCTCTACAGTTATCTTCTTTTGCAAGGTGACAAAACACTTAGTGTGCATTCTTTTGTTTAGTCACATACTGCTTATTTACCCATCCCCTTGGCTTTCCTCTGTGGTGACTGTTCAATTGTTACATTTTTTGTTGTGTTTCAGATATATTAGATGCATGGGGTCTATATGCAAGATATTCAGGAATAGGAATTTTAATTTTTCATATATATTTTCAGTATAGGTTTTTGTCAACAGCACATTTTAGTGAAAGCATCATGGGCATTAGTGTCTAAAATACTTCAGATTTCACTTCTAATTCTGCCTTTGACTAAAAAGTACCATTTTGGTGACTCAATTACCCACTTATGATTCATTTTTTTAATTATAAGTTGCTGTCTTCCATGGAAAGCAATAAGTACATAAAATGAAACAGGTATCATTTTTATTTTCAAAAGGTACATAGCACAGTGAAGGAGAAAGACACAGAAATAGATTATTTCAGTAAAATAAGATTCTAAGATATATATATATTACGATCTCTTAGGGCTGGGGTTGTGGCTCAGCAGTAGAGCGCTCGCCTAGCATGTGCGAGGCCCTGGGTTCAATCTTCAGCTCCACATAAAAATAAACAAACAAACAAACAAAAAGATATCTTAAAAGCATGGAGAATGAAAAAAAAAATCCTTCATTTAAAGTAAGATACTTTTACATAAGTAAAGTTCTTTTATTTGTTCTTTTTAATTATACATGGTAGTAGAATGTATTTTGACATATTTTATATACATGAAGTACAATTTCCCATTCTTCTGGTTGTATGTGGTGTGAAATTACATTGGTCATGTGTTCATATGTGAACATAGGAAGTAATGTCTGATTCATTCTGCTATCTTTCCTATTCCCATTCCCCCTCCCCTCCTTTCATTTCCCTTTGTCCGATCTATATTACTTCTGTTCTTCCTTACCCTCCCACTTATTAGTTAGTATCTGCATATCAGAGAGAACATTCCTTTTTAAGTATTTTTAATGGATGCATAAGAATTATACATATTTATGAGGTACCATTTGATCTTTCACTATATAACATTATATAATCAGGGTAAACATAGCTATATCTTCAGATATTTTTCATTTCTTTGTGTGAAACATTCAAAATCCTTTATTCTTTCATGAAATATACAGTGGATTCTCATCATCTATTGACCTTTCTGTGAAATACATCACCAGCATGTGTTTCCTTTGCTAGCTCTAACACAGTGCCAGTTGATCAAGCTCTCCCATCCCTCCCTCCCCTACAGTTTTCTACTCTCTTGCAACCACTATTTTTTTTTTTTGTAGTGCTAGTTATTGTACCCAGGGCCTTGTGCATGCGAGGCCAGCACTCTACCTGCTGAGCCATATCTCTAGCCCTTGTAACCACTATTCTACACTCAACTTCTATACATAACTTCAGTGCTTAGTTCATGTAATAATAACGAACTATCCATGATTTCTCTAAATATATTTTTTTCAACAACATATGCATTGGACTTCTCAAAATTAGAATGTTAGGGTTTTTTTTTTTCCTTTAAAATGCAGATGCACTTCAACCTGCACTATAAATTCTACTGGGCTCCTTCTATCTGCATCTTCCAAAGCCCTTCATACCATGCCTGAAGTGGCTCACATTTTATCTCTTATTCCTATGGTGGGTTTGAATTTATTTTAACTGCTTCATCTGTCTTTTCTCCATCAGTGAGATTCAGCGTTTCTAGAAAGTATAAATACATGTGGACCCATTTTATCTCCTTCCACTGCGCCACACATAAGTCACCTAGAAAATGTCCAATAGAGGGTAGAAACACTTTAATGGGATGCCTTCTAACTCTTATGGTCCTGTTTATGAGAGCAATACTACAGGCACCCAGTGAATGTTTCTGATTCAATTACTTATTCCTCTATTTCCTTGAGGGCTTCTTTCACCAGTAATATCTGAGTGAACTTTAGCAAAACTATATATTTAAAACTTATATGTATCTCAGTTCTTATGTCCACATTAAATAGTAACAGGAATATAAAAGCACAGACCTTATAAAAATTATATTCTTCCTTACTACAGAGTAAAGGATATGATTAAGGACAACCAGAAAAGTGTTCTGGTAGACTTCTTATATTGTAATTACTGACAGAAAGTTAAGTAGTTATAAAATATAAAATTACTAAGTCTTTTCTTTTGGAGAGGAAGTATGAAAAGTGAAAAGCTTGTTTTTATCCAAGAGTGGCCCAGAATTTCTCCTAAAACTAAAACATTACTATTCAATAGTTACAAGAGAGATGTACTCTCTCTGAAAGTATCCTCTTTTTCTTTATTTTTATTTTCGTCTTTTTGGCATAATAGACCCATTCCTATAAAAGATTGTGTTAGAAATACTTCCAAGATAATTTGTTTTATACAAGGATTTGAGTTTTGGTATATAAAACCTATTTTAAAAAATAAAAGACAAAGAGTCGTAGCATGCTAGACACTTGGTGGAGGCATAGTAGGGGTTGGGTAGAGGTAGTACCTGAGTTTTCTTTCTTTTTTTTAGATTCCAGGGGTTGAATCCAAGGGTGCTTAACCACTGAGCTACATTTCCCAAGCCCCTTTTTGGGGAAAAAAAAACTTTATTTTGAGACAAGGTCTAAGTTGCTTAGGGTCTTGCTAAGTTGCAGAGGCTGGCGTTGACTATTTCAATCCTCCTGCCTCAGTCTCCTCAGCCACTGAGATAACAGGCATGCACCACCTGGATAGGACTTTGATTTCCTCCTTGCTAAACGGGAATGAATTTTACCAATTCAGGTAGAAATAATGTAGACAAACCTTTTGGGGCATGATGGATAAAGACCTTACATTAATGAGTATTCATTATTGTTGAAACTCTGTCAGATTCCTTATACTCATTAACTCTTTACTGGGAGAGGCAATGTTTTATTACTAGACTCTTATTCTAGTTGTTTCCTGCTGGGTAACAACTGCTCCCCTTTAATGTCATAAGGAAACTACAGTTTTTCATATTCATGCTGTGGCTGAGAAGTTTGGACAGTGGACATAATTTGTCTTTATGCTCACTGCTTAGCTGGGAAAACTATACCATCAACTGAGGACAACTTCATTCAGACCTTTACAACATGTACAGAATGTTGAAGATCTGAGCAAAAGAAATGAAAGTTGTCTAATCAGAAAGAAAGAAGGTAAACTTTCTCTGTTTGCAGATGACATCATCTTATACACACGAAGCCCTAAAGAAATATAAATAATAACATTGTTAGAATACCAAAAACAAGAGTAATAAAAGAAAAAAAAAGCTACATATTGAACTCTGTGAAAATTAAGACTTTGGGGCCATCGCAAGACATTATCAACAAGGAGAATATAAACCTACAAAATGAGAAAAAAATATGTGTAATGCACACAGAAGGGTCTTGTATTCAGAATATATAAAGAACCCTTACAACATAGCCATAAGAAGACAAACAACCCAACTTAAAAATTGCTAAAAAGAACAAATAAATAAAATTTTTAAAATGGGTAGAAGACTTGAAAAGATATTTCTTCAAAGAATATATACAAATGGGCAACAGGCACTTGAAACAATGCTTGACATCATTAGTCATTAATAAGAAACAAGACAATACTACAGTGAGGTACTACCATTTTATACCTAATAGGATAACTATAATTAAGAAAAGGAAAAAAGAAAATAAGTGTTGGTGAGGATTTAGAGAAACTGGAACACTTGCCTATTGGTACATGGAATTTAAAAATGATCAGTCACTTGGAAAGATAATTTTGTGATTCCTCAGAAAACTAAACACAAAATCACCATATAAATCCACAATTTTAATCCTGGGTATGTACCTGAAAGAACTGAAAACAAGGACTAACGTACATGTATATTCAAGTTTGTAGCACCATAATTCACAGCAATCAAAAGGTGAAAACACTGGAAATGCCCATCAGTGGATGAATGGATAATCAAAATGTGATCCATGCATTCAATGGTGTATTGTTCAGTCAAAACAAGGGAATGGAATACTGATATATGCTATGAGATACGATTGAATCTTGAAATTGCTATGCTAAGTGAATGAAGTCAGATGCAAAAGACTATGTATTCTATGATTTCACTTATTTTAAATATCCAAAACAGACAAATCCATAGGGACACAAAGCATATTGGTAATTGACAAGGCCCGAGGAGAGAGATAAATGAAGGGCAGCCAGTTGTAGATACAGAGTTACTTTTGGGGTGATGAAAGTATTTTGGAACTAAATTGAGATGGTAGTTGCACAATATTATTATCATACTAAAGCAATGGAATTATTTAAAGTAATCAATTTGACCTATGTGAATTTCACCTCAAAAAAATTAATAAGGACAAAAAGTCTAAGGGGAATAACCCATAGACTAAGATACTCTTAATCTATATAGAGATCCAGATTATAGGCTTTAGTACTTATTGTATTATCAGGTTTGAATCACTATAACTAAGGACCTGACACAAGATACCTATAAAATAAAGTGAAGTTTATTTTAGATTATATATCTAAAGGGTCAAGTCCAAGATGAGGTGTCCCCATTGGTTTGGTCTCTGGTAAGGGAAGCACATCTTTGGCAAGATTGTATGTCAGAATGAGTGGTCATATCTCAATGCAGGAGGCAAAAAGTGTGAGTATATGTAGGATTTCCAAATTCCTTTTGAGGGTACATCCCCAGTGACCAAAGAACCTTCCATTAGGACCCACATGCTTAAGGTTTTACTATGTCCAAGCAGTGCCACCCTACTTTAACCAATTTAATCCACAGTCCTTTGAGGAACATTCAAAATTCAAACCATAGAACCCATATATTCCACTTATTTCAGGTTAGCCAATGAAGATCGAAAGTTTACTAGAATATATTTAATATGTAATATATGATCACTCATTAAATCTAGCAATTTGTAGGGGAAAATTGACATGCCATTATTTACCTTTTATAAAGTATCTCTCTCGTGTCTGTACTCTTTAACCCTTTCTTTATTGCATTAATACATTAAATTATCATGTTAAAATTTGGTAAAAAATGAAAATTTCATAAGGAAATATTATCTCTTAGTGTTTGCAGATGTTGTTTATTACTTAGACTATGAATGGTGTCAGAATGCTATTTCCCTTTATATTTTGATTGCAGAGCCATAACAAGAAGGGTAGCTGGTTGAAATTCACCAGTAAGTTTATTTTCTGATATATGCTTCGCTAAAATTGCATGCCCCTTTTGAGTTAGTACAATCTCCAGCACTTGCAGGATGCAGAGAAAGCATTACAATGAAAAATAAGAAATGCCATTTTCAATATCCATAAGTCTAGAGAAACAATAGACATTATATTTCCCATTGGTGTTAGTCAGCACATAAATATGTGCATGTGTTTTCTTACCAGAGGAGTTCAAAAGCTGTGGACATATAAATGGATATAGTGATATTGCTCAGAAAATAAAGATTCTATGAAATCATATTAGAATATGCCTAATCTCTTTCATAAAACTAATCATTCATCAGTCCACTCAATTGTTTTGTCTTGGGTTCTTAAAGTGAATTTACTTTTTAATTGAGAAAAATAAACTGTATATATGTTGTACAATAGTATGTTTTGATATATATATATACATATATATATGTATATATATATATATATAGATATAGATATATATCTTGGTGATTGACTAAATTAAGCTAATTAGCATGTGTTACCTCCTGTATGCCTTTTTGTTTGGAAGAACATTTAAAGTCTACTCTTACCAATTTTCAAGTATATAATATGCTGTTATTAATTATAGTCATGCTGTACTGATATCATTCCTATTTTAAATTTTGTGTTGTTTGACCTGCATCTCCCCAATTGTTCCACTCTCTGTCTTTGGTTATCACTTTACTCTCTTGTCTCTATGCATTTAAATCTTTCAAATGCAATCCAGGTTGGATAGCTTCTCTTTTCTTCTAAGAAATGAATTAGGACACAAACAGGTGTTTTCAGATTAAATACAATCATTTCAAAACTAAAAGGAATTACAAATGGTTAGTTTTAAAAGTCCAACTCGAATTTAAATATCATTATTTTGGATTTCTAGAATTAAAAGGGGCCTTATGTTCACTATATTTAATATATATTTTCTACAAAAGCTAAGATTAAGGTAGTAACTTTTTCCAGAGAATTGAAAAATCACTCAATAATAATTGTTACAATTTTATAAACTAAGACAGGATACTTTAGTGATAGGAACAGGGTTATTCAATTTACTGAGAAATATTTATACCAAGACACAGATCTTCAGATTACAACTATATCTTTTATTCTTTCTGATCTGCTGTTATTCATAGATATTTTAAATCTAAAGAGGTCATCAAATAAGACATTTAGTATGCTACTGAAATTATGATAAATAGCACTGGTCTTTCAATTGTTGAAAAGTAGACATAAATGTAATTCACTGGTAGAGTACATGATTAGCATGAGTAAGTACCTATATTTGATCCCTAAACACACACACACACTCAAAACCTTAGTTAAAGAAGAAATTATTGCAACAATAAGAATTGTAAGGGGAGTTTTTTTTTGTTTGTTTTTTTGTTTTTTGTAATGATACGAGATGAAAATGTTTCCACATTCAACTGGGGAGATGAAGGGCATTTGTGGAGTTTGATGAGCCCTAAAATGTGAGTAATTTCCCTTTATCTATAAAGAGTACTGCCAAAGTCCCAACATTAGTCTTTTCCATTTGGTCCTGCTGTCAATTTGATTAACGAAAGTCTTTAGGTAGTTATTATGAGATCTAATAAGGAGTGTGGGAATAAAATTTGCAGCCTTTTAGAATAACACTTCTGCTTACTGAGCTTTGAACACAACATTAAGAGGCAAGGGACACAGACTGCCTTTGAAAGACAATGAATTTTTCCAGAAGATCACAATTTACTGCTCGGACCCAGATGTGAGAAGGTACTGCCTTTCATACGTGTGAATTTTCTACTAGATCAGAAATATGCATGAACAGTCGAAATCTCAAAAGCTCCTATGTCCACACAGACTATTAAAATCCTCCAAATCCTACATTGGTGCCTCCAGAAACTAATTTCCAAAGTCTGTTTTGTATCTTGCTGAGTTTGTACCCCTGACAGTAGTAGATTTAACAAGATATAATTGAGGCTTTGGGAATTAGTTTCTAGAATTATTGAAAATAATTGAAAAATAGCTAATGCTGTAGTTTGGATCTACAGTGTCCCCCAAAAGCTCATGTGTTAAAGACTTGGTCCTCAATGCAACCATATCCAGAGATGAGGCTTTTGGGAAGAAAGTGGACTATTCTAACCTCATTAGTGGTTTAACCCATTTGTTGGATTAATAATTTGAGTGGACTACTGGTAGGAGATGGAAACTCTAGGTAGTTGTGGTCTAGTTGGAGGAAGTAGGTCATGGGGCATGCACATGCAAACTAGATCCTCCTCCAAGCCCTTTTCTTTCTTTGTTTCCTTCCTGCCATGAGCTGATCAGTGTTCCTGCCCTCCCATGCTCTTCCACCATGATATTCTGCCTCACTCAGGCCCAGCGCAGCGGAGCCAACTGACCATGGACTGAACCTCAGAAACTGAGCAAAAATAAACTTTGACTTCTCTAAGCTGTTTGTGTTAGGTACTTGGGTCACAGTAACAAAAAAGCTAACAACCAGGAACTAATGAAAAATCAAAACTTCAGTTTGGTCAAATATATCTTCTTTGAAAATAATTAAATATCAATTCACCATCTTTTAGATTTTTAAAACTACTTTAGCTAAAACTAATAATTTCATTTGTTTGCTTCAAAAAGAAGTATGAAGATATATACCTTACAAATTATAAAATTAGGTTACATTAGACATCAGTGTTTCAATTCCCCTCAAAAATAAAGTATTAAACTTAGATTGATTTTTTGAATCCAATAATCCTTTAATTTTAGCCTGCTGCTTTCAACTAATCTTAGTGGTTCCAATCCTATGTCCTTTATCATTCAAGTCAAGGAAAATATTAGTTTTGAAAAACATATTTAACAGCTCCCCATAACAAATTTTATATCCAAAAAAAATCAACAAAAAGGAAAAAAAATAAGTTGTTTTTTTTTTTTTTTTTTTTTTTTGCTGGGGATTGAGCCTAAAGCCTCGTGCATGCAAGGCAAGCACTGTACCAACAGAGCTATATCCCCAAGCCCAAAATTTTAAGTTTTTGATTTTGATGGCCAACCCAGTTTGTAACCTGTCATTTAATCACACTAAATATCAGATTTATACTTAATTTTAATGGTTGACATCAATGTTTCTTTGCTCTGTTGACATACATAAATAATAGTTCTGCAGTATCAAGAAGTAGTACAAAGTTTAACATTTTAGAGTCAGACTTTTCTTTTTTTTTTTTTTCTTATGGAGAGGAGCCTTGGGTAATTTGCCTTCGATAAGCCTCCTTTTTCTCTTCTTTAAAATGGGAATTGAGAATGAATATTAAATATAATAGAAAGACTGGACGATAGTCAGTACTTAAATGATAATTTCCTGTCTCCCTTTGATTAGTGGCCAACTATAACAATGTAAAATTAAATTTAAGAAATGATATACTGGTGGCCCCAGTATTTGTAAGTAAGCAGAATTTGCAAGTGGAATTTTATCATCAATATTTTTTTAAATAAAAAGAGTAATGAGTAGATTTATCTTAATTTCCTTGTAAACACATTGCTCTTGCCTTTAGAGCAATGCTTTTTATGTTTAGGGAGATATTTGTAATATAGGTAATCCAGGCAGATACTTTTCTTCCATGATAAAAAGGCTTTAAAAGGAAACACTATAAAGCATCTACAAACTTTGAAGATTCTAAAATTTGCTGTATAAATGGAAGAGAGTATGTATAGTGGCTTATTATTACTCTGCCTCCCAAAATATTGTGACATTACAGGTTATGAAAGAACTATGGCAAAATATTTTGTTAGTGTGTGTGTATGTGCAAATACATATACATAACAACAAGTGCCACCATTATGTTCAATTATAATGCACCAATAAAAATATGGAAAAACAAAAACAAAAAAAAGTTAAAAAATTTAAAAACCTTGAAAGAAAAAAAAAATACTATGGGAGAAGCATGTTTAGCAACAAACAAGCAAAGAATCTTTCATGACCCTTTTGTTCTCAGAATTTCTGTCTCACAGTCTTATCTAGGGCATTAATCATCCAGACAATGAAACACACACTGAACAGCTTGCCTGAATATCTTGTGCAGGCCTGGAATTCTCTTAACTGGTGTTGACTTGTGGCATTAGCCCAGTGAAATTCAGGGTGGCTGCAGTGTACGTGGAGGTGCAGAAGATTGCTCCATTTGCTTGACCCTCTGGGGAATCGTTTCTTGGAAACCTGGAACAAACTGAGCTTTTCAGTTATGGAAGTGGCATTTGAGCCACCAGGCTAAGCTCAGTTAGCATAATATTTGCTTGCCAAGGAAAAAACTCCCTGCTTCGAATTCTAGGTCTCCCTCTTATACTTAAATTTCACATCTGGTAGCAGACTGGAAGCTTTTCAATCCCTCCACAATTTTCACTTTTTCTGGAAAAGGGGACTATTAACCACGTAATTCAAACTAATATTATCACTTTTTACAGAATTAATGAGATGCTATAATTGCTGACACTGTTTACCTGCTACTCTGGGAGTGTATTTCAAAGGCACATGAATCAGCCATCGCCAGCTTTATAATTAGCGTGTGACAACTTTAATTCCAAAGGCATGTTTAATCAACAGCAACAGATGGAAGTGCGCCTGGTGGTAAGTCACCCCTTCACAGCTCCTGATAGCAGTTTGTCCCGCTGGCTCTGAGTTCTAAGCTATTTAGCATAGCAACCGCTAAATTACTGGTAATATTGTCTGTCTCTCTTTTTTTTTTTTTTTTGGACAATAAGAGTTGCACTATCCTCAAAATCAGTTTCACTGATATATATTGAGTGCTTACCACATACTCAATACTATTCCTGTTTGAACTTCTGCCTCTAAACAACTTCTCAAATTATCTAATATTAAAATTCCCACTTTACAGGTGAGAGGGCTGAACCTAGAGAACTGTATTGACATGCATAGGGTTCCGCAGCTTATAAGCAGAAGGGATGTAAGTTCTTTGGCTCCTGGTACCCACACTGTTAGCCAGTATTTCATGCTATAATAAAAGCCATTTGGTGGTCTATAGCTGTATTCGGCTGTTTGTTGTAGTGATTTTGGATTCTGCCTATGAAATTATTCATTTTTAGATCTCATCATTATGGGACTGTTTTCGGATTTCTTTCTCAAGGACTCAGTCTTAGGCAAAGGAGACAGAAGCCATTAATCTGCTTGGTCCCTTTCTTTATTCAGCAAACATGCTAACACAGCCAGTCACTGTACAAAGATTAGAATCAACATTATCTCTCTCCAGTAATAGCTCTCAACATCTCTCAGGAGTTCTCTCAGTGATGTGGCTTCTCCTTCACTGGGTGCACCTTGGCCCAGTCTCCACAAACACAGCACCTTGGGATTTAACCTCTACTGTCTATAAGCATCCTTTCCAGGGTTTGGCCATGTCAGGGTACATGTGACATAGCAGGCTCAGATCTCCATTTATAAAGTTCCCAGCCTTAAGGTACCAAACCATGCACAGGGAAGTGCTGACCAAATTCAGAAGTTTGGAGCACTAGATCTGTCCTTGTGAAAGCACATCTTCTCCTACTCTTTGCCTCTATGAACAACATACATTGGACACATGTACATCCAGAAACAAAGGTTTTCAAAACTGCCTTAAACATGGAGATTATTTGGGGAACTTAAACAACATATAACTTCAGAACTCTCTCCAAATCCCTATCAGTTCTTCAATATCTCTGGAAGTGAGAGACCTGTAGATTTGTCATTGCTCAGACCTCCATATAATTTTCAATGACAACCAAGAGTAAGGGGTGAGACGGACAGCTTTAGACTTTCAAATACAGGAGCTCCATTAATGACTTTTCAAAGAAAACAGATTTTTTTCTCTTAAATCTAAAACTGATTGGTAAATTGTGGGCAACCATCATTTCTTAGGCACAAAATGTTTACTTTGATAAGGTTCTGGCCCAGCAATAATTCTGAGGAATTTTGTCCCCTCTAATTTGTATTGTATTATTGTTAGAGAAATGATAACCATAATGTGATCAGAATGGATACCACTTTCATTTCTTTGTAATTAACCCCAGGGAAGACCTTTATTCATTCTGGAAATACAAAAATATCTTGCTGCTAGATGTAGTCTAATAGCCCTAGAATCAGAAAAGCATAAAGAGATTTTAAAAAAAAATTTTATTCCTCAAATGTTGTTGCTGTTCTCTCCACTTGTTAACATACAGCAATTCTAAGAGCCTCAGGTTCACTGCATGGTCTTTCCTTCCTTGGTGAAATTCTTTAAAATATACATGAGTATGTATGTGCCCAAGTGTGTATAGCAGGAATGCATGTGTGCATACACACACAGAGGGACTTCAGAGGCCCTGGATTTACAAATAAGAAAAAATAGCTTGATTCACTTACAGCCATATACATGTTAATTTTACAGACTTAAATAATTTAATTGAGTCCCTGACACTTTTGTCAATGTTATTGATACAACCCAAATGTAATTTTTAATGTACCATGCAATCTTCCTGACTTTGAATAATGAAAAAATTCTTTTCATTACTAGCTGGTTTGTATACTAAATTAAGACTACAAACTAAGACTATAAAATAATTCATCTTAAATAAACAAATTCAAATGCATTGTTAAATTCCCATTGGGTACTATTTTAATAACTAATTAGAAATAAGAAATAAAAACTAATTCTACTTGTTTGTGTGAAATAGTGTTGCCTGTGCATTACCTTGCCACAGGACACTAAAACGTTGATGAAGCTTGAGGGGAAAACATCATGTAAGCAATAATAATCTGAGTAACATCGTTCCTATAGTTTGTTATCATTGCCACATTTTTTTAAAGAGGATGCCTTGATATGAATTCTTTGGCTTTGCTCCACTCTTCCCAGGGCCACCTTTCTGTTGTTCAGCTGCACAGGGTTCTGTGCTTAGAAGGACCCACCCTTGATTTAATGCTTTAATATCACAGTCTGCAATTCTTCACAATTATGAATGAGGGACCAACATTTTCATCTCTCACCAGGCCCTGCAAATTGTCTAGCCAATTCCAACCCCTCCTGCAGTATACAGCCATAACTAGCTCGTTTATGCTCCTGACTCATGTGTGAAGCTAGGTGGCAGTTCATGACCCTCAGCCCTCTCAAATCAAGTTGGTCTTTGTTCTTTTCTGCTTTGTGTGGGAGGGCATCATATTAGGGGACAGACAGATGAGGATGGTGGGAACATGAGATTAAGAGAGTAATTCTATAAAATGGGCCCACTGTGCTGACCCCCACAGGCTTTCTTTTCTAAAAAGCAATTTGCCTCCCACCTCTCGCCCCTGTTTAATGTTAATCTTCTTCTCATGCTCTTCCTCCCTGCTCTGTTCTTAGTTGCTCTCCTTATATCAAAGATGACATTTGGCATTTGCTTTTTTAGGGATTGGCTAGCTTCACTTAGCATAATCTGCTCTAGTGCCATCCATTTCCCTGCAAATGTCATGGTTTTGTCATTTTTTAGTGCTGAGTAGTACTCCATCGTGTATAAATGCCATATTTTTTTTATCCATTCATCTATTGAAGGGCATCTAGGTTGGTTTCACAGTCTAGCTATTGTGAATTATGAGATGGGAAATTGCATGGATATGGAAGGAGACCCTCATCGTTATACAAAATTACATATAAGAGGAGGTGAAGGGAAAGGGGGGGGGGGAAACAAGGGAGAGAAATGAAGTACAGTAGATGGGGTAGAGAGAGAAGAGGGGAGGGGTGGGGAGGGGAGGGGAAGAGGGATAGTAGACGATAGGAAAGGCTGCAGAATACAACAGTCACTAGTATGGCAGTATGAAAAATGTGGATGTGTAACCGATGTGATTCTGCAATCTGTATATGGGGGAAAAATGGGAGTTCATGATCCATTTGAATCAACTGTATGAAATATGATATGTCAAGAGCTATGTAATGTTTTGAACAACTAATAAAAAAATGAAAAAATAAAAAATAAAAAGCAATTTGCCTTGCAGCCCTGCCTGGCCTAAGTGGACAGGGTATGTCGCATTTCTCAGCCAACTACCTGTTATCTACAAGGAAATGCACTCAGGAAATAACATTGATAAGAGGAATCCAAGTTATTTTGAAGGGAGAGACTTTGTGACCTTTTTCACAGACCAGATCCCAGAAGATAAGAATAATTCCTCCTAACTATAAAACCTGTAAACATGACTAAGAATCCAATTAGAATCAGTCAGCATGGGCCAAGGTGACATGGAGTGGTCATGGCAATAGGGACTTGAAAGTCTGTCACTCTGCTCTCAATCAGAAGTGAAGAGGTAGATGTGGATGGGACTCTCTGGGATTCCCAATAAAACTGGAGTGCAGAAGAGGCACTCTGTCCCTCTTCTCTCTGAGGGGACAGACACTCTCCCTTGAGAGTGTCCCCTTTCCCTTTTCCTATTCCTTCAATAAATTCATTCCTATTGCTCTGAGCAACATGTTTAAAATCTTGCTGACTTGGTTGCAGGAATCAGGGTTTGAAAGGGAATCCTCCCATTGCCTCAGTTTCTCGTAAGGCCTCAGCTTTGTAACATCTCCTGGTGGTCTCTGCCTCATCAACTTCAGGAAGGCTGAGGATGTCCTCCAACATCATGGCTTCAAGCTCTGATGCCCAGTGGCTCTGCTCACCATCCTCTCCTCTCCCATCTAGCAACTAACAAGCACCAACATGTTGATTTAAAACTTGAAAATCATTTTGCCCACCCAGAACACCCTATTTCTTATAAAGCATACAAAGTAAAATGACATACTTATATGTTGTATTTCCATCTTCCTTTTGCATGCTTTTATATTGCATTATATCTTTGCTTGAGTCTTTAGTTAGCATTCTTGTTTCTTTGACAATGTACTAAGAGGTCAATGCCAGAGAATGGCTACTGTTATACCTCTTACAATGATTAGTCTCAGTCAGTCTCAGAAAATGATAAGTTCTTGCTATTTCCTTGAATTCTAGGTAGGTACTCTATTTCCAACCTTGTGATTTTCTGATTGAACGCATATGCGAAATGACTATTATTGGTTAAAGTAGATTTTTGCTACATAAAGGCATATATTCTATTGGTAAAAAGTAATTTCTTAAAAATAAACCAGCTCATTGAATTTGGCTGATTGAAGTATCTTTGTCCTTGTCAGAAGGACTTAATCAACACACACACACACACACACACACACACACACACACACACACCCTGAGAATTCTCCAACTGGGAAATTAGTGGTGCCTACATCAAAATGTTTAATATCTTCATCTGTGCTGGCAAATTAAGCTATTTGGGAAAAGATTCACAAATAAGAAAACCACACCCCAGTCATTTTATTAATATAAAACAGCAGTTCAATATGTGAAATGTCCTGCATACAAAAAAAGTTTGTGAATATTTTCTCAAAGAATAACTTAAATCCCACAGAAATATGTATAAAAATAAGAGCAAATTTGTGTAAGAACAAATGGCAAAAGATATAGGAGTTCCAAAATCACATCCAGACTGTTGATGTGTTTCTATATTATGGATGCTTAATTCAAAATAAAGTTTACCAACCCCCAAATGACTAGAATTCATTCTTTCTTGAATTTTTTAACTTATCAAACTGTATTTGTAATAATTATCTAAAACATATTTCCCAGGATAATTAAAATTTTAAAAAATAATTTATGTGAGTAATTGAGTGTATATATGTCTCAACTTATAATTTTGTTGTCTGCAGAGATTTCTTTCATAAAAATACTGAAATTTGGGCTGGGGATGTGGCTCAAGCAGTAACGCGCTCGCCTGGCATGTGCGGGGCGCTGGGTTCCATCCTCAGCACTACATAAAATATAATAAAGATGTTGTGTCCACCGAAAACTAAAAAATAAATATTAAATAATTCTCTCTCTCTCTCTCTAAAAAACAAAAATACTGAAAGTACACATTTTCTAGAACTTCTATTCATGTGTTTGTGTGTTTCCTGAGTATTCATGTAGTCACACAGCCAGACATGATACATTATGAAGAAATTCATTACTGAAATGACCTGTTTAAATGATTCAGATAACTCAAAGTCAATTTAAAGATAGCCCCTGAGCACTGCACATTGATTTCATCAGGACACACAGGACAATTTGCTAGGAAAAGATACTTATTCCTATGTTTTGGTCATTGTTTTATTCTCTCCAGTTCACAGTTACTGACCAGACTCTGATTAGAAGAACAGCAAATAACATGACTCCAATTATTATTTTAATAGCAAACTCAGATTACTCTTGATTGCTATTTCCCTTCTACATGGGCATGCATTCAAAGCAGAAGTTATTCTGGCTACCTTGCTTAGATGCCTTTTAACAAATTGGGCATAAGCTACATGTGCATAGTGAAACTTCAGTGTTGTGATGGCTTAATGAGCCATGGAAAATGAGGAGTGAAAGAGTATAACATAAACAATAGTTAAACATATGTATTTTTAATTTATGAACCATTGTGTTGATAGATCAATATGTGTTTATTTACACTTACAGACCTCTGTGGGAACAAGTTCAGCTTAAGCATGTGACTCAGCTTTTCTTTTACCTAAATTTAGGGAAGAAAAAAAAATTTAACAAATATCAAAATTATTGACAGTATCTCACTAAATAATTGCCTTTCCAGTCTACCTTAGATTCTATAAAAATACTATCCTTTCCAAGATCTCATCTTTGCTTACTAAGGACTATTTTCATACAAAGAATAGAGCTATCACTAAGACCAGTGGGTTTCCAAATGACATCATTTGTGACATTGATATATGCCTCTTGTTAAGAAAAATAATATAATTACCTAGAATTTCCCTAATAAAGATTAGCCACTTTTAACTTGGAGTTCTAGAAATATGAATGCATACTTCATTAAAATCAAATCACTGGGATGGGTTGTAGCTCCATTGGAAGATGCTGGTTTAGCATGCATGAGGCCCTAAGCTCAACTCTATGTACCTCCATAAATAAATACATAAAGGAAGAAAGAGAAAGGAAAAACAAAATTAAAAGTCAAATTATCAATAGAAAACAATGCATCTGCTACTTTTGTTAATTTTGTTGCAATTTCTTATGCTTTTTTCAGTAGTACTATATTTTCATTCTTTCATGAAGAACTTGAACTGAAGAAATGGTTTAAATTTGTACTGTAGTATAATCAATAAGAAAATGGTCAAACAATGAAATTCCATTCATTAAAATATATTCTTATATATCTGCACACATTTATATGCATATATATATATATATCCATATATGCACGCACACACATGTATGTGTACATTTATGCATGTGTGTCTATATGCATGCACATATATATATGCAAGTACACATATGCATGCACATATATGTATGTGTGTATGTACACATTCATGTACACACATGTGTAGATTTGTAGCATATCCTCTGCACTTATTTTTATTTTGTAATTTTAGTCACTGTCTCTTATACATTTCCAAAAGCAAAATAAAATAACAGAAAAAAATAATAGAGTGTCAGAATACCATTAGGCAGGATCTGTTTATTCTAAATGTTCAACTACAACATGCATTCACAGAAGATGGAAAGAATTACCTTGGAGTAATTCCTGGACTTGTTTGTTTACCAAGCACCATGCTTGGTTTTATTGTTATTCTCATAACATGTAATAAAATAATCCAGCATGTGCCACATTATGTTAGTGAATAATTATAAGGCAGCATGACAGCTCTATAATTTCTTGGTAATGAAGAATAAAAACAATGAAAACAGCAGGAAAACAGAGCCAGAAGAAATTTTAAAACAGTCTGTTTCTGTTAAAACATACGCATTTCACAATTTTATACTTTATATTCATGGCATTTCTATCAGTTCCAGGAACTGTGGATATTTAAAGTTGAATATCTGTATTGAGCACACAATAAAGTAATTGGTGTTAAATAATTTAAAATTAGATGCATAATTGGCATTATAAGTACAATATAAACCTCCCAGCTATAGGGACCTTGGAGAATGTCTATGGAGATTTCCTGGAAAGCAATGTTTCAGTTTCTCTTGCATGGAAAATGGGACAAAATACATTAGGGATGCATGGGTGTCAATAACTAATGATGGAACTATTCACTATGGATCCTTCCAGCTAGATGCTAAGATCTCTGATTCGGGGTATATATTAGTTCTGTTTTTTTCAGTGCCTGACATAGAATAAAAGTTTAATGGTATCTGGAAAATGGAGATATGTACTATAACCTGGATTATGTAGGTGTCAAAACTCAAGGTAGAGAGGTGGTAAGGAGATTTTTTTTTTCTGGAAATAGTGCATTTAGTCAAAGTCCTGTTCATTTGTGAAAAAGAAAGTGTATAGTTTTGGGGGAGTACATATTGACTTATATGTAATTCCAAGATTTGAGGTTGATGTTACTATTATGATTAACAGGGGAATCAGGAAAAAAGCTTTTCCAAGAGTCCATAGGATAAAAGTATGAAGTTTAGCACCCTTTGAATTTAGAATTCTAGCACATCACACATGACAAACTGATAGCTTTATAGTTGAAAGTGCAGGGCTGGATGTCATAAGAAATAGCTAAGCCGAAATCTACAGGTTTCTACAACTCCATGTACACAGAGAATACAGGTTTAGATGCATTTATTAGGTAGACAGCTGAAGGTAGGCCAGTCAACTTTCTATTACTATAACAAATGCCTGAGATAACCAACTTATACAAAGGTTTACCTTTGTTCAGTGTGTTGGAGGTTCTAGTGTATATTTGGTCAGGCCTATTCTTTTTAGGCCTCTGATTCAGGGTCAGAAAATCACAACGGAAGCATGAGCATGTAATGGAGCAAAACTACTAACCTTATGGCGAAGATGTATTAGAGAAAAATAAGAAAGGGTTAGCGTCCCACCGTCCCCTTCAAGGACATGCCCTCCATGACCTAAAGACCGCCCACTAGATCCTAGATCCTAAAGTGTCCACTACCTCCCAATAACATCATGGGCTAGAGACCAAGTCCTTAACACACAGGGCTTTGGGGAATATTCAAAATCCAAACTACAGCAGAAGACATGGTAAAACTTCTAAATTATTGAAGTTATCTAGAATAAAATTTAAAATAAATTAAAAATGAGAATACATTTCTAAATCATTGATACACGTATTAATTTTAATAATATTTCAATGTCTCAATAAAAATATATCATAATTTTGTAAAAGTAAGCACATTTTGCCTATTTTTTGAACTGTTTTTTTTTTCCTGCTCACATCTAGACCAAAAAGCTAATGAGAAGGAAAAAAAAGTCAGAAACTAATTTTCTCCTAACAATAGGAGCTGTTATTTTAAATAACCAGTCACTTGATGTATTGATTCAGCTTCCTTCAAATTGTTTTGGGCTTTTCATGTGGGCAAAGAATGTGAGGTTTTAATTACTTTTCTTCCTCTTCATTCAGTAAGTAGGCTTATCTAAAGAACTCTTACACAAGGAATATTCCATCAAATTAAAGAAGAGCAAATCTTTCAACCATAAGTGCATAAACAGCATTAGAATGTCAGCTTAGGGCACAAAAGAAAAACTTTATGAAACAGCGAATATTCTCTTTTTCTAGGTTAGAATATTTGGGACATAAAATTGGATTCACACCAAATTAATCTCTGGATGAAATTCAACTAAAATAAAATTCCTAGAAGTGTTCTCTTATTTTTAATAAGTAATCAAATTAATTTAAAGTCTTATTCAGTACAAATGTTAAATCCTCGAGTTCAAAAATGGTGTAGAGAGACCATGGCCCTATCTATCATTTGGAGGGCTTGCACCTACAAAACACTGGTTGAATGAAAGAATGAGTGAAACCAGAGGCTCCGGAGGCTAGCAGAAGAGGGAAAAGAGAACCTGCTTAGACACAATGCAACAGGTGGAACAGATATGGATTAAAATTCTCTGGAAACAGCTTCCACAATGTGTATGAATTAACATTTTAGAACCTTAAAATTGGTTTTGCCCTAAGAGTAGCCACAGTAACAGCAAATCTCATCCTCAAATCCACTCCCCAGTCCGCATATTAAAGGCAAAGCAGAAAGAAATTCGTGCTCATATTCAGGAAAAAAAAATCTACTTACCATACTCATTAACTGTCCCATACAAGAGTCCTGGATTAGTTTAATTCTCTGTGTGCTGTTGGGGATTGAACTCTGGTCCTCATGCCTGTTGAACAAGTGTTCTACCACTGAACTACATCCCCACCCCAAGTGGTCTAGATATAAGAATAAAGATCATAAGAGATATAAGAAGACTAAAAGGAAAAAAATACTGCCAAGAGAAAAAAAATCAACTAAACAAAATTCAGGTATTACACAGATATTGAGTCAATTTCCCAAGAAATTGAAAATAAACATGATCAATAATTTAAAGTAGACATCAGACAAGTTCAGAAGGCAAATTTTACAAGATATCTCAAAACAATGAAAAGATCAAATGAAAATGTAAAAAAAAAATACAGTAATGTAGGTAAAGAAGGCTTTCAATGGGTTTCTCAATGGTGAAATTCAGATAAGGAAAGAATAAATCAACTTATAGAAACGTCAACAGAAACTAGCCATATAGAAACATGTAGAATATAGAAGATGAAAGAGCTTTTGTGAGCTAGAGTATATTAAATAGTCTAATCTTTTCTTAACTGGAATATCAGACATGAAAAGGGAGAAGTTTACAGAATTTTTTCTAAAATGGAAGAAGGGGAATCATCTAAAAATAAAGTCACACACCAAAACACAGATTCAAGAAGCTTAGAGATCTCCAAACTAACCATTCTATGAATTTTGTAAGTTTTCATGACTTTGACAGACAATATCCCAGTAACAAACCTTTGTTTTTGATCCCCACAACTGATTTCTTTTTCCTTTAATGGTGAGGCTAAGAATATTCAGATGCTATTTGACAGCTGGCTTCTGGAAAGCTCTACCAGTAAGAGGCACTGGTGGGACATCAGATGGTATGAGAATGGAAGAAGCCACATTCTCCTCCTCTTATTCCTCCTCCTCCTCCTCTAATTCCTCCTCCTCCTCTTATTCCTCCTCCTCCTCTTATTCCTCCTCCTCCTCCTCTTATTCCTCCTCCTCCTCTTATTCCTCCTCCTCCTCTTTCCTCTTCTTTCCTTCCTTCCTTCCTTCCTTCCTTCCTTCCCTCCCTCCCTCCCTCCCTCCCTCCCTCCCTCCCTCCCTCCTTTCTTTCTTTCTTTCTTTCTTTCTTTCTTTCTTTCTTTCTTTCTTTCTTTCTTTCTTTCTTACTTTATCTGGCAGCATTTTAAAATGTGCATATCTGTTAAAAAAATACCTTGCTTTAACCACAGGGCTCAACTTTCTTTGTTTCAACAAAGTGAACCTAGTATCCACGCAGACTGTCCTTAGTCTTAGAAGGCTCTGACACCTCCTCTCCAATTTTTTCTGTTGGGTAAGAGGGGCAGGTGACTGCTGTTTACTGCAGACATTAATGGTTGAATTAATTCACTGCCCTCTTTTCTTCCTCAGCACTTTCAGTACATGCAACCAGTTTTCACTAGATTGGCTGAATTTCTCCTGACAGAACATTGACTAATAAAATATAATGCACAAGGGAAATGAATAGATCTCTTCTTCTTGTGTAGGTTAGGCTTCAGTCAGATCTATGTGGGTACCCCCCACCATACACACACACACACACACACACACACACACACACGACTTAGAACAAGAGGCAAATAATGAATTATATCATCAGCTGTAATGTAAGTGTGTTTGTATTTTCAAAGAAATATTAGATATTAGATGAAATAGCACATTGCATTCAGTTACCAATATGTACAATATGGAGAAAAACCCTCTCTCTATTTGCTTTTCTAAAAAGTTCCCCTAAACTGACCAGTAGGAAATGCTCTGTGGTAAGCCTGTAGAGAAAGATTCACAGTAGTGGAAACTTAAATTGAACTCAAATTTCTGATTGAGCAGCCCCTTACATTTTCTAGAGTTAGCATGCATATTTAACTCTACACAACATATATCTATACAAACCTATGCTTATATCTATATATCTATATATTATCTCTCTCTCGATATATATATATATATATATATATATATATATATATATATATATATATATATGTATATCCTTTAATGGTGAGGCTAAGAAAAAATATCTATTTTTTTTAAACTTCTTTTTTAAGAGACCAGGAGAGATTAAGTGGCTTTATTCAATATAGTTTTGTATGGCTCCAAATGCTGCTTCCAATTTACAACTGATTTTTGTAACTCTTTTGATTTTAGATGGACCATTTTCCAAAGTACTATTGGAAGATTACATAAAGCACATACATTATAAGATCTACACAGCTTTGTTTCTATGGTAAACACTAGCTATGTGTGGCTATTTAGATTTTAATTTAATTAGAGTTAGATAAAATTAAAAATTTAGGTCCTGATTAACACTAGCTACATTTTAAATATTCAATAGCCATATATAGCTAATGGCTACAATATCGTTTATCATAGAGTATCACTACCATTGTAGAAAATGCTATTGAGCAACACTGATTTAGAATATAAGATATTCACAAAGGGAAAGTAAACACATTCTTTTTGCTCTCTAAAATCAATTCTGTCATTTCCAATTTTTCTCTTTAATACATTTCAAGGGCATGTCACAGAATTTCTGAAATTAGTTTCCAAATGATAAAGTAACAAGTATAAGATCTTCAGGCCAGATGTCTACAAAACTTAAAATGAAACAATGCATCAAGATTTCTTGAGCATATTGACAAAAAAATAAATGGAATAGTCAGAATTCAGGTACCATTTCTCAAAATGGAAATATAATGAATAAAATCCAGAAAAATAATAACACATATAGGAAATTATTGTCTAGAATTTGTAAAATACAGAAAAGCAATAATTAGCTTGAATAAAACAGGGATGAGTCATCAAAATCATTTTAATAAATTGTAGGAAAACCATAAGAATGCTAAAACTCATCTCCATACATAGTACTTCAATAATATGCCTAAGAAAAAGAAAGAAATTGAATGATGATCATTCTTGATGTTAAGATCATTCTTAACATCAAGAAAACAAACATGACACCATTCTCTAGCAATAAGTAACAATATATGAAATGCAAGCAATTTTTTTAAAAGTCATGGAAAAATTACTGGTCACATTTATTCAAGTGAATGATGGTAGCACCAAGGACAACAATAATGACCATTGTCATTCATGTAGTCATTCACACAAGTCCAGTAAGTGATCCCTGTGTTTTAGTCAAGTTTTTTTTTTTTTTTTTTGCTTCTGTGACTAAAGATCTGACAGCATAAATTTAGGAGAAAACATTTATTTGGGGGCACACAGTTTCAGAGGTCTCAACCCAACCCACAGACAGCAGGCTCCCTCCATTCTTCAGGTATCAAGGTGAGGCTGAACATCATAGCAGAAGAGTGTGGCAGAGGGAAGCTGCTCACATGATGATCAGGAAGCAGAGAGAGATACCACTCTCCAGATGCAAAATATATACCCGTGGACCCCACACCTGCCTCCAGTTACCACTCATTTAATCCCATCAGGGATTAACTCACTGTTTAGATCCAGGCTATCACCCAGTCATTTCTCCTACAAACCTTCTTGCATTGTCTCACACATGAGCTTTGGGGGACACTACATCTAAACCATAACACCCTGTTCCCGGCCCCAGGGGAAGAGTCCTACTAGGAGAAGCTGAAGAACAAAGAGCTTAACAATGCCCACCAGCAAGAGCAGCAGTCCCTGATGTCAACTCACTGCATAGTTTGCAGATATGGGAGTCACCAAGAAAAACAAGTCTCTCAGAGGCACTAGAGAGACCCTCATTTTACTCAGAGCAAAGACAGAGCAAGAGATGCTTCAGTGAGTATCCCCTTGTAACAGTGGTCCACTTGTTCTGAGGCTTATTTTTAAAAGGACAGAGGTTTTTATTTTCTCTCCTCTCCCCTCTCCCCCTCCCTAACAAGATTAAGGAGACAATGTTATCTTTTCTTCCCCTAGTTAATTGTCCTTGAACACACCCACCAGAGGAAGGAGAGATGTGCCACAGGATCTAAATCTAAATTTCAACACACTTTCTGGGCACACCTGGGACCCCCTGTCAGGAAACACCTGGAAGGTAGCCTTTGAATAGCTTCTTCAAAAGCCCTCTGTTTTCTCTGATGGTCAGAATCCTAGCCTCTGGGACAAGAGTCCCCTGTGCTTCTCCTTTGCTAGCAAAGCAGTAAACCTTCTTTTTCCTTTTTCTCAAAACTCTGTCCTCATTATTAAAATAGCATGAATTGGTATCAGGGACAAGGACTGAGCTTTTGGTAACACCCTGGGACCAGCAGCTCTTATCTTTCAACTCATGCAGAGATCCTCTACACGTATACTTCTAGCTGCAGGTGAAAGATCTTTTCTCTCCTTTCCTGGAACCAGGAAACACCAGTGGGCTTGGCCAGGTGTCATGTGATGCACATGCTGAAGTTTAACAATTTTAAACAATCAATAAAAAAGAAAAAAAAAGATGAATCAAAATTAATTTTTACTCTATGATTTCTTATGAAGAGATAGCTATAAATGTTCAGCTAGTACTATAAGAAGAAGAAATTTTTTAAAGAATAGCTTTACCTATTAGTGTTATCAGATAATTCAAATTAAAAAAGCAGTTTTAATATTGGCTTATTTTGTTCATCAATTTAATGGAATAAAAAGGTTTTGAAAGTTTGTTCTGTTGAAGAAGAATATGTAATATTATTATAGATATTATATAATAAGTTCAGTTAAAAGGTTCAATATATAAAATAAAGTTATTTTCTTTTGAAAAAAAAAAAAAGAAATGCATCAAACCCAGAACAGGGAAAGATATTTCCAACCAAGACTGTGTGCCCAGTGTAGGCTGTGAGGGCTCTGTATCTACAGGCAAGGGACTTTTCCAGGCCTGAGGCACACTCTAATGCAACTAGGGAAGGGTTATCAGGCTGCCTTTCCCAGCACCCAGTCTCATAAATTCTTTCCTTTTCCACTTTTGGAGTTTCCTCATAGTTGTTACAGAATGATAATGCTGAGAGTTTATTTTATTTTATTTTCTGTTTTTCCTTTTAAAATAGTTCAGAGGATCATTGGGAGAACAAATAAAATACTGGCTACAACCCAACGTAAATTTTTCAAAGCAGGTGCTACTAAAATATAAGCTGTTGTTACATAATCCAAACTATGAATTTGTCAATTTCTTGTTAAGAACATAAATGTAAAGAAAGTATAGTGGCAGAATTAGACCTAGTCATCGTTGACTAATGTGTTTGCTTTCCTGATTTTTATCACAGCCCCAGGGACCTCAATCCCAGTAGCTAGTTATGTAATGAAATAGCTAAAATGCCGATCGCGTCTATTATAAGCACAGTCATTTGGAGAAAATGTAGGCAGATTCCCATGAGAAACATGGAGATTCGGGGAAAAATAGTATCTCTCTTGCATCTTGCCTCCATAGGTAGAAAACTAGCAAGGTATCTCACAGGCTACAAAATAAAGGTCTAATTGCTTCCAAGGTATTACTAGCTTGAGGCCAGTGGCCTTCAGTAAACTTCTCTAGAACTTTTGCTCGGCTCTGGAGACATTAATTAATTATAGTACAGCTAATAATAAACATTAGCTATCATTTATAAAGTACTCCTAGGTTGTCAAATGTCACTTATGTTCATGCTAATCTCTCAAGGCTGGTATCACTCCATCATAAAGGAAACCGTGATTTTAAAAAGTGAGATGATTTATGTTAGAGTCACAACATAAACAAACGGTGGACTATAAAAAATCCTTATGTCCCACTCCAAATGTCAAGCTTTTTCCAAAGCAGTGCTGCCTCAGTAAAATTGAATAAAGAAAGTAGACTTGAGTATTCATAACTACTTCTCTAGTTACTGTGCATTTGATCCTTATCATAATTTTCTTCTGCAAAACAAACAAACAACAACAACAAAAAATATATAAAGGTAAATCCTAGTTAACTTGTTTCTTTAAGAGAAGCCAACATCAAAATCCAGATAAAATCTTCATGGAAAAAAAAATAAGCAAAACAAATAGATGAGTAATAACATTTTTTAAAAATACAGTAAATCTAAATTAATAGTTGCAGTTGGCAGAAGGCAATTTTAAACGACATAAATAAAACTTACTACATTTTACAACCACAGAAATGCACAAAATGCAAAGTGTGTATTGCTGAGTCATATTAGCAATGAACTTATAGGCAACAACACTGTTTGGAAAACAATAAAAGAAGGCACTTTTGACTTGTATTTTGAGAATCTATAAAATGAAATTGAAAAGGGGGTTTCAGGCTACAAACATCAACTCCCTTTTATAATGTTCACTGTGATTTCTCTTGGAGGCAAAATAACCCAGGTTCTTTTACATAAGTTGGAGTTACAGTCACAGCACCCAGTGGTTCCAAAACAACAACAAAAAAACCGAGTGTATCAGTATATTGCTTTTCATGGTTACAGGGTAAGATGGCTTCCTATTAAATGTTGGCATTTCTACACATAAAGCTTATCTACTAAAGAGAATGTCCTTTTTGTCTTGATAAGTTAAAGCAAAATAAATATTCTGTGCAATAAGCTGAAATGAAATAAAATATTTTGGAATCCAGAGACTTGGTTTTTAACTTTTGAAAACAAAACCACAAAACACACACAAACACACACACACACACAAAATACATGGAACACAGCTAAAGCAGTGCTTCGAGGGGAGCTTATGACTGGAAATGCATACATTTGAGAACAGAAAGATCTCAAATCAGTAGCCTAACCTTCCATATTAAGAAACTAGGAATGAAAAGCAAACTTCAACCAAAGCAAGCTGAAGTAACAAAATACAGATCTTGACTATTGACTACCTACGCGTTTGTCCCAGTTTCTCAATCCCGAATGTTGACAATCATAAGAACAATTATATATATTGACAATGAATTGCACTTTACCAAATTTTTCTTTCTTTCTTTCTTTTTTTTTTCCTGTGTACCATGCAGCCTTGACAAAAACCACTGAGATATTGCTGTTAAATTCTGTGGGACAGAGGTTTTCACCACACCCAATTACAGAGTTTGTTAAGGTGGTTTCAGATGTTCTTGTGCATTTAGTCAACACTTGCTTCTGGATTGGAGTGTTCCATCCATTTTCATTTAAAGTAATTAAGGCATGCTTAGTTTGTCATTTTGCCAATTGTTTTCTACATCTTTCAGGTTGTATTTGCTGTTTTTCCTCTGTTCTTCCATTATTACCTACTTTTGTGCTGAATGGGTATTTTCTAGTGTGCAATTTAAGTTTCTCTGTCCTTGCTATAATTTTGAGTTACTTTCTTAGTGGTTGTCCTGGGGATTACAGATAATAATCAAGTTCAGTTAATTTCCAATTTATTTCAAAAGAATACAGCTGTAACTTCTACAGAGCTCTGATTCCTCCTTCTTCCTTGTGCTATTATTGTCATATAAAATATATTTATAAATTATAATTCTATTAACATAGTTTTATGATTATTGCTTATTATTATTGTTTTATGTACTGTTTTAAATCACACGGAGAACAAAAGAACAGCAAAAATGCGTCTGTAATGCCTTTTATGTTTACCTGTGGAGTTACTTTTGCTAGTGCTCTTTATTTATTCATGTGGACTTGAGTTATTGCCCACTATTTTCATTTTAGCCTGAAGGAGTCCTATGAGTATTTCTTGCTAGGCAGGCCTCTGAACAACACCGTCTCCCTGGTTTTGTTTATCTAGGAATGTCTTGTTTCTGCCTTAATTATTAAAGAGTAGTTTTGTTGGATATCGGCTTCTTGGTCATGGTCTTCATTCTGTCAGGTCTTTCAACATGTCCTGCCTTTACATTCTTCCATTATTTCTTATGAGAAGTCAGCTGGTAACCTTTAGTGAACATCTCTCTTGATGATTCTTTGTCTTTTGATCAATTGTGATTATATTACAATGTGATTAGACATGAATCTTGTTACTTTTATTATAATGGAAGCTCATGATGCTGATTGAAAGTGCAATGTTTTTCACCAAATTTGCAGATTCAGTCAATATTTCTAATTCCAACCTGCCCACTTTTTCTCACTGCTCCTCTTTATCCCAGTATGTATGTGTCAGCATATTTAATGTCATCCCACAGGTCTCTGAGGTTCTCTTCATTTTTCTTTATAATTTTTCATTCCAGGACTCAGACAGAATAATTTCAATTAATTCACCTTTGATCTTACTGTATCTTTCTTGACAGTATAAATTTGCTAATGTACCCTTTCAGTGATATAGTTTAAGTTCAGAATTTTTACCTAGTTTATCTTTATATCTGTCTTTCTTGATTCTTTCAATTTTAATTTTTATTGGTTTATATTAATTATGCAGAATGGTGAGATTCATTCTGGTATAGTGATATAATAATATAATATTATTTGATCATTTTCATTCCTCAATATCTCCCTTTCCCTCTCCTCTTTTCTCCCCTGGATCATCTTTTTCTGCCCTGTTGGTCTCTGTTATTATTTAGATTAGGTGTTCCCCAAAAGCTGGGCACAATGGCACATGCTTGTAATCCTAGTTACTCCGGTGATTGAGGCAAGGGGATCAAAAATTTGAGGCCATCCTCAGCAACTCAGAAAGAAAGATGAATACAGTACTGGAATCACCATTGATAAATAAATAGTGGTCACTTGTGCTAGATGTGAAAGGGATATATAAAGTTAATTTGGGGGTTTGTAGAATGCTTTCAGATATCATCAATAAAGGGGTCATCTTACCTTGTTAAATCATGATTTTAACAGCATAGTGTTTCCCAAGTATTATGTAGATTCCAGGAAAACTATATGTGTCCCTTGATTGCACTTTGATTGAGCTCTCAGCATCCAGTTGAAAAATACCAAGGTAGTCTACCATTTTAAAATTGAGAATGCTCTTTTCCTTTCCCTTGGTTTACAAATTGATCCCTATTCCCACTCCTTCCTTTCTAAACTTCTTGAGAGTTTCTTCAATGACTTCCTCATAAGAGATAGCAATAATGTTCCAACAAGTGAAATTGGGAAGTGAGTGGGAGAATCAAAGATTAATTAAGGTCCACAGAGGGGTTTGCAGATCATGTTTTGGGTTTATTGCATATGTGCTCTCATAATAAATTGATAAAATTATAAGATTTGTGAGACTATAATTCATAACTACATTAAACATAGAAACTAGTTTTCATATTCAACTAAATGAATTAGGTTATCATGCATTTTTTAAAAAAATCAAATTAGTATGTTCTTCTAAAGAACTAGAAACAGAAACAATTCATAGGTTCTTTTGCACAGTGGAATATTTTATGAGCTAACAAAATTTATCTATGAACAATCTCTAAAATTTGATGTATTAATTTATTTACAAAATAAAATTGTATTTCCTGAAGTGAAATGCCTAAAATAGAGTTCTCTGAAAAATTCTGACATATAGCTTTCCAAAATTATATATGATAACAACATTACTAAAATTATAAGCAATACAATTCAATATCCACTCTGATGTAAGTGGAAGACTTGCACAAAGGTAGCAGAACTTTTGTCCCAGTGAAAATACTAAAACATAGAGTGCTCCTCAGCACTCATCATGAGTGAGCTCAGAATTATTTTCTCAGGAGGAAGCAATGTATGACCTGAGGGATATATGAGACTGAGAAGACTAAAATGACTGGAACACATTTGAGAACTTTCACACTGCACCCTAAATCATCACATGTGTTTAGGAGTTCACAACCTCTTTCCAAGTGTCCTGGTTAACACTCAGCCATCTTCACATTAAGAAGAAATAGGAGGTTGGCATGACAACTCAGTAAAATGTATAGAAAGCAAAACTGACTGAGCAAAACATAGACTTAGGATTAGTCTGACCAACAGTTTTCTCTAAATGATTTTTCCCATGGCATTTTCTTTCCATATTAAACTTTTTTTTCTTTAATGGGTTGTGGGTTAATGTTTCTCAGTATGGGTTGATTTCAAGGGCATTTCTTGACATTTTAAAATTATGTTTATGTCAAAGTAATTAGATAATTTAAGTGAGTCTTATTACATATGCAATAAATACTGATAAAAATTATTACCACTTTTTGAGCATACGAGTCAAAAACAGTCTGAATTAGATGTGGCCAGGATAGAAAAAAAATGTAATATAAACAGAAATGAATCACCTGACTTGAATAGGAAAAGAGTAGATATCTACCTGTGTAGAATGATTGTAGAGTTGATACATAGCCTTCTACAACCCTCACCAGTTCACCAAGCAATCTAAAAATGCTAAGCATTTATAGAATCATGGACTCCCAGAATTGTTTATTTTCCAAGCAATGTTAGAAATCTACCTTCTTAACATTATCAGTGAGTGGAAATGGAAACCTAGAGAAGCTAGCTGGATTTTCATACATTATGTAGCCAATCTGTAGTATAATTCCATCCATGCATTATTATCAACTCATGTGACTATATTCACATAGGAATGAGGCAACCCCAAAGAAGCTATTTGCTGAATTAAGGTCCATTATACTTATTTTCCCTTAGTCAATATTACTAACACTATTCTCTACTCCTGGATTGCCATTCTTTGTGTTCCAATTCAATACTTTGTATTTCCTACTTTTTCCTTAAGTTCTAACTCAAATTCAACCTGGTTGATTAGGCAATCTATACCTGCCTTCTCTGGTACTCTCTTTCTTATGATATGTATGTGTGTTTAGTGATTTTTTATTTGCCATATATCACACACTGACAGACTTCAGCTTTCACCTTATTTTTTTAAAACTGCTCTTATAAATTAGCCTATAGTCCAAAAAAAGTTCCAAGATCATAGGAATCAGTCTGAGTTTATCACTTCTTTGTGGTCATAAGCTTAACACAAGAAAAAGGAAGCCTGGAGATATGAAATTACTCTGGCTTCAATGTTGATATTGGATTGGAAAAGATCAAAAGTAGATGTAGAGAAAAATTAGGTAGAGGATTTAAGTTTTCTACTTGTCCATACACTTTATATCAACAGGTGATAAATCTAACACAAGTCAATAAAATTCTGGGTTGATTAAGGACTTAAATGCAAATGAAATTTTAAGAAGCATAAATAAAATGTAGTCATGCTAGGAAGGTCTTCATAAATTTAAGTGAAGAGGGATACAACATAATAGTAAGTTTGAGCACTTTAAAAAACATATGCTTTAAATATTACCATAAGTAACTTAAATGGGATCAATATTTAACATTTAAAATATAAAATTATTAATGTTCTGATCAAAAGAAAATCCCCAAAGGCCTGCAATTCAAAACTTTAGATTGTGAGAGAAAAAGTGTTAAAGATTATGAATTAATTATAAGTAATACAACAATTAAAAGTTGTTAATGATTATAGGTGTCACATAAACTCTACATGGAGAATTAACGTGTAAAAACATGCAGTTTCTTATGTATTTTGAAAATAATATAAGTATATCAATTTCTAACTGATAGGAAACAATTTTTACTAATTCTACGAAAGTCAATATCAAATGATATTCAGATGTTTATGCTTTTCCTGGCAATAACTCTACTTCTTTGAATTTCTCTTAAGGAAATAATCAAAGATGTGAGCAATGATTTAGGGACAGAAATATTCATATCACTATTTTTAATCACATATAAAAATATGAAAACAATCTAAATACCTATTGGCAGAAAGACAACTGAATAAGTATGTTCATATAATGAAATATTAAATGTCATTACAATCACAATTCTGAAGAAAACATTTAGTAACACACAAAAAGAATGATAAAAAGTTGAATGAATGTGGCTGGGACTGTAGCTCAGTGACAGAGTGCTTGCCTAGCATGTGTAAGGCACTAGGTTTGATCCTCAGCACCACATAAAAATAAGCAAAATAAAATAAAGGTATGCTGTCCATCTACAACTACAAAAAAATGGTTTTTAAAGTTAAGTGAAAAATATTGATACATAAATTATAGAGAACATCATCCCAATTGAGTTTGTGTACATACATCATGAAGGGCTATAGTTTTACATGAGTCTAAATACTTCTCCATATTTCTTAAGGCCATTAAAATGAAAGTGTTAGTTGAATTAAGAGAAATAATTATCATAAAAATGTTAATAAAGGGGAATAAATTTTATTAATTAAAAAATTATATATTTTAAAGTTTAAACATTATGTTGGTCTGAATCTAAACTAATTTTGTATTGAGGGAGTATATTAAGAAAAAATACTGTTGGATAGAGTCTTTCATTCTCCTTTGATTTTCAGTTACTAGACCCATCAAAACCATTCTGACCTGAAAAAATTCTCATTTAGTCAATAAAACAATTCATTTTGTCACAAGTTTCTTAAGCTTTCTTCCATATATTTTAGGGATCTGGATTAAAATTACTATTTACCATGTCCTTATCAATTATTCATTTGCAAGCCATTTCTTAAATTGATCTACTTTCCTGGAAAATTGATAGCACTATATGTTGTTGAATTTTTGCTAGGTTGTTCCCCAAATAGTAATTATAAAAATAAATAAAATAAGAGAAGTTTGCAAATTAGGTACTAATTCTCATTTCCCTCCCTAACCCATTAGTTAATCCTCCACTGGAAAAAGTACTGAGTCTCCTGGATATTGTCAAATTCATTAAGCACTTGGAAATGGCTCTGTAGAATACTAAAGTTGAATCTCACCTCACCTCTGAACAGCAGTATATATTAGACAATATGCAAGGAATTTAAATTACATATTTCCTTTACCTGTCATCTATGTAATCCTAAGTAATTTAATTATACTTTCTAAGTTTCACTTGCAGCAATGACACATACCTCCCTTGTAGTGTTATTACAGAGGCCAAAGCACATAAAAACTTTAAAATGACAAATACTTATTTGTTGCACCACCACTTCGTCATTTTCAAGTCTTAAACCAGCCATACTGTGTACTTGGAATTTCAGAATAATTACAACCTGTGTGAGTAGCTGAAAGCTTGTATTGGGAGTATTTGAGAACTTGATGTTTAGATGCCTGAACACCATTTTACAGTTTGTATTAGATTGAATTGCTCATTGCTTATAAAAGGTTTCAACATTTGTTTTTTGGGGGAAAGAAAAAAGTGAGCATTGAAAAATGTGTGCTGAAGGCAGCCAGATATTAGATTCCCATATCTCCTGAGCAACTTCCACAAAACGATGTCAGATTCTGACAGGGACTAAGCAGCTTCCCTGCAGCCAACAATGTGTGTCAGACAGGCCGAGTTGCTGCTGTCTTGGTACCTTTTTTTTTTAACCCCTCCATGCCATTTTTAATCATATGAAAACCACCACAATATTGAGTTATACTCTCCATCACAAAGCACAAGATAGAACATATAAAATACAGACAACCCAGAAAAAAGCAGAGCCTAAGTCCTCAAAAGTGAGATTTGTCTTTTTTATAGATTTCTGGAAAGCACACTGTAAATTTTTCCAGTAACTAGCCACTGGGGTCATATTTCCAAGCAGCATTTACAGAGTGAAAGGTAATGCAAGGCAGTTAGAATATACATGAAGGATAACCATTCTTTTATCTCCACACACTAGAGTGTTTCCAGGACGAGAATAATCAAAATGATATTACATTTAAGGGTAACGATGAGCAAGAACATTAGGACATCAGACAGAATATCAGTGAAGCCATAATGTTTTGCAGTGGAAGAATTGTGGTGGAGAAGAGCACACTGGAAGCTAATTTGCTATGACAATGGGAACTGCCCGTGATGGAAGGGGGATGACTTAAGGTGAGATCAACAAAGGCGGCTTTGTCTTCTAGCATCATTTTGCCATACTAAAGAAATTTTCTCTCTACCAAGTTCTAGATGCAGAAGTTACATTTCAGAGCCAGACATACACACACAAAAAGCTGCTTGCATAAAATTTTTGCATTTAAGAAAAATACTCAATATGTCTTATTATATGACAGAAGATATTTCCTGTTTGAAAATATAGTTAGTGAAAGGATCTATCCAAAAAAAAAAAAAAACAGTCTCCTGTAAGTTCAGTAATCTATTAAATTACTAGTTTTATGTTATAAGCAGAAACACGTTGATAAAGCCAACTGAGCATTAATTATAATTTTTTGCAGTGGATTCTTGGGCAGCTCTTCTATTTATCGAAATTCAGGGTATAACTTGCCTTTTTCCTGCACTGGTCCACCCCTTGATAAATATTAGTCATTCTTCCATGCTCTGTCCAAGAACCATGTCCTTTCTGAAGGCTTCTATCCACACTGGGAGGATGAATTAGTCACCTCCCTTGTGCTTCTGAAATTTACCCACAGTTGTCTTTATTTTATCTCCCAACATATTGTAAGTCTTCAAGAAACAACAACTACAGATATCAACACATATTCCCCATGCTGACATGCTACCTGCCAAATAACGTGCTAATGACAATTATTATAAGTTCTAAATAAACTATCAAATGATCAAGTGGGTAGACTTTTTCAAAATTTGAGTCAGAAATGAATGGACTCCTCTAAAATCTGCTCAGGTTGTAGTTGTCACAGTGACCATTGCTGTCTGGCTGCCTCAGGAGGAAATTCTGGCTCCAGGCTGGCTCCAGCCCCATGTCATTGTTGGGAGCTATAATTGAAGTTGAGCATATCAGAATGCACAGAGGACAGGAGGAAAGGATAGCCTGGGAAAAAAAGAAGCAAGACAAGTGGTTAGGAGGAGAGATGTGGTAGGAAAGACAGTCATTTTAGATGATAAGTAAGACCTGTAATGTAGATTTGAATAAAAGAGTCAAATCCTATTAAAAAGTTAGAATGTACCTTAGAGGAGACAATAACAACAACAACAAAATGTACATTAGAGGACACAAGCAAAACAGTTGCTATTTTTTAAATAGGTTGATAGGGTATGTATCAACATAATCTTTGATGCTTGTACTTTTTCTTTTCATGTGGAAGAACCAGAGAGTGATAGAAAGTATCTGAGCTTTGGTGTCAGCTGAAAATTTTTAGCCCCAGAAATTTGCCGATGCTCTCTGATCCACACTTAGAACATCTTCATATTGGCAATAATATCTTGCTTCTGAAGCTGTCATGAGAATTTAATGAGGTGTTACGTGACATGACCTAGCACAATGACAAACTGTGTCCAGGAATAAATGTCTTCTTCCTTCCTCACTGCATCCTGTCCTTCTCTTCCTTCTTCTCCTTCATTTCACCTACTGAAGTATCTTTGTTTAACATTGCTATCAACCTAAATAGATGTGCAAAATCTTAAAGCTTCCAAAATAAAATTGTTCTTATGCCAACAAATTAGTTGGTACGTGAAATTGGGCCTAAAGGAGGCTGTCACTCAATATGCGTTGATTGATTGATATGGCTCGGTTTGATTGAAACATCAGACATTGGAGACACATAAAATGTGAGTCCATCACTACTCATAATTTCTATGTTGTCGACTCCTGACGCAAGCCCTTGAAAGGCCCTTTCTTATTTCAATGTGTCTTTCATACATTTCACTTAGAAGAGCCTCAGGCCCCTTAAACATTTCCAAGACTAAATATAGAACCATCTCCTCAAACACCCTAATTCCCAGATAATTTTCTAAACCATTCCAAATTACCCCTTTGCCCCATGTTTGACATTTTTACGTCATCTTTAACTCTTTCCTCTCTTTTTTCCCTCTAATTTCTCTCTTTTTTCACTTTTTTTTCTAATTCCCCATTTCTTCCCCAATAAAGGAAAACTATTATTCTCCATCCTTATCACCTTTCTTTAAAAGAAAACGGTATTTTTCAATCGCTTCTTCCTTTATATAATTTACCAAACATTTGCTGATGGCATATGACGTGACACACACTCTTCTGACTTTTAAGGGGACAACAACAAGAAAAATAAGATAGACATAATTTTTGCTACCATGGAATTATAATGGAATGTAAGATTGTAAAGAGTTAAGGAAGACACACATAGATATTGGTACATGCTATAAAAATAGAGAGTAGTAGAGTAGTGGGAAATAGTGGAGCATTAGAAACAAGAAAATTCTTTGAGGAGGTGAGTTATAAGCTGAGATTTGAAGAGACTAAACCAGGAGAAAAATCACTAGGCCAGATGAGATTGGAGTAAAGGGATTTGTCCTTCTGGTTCCCTTTAATTGATGTAGCCTCAAGCTGGCTCCTAATCCTCCCCCTCCCCTTAATCTCTCCATGGCTAATGGTGACAGCTCTGCTACTGCTACTAGCTCCAGGTACCTGAACTATCTCTTTTGATTTCCCCATTCCTCACCCATACCTTTGTAATTAGTCACTTTGTAAATAAAATCTCCTCAAATTATCCTAATTTGAATGTGCCATCTGTTTCCTGTGGATTCCCTGACGGATATAGTAATTTATACTGAAATGGCCCTCCATATTGGGTTCTGCTGTCGTGTTAGTCATATATTGGAGTACTGCAGGGTAGCCTCCTTGCTGGGAGACAGAGGAGAGGAGTGTGACACAGGAGGGGCACGGGTAATCTATGGTATGTGATGGCATCCTGATTACTCAAATGAACACTGGGGACAGCGTGAGATGAAAGGCAGATGGAGAACAGAGCAAGAGGGGATCAAAGATCTGAGTTACTTAGCTGATAACACCACTAGAGTGATTAAGGGATTACCTGGCTTCCCTATTAAACTTTAATAAGCTATGTAAGGGAAAATAGAATTACGTATACAAATTAAGTGCATATGTGGAGAAGCACAAGGTTACCCAGGCAGCTTCAAACCATTTTCCTTAATTGCAGAACAAATAAGACTGAGGTCCAGGTCTGGGTCTGTTTGGAAAATGTACAGAATTTTGCACTGCTTTAGTTCTTTACCATACCATGTTTCTCACGGCAAAGCAAAAGGGCCTATTGGTAAGGAATGGCATCTTCACCATTGTGAAAGATCATTTTAACGTATGTGGGCATATCAACGTATAAGGGTGGAAAACTTACATGTCAAAATACCTTCTGTGTATGAAAGCTTCAAATAACGGGAGTAACTGCTGGTTCTTCTTTTTAGCCCCACTCATTTGTCTACAGGCACATATGAAATAGAAGCCTACTTTTGAGCAGATAGTTTATAATCCAAAGCGTTCAAAAGGCTTGCTGATCAGTTTGGGCAGGTACTTGGAGAATGTGGGGAAGGTAGATTCTATGATTATTATAACAAAAAAATAGAAAATATAAAACTCAAGGGAGCAAAATTCACCTATATTAATATGTGTCCTTGACCTATATTTGAAAAATAGGTAGGCTTGAGGACCTGAGTGTGGCACTAGGTTGGATAATCTAACCTGGACCCACTATGACCCACAGTTAATGGTGTCAAAAGGCTGAAAACTTATATGGCATACTATACAGAAAAGATTTCAGAGTTAAGGAGAATGAGATTGTGAGAATGGACTTATTATGTGAAAGGCTCAAAAGTAAAAAGCAAAACAAAACAAAACAACAGTCTTTGCACCATGAAGACGTAATTGTATGGGGATTGGTGAGGGAGCCACCCGTGTTCTTGAAGACGGTGGTGGTAGGGGAGAGTGATGCAAGTAGGTTTCCTGATTTCAATGGGCATAAGAGGACCCCAGAATTGTATCATTCTTAGCTTTTAGATAGGTTAGGTCAATTATCAAAATATACCAGAAGAATGGAATTGTATGAGGAATATTTTAACTCATAGATATTTTTTCATAATGTCATTTATCAGGAGGTCCCTAGAAATTGAACAGATGGGCAAACTTGTAAAGTGTTTAATGTTACATATGAAGGAGCAGAAGAGAATCATGGTCATCTTTGAAAAAGCCTCGCTTGAATTGCTTGGGTGGAGATTTATATAGTCTTTTACCCATATTTGGAACTAAGCTAATTAGCCCTTAGAAGAAGTGCTATAAATGTCATAGGATGGATCATGAATTTTTCCCAAGACTATTACTCTCTTGCCCCAGAGCTTTATCATCTCTCTTATACCTTGTTATATGATAGAGGAATTTTTTTCACCCACGTATTCCACAAAATGTCATGTGGATCCATACATTGATCATATGACACCAACTGAAACAGTTTCACAGGAAGCAATGAGTACCTTTGATCCCTTGGTGAGACATTGCATGTTAAAGAATGGGAAGAAAACCCTATTGAATCTCACAGAATTACTATATCAAGAAGTGTCTGGGAATTCATAAACTTGAAATATACCTTCCATAGAGAGATATGACTCTGTACCTGTACTTTCTATTGCTAAGAAAGAGATAGTGACTTGGTAGTTCTTTTTGCATGGGGAGGCTTTGAGCGGAACAGATTGGGTCTTATAGCTGAGCAGGCCTAGTGATACTGCAAGTGTCTATTGCAGAGAGAAATGTTGGCGAACCCATGCAATAGGAAAACCTCAGCACAAATCCTTAGGATTTTCTTTAAGATTATTCCCTTTCCTGAAAACAACAATTGGAAAGGTTGCTCCTGGCTTGCTTCTGACCTTATTAGAAACTGAAAGACTGACCACAGAATGTCAAGTGCCTATACAGCACAAATTTTACATCACTAACTGGGTCATGGAGAATATAATATCATAAAATTATATGGGCATGATAACATTTCATTACGGAATAGCAGAAACATGTGCATAAGTTGGGCCCAGGAATGTTCAAGCCACAAGCATCAGTAGAATAGTTTCCCTCCTGAAAATCTGAAGAAGAAAACATCCAATCCTTCTCTTCTAGCTTCTGGTGGTTTCCATCAATCCTTGGCTTTCTTTGGCTGGTAGATACATCATTCTACTCTCTGTATCCATCATCCCATTGATTTGTGTCTCCATGTGTCCTATTTTCTTTTAAAAGGATGTTTTCACTAGATTTAGAACCTACCCTAACTCAGTAGTCTCATCTTGACCCTTACATAATCACAGACACAAAAACCCCTACTGCCAAATTAGGTTACATTCAGATGTTCCAGGTGTATCTGAACCCTGAAGGAATATGATTTGACCCACCACATCATCTGAACACAGAATGTATTTTATGGCAAATAAAATACATCAAAGATCCCAATTATAGAGAATTCACTGATCTTCCACATGTCCCGTCATTTAGGAACATCTGGCTTGATAAAGTGATAGGATGTCCTGGAAAATGATATTAAAGTGATTCCCTAGATTATTTGGTACTTATTACTGTTCATATATCTAGGACAAATAGGTCTGGTAAACAACCCTATTAATATTGATATAGTAACCCAATAGAGGAGTCCTTGATAAGTGTGTTTGTGATCTTGGGCTAAGTATATTTGGAGTCCTTATAACTTAAGTTACCTGGGGTCAGAGAAATTATTCCAGTGAATTTCAACTCAAGACTGCTGTATAGTGTTTGAGAACTCTTTATTCTTTTGCATCAATAAGTAGAGAAGGGACACCTGGAACATCTCCCATATTCCCATATAAAATATAGCCCATTCAACCAAAAGAAAAATCAAGGAGACAGATCATGTTGGAATGAAGGTTTTGGTCACCTGATATGCTGGCATAAGCTAGGAAAACTTTCATGGTGGGAAAAGACCATTATGAATTCCAATTTAAATGAGCAACTACCGAGAAGGGAGTACAGTGGTTTCATATGACCATGTTGTGTCTTTCTCCATCTTCTTTTCCTCTATGATGTCATCAGAACACAAGATGTGACAAACATTTTATATTTCACCTGAGAATATAACTAAATTGTTGTTACCACACAGTGATGGGACTTCAAAGTACTCCCTGTGTTTAAATCAAAACTTTCACCCTGATAAAGGGCAGAAATAGGGGTGAAAGTATAAAATCTGCAGACTGGCGAGACATCTCCATTTGTTCTCCTAGATCTGCTCTCTGTCCTTCTTGGTCTCTGCATTGCCCTCCAAGGCTGCCCCTGGTAGACCACATCAATGGCCTCCTGTGCATTCTGACTTCTGTTTTACTTGGCCAACGTGAACCCAGACAGAGGATCTGAGGGAGGAGTGTGAGCTCAAGATGCTTTATCTTCCACTATGGTGTTACTTTAAAGTAGTTGTGTTTATTGAATTGACTGCATATTCTCAAGGTAGATACTGTGTATATTTCTCTCTCCTTGTCTCTAGTAATGTCTCCTTTCCTGACTTCCCTCTACTCAGCAATTTGGGCCTAGGGCCAGTGACAGCTCTGCTGTTGTTTCAAGCCCTGTGGTTCCTCCAATTCCCCTGCACTTTCCCTAGTGGTCTATGCACACATTTATAATTAATCCCTTTTAAATAAACTTTCCAGATATGTTAATTTGATGGTGTCCTCTGTTTCTTATTAAGACCCTGCCTAACAGAATTATGTTGCAAATTAGACACATTGAGACTGAGACTAATGATAAGGCTAATGGGCTGGGAGTTCTGCTTTCTTCGAAGTAGTTTCTTGGTTTCCAACAGTTTTACCTGCTCATTTAATAGAGTGTCATTGACAACAAACAAGGTCTTGGAAATCCTTGCAGCTAAATCTTATGATTAAATTCTTTATCTCATAGGAGATAAATAAAGTCCCTCCAATTAAAAATAAATAGGAATGAAAAAAGGCAGCGGATAATAAAGGCAACAGAGAAAGAGACATAGAAACTGGAGTTGGACTCACAAAGGTTAAACAGGGTAATAAAATGGGAAGAGTAATAAAGTGGTGGAATAAAGCATTAGCTATAAATGGTGGTTATTGGGGCCAAAAAATATGAGTCGTACTGCAGGCTTGCTTGTCATCCCTTAACAAAGAGGAGTGTGAATAAAGTGGTGCCCTATGCAATTACTATTGTCAAGTTTCCCCTCTGTCTTGGGGCTTCAGGTTAGTTGGTATGGCATGAATATTCATATAATTATTCTTCATCATAATTATTGAAATAGGCAGAGGTATTCATTCTTTCTAGAGTCATCACACAGAGATTATCTAACAAGAAATAATCCAAAATACAACAAAAGTTCAATTGCTCCAAGCAATGATTAACTAGCTTGTGTCAGACTATCCTTGCATCTTAAAACAAACTGATTCAGATAAAATAATAAAAATCTAATAGAAGCCAGTGAAGAGCTTCCAAGGCATCAAGAACTTCTGAAACTGAGACCCAAGATTTCAGATGAATAAGCTTGGCATCTGGGGCCACTCATCCCTACAGGATTTACTGAATAGAAAGGAGGTGGCTAAAAGATTGGAATCTCTGCAGAGCTTCCAGCTAAAGTCCAGCCCTGGTTCCTGGTTGAGGAAGAATGGCCCTTGGAAACACATTGCATAGAGACCCCAAAGAATGGATTGCAGGAGTGGGCTGAAGGAGAAATTGACACACACTTGAAAGAATTGATACCCAGTTTTCAAAGACTCTGATTCCCGACTGGATTAATATCATCACAACACAGAACAGAGGATGCAGAGTCATATATATTTACATATATGTGTATATATATAATATATATTATATATAATTATAAGAGAATTGGAGCTCTCATGTGCTGCTCATCTCTCTTTCTCTCTTTCTATATATATATGAATATCTCTGCCCATATATATAATATATATATAATGAATATCTCTGCCTATTTCTCTCTCTATATATATATAGATATATAGTTAGATATATAGATATAGATATATATGATCTATGCATACATTTATAATTAATTCCTTTTAAATAAACTTTCCAGATATGTTAATTACAGATATGTTAATTATATGTTTATATATAGAGAGATCAACAGCACAATAGAGCTCTAATTCTCATATAATTATGTATAATAAATATATATGTATATATATATATATATATATATATATATATATATATATATAGAGAGAGAGAGAGAGAGAGAGAGAGAGAGAGAGAGAGAAAGAGAGATGGAAACATAGCATGGGGAAACAGTGGACCAAGTATGAACTTTCTGGACAAAGTATGAACTGTTTAATCCATGATGACAGAGTCATTGAATGTACAGATGAGAAAAAAATGACTTCTAACCATATGTAAAAAATAATTTCAGATAGAGTATTGATCTAAATAATAAAATTCCTTGAACAAAAACTTTGGGAAAATTATCTTTATAATCTTGGATGAGGAAAAGATGGATTAAAAATACAATAAAATAGCACTAATTAGAAATGAAAAATTTGGCAAATAGGACTGCATCCAAATAAAGAACTCCTAGTTATTCAGAAACACTATTAAGAGTAAAAAGTAAGATAAAAGTACTTGGAAGACATGAGAAAAATAGATTACTTGCATTATCTACTAAGGACTACTAAAAATCAGCAAGAAAATTGAATAAGACAACTCAATAGGAAAAAGACAAGAAGTATTATCATGTATATCTAAACAACAGTAAAATTATGATAAAGAGTTCAATCTTACTAATAACCCAGAGAGATGAAAATGAAAAATTTAATACCACTAGTTACCCACCCACATGTCTAAAATAAAGTAAGATGAGAAACTCCAAATTAGGGAAATTATAAGAGAATTAGAGCTTTCATGTTCTGTTGAGAGAGCTGTAAATTGGCACCAACATCTGGCAGTAACTTCTAGAGCTAGATAGACACATATACTTTGATCCAGCAATTGTACTGTTCGGTATATATAAATACAAACATGTGTGCACCAAGGGATGTGCCTGAGAATGTTCATAGAAGTTGTGTTGGGAAAAACTATTACAGGTAGAATTGTGCTCCTCAAAAAGGTATGTTGAAGTTCTAACCCACAGAATATGACCTCATTGGGAAGTAGGGATGCTGAAGCTATAGTTTATTATGATGAGACCATGCTGGAGTGGGGGGGGGGTTCTTAATTCAATAAGGCTGTTGTCCTTGTGAAAAGAAGGGATACACATGGGAAAGATGGTCTGTGACTATGTAAACACAAATTGGAATAACACACTTACAGGTCAAGAAATATGCGAATTGCCAGCAAACACAGAAACTAGAGGAAGCAAGGAAGGCTTCTCTACAGGTGTCAGAGGGAGCACAGCCCTGCCATTACCTTGACCTCACACTTCTATTACCCAGAACTACAGGCAATAATTTTCCATTGCTTTACACCACCCCCTTTAAGCTTCTTTGTTACAGAAGATTTAGGATGCAGTCTAAGTTTCAAAGTGGTTAAAAAAAATATATATATATCCATCAAGAATAAAATAAATAAATACATCATGACACATTCACAAAATTAAATAATATACAACAATAAACATAAGTGAAATGCTACAACATGCCAAAGCAACAATAAATTTTAGTGAAAGAAACCAGATACAAGAGAATATATAAAATAGATTCCATTATTTAAAGTTCAAAAAGAACCAATACAAATATATGGTGTGCAGTGTCCAGATAGTATTGTATTAGTATATGGAAAAGAATACAATGATTAATAAAAACACAAGAATGGCTTCTGATTTTCCATCTCCTAACCTGGATAAAAGTTTTTATTCATGTGTTTATTTTATGGAAATTAATTACTCACTTTTTTTACACTTTTGTATAATTCAGTAATAGCTTATAAATAAATTCAATAGTATAATTGAAATTTCATTCCATAAAAAGATAAAAATAACTTCACAAGAAGGAGGGTAAATATATTTACTTATTTCATTCCCAAGAGACTTCCCCTTGTCATAGTGTGGAAACAATAGAGGGTGGTAGGGGTATTTGGATCAGAAATGAAGCATTTCCTCTATTGATCAGCCCATCCCCAGAACATACTTCTCACAATTCCTGCTCTTCATTGTGAGTGAAGTCCTGCCGTCTTCCATTCAGAGGCTGTGGTCTTCTTGAAGTTTGGTTTATTACCTGAACCTAAATTCTGGCCCATCACCCTGCAGAGAAAAGCAAAGGTGGTATCAGTTGGAACTATTGAAATCAAAAGTTGTGTAAAGAATTCTCCAATTAAATCACGTAAGCTACAATTTAAACAGTTTTGTGAGGATTCAGAGGTCTTCTTAAAGATCATGAGCAATTCTCAGCATGTCGAAGGAATCAGTAAAGGATTGTGGTAAAGATCAGAGTCCCCTTTCCCTGGGTTCAGATTTCTGCTTCATCACCCAATTGCTCTGTGAATTTAGACAAGCTGCTTAATACTTGATTGCTTATGAACTTAAAATTCATATGCAAGATGTAATTTTATTCCATATGGAGAAAGGTGAACATGTGGGCTAAAAAGAAGGCAAAAATCTAAGCTAAAGTGAAAGGAGGAAATTGAGGCAGATTACATAATGCCAATTAGATCACACAGCAGATCCTGTTGACACAGTTGAGACTTCTGAGATTTCATTTCAAAGCAATTTGAATTTGAAATGTGACCTTTCCATATTGTCATACTAGAGGCAGCCTATTTACTAACTCTGAAGATATGTTTTTCTTTGTTTACCAAAATTTAAACTTCCTAAATTTTGTGCAGATCCCTGTTAAAGTAATCATCCACATTACTTCGTAATTGATCTGTGGCCCTCGGTTACGGGTACCACAGATAAATATTAACATTCCTCTGTGAACCCCTCCCCAAACCAAGAGAACTTTCAGGTTACAGATACCTCCAGACTCCAGCATTAGGTCTGCACAAAAGTAAATGATCAAAAAAAGATGAAAAAACTGATTACAGCTGGATGAAAATTATCAGACATTTAGAAATCTGAACATACATTCTATGAATCTAAAATGTATTCAACTTATTATTACCCATGCTTCTACAGGGTCAATATATTCATCTCTCATATTAGAGTGGGGGATATAGCTTAGTTGGTAGAGTGCTTGCCTAGAATGTACAAGGCCCTACGTTCAATCCCCAGCCTCACCACCAAAAAAAAAAAAAAGAGTAAAAATATGTTACAATTTGATTATAACACTTTCTGTTTCAGACCAAGTACTTATTGGAAGAAATGTTTGGCCCATGTTGTCACAAATTCCAACAAATCCCATGCATTAAATAATTTGTGCAAGAGACTGTGATAAATTTCTATATTTTAAGAAAGAGTATTTTTGAAGCATGGGAAAGATGAAATGTATAATTTTTAGTAGGTTATAGAAAAGAGTATGGCTTCTAAACTAACTGTTCTCAAAGTAATCCAAAGTAACTTTTTGATGCCACGCATGTTGGAACTATAATGTCCTTTCAAATGCATAATGAAAACATATTAAAGAGATGACACTGGTACACCATATAAGTGCATAAATGTGCATTTTTACTGGTTCCTAGTCAATGCATTTGTTTTGCATTTAAAGCTATTCATTGGTTTCTTTAAACTAAACTTTAATATTCAGAATGATGACAACAATTTTGATGATGACTTCTACCTTTCAGTTTTTCTAATTACAAGGGAAAACATTCATCCAATTTTCTTTTTATAACTGTTTATGTGAGGTAGTAATTCAATTGTCATCAAAACTACCCTAAAAGTTGGAAGTGTTCTTTAATTCCCTTCTAAGATGGATTTTCTTCCCAGAGTGTTATATTGGCTAAATAACATAAATAGTTTCATTCAAGCCCTGAACCAGAAATGTAGATTCTACAAAGGTATCATGATAGCATCAATGACCTATTACACCCTCCTTTTAGTTTATTTTTAAATTGTTTTTTGATTCATCAGCTAGTATCTGAAATGAATCATATGCATTATAAAGATGTAAAAAAAATCAAGGGAACTATGGCCATGTTCTAAATTTATACTATAGAATATTGTATAACAAAATCCATTCTAGGGAAAGTATTCTAAATTTATCACTTTTAGATTCTTTGCTTGGAATTGATTGGTAATTGTAAACTACAGAGACAAATCAAAGCAATTAAAGGATTTTACTCAATTGGATGAATTGGCCTGGAAATTTTCTATTGTTTCTGAATATTTATTTTACTGTTGCTAAGAATTTGAATCCACAAAGATATATCAAAGCCAACTGAATTGATTGATAAGATATTTGGAAAATGCCTAGATATTTTAACCATTTGTGTGACTGTATATGTGTATATTTGGGATCAATCTAATGCCTGTCATTGAGGCATAATAATTACAAGGAATAAAACAAAACAGAATTGTCGGGTTACTTTCAGAGTTGACTTAATAGAGAGGGCTTCCAAGAATATATTAATTGATCACTCAAAAATGAAAGAAATATTAAATACAAAAATTTTAAGATCACCTTGGGTATTACCATAAAATTCAGTAAGTACAAACGTTCCCTTATAGCATAGCAGTATTGGTCTTAGTTCCAGTTGAATATGCTGTTAATATTTAATATCTAATAATAATAAAAGACATAGAAAGCAGGAAATTCATTACTTTTAGTTTAATTAAGAAAAAGTTACTAGACTCACTACTTTAATTAAGAAATCCAGATGGCCCCAAATTTCAGGCATGAAACGTGCTACCACCTTGAGAGGTGTTGTCTTGGATAAGTTTCCTATTTTAAAATTATCACAGATGTTCTCCACCAGAGGAAAACAACTAAGCGGTGACTTACAGAAAACTCAATTTCTGAAGAGATATTCTGTTAAGTTCCAGGGACTTTTTTCAACATTATTTGGCATGTGATTTAATTGTTCAAAAATAAGGATTTCTGATCACCCAAACATTTCAGCTTATTGACCTATTCTTTTTAAAATGTATTTTAACACTGCAGTATTTTCCTTTTGAAGCAATAAAGATACACTGACAAGGACGATAATCTATTTCTTCCTCCTAGTGTTATGGCATATGCAAGTTGTTGATCATATTTTCCAGAATTTGTTAGGTATTGCAAAAAAAAAAAAATCCTTTCAATTTTTCAGTGTTTCAGAGTGAAATCTGCCAGAACCTAATCCCTGTACTGAGGCCCACAGCCTACAAACCAAGGAATATACACAAAAAGGAACCCAGAAAAAAATAATCTCCAGCTTTCTAGCTGCTTGTCATTGTTCTTGCTATTATGGTCTTGATACTTTTGTTTTGTCTTTGCTATACTGTGGCTGTTAATTCTCAGAGATACAGAAGTATCACCATTAATATAATATTTCAAAACCAAAAAATTTCTGCATTTGCTTTTTACTCTAAGATTTTCAAATATATTGGATTTATCATTTCCTTTGCCTCTGCATTGATCCCTTAGACAGAAAGGCAGAGTTCAGTTATCTAGCCTTCTCTCCAGCTCTCTCAAAGATATCCTCTGTGCCCTTCCTGGGTGTTTCTGTTTGCAAGATGCATCATGTGCAGCTGCTGAGACCCCACACCAGCATTGGCCAGCACAGCCTACATGATACCCTTTCCTGAGGACTGGAAGGGAGGATCAGCCCTCAGAAAGTATTCTGATGAACTTTTCCTTTTCCCCAATCTTATGAACTCTTTACTATTTTTTCTCATTACAAAACTGAGCTGTTTTTCTGATACGTCTAATTTTTCTACATTGAAATTATGAAAGCTTTATTTGCAAAACGTGACTGTATTTTTAATAGCATCTTCTATAAATGTGAAACAATATTTCAATAAAAAAATTCCATGAAAATAGCTAGGTAGGCTGTCGAGCATCTGTTATCTCAGCAACTTGTGAGGCTGAGGTAAGAAGATAACAAGCTGGAGGTCAGGCTGGGCAATTCAGTGAGACCCTGCCTCAAAATAAAATAAAATACAAAAGCACAGGGGATGTAGCTCAATGGTAAAGGGCCCCTGGATTCAATTCCTAGTATTAAAAAAAAACTAAAACAAAAATATTTCATAGAAGAATATTTAAATCTATCATGTCATTTTCAATGATTTGAGAAGAAACAGAAATATGAGCAAGAAATATGGCAGTCAGTGATAATGGACCTAAACAGTAGATAAGGTAAGATTTTAGAGAGAATAGAATGCTTAAGGATTGGGTCCTCTTTCTTCCAGTGTTGAAGATTAAACACTCAAGAAATACCAAGGCAAGCTCAGAAGGTAAATTTTGTTTAAGAAAGAGAGGAGAGAGGAGAGAGGAGAGAGGAGAGAGGAGAGAGGAGAGAGGAGAGAGGAGAGAGGAGAGAGGAGAGGGGAGAGAGGAGAGAGAGAGGAAGAGAGAGAGAGAGAGGAGAGAGGAAGAGAGAGAGAGAGAGAGAGAGAGAGAGAGAGAGAGAGAGAGAGAGAGAGAGAGAGAGACTCCTCTGGAGAGGAGGGGGTCCAGAGCTGGTGCCTGAAGGAGTTGGGGGTGTCCTGCCCCTTTTATAGATTTCTGTTTTCTTTGCTTCTCATGCCCCCTCCTCCCACCCTGCCTATGTGACCCAAAGTGACTAAAACAGCAGAAAGAGAGTGGTCCAGGGAGTGATGGCTTGTGTTGGAAAGTGTGATCCTTCCCCTCCCTGAGAGACTGTTAGCAACCCAGAGATGGTGAGTCCATCCACCCACTTCCTTTTCTTTGATAATCAGCTACCTGTCCTTTGCTCTGATCTCACTAGTCCTTCCTTTTCTTCTACATAGCTACAGAATGGTGAACTAATTATTTAAGCCTCCATGGACATTATTTTTGTTCATTTGTAACATGAGGAATTGAAGTGAATCATTTCTAAAGTTCTTTTTTTTTCTGGTTTAAACATTCTGTAATTCTATGAAACATTGTCTTCGTGTGGTCCCCTGATAATGGTGAGCTAATTACACTAGTCTCTAATGCGGTGGGAAGTATCCACTCTTAGCAGTAGTGACATAAATGAGACTGTTTCTAAAACTACGGAACAACTGTGGGAAGAAAGCATAAAACATTCCTCAGTAAATTTATTGATATCTTAATATGTTTCCATACTAAAAACATAAGAAATAAATTGTAGCTATAAGCTTAGGTAAAAATGAATCCAGAATATGATGAATCAAAATCTACCTCATTAACTTTGGAACTCCAGACCACTCCCTGTCTTTTTCTGAATTTTATAACATTTTCTTTCATATCCCTGAGCCAACGTGTTCTCTGAGACACCTAGGAATTTTTACTCAATTAAATCCAAAAAGACATGATAAAACCAGGCACATTACTATCGTAACATACTACCACTTTAAAAGCTTTTTGAATTTTAAAGTTGCCAAATATATCTTATGTATGATTCAGGAATTCCACTTCTGGTTATATACCCTGAAGAAATTTTTTATATATAAGCAAAATAAGTCATATATTAAAATGTTCAAGGAATCACTGTAAAAGCCAAAATTGGAAGCAATCTTCTTTTAAAGAAATATAAAACTAAATTGCAATTCATTCATTCAATGAAACACCAAACTGAGGTGAAATAAAGCACGTACATAAACATGGATAACTCACAAATATGATAGAGAGTAAAATAAGAAGCATTTAAAATTTTTTATAGAGCATGATACTATTCATGTGAATTTTAGAAATATAAAAAATTAAGTAACAACATAGAAACTACATATTTTATTTAATAAATAATGCAGACTTTTAACCATATACTGCATATTGCCATATGTACAAGTTGAAACACAAATGATATTGTACTGTGTATATGCATGTTTACAGAGGGAAAATCTAGATTGGCAGATATAACACTGTTGTGGCTTATAGGTATTTTCAAACATGTTCCCTCTTTTATGGTGAATCATAAATGCATGGTAGTTTACTGTATTTTATCTCTTTTAATATGCATAAAATTCTTCAATATTCATACATTAATATCCAAAATTGTTCATAATTACTTCCCATGGAGAACTCAAAGTATAGGAGGTACTTCTGAATTCATCAGTTTGAGATATATTGTCACTTCTATATGCACAGTCAACTTGGTTACTTGTGTTTTCATAGTACTGAGTATATAATGATGGGTCAAATACTTCCATATGAATAAAGAACATTATAAATAACTATTTTTAAAACTCATTTTTAGACTGATAGGAAGATAGAATGACTGATAGTCCTCAAAATGTATTATCTGTTATTTTTTTTCCTACAAAGCATGTATTATTTTCAGTCAAAAAAGTACAAGGTGGCAATAAAGACATTATTAAATAAATTTGTATTTATAAGATTCAACATTACTAACTAGTATTAGTGTGTTACCAATCTTGGTTTCTCTGATTTTTCCACATATCATCATGCTAATATAACATTTTTTCTTAACAGAGATTTTTATTCATTCCAAATATTTTTTATTAAACTTTAGAATTTACCTACTCCTGAACAGTAGATAAAATATTATTGTAATTAGTCAAAGAATTTCTATATTCTTATCAACATATTTACATATGGTATTCTGAAAGTCTTTTATGAATACAAAATGCAGCACAATTCTGTACAAATAGTGTTTTCAATAAATAATCATGGATTGATTATAAATTTGTGCCTCATACTCTAATCAAACAAAATATAACAATATAAATTATATAACATCTCTTAAAATGTTATCTGTGTCAAGATGAAAGAGAACTTGAGTTTAAATAATAAATGTAAACTTTCATAACACATCAAAAGGAAAAATTTCAGTAGATTTCCTTACAGTGAAACGATTCCAACTAACTCAGAGAGCAGGAATGAAGCACAGATAGGTTACGATGTTTCATCATCTTAAAATGATAAAAAAAAAAAGGACCTTTAGAATGAAATACAAAGGAAGGCTTTCCTTGTTATTCACACCATTTTATTTTCCTTTCGTTTCTCTTCTGAGTGTAATCACAAGAATCACAGTATGAAAATCAACAGATCTAAAACTGAGATCAACCTGTCAAATAATGCTTGCAAGAATTTTGCTTTGGCAAGAGACCTTACAGAAAAGTTTTGAGGTTTTCAATTGCATAAGCAGTCTGAAAAATAACAGCATTGCAAAATGGCTTTTCAATAGCTACAGATATACTCATCTGCCACATGGGAACTAGAGCTCTAGAACATTCACATTAATTGAACTTTTCAGTTCAGTGGCTGGTGCAATGTGTTAAAAGGAAACCTGGTCAAGCAGACCATATTCACAAATCCAAAGGAGGTTACACATAAAGGCAAGGGGATCTAGTCATTAAAGGAGGGAACACAGAAAGAAAGAAAGCAAACTTATGAAAGGGCTTTTAACCAACTTAGGAGAGACTTAGGGTAATTATAACAACTATCTTCTAATACTTGTATGCCTGTCAGTGAGTTCATTCAGGTTTGCTTCACAAATAAGGAACTCAGAAGTCCCGTGAATGTAAAAGATTGAATTTACAGCATGTGGGGGTAGATTCCATCTTTTCTCCATTTTTTCATTCTTCATTATATCCATATCCTTTTTTCATGGTATTTAGAAGTGCCTGTCATTAAAAGCAGAATATATTTCCAGTTCCATTGATTTTGAGCTTAACTGGACAATGAAATTGGGATAAATATGATAATGAGCCAGTTTAGAGCCTAGGCCTTAAATGGCATTTTATATTTGTTTAATTCCTCTTGTTATTCCACCATTGCTGTGGGAAGCTGCCCACTGAACCAAGGAGAATGCGATCTGGAGGGTTTAAGATGAAACCCTAGAACCACAACCAGGTACTCAGGCTAGTCTCCAAGATAACTGACTCTAAAATGCTATTAGACCATTTTTGCCTTCAGTGATGCTTTTTCTCAATTATTTGCAAATAGTTTCCTACCTTTCATTTTTGCCTAAAATGAAGGAAACTGAACTTTAACATCAAATTTATAAAATATATTTATGTAAGTATTTTTTCATGTAAAAAATTACTTGTCTGGAAGACTGTATGAAACAACACAAAAGAACACGAAGGTCAAGCTTCAGAAAGTAAAAACCTCATGTGAATCCCCAGCTAGTTTTCAGAACTTAACCTTCATCTTGCCCCAGGTTAAATGCTAACCCATACAACCTGATGGAATCCATTGACTAACAATAAAGGTAGATTAATTATAAAAACAAGTGCTCATGCACATACACGCATACGGGTGTGTGCATGCTCTCATACACACAAACACACTGTACACCTTTCTTGGTAACATTTAATATAATCTTATTTCCTGGTTCATTCCCCCAAGATTTTCCTGAGAACATTTTAAAACATCTTCCCCAGACTTCCTAATAACCTGTTAATGAACTGACACACACTGTACTTACATAAATTATGGAGTTGCTGAACCTGGAGTTAAAGTTTGGTACATCTCAAGGGTATGAAATCAATCACGCTGGTATTAATAACTGTCACCTATATGCCCTTTACATTGTGTTATTTCATAGTCCCTCCACCTTGATGACTGTCATAGGTGACTTTGAAAGTCTGCACATTTTCAGGCTTAACTATTTTCTGTATGTACTGGTTTCTAACCTCAAACATTTTTTTCCCCCTAGGGCAGTTATTTGTGGTTTAAAACACCTGAGGGTACAGATCATTGAAATCATAAAATCAAGGCTGGAAGTGAGGATAATAGGCCAGGCTTTAGCTTTTGCAAATGGAAAAGGTAGCAGAACAGCCTGCCAGAGAAAAGGTGCTGCTGTTTGGAAGTTGAATAACCTCCCCAAAGTTTCATGCTTTAAAACCTTGGTATTCTGGGTGGCGCCTCTGAAAGGTGGTGGATCTTTTAGGAGGTGGGGCCTAATGGGAGGTCCTTAGGTCACTGGGGCATACCCGCAAAGGAACCTGAGCCTTTGATCATCCTCTCTCATTGCTTCCTGGCTCCCTATGTGGGCATTCACTTCAACTCAGACTTCTATCATGATGAGTTGCCTTCGCCAGAGATCCATCCCAATAGGGCCATTGAATCTTAGACATCAATCTCCAAAACTGGTGAGGTAAAAAAATTTTAGGTTTTATAGAATTAATTGTCTATTGAATTTTGTTATATGTGGGAGACCAACCTCACACATGACTGAGTTAACTCCCCTGATGGGTGATGTGGCGTCAGGTACCCATGCTGCTAGACTGCCCCGCTCTTCTAGGGTTCGAGTGACTGTGTCTTCATGCCCAGTCATGGCTTCCTACAGCCCCATGGGTGAAGCTACGCTCACCTGTTCCTTTGTAATATAACCCCTTGCCCTGTTTAGGATAGAATCTTCCATGGAAGTGCCTTGTGTGTGTCCACTTCTTTTACTGTGCCCTTGGGTGTGGCCTACCCAGATGTCAGTCAACCTGCTGACAGTGGACAGCATGAAGACAGACTCAGCCCCCTGAAACCTGACCCCTTGCCTCATTTGAATAGCTTCTCCTCAATAAAAGGGGATTTGTGTCTCTTGTGTGGTTATTTTGCACAGCCCACTTAGCCCAGTTTACCTGGAGTGACCCCTGAGCCTTTTAGTTGGGAGAACAGAAACAGCAGTTATAGTAGCCTGAGGCTAACTAACACAAAAGGAAAGGAATAAAAAAATGTCAGGGATAGAGTTGTAAAGAGGGACTAAAGTTCAAGACCTCTAATCAAAATAGTCAACCACACAACAGGTATTCCTGAGCACCCACAACTGATGTGCTTGAGTGTTAGGGAAAATTATATGGTACATATTTAGTCTCCTACCCTTGGCAGTGTACAAAAGATAAAAATTAGCTTTCCTCAAAAATGTCCTTTCAGAAAATTCAAGCTAACTAAAATTAATATGAAATGCAAAGTCAAGAAATAGTTGGCATTCATCAAATCATTGTAATCTTAATTGAATGAAACTATAAATTTTATTAAGAAAAATTTCTTCCTTGAAAGATAAAAGAATTAGGCTACACAGCAAAGAGGAAAAAATTCATATGGTAATATTTATTTTCCTCAAGTAGTACCTAGAAACAACTTACCAGGGAATCTGAATCAGCTGGAAGAAAACCCCAATCTAGGTTATATTACAGTCTTTATTTGCCATTATCTAGCGGATAGTCTACGAAGAGAGTCTATGGCATTCCAGAACTTGTTAAAACCCTACTTGACTGCCTTAGACTTTTAGGTCCTCGCAGATCCAAACTTTTGCCTGTCAGTTTCTCAATTTCTCTCTAATCCCTAGTCTTTTCAAAATACCATTTATATACTTTTAAAAAATATTTGTTTTAATTAGTTATACATGACAGTAGAATGCACTTATATACTTTGGTGTATCATACATAGATGGGACGTAATTTCTCATTTTTCTGAGTGTACATATTGTAGAATCACATTGGTCATACAGTCACACATACATACATACAGTAATAATGTATGTTTCATTCTACTTTCTTATCCCCACATCCCCTGCCTTCCCCTCCTTTCACTTACCTCTACCTAATCTAAGGTAACACTATCTTTTTTTTTTTGCATTACAATTCTTAATACACATATATACCACAATTTTTATATCTCTGTTTATATATAAAGTATGAATGCTTTCTAATTAATTTCTTGACTAAGCAATGAAAAACAGAGATGATGGATATTAAAAGGAAAGATAAACATGAGAGTGAAATCTACAAAGAAATAGTAAGAGAAAAAAAATGCCCTTCAAATTTTCTGATTTTTCATCAGTTAGCAGTGGGGTCACCTTTCCTAACATTCCTCCATGTGCAACTTACCTCTATGATTCCCTGTGTTCACTCCACCTTTGCACAATGTAGACCCAACCTCACCACTGGTCCTAGAGCTAATATTAACTACTCGTCCTTACAGTTCCTTCCATTCTCTTCATAGATCTGACTGAAGAACCCATGTAGAAATTTAATATGAAACTTACTAAATTGACTGTAGCCCACCTGTCTATAAAAGTAAACAACAACAACAACAATAACAAAACACACTGGTAGTAAGAAGGCCCAGTGTCCATAGCAGGACCCTACCATGAGAAATGTGGTATGATACATGTTACACATGCACCCACACCAAAGAAAGGTGCATAGTTACAGCTTTCCAGGCCTCGGTATCCAAATTCTACCCTGCACACAAGCACATGTAAAATTAGAAGTGATCGATGACTAGGGAAAATAAAGTATTTATGCAAAATATGGCAATCAAAGTAAGAACTAATTGCCTATTGGTGCACTAATATCACTGGAAGTCAATGATGGTGCTTAATTTTAAAGGGTTCATCTTGGCGCGTCCACCATTTAATAGAGAGATGACCTTGGGCAAATCAATTAATAACTTTAAATTTCAGCTTCCTAATCTGTAAAGGGGGAATAATAGTGCCAAATTCATCCCTTTGTTGTGAAAATTAAATGATACCAACTTTTTGAAACTTAGATCGGAATCAATGCTATTATCTATTATTATTTTGCCATATGAGGCTATTAAATATGAAACCACAGTCAAATTTCTGAATCATTTTATTTCGGCTCAGAAAATAATTCATGGTCATAAAGATTCTGAGTAATAAGAGCATATTAAGTAAGTCAAAATATCCTTTGTTTAGTAAAGTAAAACAGATTTAATTATTTTAGAAACTACTTAAGAATTAGTTTTTAAAAAGAGAAAAACATGAGGAAAAATTATTGACTCAGGAGGTGAACTAAACACCTTTGGCGAAATAAATAACTTTTAAGGATACCCCATTTGCTAATTTTTCTAGAAAAGTAGAGCTACATATGATGAAATAACTAGGAGAAAGGTAGAAACATCATTGCTACCAAAATGAACATTGATTGAAAAGTTATGTTTCTATTTTGACAAAATATATTGGACACTCTATGAGGAATAATAATCCTGGAAAAAAGTGAGAATCCACTGTAGTGTCCCTGTTTATGAGATCCTCAAGAATTTATTTGCAATCAAACATTAACTTGACAGGAACTGTGAACTAGTTTGTGTGGAGAGCTAGGGGTACAATGATAAATAATACATATGTTCCATACTTAAAGAACTATCAAACTGGTAGGGGGTAATGTCATTTTTAAAGAAACTATGACACAGTACAATAACTACAAAAAGAGATTTGTACTAAACTATACTGTGACACAGAAAAAAAAATGATTTTTCCATGGGCTATGGGAACAAGGAAAGATTAATGGGAGATTTTGTACTGGTTTGAACAGTGACCTTTCAGATTCATGTCCACAGAACCTGTGATTGTGATCTTAGTTGAAAATAGGGACCCTGCACATTCAACTAGGTTGCTCATTATTAAAAGGGCATAGTGGGTTAGGATGAACCTAAATCAAATCACTGGTGTCCTTATAAGAAGGAAGAGTGACATGGAGACAAAAGACTTAAAGAGCCACATCATGTGAACATGGAGGCAGAGATAGGAGTTATGCTGCCACAAAACACAAGAATCTTCCGGAAACTAGGAGAACCCAGAGAGAAATTCTCTCCAAGAATTCTACAGGGAGTGTGGCTCTACTGACACCTTGATTTGAGACTTCTGATTATATAAATTTCTGTTACATTAGTCAATCAGTTTGTGATAATTTGTTTTAATAGTGTTAAGAAACTAATGCAGAAGGACTTGACAGTAAAATATACTGCAACTGTATCTTCAGGGCTTCATATAGAATTTTGTCATGTGTATGAGTGGGAAAGGACATTATAGGGAATAAAATGAGGTAGGTAAAGGTAAAGTCTTGAGGTGAATGTGGCCTGTTTAAGGACCCACAGTAGCTCAACAGAGGTAAAAACCAGAAATCCTAGATGCAAGTTAGTGTAGATCTTCAAGAGTCTTCACAGAGAGCCAGTCCGTATAAAAATTTTCTTTAGACACAATAAAAGACCCATCAAAGGTAAGAGATAACAGACAACTTCCTATTCACCCTCAAAGAGTGGATAACACTTTTATGCTTAACCATCCTACCCCTGGTTCTGGCTTTTTCAATTCATTGGATTCCAACTGAGGTCTTGAGTGACTAAGTTCTCTTTAGGATGTCCTTCTCCAGTCTACTATCTCAGCCACTACTTACCCGACTATACCCAAATACTCACCTGTATTTCAGTGATTTTTATATCCCTTATTCAAGTTCCCCAGAAGTCATGCCAGCTAAGTCAAGTTTAGCCTAGAAGGGTATCAGGCAGGTACAAAAAGAAAGTTGTACAGACCAGAAGATATATAACAGGGACCTTGTTTTTCAAAATTTCAACACATAAACATTTTCATCCATGGAATGTTTTAAGCCAAGCTAAACGATATTGAATTTTGTAATCTGGCAAGACACCCTTCAGAAAGTACTGGATTCCAGGAGGGGTTGAAGGGATGGAAGTCATGAATTCCAGTTCCATCTTCCCACCTTCCATTTCCTTTTGGGTCCTGCTCCTCTTCTCAGATAAGATTTGATGAAAAGATACTTAAGATTAGAGGAACCTTAAGAGAGAGAAGATAAACCATGGTGAATTTTAAGTATCTTGATTATGTAATCCATAGAGACATCTTTTCCATTTATGACCTGGGAAATTTTGGAAGCCCTAGAACTTATACCCTAAGAATGAACCCCACCGTGGACTATTCTGTATCTCACTGGGGACAGAGGATGAGCCTCCAGCAGAGAGGGGCATCCATGCTGTGTCTTAGGAGGTTAACCTAGGAGGAGATAAACTGATAATACCTAAGATAATTCATGTTCAAGACAACCTGAATACAAATATTCAGGAAAGGAAAAACAACTACCAAAACAAGTCTCCAAAGCTGGCTTTATATATTCGTCCTCAAAGTCCCACCTGGCATTATTCTGACATCTGTGAAAGCTTGATAGAATTTGGAGAGCTTATACCTTCTTCAGCTGCACACATTAGAAATAAGAAAGAAAGAAAAAAAAACTACAGGGTCTTTAGAAGCAAGGGAAATAGCAGAAATATTTTCTCTCCAAGTGAAGTATAAAATTTCTACTGAGAATGAAACTATAGGTGGCTGGTAATTATTCTGTCACTGGAAAACTCCAGTTGATGCTTGGCCTGCTGACATTTTAAAAATTAAAACAAACCATATTGAAGATGCCTTGTCAGAGAGTTCCACAGATGTGCTTTTTTATTTTTTATTTTTTGCTTTTTATTTTTAAATCATTATTTACACACTTATCCATAATATATTTTCTCTGTTGGACCTTTTGGGGAATGGCAGTTATAAAGGAATGAATTATGAAAAAAAAATTATTTGACGGTAAATTGCATCTTGATATTAGATAATAAAACCTAGAATTTTGCTCATACCAGTTAGTTTATTGTCATTACAGGTAAATGGGACATAAGTTCATACTTTTTCAAAATAAATGTTCATACAGTTTTGGGCTTGTGCTTTCTACTTCCTCTCGTATTTGGAAATAAAAATTTAGGGGGCAGTGGAGGGCTGCATTTCGATAAAGGTTAGAAGAGTCGTTCCAAAGAATTCAAATGAACTAATTAAAAAAAAAAAACGAATTTCAGATATTCTGCAATGCCTTTATACTGCTAAGGATGGGAAGCCAGAGACACAGACTTTTAAAATTCATCTTGCTTAGGGAGTGCTATACTCCCCTTTCATTCCCTCCAAGCCTTCACTGAAGCAGACATGTGCAGCAGACTTCAGGAAGTGCTGTGTTGGGCAAGAGAGCAAGTGTTATATCATTCATGGGAGAATATGGAAAGGGAAAAAGATTTGCAGGTCAGTAAAACGTGTTGTGAAAACACAGCAGCAGGAAACCTGAAATGGATAGGGAGCCCAAGCACATTTAGAAGTTTTTAGACATCTCTGGATGAGTAGCAGAATGAAAGTAGAATGGAAAATAGGAGACCCTTAAGTTTTAGATAATCCTAAGTGATAGAGAACTCAGAGTCAGTGTTACATATGCATAATTTAAAATAACAGAAGCTTGCAAGAAAAAAACTGTAAGGGAATTCATTAAAAAGATTGTTTTTTGAAGGGAAACGCATCAAATATTTAATATTCCTTCTTCTTTTCCTTCTTGTTCAAAAATGGTATAAGATAAACAAGAATTACTTTTGTATGAATGACTGTACAAGAGGTCAGTTATGTCTTTAGTGTTTCATTTCCATTGTAATGTGATAGAATTAAAGTGGAATTATGCTCTGCAATTAAAATTTTATTTAGTTGTAACTTCATTTATATAAACTCTTGAGAAAAATAAAACAGAATATTAATGCACAGAGGTCTTATCATTGAAGTGATTACTAGGTCTTCCACACTTTAGCTGGCCAACATGAAAAGTTCGAAGTTTCCCTTTCTCTTTTGATGAGCACCTACCCTCCTGGCTGAAACAAGCAGGTGTGAATGGAGAAAAGTTCTTGGGGCATCCCTCCCAGACCCACTCCCTGGAGGAGTGGGTCTATCTAAACTAACTAACTATTCTCTATTTCTCTTGTTGTTTCTCAAGTGTTTTGACATTTAAAATGATGAAATATCTGTGAGCCAGAGTTGTGATATTCACACCATCTAAGAATGGGAAACACAAGAGTAAGAATAGGGGAAGGACCACTGTAAAGATGGAAACTGAAAACCACAGAGTCACTGGAATACAGATGACAAATGAGCTCATATGAGAGATCTATAAATAAACTAAACACATTAATAAATGACACAGTGGAGGTAGAAATAAGTGTGATTGGAGGGTGTTATTACTGGGTCCTTTTTGCTGAGCTAAATCTAATTTTACAAGCCAACCTTATTATTTTGTCAGGATCTGCAGTGAGACTTATCTCTATCCCCAACCTTCACAGAGGTAAGGTAAATCTCTAGGCATCATCTCTCTACTGCAGACATAACCCTGAATATCTTTGTGCTATCATGGAGGGCAATTCAGGAGAACATTGAGCCTCCCAGTCCTGCCCAGCAATCAGGATATCCCTGCATTGTTTCCTAAACACAAGGGCTGTTCTTGATCTCTCTTGCAGTTCCTGAAACTGCCTTCCCAGATCTCTATGCCTTCCAGATTCTCCCTAGTTAAATTGCTTTCCCATCCTGACCTCGCTCCTACTGGGATCTTTGGTACCTGTCATTCCATCCAGACCTGTCTGGATTCTGGAATTCTGTTCTACAGGAGAATCTCTAAGTCTATTCCTGCCCTACTGCTGAATGAGACATGGTAAAATCTGGAGGAAATGGACAAATATTTGCATTCCTTTAGAAGATGGTGGAAGGGATGCCAAAGTACAATACAGAAACAGAATAAAAATAAGGTGATATGAAGGAAACCAGTCATGTTTTGGAAGGAAAAGTTCTGGCTGGCTTTCCCCCCTCCACCAAGTGAATTTCAAAATATTATAATATTATTTTTCTTAATCTACAATGCAGTAAAATTAACTGAGTCCTTTATGTTCTAAAATTTTATTTTAAAAAAGGCTGAGAATAAATGTATTCTAATTCCAGATAAGGAGAAGATTTAGTCATTCCTTTTTATTTGCTTGAGGGCTCACTACAGAAAGCTTAAGATGACAGGAGAAAAAAATTAAATATCCATCCAGAAATTTCCATCCATATTATCAAGATACCCACTTAATTATTCAAATGAATTAACAAGTAGGAACTTCAGAGCAGAGGCTGTCCAAACTTTCAAAAAGATTTAAATTCTTCAATGCAATTTATTCTATATTTTCCCATTAGTAGTGAGATTTACAAAATAGCAAATGGCATCTGTATGTGAATTTTTGGGAAAAGTAGTAAAAGGGTCAAGGGGCACAGTTGGGGGGGGAGAGGTGGGGAGAGAAAACCCATTTCTGTACCAGTCAGCAATTATCATGGGTTAACAGGAATCCCAAATGAAAATGTAGGTGTTGGAGGCTGAAAGTTGATGACCAAGGCTGAGTCCCTGTACTCTAGTAGAGATAGGGCTATAAACATGATCGAGTTCCAAACTATCCCCAGGTTTAATGCAATGCCAGAAAAGACTCAACACACACTCTCCTTGGAATGACCTTGATTATTAGCAACTCTGAGCAGTATTCTATCCTGACTTTTACAGTTGTGCTTGATGAACAAAACTAAGGGTATATTTGTTCTTCTCTTGGTCTTTATAGCTCTTGATTAAATAGATTCTTCTACTCTTCCCTTCAAGCTTAATTCTGGAAAACTTAATTTTATGACATAGGAAAAAAACCTAAATTGTATTTTTATATTTTCATATCAGATTTTAGCCATCTTTATTTCACAAATGACTAGGAACCCTATGTGTATAGAGACTGTGCCATTCATTAAAGAACTGATTAGCACTAAGGATTGGTATTCTATATCTTTGCCGCATTTTAAAAAACTGGAGTAACATGTAACTAAAAATTTTATCCCTCCTACCAAACAATAAAACATGTATTATTTCACTATTCTAGAATTGCCACATAGTTATCATTCTTTCAACATTTTTTTAAATGTGTGTGTGAGATCTATGAATAATACAAAGGTCTGAGGTTAAAAAAAATCACATTATTCTGGACTCAGCAGTATGATTGCTAGCAAATATTTTCCAGTATCTTGTCACTGAAATCCAGCATATACGTTAGCTGTTGTGTGATGCATATGGCAGGAGAGAACCTAATGTTCACAGGTTTTGAAAATATAATTTCTAACTTCAACAAAACAGAAATGAGATACCTATTTTCAGAGTATAAGTTTCATTCTAGGATGCTGACAGTGTGACAGATATTAAAGTGGGTCCTCTATTCCAAAGTGACAGTTGAGGTTAACATGAAGTCAAGACAAATTACTTGAAGATATTGCCAATTTGCCTTTTTTTTTTCATTTTGTCTTTCAACATATTTCAAAAAAAATTTTTAGGTGTAGTCAGACACAATACTTTTGTTTTATTTATTTATTTGTATGTGGTGCTGAGGATCAAATCCAGCACCTTGCGATTTGCACCTTGCACATGCTAGGTCAGCACTCTACCACTAAGCCACAACCCCAGCCTCCTTTCAACATGCTTACATAGAATATATCTTCTGCAGTTTTGACATGTTATAAACCCAAATATAATAAAATAATGTTTTAAATTTATTTCATTTAAATTTTAAAATGAATTTTTTTCCTTTCTGTTTTCAAGGAGGCAGGTTTAAAAAAAAATTAGTTATAATATGGCTACCAATTTTCACCCCATTTCTAGCTCTGTTTCACCACACCTGCAAGTGTTTCCTCTAGTTTCAATAATCAATGAGGTAGGTCCTGATTTTATATTTTATAGATGAGAAAACTGTCCTTAGAGGTATTATGTATTCTTGACTGTGACCCTATAGCTAGAACATGATAGCATCAGAATTCTATCTTAAATTTAATACGAAAGCACATATGATTTTTTACTTCTATTTTCATTGTTCTTACTAAATATTGTAACTCAACAATTAATATATGTGTATGAGGATTTATATTAGGTCCTAAATTAGACACACAAGTTAGAGAAGCCTGCATGGGAACACAACAGTTCTCATATATTGAGCATATTCAGTACAAGTTTAAATTTTTAAATGTTTTTAATTTTAAATTTCCAAACATTAGTAGCCTTCATTTGCCTCTACTCTGCAATATCATCTTACAATGCAAACTAACTTTAATCCAATCATTCCAGCCCATTTTTAATTTAGATAACATTTTTAAACATCAAAATGTATAAAGCCCATTATAAGTGAATAAAATTTCTCACTTATGAAGGTTATATAACTAAAAATTATTCAGATTTCCTTTTCCAAAATATTATTTTTAGACAAGTGTCTTCTTCTATCACCTTGCTCAGGGGTCTGCTAATAATTACTTATGATCCTTCTATAATGATCTCATAATTCAATTACAATTTTTAAAAATTTAATTTCCAGCAAGATGACCACATATTTACAGACATTTGGATGTTGCTCTCCATTTATTCCAGGATTTTACTAAAATAATCACAATATATACTTTTTCAAAATATATATTTCTGGGAAATATGTATTTTGAGATATATTTGTAATTTGCATATATTTTTAAATTTGGAAAACTCCACTCATATTTGTAAAAATATAGAAAAATATAGAGAGATGGATGGATATATATGTATCCAATCTTACACATTGTAAGATTTGAATTGGCTTCAAAAATCAATATGTAAAAATCAATCCAGGGGCTAGGATTGTGGCTCAGTGGTAGAGTGCTCACCTAGCACGTGTGAGGCCCTGGGTTCGATCCTCAGTGCCACATAAAAATAAATAAATAAAATAAAGATATTTAAAAAACAATCAACCCAGCATCAAAAACTGGATGCAATTCCACTAACAGTCAAGTACATTGGCATCAGATTGATAAGAGATCACAAAAAAACTGTATTGCTAAGTATGTTGCAATTTTCCTTATCCCCCTCTAGAGCAAAACAGTATATATTTAGACACTAGATTTGTGACGCTTTCTGCAAAACTTTGGAAAGAATGCAAAATAACCTTACACTAAATCCATAGCCACTCCTATGTCATTATACATCAGGAAACAGACATGTCTCCTTTGGTTAGTATGAAAAGAACATGGAAAATTTCTCAACATCCAGAGAGAACACCTGCTCTATGAAGACTCAGAATCTAATTCCGTCCTGAAAAGTGTATTTTGCACAAAGATTCAGAAGAAAACATCAGATAATGTCTGTGTTGTTTCTTCAGGAAAATCGAGAGGATAAAGCCTCCATGAAATTAGATGAAATAAGTTACGATAAAGAGACTCAAAGAAGAAATTTCACAGACACAAAAGCCAAGGAGGAAAATTTTAAGAGGCACCAGCAGAGCTAATTCTGTAGAATATACAAATGGTTAAATAAAAGACAAAGTTGAAATTTTTGTGGAACACTTGAAATGACAAATAGTTCAACATATGAAGAATAGACTGTATATATAAGGGAGATGTAGAAGGTTACAGGCAGCCAGGGCAAGATGGCCAGTAAGGAGGTCAGGGGCAGGTCCAGACCAAAGGAGCATGGAAAGGGTCTTCTCATGAGATCAACTTCCTACTCAAAAAAAAATGCTCATAGACACAAGTTGGGGATCAAATCAGATACTTCTATACTCATGCTCCTAAGCAGGGTATCCAATAGAAAAACTAAAACACACAGTGGACACAGAGGGTGCCAATCAATAATAGTGAGGAGCAGATGGACAGGAGAGGAGATAAGGAAAAAAAAAAAAGGAAATTATAGGGACCTTAAAAAGAACAGGTCAAAATCCTTCACCAGACTCTCAACTCTGGGGCCCTTTTTCTTCAGAAAAATTTGTCTTCATTACTTTTGCAATAAATCTGCTGCCTGCTTACTCTTTGTCCTGTTCTTCAATACTTTGCTGAACAGAGACAAGAAACCCAATTCCCCTAGATGGTAACAGTATCTATTTAAGAGCTGTCAAAGTTCAAAGCAGTAGATATTAAGTGTTCTGTAGAGTTACAAAATAATAAATGTTCCCAAAGTCTTAGATTAAACTGGTAAAAGGGATGTTTATCTTACCATTTTATGGCAAAAAGCTTCTACATAAACAATAACTCATTAATTTGTAGAAGAAAAATAAAGTTGATCTTATCCTTGTCTGAAGATTACATAGGAATACTAATTCATAGAGAATTAAAAGGGAAATGAGATATATCTTAAGAGTCAAGTCTTAAGTTTCAGTTATTATAAGAAGACAAATGAAAATTTGTAAGTAGAAGTACTCAAATATAAACCAACTAAATACAACTCTGTGCTAAATAAAAGAATAACAAGCATATTCAGTTAGTAAACAAATGATTAGAAATGTTAAAATAGCCAAGAACTCAAGAAATACAAAAGAATATTTTTAAATAATAGTTTTATTGTTTGAATTGTAAATAATCTAGACCCTTCAAATTCCTTTATTAAAAAGGATTTTTAATAAAACCTTGCTTTAAAAAAGAAAACAAAGAACAATAAAAGCTTAAGGGCTTTTAAAATTTTATGCTTCTAAAATTTACACCTAAATATTTACAGTGGGGGTGGGAATGTGGCAAAGGAGTTAATTATCTTGACTAGAGTCAATCATTATACAATATATGTATATCAAAAAATTATGTTATGTACTTTAAATATATATGGTTTTAATTTGTCAATTATAGCTGAATAAATATGAAAAAAATTAAAATTAACCAGGAAGCAAGCAATTGCAGGGTTAGCAATTGCCTATGAAATCAACTACATACTTAGGCTAAGAATTAAAGCTTCCAGTTTGGAAAAGGAAAAGTATTTTTCTCTTTTCCCTGGAAAAATTCCACTGAAATTATAATAAATAGGTTTTTTCATGAAATGATTTACCGAAAATGGACCATGAGTATATAAGACCTTTCAATTAATTTATCATAGAATGAAAGATTGTAGAAGCCTTGTGAAATTATGTGGAAATATAGCAGTGGTCTGGTAGAAAGCAATATTTTCTGCAAAATTCCAGTGCCTGGCACAGACCATACAAAGGGAAGGAGTGAGATGACAGGGTAAAAGTTCATTCAGAGTTTTTAGTCACTGTGGTAGTTGTTTCCCTACATTAACCTTCAACTGCTCTGCCCACCTGTCCTTGCATTCCTAAGTACATTTTTTCCTTGCAAAATATTCAGAGGACTCCTTAAAAAAAAAAAAAAGCAGAAGTACCTACAATAAAGAAATTCTGATAGTTTAGTGCACAAAAATTGACATCACAGGTAAATATCACCAAAGTACATTTAGGTATAAATGCATGTTCATAAATCTTTACTCCTCACACTTCAGATAGAGCCCTAATATCCAGAGTATACAAAGAACTCAAAAAATTAGACAATAAGAAAACAAATAACCCAATCAACAAATGGGTCAAGGACCTGAACAGACACTTCTCAGAGGAGGACATACAATCAATCAACAAGTACATGAAAAAATGCTCACCATCTCTAGCAGTCAGAGAAATGCAAATCAAAACCACCCTAAGATACCATCTCACTCCAGTAAGATTGGCAGCCACTATGAAGTCAAACAACAACACTTGCTGGCGAGGATGTGGGGAAAAGGGTACTCTTGTACATTGCTGGTGGGACTGCAAATTGGTGCGTCCAATTTGGAAAGCAGTATGGAGATTCCTGGGAAAGCTGGGAATGGAACCACCATTTGACCCAGCTATTCCTCTTCTTGGACTATTCCATGAAGACCTTAAAAGAGCTTACTATAGGGATACTGCTACATCTCTGTTCATAGCAGCACAATTCACAATAGCTAGACTGTGGAACCAACTTAGATGCCCTTCAATAGATTAATGGATTAAAAAAATGTGGCATTTATACACAATGGAGTAGTACTCAGCACTAAAAAATGACAAAATCATGGAATTTGCAGGGAAATGGATGGCACTAGAGCAGATTATGCTAAGTGAATTTAGTCAATCCCTAAAAACAAATGCCAAATGTCTTCTTTGATATAAGGAGAGCAACTAAAAACAGAGCAGAGAGGAAGAGCATGAGAAAAAGATTAACATTAAACAGGGATGAGAGGTGGGAGAGAAAGGGAGAGAGAAGGAAAATTGCATGGAAATGGATGGAGACCCTCATTGTTATACAAAATTACATATAAGAGGATGTGAAGGGAAAGGGAAAAAAATCAAGGGAGAGAAATGAATTACAGTAGATGAGGTAGAGAGAGAAAATGGGAGGGGAGGAGATGGGGGATAGTAGAGGATAGGAAAGGCAACAGAATACAACAGACACTAGTATGGCAATATGTAAAAACGTGGATATGTAACCGATGTGATTCTGCAATCTGTATATGGGGTAAATATGGGAGTTCATAACCCACTTGAATCAAATGTTTGAAATATGATATGTCAAGAGCTTTGTAATGTTTTGAACAACCAGGAAAAAACAATTAAAATAAATAAATAAATAAATGCATGTTCATGCATAAAAATGGATAGTATATCACTCCATAAAACAAGTGTTCTTGAAATAAATTTTCAAGTCAGCACAAGGTTAAAGTGTACATCAAAATTCCAAATCAAAGGATAAGTATTATATGTGAACGGTTGATAAACATCGAAACTTTTGAACATACTTAATTTTTAATAGTGCCATAATAAGGTTATTTTGTTAGTCATGCATTGTTAATTATTGAGTACAAGTGAGGAATCCAAATCTCAGTGACTTAATACAAGTTTATGTCTGGATCTCAAATAGGTGAACGGCAATGATTAGTGAGTGATCTTACTTTTGGGCCAGTTATGTCCTGCTGGACAATGGGAGAAGACTAAGATTGACCAGGCAGATGAAGCTTTTACTGGTCATATCTGGAATCATCTACCTGTGCAAACTTCTATTCTATTAGCCCAACTCACCTTTGTTAGAAAATGAAATCTACCTATGTGTATAATGGGCAAGAGAAAAATTTAGTGAAAAATAAATTAGATTCTGCCAAAGTTAGCAAAAAAATAACTAAATAAAATAAAATAGAGAAAGAAAGGAAAAGAAAAGATTAAAAATGTCATCAGTAGTTACTGATTTCTAAAATTAACAATTTGAAGTAAAAAGCTGGGCATAAAGTTGCAATAAAAACCAGCATAGTTTACTAAGGGGAACTAGTAAGTAATTATTTATATTATTAAAAATGTCTCAAAATTACTATCTCCATTCTCAACACTGGAGTTAGAGGGGAAATGAATTAAATAACTAACAGAAGAATTTAAAAAGAAATTTCTAAAACACTACAGGAAGAAGCCATGCAAAATCGTGCAAATGAGAGATAACAATATAAACATGAGAACAGCCCTTCATACTAAGTCCTAAAATGCATAACACAAAAAAATCCAAAGAAAAACAAATCAAATACACTGTATCAAAATTAAATTCAAAACGGGGTAAAAGACTGTGTTATTAATCAGGACAGTGATAACACAATGGAGGGCAGTGGTTAGGGGAGCCCCGGGCTTGGAGCTTCTGTTCTCCTGGGAGTACTCTATTCTTTTATTTGGATATTTGGTCATATAACTATTTGTACCTTTTTGGTGGTCACTTATTCTTATAATTCTTATAATGACAAATCACTTCCATTTGTGTGTTCTATTTCCATAAAATATTTTAAAGCCAAATATTTTTATTACAGAAAAAAAATCATAATTTATTAATGAATTACCATGAACATTTTCAAAACTGTTTTGAACTGAGGACTAAAACCACAAGACTTGTTAAAAAAAATATATATATATATAGGGAGACTTGCATAACTGTGAAGACAGGTCTGGTCTTGTTATGGTGATTGATTTGGTTCATCAAATCAGGATGTATCAGTGTAGGGAGATATACCCCTTCCAGTTGGTGGGAAGTGAATCCCTTTGCCAGCAATTGAAGGGCAGAAAGGACGTCACTACAAGTACAAAGGTTAAGAGACAGAGGCCAGAGCCCTGATTAAATCAGGCTACTGTTCTTATGCACAAATTCTTTCATATAAACTAATAATCATTCTTATTGAAACACCTCTCTCTGTAAAGAAGACTTCCTTTCTTTTCCATGAATGCCTTCAGGAATTTTATGTTTCACCAACTCAGAAAGTCTTTAGTCAATATTTCCGCCAATAATGCTCCATTCTTTCTCCCATCTGTCTAATCTCTAGGTTCAAAATTTCTAATACCAAGCATTCTAGAACTGTTTTCATAACCACAGAGACTTTCCACTACAGGCCCTTCCAAACAAGAGGTCTTCTGCTGGCAGGCAAACATGTTCACCTCTCTTCTTTCATTGTCACTGTTTGTCTTTCCCCACCAAGAATGGGTTCTGCTTTGGGAGCAGGGGCTGTGCCCTCCTGGAGTGGTTCCCACTTGACTTAAGGAGTGAATTAAAACTGTGTCTCACAGATGAACTGTCTCTAAAATAATGAAAAAGCACAGTGATGAGGATGCTTGTTTTCACAGATATTCTCCTTGGGTTCTATAATTCTTGGCACCCAATCAGATTACACAGAGAAGCTCAATAGTTTCAGCCAGTTTCTTTGTTTCACAAAATAATAGCTTGACTCTGAGAGTCTCTTCTCAGAAAAAAAAAAAAAAAGGATCTCCCTCTGGGCAGTTAAAAAACAATCCTTGAAGGATAATGTTTGATCATGAAACAATGGTGTTAAGGTTAAAGCCAATAATTCCCTGACACCAATATTTAAATGCAGGGTGTAAATTGTCAGGCCACTTTTGCTTTCATCCTATTCAATAGGAGTCAGCATGCAAGATGTTAGACTACTGAGGCATAAATGCAGGGCTTTAAGGGGTACAACATAATCAGGAGACATAACAAAAGAAAGTCAATCAACCCAGTGCTGAGACTACAAACAAATGATGAGGGTCATTTTTGTTTAATAAATTTAATTCACAGGGTTACAAAAAAAATGCAGAATATCAGAAGAAGTTATAGGCACTAATCTAATTCTTTCACAGTTGACAGTCAAATCTGTTGTTATAAGTGGTCAACCAGTTTATGTTCAAACATCTCCATTGATGAGATAGCATTATCTCTGGAGACATGGGGTTTTCTTTGGGGGCACATCTCATTATAAGAAAGTTCTTTGAACTTTATAACCAAATAAAATCATCCTAGAAGATTCAAATGTTCATCTATTAGTTATCCCTTTGAATTACAAAATGCAAAATAAAAATTCATTTATATGTTAGTGTCCCATTATAATTTTCAAAACAATCCTGTAATGGAAGCATTATAGTTATTTCATATTTACACATACTAGCCTCATAGAATATAAGAAACTTATACAAGTTCATATCTCTAGGAACTGTCCTGCCGACACACTGTGATCAGAATGATCAAAGTGGTTAGCTGAGTGTATTCTGAGATTCAAGGGATAATAAAGTAAAATGGCTTTTCTATCTTTTTGCTTATTCTATATTGTTTATATTAGGAATGTGGGTTATTTGCCAGACATGTATGCAGTGGTGGAATCTCATGCAGCCTATAATTTGCAGATGAAGATACAAATACAATCAGACAGACAAACATATAAATGATAAATATATAAACCACTGTGAGAGACACTTAAGAAAAATAAGTGGTTTTGAAGGGCATGTTAACGTGGTTTTTATGACCAATTGGGAAAGTTTGGACCCCATGAGTGAGGTGGACCTTGTTTAAAGAATAGCAAGGCCTTAAGTGTTTGAAAGTGAGAGAGAAAGTTTCAGTGCTGTTCAAACTGGATGGACACATTGGGGCCCATGTTGATGAAAAGATTAAAACTTAGAACAGCAGGAATCCATTGAATTATTTGAATGGGGCTGGGAAAGGGATTAGATTCACGTTTTCAAAGGTTCAGTGTTGTTGGCTATTTTAATACTTCATTGTTTATTTTGTCTTGCAGATGATTTGATTTGTACCTTTATTTTTATTTATTTATTTTTTGGCAGGGGTGAGGGGTTACTGGGGATTGAATTCAGGGGCACTCAAACACTGACAAACGTCCCCAGCCCTATTTTGTATATTTTTTAAGAGACAGGGTCTCACTGAGTTGCTTAGCACCTTCTTTTTGCTGAGGCTAACTTTGAAGTGGCAATCCATCTGCCTCAGTCTCCTGAGTACTGGGATCACAGGCATGCGCACAATGCCTGGCTGATATCTAGCTTTTTAAGCAAGTCAGAAAGTCTGACTTACCTTCAAAGCCTTCATTCCTCTTCAGCCACAACTGACTAATACTGAGTAACTGAAGCCTCTTTCAGATTGGGCAGGTATTTGCAGTTGGCATTTGTACTCAGGGCTTCAGCTTCAATCCTGTGCTTTACCTGCCTGGACCCTGAAAAAATTGTCTCTGACTGCACAATAGAGTACGTCATAATGAACACTAACTATACCAAACTGGGTCTAACCCTAACTATATTTGAAGCATTATAGGAATCACTTCACATCTCTAAAATGTAGCATCTTTATCTAGAATTTTATACATTTATCTATAAAATTCTTTGGTTGAAATTCATGATTTCTAACGTTCCTTTCAGCTCTAAAATTTGCACAGATTATTTTATTTCTAGCACTACATTTTATAATTTTTTGATTTGACCTGAGAACTTCTTATTGTTTTCTGCTCCTGGCACATTAACAAAGAACAACAGGTACTTTTCCTATGTCCTACAGTTGGGAAATACAACTAAGAGTTTAGAATATAAAGAATAAACCAAGTGTCTCAAACTCAAATACCTGCAGGAGTCAAGTGTGGAACATAGACAAAGGAAGCATGCCAATAGAGACACTTCAAGTTGGAGACTACAGGGCGTGGGTGAATGGAAATTTTCTGCTCATCCAGCTGATGTAAAGCAATGCATGTCTCAAATGGCCAAGTCCTCTTATTTTTTTTTATAAAAAAGCCAATAATCATGATTATGTGTTGTGATAGTTTTTCATCACTATGACAAGACCTGAGATAATGTAGAAAAAAGAAATGTTGACATGACTCATGGTTTAGGGATTTTGGTCCATGATCACTTCACTCTGTTTCACATGTGCCTGTGGCAAGACAGAACATCATGATGAGAGCACGTGGCTGTGGAAACTGCTCACCCCATAGCAGCCAGGAATCAAAGAATGGGAGTGGGAGGCTGGGGTATCTGTTCAAAGACATACATACCCCCTACCCCTGCAATGACCTCACTTTCTTCTAAAATGAGGCCCCCACCTCTTATAGGTTCCACCACCTCCCAGTAGCACTATGAGCTGGTGACCAAACTTGAAACATATACATCTTTGGGGGACACCTATCCAAACCATACCAGGTATGAAATCCTATTTTTCAAGTGTTGGCAATAAATTCTTTTGAAAATATTACATGGTGACAAATTAAACAAGACTGCATATCATGTGTTCACCATGAATTAAACTTCTCACCTTTAACTTCTCATCCACCCCTGGCTGCTGTTTCTAACCTTAATCTTTACTTTGTTACCAGCTGCCTCCTATTTCCCAGGTTTTGCTAACAAATGCCCATCTCTGGGGTGGTCCCATGACCAGCTGCATTAGCAACACCTGGGAATTTGTTGTAAGTCCAAATCCCTGTGCTCTACCTTAGAATTGTTTAATCAGAAACTCTGGAGGTGGGGGCTCAACATCTGAATTAACCAGTCTCACTGGTATTTCTGATGCCTGCTAACATTTGAGGACTTCTGAGCAAGACCACTGCAGAGAGCATTTGGTTCTTAGTTAAAGGCTGCACATTAGAATCAGAAGGGAGATTGCTGATCTCATTTTGAAAAGCATATCACTAAAACCATTTAATTTGTCTGGGATGGCACTTGGTTATTTGTAAATTTTTAAATTCATTTAAAGTTTGGACAGGTGAAAGCTGCTGGATTAGCCCATCAGGGAAATAAACTCCAGCTAAAAGAAAAAGATTTTCCAAGCCAGGGAAGATCAAGAATTGTTAGATTGTTCTTTGGGTTCCCAAATTCCTGAAATATGGCTGACTTAGGAAAGCATAGTGACAGCTGTGGAATTGTAATATTTTGTAGGTATTGAGAGGAGAATATTCCTAACCACCAATGTTAGAGGAGAACTCAGCGTTTAGAGGTTTTGTGAACCAGCATACTGGGATCTGTGTAGGGTATGGAGATTAAGGAGGGGGAAAAGGCAAATTTAGTCACAGGCATGAACCACGGCCCAGGTCTTTTCCCTGTTCTGACACCATACACCATGGGATGCTCATGTGTTACGTTGGGACAAGGCAGCTCCAATTCCAGGTGTAAGTATGTTGCCATAAGACAAGAGCCTAGTTTTCTTTTCTAAATTCAAATTCTAGAAAACAAATTCTATAATTTAATAGTTTTCTTTTATTTTCAGATTCACAGAGAATAAAGCCATTGATCATGAAATTCTCTTTAATATTTTACAGCATGACTTAAAAATAACTACTTGCTGACTTTTAGTATTTAAAGTTAATATTTAGAAATTTTTGGTTTATTCAGTTTCATCATCAAAGAAAGAAGAAATATAATATCATGATTCTAAATGTGTGCCTCTAATATGAAAATATTCTCATTTTAATTTAAGAATAACCTTAAAAAGTCTAATTTAAAAATTTTCATTTATGAAATTATACCTTTAAGGGAATGTGTATTTAACCTTTAGCACTGGAAAAATCAGTATATATTAAGAAAAAAAAAACGAGTTAAAATGTATATCTAAATATTAAGCACAATGTCAAGTAAAATTTTTTAAATTATAAAAATAGGTATTTAATTGAGTCATTCAATATTGTAACATGCAAGTAATGGATAGTGTCTCAGGTCAGCATGGCTCTTGTAAGCTTACAATTCTGAAAAACTGCAATAGAGAATAATATATAAGGAAGAAATCTAAAATTCACTCAGCCAAATTCAATGAAAAAAAAAATGTTTGTGGTGATGGAGATGCTAAATAGCCTGATATTATTGTTACACAATTAAACATGCATTGAAGCATCACATATACTCTGTGAATATGTGAGATTATTATGTGTCAATTATTTAAAATATTTTTTAGTTGTCAACAGGCCTTTATTTTCTTTTTATTTATAGGCAGTGCTGAGAATCCAATCTAGCACCTCACACTTGGTAGGCAAGTGCTCTACCACTGAACCATAACCCCAGTCCTATGTGTCAATTTAAAAATAAAACAGTAGGGGGCTGGGGATGTGGCTCAAGCGGTAGCGTGCTCGCTTGGCATGTGTGTGGCCCAGGTTCGATCCTTAGCACCACATACAAACAAAGATGTTGTGTCCACCAAGAACTAAAAAATAAATATTTAAAAAAAATAAAAATAAAACAGTAGGAAAAAAATTTAGAGCAAAAGTTTTATAAACCGTAAGTATTTCATTGAACAGAGCCAAACTCACTGTCTGTATGCCTGGAAGAAGGTAAGCAAAAAACAAACAAAATTCACATGCAGACAAATTCCCCACTAACAAGCTGGAACAGTTTAATAAGACCACCATGGACTTGGGAGTCTCAGGGTAAACCACTCACTGACAGAGATGTAGTCAAGCTACCTAGTATCTCTGGGTCAGGTTCTGCCCAAGATCACAACCTCACATGGTAATAAGTGGGATATTTTTCAAAGTATCTAATAGAGCTGGAAAGAGCAAAAGGAAAGAGAGAGAAAGAGAGAGAGAGAGAAAGAGAGTGAGAGAGAGAGAGAGACTGAAGTTTACTCAAGTAAAGCCTCCATATCCAAGTATCTAAACACATATAAAAAGCCATACAGCAACAGAAACTATAGGGCAAGATATCTATGGAATACTAAATTAATTGCTAGAGGAGCTAATACTATTGGGAAAAAAGTTGAAATGTTAGAGTTAAATGAAGACATTTACTCAAAACACTATTAAATTATTTTTGAGAAATAATAAAATGAAACAAAACAAGATCAAGTAGATATAAAACAACCAGTTAGAAATACCAGAAATAAAAAAAAAAAACATAACCATTGAAATGAAAATAAGACAAAAAAGCATAATCTCTAAGCTTGGCAGTATTAAAGATTACTGCGTAAATGTGATTTCTTGTTCAGAACATAGCATGGAGAGACAAAGAAATTGAAAGGTAAAATATAGATTAAAAGACAAGGATTAATTCAGAGATTCCAACATTTTTAATGGAATTCTGAAAAGAAGGAAATGGAGGAAAATAAATATTGGAACCAGTAATTATTAAGAATTTCCCAGAATTGGAAAAAAGTGAATTCTGCAAAATAAGTAGCACATATAAAAATAAAAGTAAAGCTATTACACATCTTACTAAAGACAAAGTCTCATCTCAATTCTGAGAATGGGAGACTATCTACAAAGCAGTAACTTTAAGGCCAATGGTAAATTTTTATTATCAGCATGAAAACCTTAAGACACTGAAGTAATACCTCACGAAGGCTAAGGTAACTCAGCCATATTATCAGAAGATAAATGCATAGTATGATATTCATATAAATATTTATTGATTGACTGATGGAATGCTAGGGATCAAACCCAGGGACCTATACATGATAGGTAAGCACTCTTCCTACCACTGAGCTAGCCCAAAATATAAACACTTTTAATGCAAAAAACTAGTACTTTATCTCAGGTCTGAGTTAAAAGTATCATGAATTGTTGCACTTTAACAGAAGAAAAGTTGTCTTGGAAGGAAGGAAGGAAGGAAGGAAGGAAGGAAGGAAGGAAGGAAGGAAAGAAGGAAGGAAGGAAGAAAGGAAGGGATACAAGAAACACTGAGCATAGAAACTGAAAAACAATCATTGTTGAATTCTCTCTCTCTCTCTCTCTCTCTCTCTCTCTCTCTCTCTCTCTCTTTGAAAAAGGAACAAAGAAGAAATGGAGACTCGGGTCTCACAAGCTATATTTCTGCCCCTTAGCAGGAACAGGGGGCTTTTAAAGAGCTTATTCAAAAGCAACATTCCACCTGTTCTTTGTTACAGTAGTAAGTCACTGTTAATTTGGGAGAGTCATTTCTCAGATCTTCTGATAACCATCCCTAAAGTCTGGATTACTTCATTCCTATGGTGGGTGTGTAATCAAGGACAGATCAATCTGCCTAAAATGGGGAAGAAAGGTAATCCCATTTTCCTGAGATTAGGGAGGAGAGAGATTAGGCAAGAATAGAGGAAGAGAAAGAAACAAGTCCATTATAAAAATAAGTTCCAGGGGCAGAGCAGCAAGAGCTATATTTAAAGCATAAAGGGACCACTGTGACATTTTCTCCACTGTCAGCTTCTACATTCCATTTCTATGGAAAAATGGGCAATAACATCTCCAAACCTCTTCCTGCTGAAAGAGGACAAAACTGGGGGAAATAACCCCAAGTCTTTGTTCTCTATCAGGTGAGAGTATGGACAGTTAAGGGTATTCAGCATCAGAGCCGTCCAGAGGTGACAGTGATAGATGGTAGGTGACTGGACAAGGCATACCTGTGGCAGGGATCATGATGGGACAACAATAAACAAGACAGCAAAGCATTACTTTTTTTGTAAACAATTAGCAGAAAAGCTGTTTGTATTTCAATCTGTCTATGAAAACCATGAAGATAGTAATTCATAAACATATTGGTAAAAAACAGATTGAGTTTATCAATGTAGGTGGTTAGGAAAATTTGTAGGTCTATGAGATCAGGTTCCAGTTAACTCAGGACAAGCTTGTGGTGACTCTAAAGTCCTTTGGGATCATTATTATTAGGCACTCCCACCAAAGAACCCTTTTTGATAGGCTCCAGCTTTACTTATATTTGGTAGGGCTGACATGGTGTACATCTTAAGTTACATTCAGAAAATTATTATTTTTCCTTTTAGATGTCTATGTAGGACTGTGCTTAGGCTATGTTCCCCTGCCAGGTGTTTAAGACCAGGTTGGTCAAACTTTCCTTGTTTCTATCTACTCTTAAGAGTCAGCTGAGATTCCTCAGAGATCACTCTTGGGAATGTGTGCAATTCCTCTTTTTCTTGGTCATCTTTCCTCTACCGGTGGTGCCATCTTCCAGGATGGGTGAGGGTCTGGTTGACCATATGTGGCTTCTCTTGGAAGCATCAGAGGGATGCTTCCCTCCCCAGTGACCCTCCTCTTTGCAGAATGTGCACTGGTTGGCTTCCTGTTCTCTAGGGTCTTCTCCAATTGTTGAGCTCTTAACCTTTAAAAGTCATAAATAATTATGTGTTGTTTTCTTTAAGAGAAAAAAATGAAAATTCCACAGAACAATAGCAAGATTCAGGGAAGGGAGCTTTCTATGAGTAAACTTCTAGGATCTACAGCATTATTCTCCATGAGGAGAAGAGAGAACAAATTTATTACATAGGTATCTTAGAAATAAGTGTAATCACAAAAGCCAAAGAAATGTAATGAACAGCCTGAAAACCAGGAGAAATAATATATTGAGAGGATGAAGAAAAATGCCTCAATAAAACAGGAAGGACAGTATGTTAGGTCAGCAGGCTTCCCTTCCCCCTCCCCTCTCATTGAAGCTGTGGGCAGGAATTTTAACCTGACTGATGAGACCGGAAATGACCAATCAGAAGCTGACAAGGCAAGGGACCCCAACCACCACGGGTTCCCACCTGCAGAAGGAATTGCCCCTTCAATTCAATCAGCCCTGACCAATCTTCGACAATGGGATCCCCTTAAACTTGGCCATCCTGTTGTCTGTAGCTGCAATTTAGACGACCTAGTCCCTCCTACCTCCAGGTACCCTTATTAGCATTTTTCTTGCCTTTCCTGCTTGCCACTTCCCCAGCTGTCACCCTTTCTTGGACTAGGAGCGCCTCCCAATAAACCTTCTGTATGCCTCATTCTTGTGGTTTCTTATCTTGTGCGCCCCTTTCTGCTTTACACAGTAAAAATGGATAATGCAGAGAATGGATGGCAAACAAAGAATACAAAATAAATGAGTAGAGAAAACTCTATCAGTAAGCATAATAAATGTAAACACATTACAGGACTAGGTAAAAATAATATAAGACCATTTAATGTTTCATTCCTTCCTATACTCACCTAAAAGAGAACACAGATAAACATTTATACCTAATGAAAAAAAAAAGTTTTAGAAAAGTAATACCAATCACAACAAAAACTTGGGACAATGATAATATCACAAAGAATGAAAATCAAGGCAAATAGCACTCATCAGAGGATCCCTCCATAACAATTAGACAACAATTTATCCAGATAATTGAAAATTTCATCATTGACACATGCATCCCAAACAAGAGTATTTTAAGAAGTAATTAAAAGTTCCACTCTGACATTAGGGGCTTTAATTTATTTTTATAACAAACATATAGGTCAAGCAACAACATGTAGAATAAACCAGGGCTGAACAAAACTAAACATGACCTTTAAGAGAAGTCTATATATAAGAAATAAAAGTATATTATTTTCCTTTATGTTCATATAGGATTTCACTGAAATAATATATGCTGAGTGCAAAGCCATTCTTCCAAATGTTTAATGACTTTCCCCTTCGTAAACTTACTTTGTTTCTGCTTTTATAGTTTTCTCAAACACATGTGATGAGGATCAATTTCAATTTTATCACTGGACAACAGTCAGGATTAAATATTTAAAAAGCACCAAGGAAAAGGGTTTGGACTGGGAGCCTCCCAATAAACCATCTGGATGCCTCATTCTTGTTCCATGGTTTCTGATCTTGTGCGCCCCTTTCTGCTTTACAAGGTCACAGTGAAAATAAATGCTGGCAAAGCCGATCTCCCACTGTCTTGACAGGGTCACAGTGAGAATGAATGCTAGCAAAGCCGCGCTGGTTGGTGGGAAACCAAAACCATGAGACCCTTTTTTATGTAATTGTGACTTTTCATTTTCACGCTCATGTTCCTGACAGGAGGCATGAGTATGGTAAATGCCAAACCAAATTAAATTTCAGATGGCTAGAACATAACAGGTGGTTCATGCCTTGGAGGCTGTTCCACTACCCCTCAGCATATCAAGGACAAAGTAGGAAGCTGCTCTACTATCTCAGAACATTGAGGACAAAACTGATAATGGACAACAGTCATTCTCTGAAAGGTCACCAGAATTTTAGGCACCACAGTGATTTTATCAACTAGACCTAAGCCCATATTTCTGGCCTCTTAGAAAACCTAATCATTATGTGTAATGTACAAAATCCACCATGTGTAGTTTCATTCTTGATTAACGAAAGTTATGTTATACACTTAGGAAAGTTAAGATGTATAAGTTTACATTCTTTTCATTTCTATAAACCCTCTTTTACTTTAAATAGGGATTTATGATGAACATACTTAATATTGGCTGAAAGTGGACTGATGTTTAGAACTTACTTTTTATTTAGAAAGATTATAAAGATATAAGAACTAGTGCACCTTGACTAAGAAACAAAGAAACTCTTTGCAGCTCAACCAGTTTTATGAGAATAAATTTAGGAATTAATTAAAGTAGCTTTATAAGACATATTTTTAGAATAATGTTAGAAGTATTAGATTTAGATTCTTGGGTTTAGAATTCTTAAGTTTTTAGCTGTATGGGTTTCTGATATGTTTCAAGAATAGTTTATAAACTTTAGGATATTTTCAGTATAAGATTTAAGGGGACCTTTTTAGGTGGGAATTTTAGATTAGAAATGAAAGTGCAGGTGTACTTTAAAATTTAAAGGTTGGGCTTCGGATGTGACTCAAGCAGTAACGCTCTCACCTGGCATGCACTGGGCGCTGGGTTCGATCCTCAGCACCACATACAAATAAAATAAAGATGTTGTGTCTGCTGATAACTGAAAAATAAATATTAAAAAATTATCTCTCTCTCCTCTCTCCTCCCTCTCTCTCTCTCTCTCCCTGTCTCTTTAAAAAAAAAATAAAGGTTAATGATAGCTTAGGAGACTTAGATTCTGGTTACGTAGTTTGGCATTAATTAATAAGAAAATAGTACATCTTGGGAAAATCTAAAAAAAAATGTAAATTAGTGACGCATTTTATTAATGATTGATAACTAAAAAGTCACATCCTGGAAAAATGTAAATTGATGTTACATTTTTCTATACTCCTAATTATGGTTAAGGAAACATTATATCTTGGCAAAGTTTTGGAATTGTATAATCAATGACGTATTCGGAATCTATAATGATGAGAAAAATTGTAATAAAAGATGACCCAGAGAAAGCTGCATTAGAGCTCTCTCTCTGGAGATTGCTCCAAGGAAGCGACTCCTGTCTCATCTTTTCGCCAACGCCACTCATCCTTCAGGACTCCCTGGACCCCGCTAGGACTGGACCCCGCTAGGACTGGACCCCAGCAGCATCTCTCAAGAAAAACAATGCTATGATGCCCCAGGTTTCCCCTCACATGCAAAACCAAGCTCCCTTTATTGATATTCAGTTCAGAGTCCCTAGAGGTGGTCCTGATATCCTTTGTGTTCATTCATATTTGGAATATTGCTGAAATCTTTTCTAAGTTCTATATTGTTTTAAAAACATCATATAAAAATATGAGATATAATATATACTGATAAAGTATATAAACTCTATAAAACTTAGATATTAAAAGTCAGAGGTGCTATATAAACAAGAATTTAACTGACAAAAATTCTATGTGATATGCCTGTAATGGTATTTACAAATACACAACTGCTTGCATAATATTGTATAATTTATTCAAAATATGTATTTTAATATCAAGTGCTGTTAGTACTTTTCAGTTTATAAATGCACACTTTATTGAAAGATCAGTAGATTTTTGTAGCATTTCCATATTTTCTACATTTAATGTTCATGCAGAATTTATTTCCTATGTGATTTTAATTTAGAGAAATGGTTTTCACATCAAGCAAATGTCTATTCCCATAAGGCCACTTTAAAATCACTTTTTGTTGACTGTTGAAAACAATATAATATTTTAAAAAAATTTCTTATAAAATTGATTTATATGCCTGAAAAACATTATTCCTTTTAGCCTTTTCTTCTATGATTTAAAATATGTATGTATCCAAAACATTAATGTGGTTTCATACTTAAATGCGGCCAAATAAGCATACACATGTTCCTCTGTTTCCTTCCTTACATTCTATGAGAAGACAGCAGAAACACACAGGATTGTGGAGAAGAGAAAGGATGACCAATAAAATTTCCAAGAAGTTTTATAAGATGAAAATTGAATGGATAAATAGCAGAGAACTTGTGTTTTAGCTTTTCCACCAAGTGCCAATGGCAAGATGAATAGCTCATCTTGTTTTTCCTCTAGCCTTAGGGACACCTGAGGATTTGAGCCTTGGATAGCTTTGCCTTCAAAAACCACTGTAAGGAAAATGTAAGATAAATGATCATCCTACTGTGTTCATACCAGATCAGAATCCTGTACCTGGTTGTGGAGATTATTCTTCAAGCAAACTGTTATTGATGAGTAATGTGAAAGTGGTAAATAAGCTGTAATTGAAGCATAATAGGAATTGATGAGATTCAGTTTCACCAGGGAATGGGAGAGTTTGTGAGGATGAGGCATAAATCAACACTCCTGGTTATGGCTTTCCCTACTCTTCTCCCCCAGTGATTTGGATTTCATGGGAGAATGACTGGTTTAGAATCTTCCTTTGGGAATTCTGAGACATCTGCAAGTTGCTGTTCTGCCTGCTCTTCTCCCTGTCCAATTCTCTTTTTTAAACTAAACAAAATTTGATACTCAATGAACTTTAATGTGTTCTATAAATCTGATTGTTAATACCAACTTCTAGAGAATGAGGAGTAGAAATGGAAAGGAGTGAGAAAAAAAATCACCTGTTTTCATTAGATACCATTGAACATTACTGTATTTAGAAAAACTGTGATTACTTGGTACAGTACTAAAAGATTGACAAATTGCTACAAAATACATCCTGTAGTCCTTCCTTCTGAGATAGCCCCCCTTTAAATCTTTGGTATAATTTGATATAAATTCTTCCCCTTGTCTAAATGTAAGCACAGGTTACATCTAAAACCACTGTGGTTTATCAAGTTTAGGCAATACTGAAGGTAAAAATAAGGAAAAAGGAAGAGTAAACATGTGTCACAAGCCACGACAAAGTCCCACAAATTAGAAATACACATTTTTATTTAAAGGCATATATATAGGAAATGATTTTAAAAAGAAGACTGGGTTTGGGACATAGCTCAGTGATAGAACACTTGCCTAGTATGCATGAGTCCCTGAATTAAATACACATACACACACACACACACAAAAAAAAAAAAAAAAAAAAAACCACAGGCAGCAGCAACAGCAGTAGCTTGCTTAAAAAACTTACAAGGAACACACATCTCCAAATTTAATGAACCTATTCCTCTAGGTCAGGAAAGTGCAGTGCAGTAGTTCCCCCTTTTTTACAAAGGATTTGTTCCCAAATCTCCAGAGGATGCCTTAAACCAAGGGGAGTATCAAGACTTAAATACAATGGTTTTTTTTTTCTATACATACCCATCAGAAAGTTTAATTTATAACTTAGATAAAGGGAGAAACTAACAATAATGAATAATAGTAAATAGAATGATTATTCACTTAATAAAGTTAAGTGAATGTAGTTTCTTTTTCTTTCAATGGTTGATCTGATGACACAGGCAGCTTCCAAGTGACTCATAGGCAGGTACGTTATATGGTGTGGACACAATGGACACAGGGATGATTCATATCCCAGGTAGATGGAGCTGAATTATGGCAAGATTTCATCAAGCTATTCAGAATGGCACATGCAAAATGTCTAAATTGCTTATTTCTGGAAATTTCCATTTAATATGTCTGGACTTCAGTTGGTATAGGTAATGGAAGCTGAAAAATGAAACCACAGATCATGGTTGGGGGACTACTACATTTTTCTTACTCCTATGGAAGGCTGAGGCTTACTTTCTGGAAAAAATATACTCTTTTTATATAAGAACAATGATCTAGAAAGAAAGCTGAGACTCAGAGGATCTAGAAGATCTTCCAGAATGCTAAGGAAGCCTGAGGGGATGAATGAGGAGGATTACCAAAGACTCAGAGACTGTATGCAATCAACAATGTGCCCTAAATTCATTCCTAGGTTTTCAGAATGTGGGCTGCAAGATTGTGAATACATTCAAGACTAGATAACAAACGTATGTTCCTTATTATTTGGAGTTTCTTCAAAAGAATCACCACATTCACAAGAGCTGGACCAGTAGCTAATGAGCTCTGCCCATGCATAGAAGGTCTTGTCTTCTTTACATTAGAACAAACATTATTTTTCAGACACATGAAGAATACTTTAATAAGAACAGAAACCTAAACAAACAAACAAACAAAGATTCTATTCAGTGTAATGAGAGGCAAACTGAAGAAGAGAAGTCATGGTGGTCAAGGAAAGGGCGGGTGCATGCCAAAAGGAAGAGATAAGAAATCTCTGGAGATAAAGGGAGAAAAATCCTCAATAAATGCTCTGCATCTGGAACAGAGGAAAACTGATACCAACTAGAGGAGGAGAAAAGAGAAATGTAAGGAGAGAAGACTGAAAGAAAAAATGTACAGATAATTTATCCATGCCCTTAGAAGTATGAAAGTGAGAATTTTAGTTGAGAACTTAGGAATAAGTGTTAATATAAAAATTATTTAAAAATCAACATTATTACTTTACTTGAGAAAAACTACAAAGTTAATCAAAGTACATTTCAGCTCTAATATTAATATAGTTGTGCAATGATGATGCTAAATATCTATTTTCTAGAAATTATCTGCAGTGGAAGGCCAAGAGATGGGTATTTATTATTTGAGAAAGGTTACATGGAGTTCAATGATAATTGTGTAGTAGGAATTCTACAGATTTCTGAGTTTATTTGGGAATGAAAAAATAAATAACAAGAAATCAACTAAGCAAGTTAAAAATGATTAGTTCTAGAGAATGGGGAGTACAAATGCAAAGGAATGAGGGAAAGAATTGCCTCTTTTCATTAGACACTATCTAATGTACTTTATATTATGGTTTGCATGTGAGGTGACCCCCAAAAGACATGTGAGACAATGCAAGAAGGTTCAGAAAAGAAATGATTGGAGTGGGTTGTGAGAGTCTTAACCCAGTCAGTGAATTAATCATCTGATGGGATTAAGTGGGTGGTGACTGAAGTGGGGTGGGGCATGGCTGGAGAAGGTGGGGCACTCAAGGCGTGGCTTTGGTGTATGTATTTTTTAGCTGGAGAGTGGAGTCTCTTTCTCTGCTTCCCTCCACTATGCTCTTCTGCCATTATGTTCTGCCCCTCCTGAGCCCCAAGGAATACAGCCTGATGTCTGTGGATTGAGACCTCTGAAACCATGAGCCCCCATATAAACTTTTCTTCCCCTAAAATTGTTCTGGTCAGATCTTTTAGATACAGTGCCGAAAAAGCTGACTAAAACACTTTATTTTTTAAAAAATGTGATGATTTGATTTACAACTAATAAAATTTAACAATTTTCTAAAAGTACTTCCTCTAGTCCTTTCTTGGAGATAGCCCCCTATTAAATCTTTGGTGCAAATTCTCCCCCTTGTCTGGATATAAGTACAGTTTATCACATCTGTGTCCTTAGGACAAATTTTAAGCTTGTTATGTCTCGTTTTCCTTACATGAGTTTACCTAAACATATCACATAAATTGTTATGAGGCTTAAGAAGATCCTATATGGGTGTGTGTACACACACACACACACGCACACACACACACCTTTTTGGCTGGTGTCTAGAATATCAATTTTATTATTGCATAGATTATAGGAGTGTGGAGATTCTATAATTTCTTATTTGATACATGATTTAATGTACTGGTTTGTTCTTTGCTTCTATTTAACTAAACGTATGAGGTGTACAATTTTCCCTGCTAGTATAGATATAAATCAAGCTTTTTCAACCTTGTGGGATGCATTTTGTAAGGGATGATTCTTTGATATGGGGCTGTCCTGTGCATTTTAAGATGGCTAGCAGCATCCCCAGCTCTTTCCACTGGACAAAGTAGCAGGACCTTCCTTCCCTCACCTGTGCCAACCATGTCTCTAGATATTGCTCAGGCTGTCGGAGGGCAAATTTGCCCCTTGTTGAGAAACACCAATGTATGGCTACCTCATTTTCCTCAATGTTACACTGTCTTCCTGAGAAGCTACCAAGGCGTATTTAACTACTCACTGATAAGTAGATATTTTATCTTTTTCTTAATTTTTTTCTTATAAAAAAGCTGGATAAAGATCTTGTTTCAAAATTTATAGTCAAGCCAGTTGTTGTGGTGCACATCTGTCATTCTGGCAACTCCAGAGGTTGAGGCAAAGGGATCCCAAGTTCCAGACCAGCCTCAGGAACTTAGCAAGACCCCATCTCAAAATTAAAAAAAAAAAATTTAAAAATGGGGGATAGGATGGGGTTGTAGCTCAGTTATAGAACCCTTGCTTATCACATGTGAGGCACTAGGTTTGTTTCTCAGCATCGCATAAAATAAAGGTATTGGGTCCATCCACAACTAAATAAATATATATAAAAGGCTCAGGGATGTAGCTCTATGAATTCCATGCCCAGTACAGCAAAAATAAATAAATAAACATATAGACAAATAGATACACTGTGAAGAAGAATATTATGATACATAAACATTTGAATATGTCTCTAATAATATCCAGGAAATAAAACAATAGGATGTTACAATGAAGATTTTTAAAGATTAAGATCAAAATTCAAATTTATATTGGTTTTATAAAATGTATATATGTACTCAAATAGATAGGAGTGTATATTACACACATGCACACACACTCAGACACTCATTATCCTTAAGAGCATGAAGATTCTTAGTAGTAAAAGCTTTTCTAAATAAAAATCAAACCCTTTGCCATGATAGAACATGTCTCATAAACTTGGGAGCAAGTACTTTATTTAAGAAGACATAGCTGATTTTTAGGCATCAAAATTGAGACATGGGAATGCTCCTGAATGTATTTTCCTCCAGAAATGGAAGCTTAGGACATGTTTCTGGAAGAATGGAAATCTGACAAGTCTCTCTCTTTTTAAAGCTAGAATTCTAACTGGACCATTGGAATATATTTATCATTTATCAGAGGTTCCTATTATTTGAGAAATACAGGCTTCAGTATGAACTTTACTATATTTCACTAGGCAAATATGTATGCTGATTTACTTTGTACAATTAAATTTTTAGATTTCTTATTTATAGGAATAGATAAAATATAAAATGTTGCTGTCAATCTTCTATTCCACATGTATGATTAACAAGCTTTTAAAACAAATTAAGAAAAAGAATAATTTAAGCAGATGGAAAAAAAGAGCCCAATGAGGAAATGTCAATGAAAGCATTAGTTTTCTATTCCTTTGGTAAGCAGAAAGTTGAAATATTTCCTTATCATTCATTAACAGAAAGGTGTCCAGATGCAAAGTTATAAAAACGAACATAATGTGTTAATGAGATTGAGGAGATTGGTGAGCTGGCTCCATCCTGAATAGTAGTGTATGCCTGTAACCATTCTGAGGGTGTCAGGATTTACCTTCATACAGCTGAACTTCAAAGTCATGATAGAAGCAGAAAAACCTCTGACACTTGATAGCATCTTCAGCAAAGATGTCACAGGCACCCTTAATGCCTTAGAGACCTATGAAGATAATATAGTTGGAGCCAGATGTAGGTATATTGGATGAATTTTGTGTTTTGTTTTGTTTGCTATCTGTGAAATTATTTTGCACATGTCCAAATGCCCCCTTTCTATTCTCTCAAAACAATCTTCATACAGACACCCACTTTGGATGATCAAAATGATCTCCTGCTAGGTGAATGTCACCTAGGTATGATAATATTTTGTTTTGAAATAAATAATATTTTCATAACAAAGTTTGCAAAAAAATTGAGACTAAAGTTCTGAGGTAGAAAGAAGATGGGGAGGGAAAGGGAAAGAGAAGAATACTTATTTCCAATCTCCAACAGAGTAGTGCTTTTCTTACGTTTGCTATGTTCTCTAATATGCTTTTTTATATTTATATTTGAATACGTGCTTTTTACCACAATTAAATTATGCTGTACAAACTATTTCATAATGATTTCTACAGTTCACAACCTCCACCTTTCCATACAATATATTTTTATCTTACATTCCACTAATTTCAATACACAAATTTCCCCCAAATGTCCTACAGCTATTTTGTTCTTAAGAGAATCTATTACAAGACATATATTCCACTTAATTTTGTTTACTCTCAACTGCTTTTACCTAGAAAGTCATTGTATTGACCTATTATATTTTTTTTTATGAGATTTGGCCTGATATCCTAGAGAAAGTTGGCCCTTCCCTGTCTCTGTGATAGCCTTCAAGTTGTTTGTCTTTTGTGGATTCTATAATCTAAAGTTATATATAAGGAGGGTCTTAATTTTTTCCAAAATAAGCCCTAGGTATTATCAATTGCTTTGTACTCCACCTCACCAGGAAGCACACACTACCTGGTTTGTCCTACCATTAATATTGACACGATTCTTTTGACTAGACTAAGGGTAATTTGAGCCTCCATGGTATACATGCATTTCTTTCCTTGCAACTAGAAGCTACAATATGGCATAATTTAATATCAACATAAACATTCCCTGTTTTCTCATCAACCATACGACTAATAGTTTAGACATCAATTCATAATCTTGTCTGACTTGATGTTTTCATTAGGAGTTGTATGATTTGTTTGTCCCATCATTTATTAGCTGTCATTCTTATCTAAATTAGAACTTTCCCTTCTCACCGGGGTTTATTTGGTTATGCAAAATAGTTTGCAATTCAAAATTAGGATATATGCTTTATCTTTTCTTTTTAGTTACCAATTTTCAAAGGAGTGAATTGGTTTCATTGTCACTTTCAATGGTAACTTTTTTCCTCTTTCTGTCTTTTTGTCTCACTCTCAATATTTTGGGGTCATTCATGGATTTTCACTGGTTTAATGTTTTAATTGACAAATTATTTTATTCTTAATTTTTTTCAGTTTGTTCATTGTGATATCAAGCCAATAGGCTGCTTCATGCTGGCCCCCAAATGAAATATTTAGTATAACAAAATAATGCACAAAATTCCATATGAGAAAAATACAAAATTCTGATGAAAGTAACAAAGAGAAACTAAATAAATGAGGATCTAGTTTAGGCTCATGAACTTGAAGAATTAATATTTTCCAAGATGTCAATTGTTTTCCAAATTGATCTATAGATTCAATGGAATATAAATTGAATATTTCAGCAAGTTATTTTGTAAATATTGCCAAACTGATTCTAGAGTTTATATGCAGAGACAAAAAGACTCAGGATACACAATACAATATTGAAGGAGAAGAAAAAGTCAAAGGACTTATTCAACCCTACCTCAAGACCTACTATAAAGCCATAGTAATAAATATACTATGGTATGGGTAAAACAACAGACAAATAGATCAATGGAACAGAATGGAGAGCCCAGAAATAGACATGTATAAGTAAAATGAACTGACTTTTGGCAAAGGAACAAAGGCACTACAGGAAATAAAGATAGTCTGTTCAACAAATGGAACAACTGGGTATCCACATACAAAAACAAAAAAATTAGACATAGACAACTAGACCTTACACTATTCACCATATAAGCTAAAAATGAATCACAGACCCAAATGTAAAATTTAAAATATAAAAATCCCAATATGTATATATAGTTTGGGTCCCTAAAGGTCCAGGTCTGGGAAGCCTGGTCTCCAAGGTGATGGTGCTAAGGTGGTAAAAGCTCTAAGAGTTAGGGCCTACTGGAAAGTAACTAGCTCACAGGGCTCCACATCATGAGATAGAGTTACATTGGCTTTCACAGTCGGAAGTTAGTTCACACGAGAATGAGTTGTTATAAAAGAGCAAACCTGACCTCTCCCCACCTTTTGACTTCTTGTCTACCCATGTAACCTCCTCTGCATGTGCTCTTACTACTGTGATGACATTCACCATGTGGCCCTCACCAGAAAGGAACAGAAGTTGACACAATGCCTTTAAGCCTCACAGAACTATGAGCTAAATAAACCCTTTTTCTGTATAAAGTATACAACCTTGGCTATTTTCTTATAGTGAAACAAAACAGACTAAGATAATAACATAGGAAAAATTAGTAGACTTGCAAGATAACAGCTTCATCAGGAATTGTTGCTCTGTTGCTGTTTTGTTTTTTTGGGTGCTGGAAATGGAACCGAGAATCTCAGGCATGCAAGCCAAGAGCTTTACCATGAAGCCATAAAACCCACACTCAGCTCCCTGTGGCTTAAATAACTACTGATGGTCTGTCTAGACTGGTGGTTCACTTCTTGTGTGTCTCCAGGGAGGCTTAGAGCAGTATAAAGTTTCACTATAATAAAAGAAAAATAAAAGTCCCATGGCAGAGATAGAGTTTTGCATTTTTTCTTAAGGGAAATATGCATTTTGTTACTATAACCTGTGAATCTATAAGTTTCTATTGATCTATAGCTCTACTACCACTGTTACCTTAATATTAATTTGGTTTTAATGTGTTACAGACAAAGGGATGACCTTGGGTTTGGCAATGAAAATTGAGATATGACACCCAAGATATAAACTATGAAAGAACTGATAAGTTGAACTTCATTAAAATAAAAAAATTGCTCTGCAAAAGACATTATAAGAATGAAAATACAAGCTATATGATGGGATAAAATATTTGCAAAAGTTACCTAATGAAAGAAAAACAATACTGCTATATCAAATTTACAAAGAAAGCAAAAGTTCAACAATAACAAACCATTTTATAAAACCAATAGAGTCAAGATCTTAAAAGATACCTTACCAAAACAGATACATAGATGAAAATACATATATGAAAATATAAGTATGAAAAATATAAGGACTTTGAGTCCTTAGCAAAATGCAAATTAAAACACAAATGGAGGGCTGGGGATATGCTCAGTTGGTAGAGTGCTCGCCTTGCATGCACAAGACCCTGGGTTCAATCCCCCCAGCAGCACACACACACACACACACACACACACACAAAACCACAATGAGCTATTAATACACACCTAATAAAATGACCAAAATCCAGAATTCTCAGAGCATCAAATACTGGTGCAAAATTGTAGCAACAGAAGCTCTCATTCATTGCTGGTGGGAATTCTGATGGTATAGCTATTTGGAAGCACCCTACAATACACTCTTAACATATGACCTTGTGGCCATGGGTCTTGGTATTTACCAAAAGGATTTGAAAACATGTCTGCACAAAAACCTGCACACAGATGTTTGTAGCAGTTTGTTCATAACTGAAAAAACTTGGAAGCAATCAAGATATCTTTCAATAGGTGATTGAGTATATAAACAAGTACTTGCAGACAAGTAGTATTATTTAACACTAAAAGGAAATGAGCTATCCAGCCATGAAAAGACATGGAGAAATATTAAATACTTTTATTAAGTGAAAGAAACATACAGTGTTAACTTTTTATTAATCTGAAAAGGTTAACACTGTATTTTTCCATCTATATGATATTCTAGAAAAGGTATAACTATGGAGACAATAAAAAGATCAGTCGTTTTCAGGGGTTTTAAGAGAGGCAGCTGTGAATAGGCAGAACATAGTAATTGTATGGCAGTGGAAACACTGTATGATGTTATTATGGTGGGTACACATCATTAAACATTTGTCCAAACCCATGGACTGTACACCACCAACAGTTAACCCTAATGTCAACTGTGGATTTAGGGTAATAATGATGTGTCAATATAGGTCCATCCATTGTAACAGATACATCATATGGGGAGGTGGCCAGCACCTTGTTAGGAGGCTCTTCTTCCTGGCAAGGAGGGTGTAAGCCTCCTAAGAAATTAAAGTCTAGAATACTTAGAAGAACAAAAGACAAAATCAGAAAGATAGTTTCAAAAATGTGGAGCCTCTGATAGGTCCAGTCCACATAGAAGCTGGAGCTAAACAATCAGAAAATGGCTCCTGTGGTTTATTTAAGGGGGTGCATCAGAGGAAGGGGTAAGGTTTCAGGGGGAGAGTCTTGCTTCACGATGTCTTGCAGTTAGCAGGTTGATTGGCATCTCGGAAGGCCACACCCATCTCAGAGCGGCTGTGCAGCTATAGCAAGTCACCCTGTCTCTGGTGCTGTGTGGGACCAGGCAGAGAGGAATAGGGCTCCCAATGTGTATGGGCAGTCAGCCAGAGGAAATGTCCACTGGAAGTTCCCAGACACCAAATTTTCCTATCCTTAGGCTGTGATCGGTCCACACACAGCCCACTGATGGCTCTTGACAATATAATCCTGGCCAGGACTTGTTTATAGTGGAAGAGGCTATGAATGTGTGGGGACAAAGGTATTTGAGAAATCTCTGTATGTTCCTCTTAAGTTTTTTATAAACTGAAATTACTTTTAAATAGTTTTTAAAAATATATTACCACTAATGCCATCTCCCCAAAGTTCCTTCATTAGCTTTGAAAACTGCCCTGTTCCTGGCATAATTTGTCTCAGGGTCACTTTCTATTCTCAACTATGTTAAAAGTCACTTCTACAGAAGCTTTGCTATTTTTTTTTTTATAATGAAGAGACCTTTTAAAGACCAAATCTGGTCACTGTGATGCTCACTGCTACCAAAGATATGTTTCTGGGTCTTTTTGAACTTGAATATAGATAGGTAGAGATACATAAAAATAGAGGAAGAAATAATGATAGATATAGATAGGTAAATAGAGATTTTAAATAATCGATTGATGATTTTTTTTTTTTTTTGGTACCCAGGTTTGAACTCAGGGCACTCGGCCACCGACCCACATACCCCAGCCATATTTTGTATTTTATTTAGAGACAGGGCCTCACTGAGTTGCTCAGCACTTTGCTTTTGCTGAGGCTGGCTTTGAAGTTGCAGTCCTTCTGCCTCAGCCTCCTGAGCTGCTGGGATTATGGGTGTGCACCATCATCCTCAGCAATTGATGATAATTTTAATTTAACTTTAACACTACAATATTTTTTCTTATGCTTTTGGCTTTTGCATTATATTGAAAAATCTTGAATTTTAATCTCATTAGCATAATTACTTCTTTGACATATTAAGCAGTATAGAGAAAATAGTTTAAAATAACTTAACAATATTACCAAAATTTAAACTTTGAAGGGATATTTCAAATGTCTTTTTAAAATTATTATTCTTAGAACACTAGTAATTGGCTAAATGAGTCAAACTTTTTTTGTGATAAGGTCTTTGAGCACATTACTACCTGTGTATAGGTATGTTCACAGTTGGGTGGGCTTTTGGTAGCAGAAGGCCAAGGAGGGAGGATAGGTGATTTACCTCCCTGGGCTTTCTCTTCAAGACTGCTTCTACAGTTACTACTGTGAGATGGAAATTTTTCTATGCTATGAAACTATTTATGTTATTTTTCTTATCTGTTTCTTTCCTTTTTTTCCTTCTTCTTCTTCTTCTTCTTCTTTTTTTTTTTTAAGCAACCATGTACTATGACCTTTTTTCTACCTAGATATACATTCAATGTTTCTCATCCCTGGTGACATTCCTGGCAAAGTAGAGTGTCTCCTGTGTTCTCTAAACCCCACTTTCTGTATACCCCTTCATCACTGAATCCATCTTTTTACCACTGTCCCACCATATTGTTGGTTTCCTGTTCTATTGGTTTTGGGACTTTCCCCTTAATTATGCATTCTTGGGTTTGTATGATATTTCTCCCTCCCTGGTATCCCTGAAGATGTAAATCATGGAGCTCTGATTTATTCCTCTAGTTATTCAAGTTTTGGAAGTAGAAGAAACATCTATGCTTGGGTTCCTATGAGAATACAGAACCTTTAGTTTGCTGCTACTATTCAAAAAAGAACACATTTGTTGGATTACTCAATTTTGCTGCATTATATGAAGCTATGAGTTTACATAGTCCTAATGATGATGATCGAGTACATAAAGTGGGAAGAAAGGCCTAAGCATGGTTTGCTACTGTATCACAGACATCCAGGTCATAAGTAGGGGCAGTATGAATTTTTAAGGGCCTATTCACCTGAGTGAATATTCTTCAGTACATTTAGAGGGTATTTCTTGAACACGTGTTGTTTTAAAAGAAGGATGGCAAAAGGTTATGACAGGGGGGCATAAGAAAATTTTTATTAGAAACATTTGATTCAAGTAATCTTGGCAAGCCTTCCCAGTGAATGAAAAGATAAGCAGGCACTATGCCCAGGATGTGTGAGCAACCAGACCTGATTCATTTTTTTCCATTATTATTACATTCTTTTAAGAAAATATCAATAAATTTATTTAAGAAAATTGATTCCAGAAACAACTTGGTCATGTTAAAAACATGTACCATCTTTGTCAATGCCATTATTGTTATCTCTCAGACTAAGACATACTTCTTTTGCTGAGCAAGTTAGGCTCTGAATAATAAATTCTAATGACCCTACATTTATGGTTTTTTAAAAAATTATATGTGAAATTTTCAAAACTTTTGAAAATAATATTCTATATTTATACAGTTTTCTTTTTGTGTCCGTGAAAGATTTTGGATACCAGTATTTGTAACTGTTCAAGTCCCTTATATCAAATTATCTAATATTTGTACATAGCCTATGCATATACTCATATATACTTTAAATTATATGTAGATTACTTTTAATACTCAGTACAGTGTAAATGCTATGTAAGTAGTTGCTACACTGTAATGGTGAAAAACTAGTGTTAAAAAAAATCTGTACCTATTCAATAGAGATACAATTTTTTGACAAGTAATTTTGGTCCTTGGTTGGTTGATCTGCAGATGCAGAACTTGTGGATACCAAAAAATTATATACAATTTAATCTGATCTTTTCTCAGTATTTAAATATAATAGGAATCATCAGGAGAAATTTTAACTTATCAGTTATTATTTTTTTTAAAAAAGTTAATTTATAAATTTTACCACAATTCCTCTCCTGTATAGATTAATATATATATATATATAAATATTATATATATATATATATAAAATGGTCATATATATATATATATATGACCATTTTCAAATATAGTTAAATTTTATAAAAGATACAAATTTATGTTTTTTAAACAAGTTTGATTTCTTCTATCACAAATAATTAAAATACAACTATGTCATATAGTGTTAAATAGAATTATTTTAAAGTAGAAAAGCAAATCATACTGAAGTATTTTTTTTAGAAAATTATGGGCCATTTGGCAGAGAAGGCAGAAGTGACCATCACTAGACAATGCTTATGTAACTAGGGAACAGAATAAGAGTTTGTCATTAAGGCCAGAGAGATGACATAAAGGTACAGATATATGTTCTCAAACATACTCCCATGAAAAATGGTCAATCTACATTGTTACTACATTAAAAATATTGGTGTTCATGAGAAAAAAAATATTATCATATATTTTTCAACATCAAATCCATACAAAAGCTTACTATTTGGAAAACTGCAAATAAGCAGGATTAGTACATTAAAATTGCTAGAACCTCAAAAATCAATCATAAGCACTAACATTTTAATTGAGGTAGTTAGTGTATTTGTAAATATCTGTAGATGGAGAGATATTTGAGTGTTTTTCCCTTGACAATATTATATATATGTGACTGCTAACTTTTTTTTCTGAAATATTTGTAAACCTAGCAAACAAATAACATGTGTATAAGTTGATTAAATTAGCCCTTCCACTGTTATTGATCAATTACATTGTTTCTAATTTTTTCACCATTATTAACTGCTTTTATGAATATATTAGTAAAATTGTTTTTTTCAGATATCTGGAAGTTCTTTTCTAAAATAAATACAATTTGTAGGTGAATAGTTTATTTATTTATTTATTTGAAACAATGTCCTACTATGTTGCCTAGCTGGCTTTGATTCCTGAGATAAAGAGAATCTCTTGCTTTATACTGGAACTACAGGTGTGCACCACCATGCCTGACTGAGTATTCTTTAAGATGAATTTTTATAAGTTGTGTATATGTAAATATATGTAGTATTGAAGGGTTATAAAAGTATGAACTTTTGAGACTATGAGACACTGCTGTTTGTCTATCCAAAATTGATTCTCTTTTGTAAAAGACCCCTATAAAAATATGACTCACCATGTACCCTTGCCTATAGACTATAATGTGGTATGGCTCTAGCCAGGAAGACCTAATGGATATTAGACTCTGGAAAAGTCCTATCTTCTCCCATGTTTCTATTTTGCCTTTAGCCCTTGAATGTGACGACTGGAATATTAACACTGTGTGGAGTTCCAGTAACTGCATTGGGAACAGGAAGAACAATCTAGAAATAGCTGTATGTGCATGTGGTGTGTGTGTGTGAGAGAGTGTGTGTGTATGTGTGTGTGTGTGTGTGTGTGTGTGCACATAGGGGAGAATGTGTGTGATGAGTTTATGAAGCTACAGACTACCCCTCGACTTTCCATCTCCAGTTTTTTCATAATACGAGACAATAAACTACCTTAATTAAGTCAGTAGCACTTGAGCTTTTGCTGTGGATAATTTAACTCCTAATTGGTATAATAGATCAGTGCCTCCTGGAAAGGTGCATTCCCACCAGTGGACTCTACACAGTCCATGTCATTGTGACCTTCCTGCCACTGGATATATCATGTTATACCTCTTTTTTTCCCCCCTAATTCAGTAGGCAACAAGTTTTACTATAAAATTTTGTTTTTTGATTACTACATTAATTAAACTTTTCAAATGATTTAAACTTTACAAAACAAAACTACTTACCATTTGCATTTCCTCTTTTGAAAATTACTTTATATGACTTTGCTTATATTGGGATTTTTTTTACTTATTTATTTATGAAAGTTCTTGTACATTGAGACTATTAATCTTTTTTCTTTTAATCCAGGGGTGCTTAATCACTGAGCCATATCCCCAGCCCTATTTTGTATTTTATTTAGAAAAAGGATCTCACTGAGTTGCTTAGTGCCTCACTTTTGCTGAATCTGGCTTTGAACTCTTGATCCTCCTGCCTTAGCCTCGCTAGCCACTGGGCTTTACAGGCATGAGCCACCTCACCCAACTGAGGCTATTAATCTTTGATCTTCCACAGATAATGTATGATTCTTTTACTTTACAATTTCTTACTTACTGATAATGGTAACTTTTTAATCTTTAGTTTTTATTTTTATGCAAATTATGTTTTTCTATGTGGTTGCTGTCAGCACTTCAGTACATAGAAAATCTTTGAAGTTTTTCTGAACTGCAAAACCAAATTTGACTTTTATTTTTTCCTGGTGGTGTTTTAATTCCATGGCATACCATTTAAACTTTCATTTTGTTAAAATCCATTTTCATATGAGTAAAATGTTCAATTCAGTATTTTTGTATGGCAAGTTCTGTCTCCATATCATTTATCAAATAATAATTTATTTTCTCACCTATCTTTAATCATAACACATGCTACTTTGTGTTTCTTTTTTTGATTTTTGATTTTTTAATTTTTTTATTATTAGTTGTTCAAAACATTACAAAGCTCTTGACATATCATATTTCATACATTTGCTTCAAGCAGGTTATGAACTCCCATTTTTACCCCGTATACATATTGCAGATTCACATTGGTTCCATATCCACTTTTTACATACTGCAATACTAGTGTCTGTTGTTTTCTGTTGCCGTTCCTATCCTCTACTATCCCCCTCCCCTCCCCTCTCCTCCCATCTTCTCTCTCTATCCCATCTACTGTAATTCATTTCTCTCTCTTGTTTTTTTCCCCTTTCCCCTCACTTCCTCTTATATGTAATTTTGTATAACAATGAGGGTCTCCTTCCTTTACCATGCAATTTCTCTTCTCTCTCTCTTTCCCTCCCCCGTCTCAATCCCATTTAATGGTGATCTTCTTCTCATGCTCTTTCTTCCTATTCTGTTCTTAGTTGCTCTCCTTATATCAAAGATGACATTTGGCATTTGTTTTTTAAGGATTGGCTAGCTTCACTTAGCATAATCTGCTCTAGTGCCATCCATTTCCCTGCAAATTCCATGATTTTGTCATTTTTTAGTGGAGAGTACTACTCCATTGTGTATAAATGCCACATTTTTTTAGTCCATTCATCTATTGAAGGGCATCTAAGTTGGTTCCACAGTCTAGCTATTGTGAATTGTGCTGCTATGAACATCGATGTGGCAGTATCCCTGTAGTATGCTCTTTTAAGGTCTTCAGGGAATAGTCCGAGAAGGGCAATAGCTGGGTCAAATGGTGGTTCCATTCCCAGCTTTCCAAGGAATCTCCATACTGCTTTCCAAATTGGCCACATCAATTTGCAGTCCCACCAGCAATGTACAAGAGTACCCTTTTCCCCACATCCTTGCCAGCACTTGTTGTTGTTTGACTTCATAATGGCTGCCAATCTTACTGGAATGAGATGGTATCTTAGGGTGGTTTTGATTTGCATTTCTCTGACTGCTAGAGATGGTGAGCGTTTTTTCATGTAATTTTTGATTGATTGTATGTCCTCCTCTGAGAAGTGTCTGTTCAGGTCGTTGGCCCATTTGTTGATTGAGTTATTTGTTATCTTGTTGTTTAATTTTTAAAGTTCTTTGTATACTCTGGATATTAGGGCTCTATCTGAAGTGTAAGTACCAATTTCTTCCCATGATGTATGCCCCCTATTTACCTCTCTTATTGTTTCTCTTGCTGAGAAAAAAAACTTTTTAGTTTGAGTAAGTCCCATTTGTTGATTCTTGCTATTAACTCTTGTGCTATGGGTGTCCTATTAAGGAATTTGGAGCCCAACCCCACAATATGTAGATGGGAGCCAACTTTTTCTTCTATCAGACGCCATGTCTCTGATTTGATATCAAGTTCCTTGATCCATTTTGAGGTAACTTTTGTGCATGGCGAGAGAAGGGGATTCAGTTTCATTTTGTTGCATATGGATTTCCAGTTTTCCCAGCACCATTTGTTGAAGATGCTATCCTTCCTCCATTGCATGCTTTTAGCCCCTTTATGAAATATAAGATAGTTGTAGTTTTGTGGATTGGTTTCTGTGTCCTCTATTCTGTACCATTGGTCCACCTGCCTGTTTTGGTACCAGTACCATGCTGTTTTTGTTACTATTGCTCTGTAGTGAGTTAACATTGTAAATGCCTTCTATGCACCAACATTGCTATACGTAGAGTGATAAAACAAATGCTTTGTTGAAAAATAAAAGCAGTTTGGTTGGGAAATGAGCAAAACATTTATTTTAGCATTGTGTGAAAAGGACTGACAAAAGGGATCATCTCATAGTTCTCTGCCCCCCCCTTTTTCTATTCCCATAGGAGGACACATTATTAAAAAAAAAATTATAGACTTCACTATCTAGAATTTTCTAGAAAATGTATGCTTCACCCTAACAGGTATTGGGCAAGTTTCTTTGGCATGTGTGATATTCCTGGCTGAATTACAGTGGCATTGCCCCCTGTATCATCTGCCTTCATAGGGGCTTATTCCTCTTTTGAATGTCACGCACCTCTGCTCTGGCTCTAAGTGCCAGGGGTCCTACTACCTTCTGGAGGCCTCCTAAGAACTTATGTTTGCCCCACTAGTTCAGTTCACCTGCAGAAACATCTATAATGCAGATACACCTATGTTAGGAGCTGCCTTGAAAGGAATGATGTTCCCCAGAGAAAGAATTTAACTATGCCATCAAAAGGTTCTCCACAGGCTCAGATTTTCAGCAAGATATAGAATCTGTCAAACTGTCAGAAACCCAGCGTGAAATGAGTCTGCATGGAGCCAAATCACAGTGCCGTTGGAGGGGAACTCTGCTGCTCTTATTCTTTTACTTGAAAATAAGCAAAAATAAAAGTTTTCAAGTCTATTGCCTTATTCTCTGACTCTCATAGCAATGGTTTTCCCTCTGAAGATCAAAGGAAATTAAAATTATATTGTAAAAGGCATGACTGTGTTTGGTTTTATATGACTCCTGTAACCCAAAGGGCATCACTTTGTGGGCTAAAACTTGAAGACAGAGTAATGCCGCCATGGTTACCATTCACAAAATGTTGTCTTAAGCAATAATCACAGGATCAGGGTATAATTTGGAAAAATTTTCTATTTGGAGTCACAGAAATAAAATCAGAACTAAAACATAAATATTGCCTCTGATGGGAATGACAATTTCTTAGACCCCTGAATCCCTAGATTTTTGTCTACAGGTATCAGGTAAGACATATTCCTCTGGGACACCATAAGTACCCGGTGTTTGGCCCTGAACACCTAGAGGTTTACTTTTCCTTTGTAGCAGCTTGGGCCACACAAAGACCACACAAAGGCATTTTTTTCTGCTTTTTTTTTTTATATATATAATGTTCCATGCAGACCTAGAGCTCCCAGTGCTGTGCTCTCTTAGGCTTAGCCCATACATATGGACCTTCAGGTTTTCAAAATTCAAACTCAGAAGGAGATCAGAAATGTGAAGACAAAGAGAGTGACAATGTTTTTCAATGATTTTCATCGATTTGCACTCCTGTTTCTAAAATGGAACCCGTAGGTATCTATCAGACATATCTACTAATGCTCTACCAAAAATGTACCTACACACCTAGCATGTGAGGGGCTGTGACAGGAGACGTCTCAGGCACCCACTGTGGATAAGTGGGCTTGTGACACACATGAATCCACATTTTAAGGGCAAAGGAAGAATTTTCTTGGACTTGAGACTTAATTGAATTAGTTTGAAGGGTTTTACACCCCCAATTCATATTATGTGTGTTTTACTTTTCCTGTGATCGAATAGTATTTGAATGAGGAAAAAAAAATAAGGTGACTACTTTTTACTGCTTGGTTTCTATGATAGTCAACTTCGTTTTGATGGAATTATTGCATGGTTAATACTTACATGTTATAACAGACACATTCCAAAAGCTTTCTGAGGTAGAAAGAATTTGGCATTTTTTTTTTCTAAGTATGCCTGTCACAATTTATTACCACCTTTTGGGAACTAATACTTATTATACAATTAATCTCAATCACAGATGTTATGTCTGTCCTTTGATGGCAGCATGATAAAGAGACTTGATTGGTGCTCTTGTGATGGGAAAGTCACTATGTTCTTTAATTGCTTTGTTTTTGTTAATTGAGTAATTAAAATCATTGGACATATTAGCTATTAAGAGTTCTTTTGATGAACAAGAGATTTTAGGACTTCCTATTTATATGAAGTCATATGCTTCTTTGGTAATTAAGCATCTAATTCAATATAAATTTCTAGTGAGAAATAGAAGTTTAAAAGAACTACTGGTACCAGAATTCACATAGACAACATGACTGGTTCTTTCCTAATCCTGGGCTATTGCCATTAGATAAGGAAATCTTTCTAGGTGCATCCTAGAGTACATGCTTAACTTTCTCTACTTGCTTCATTCATTATTTTTTAAAAATATACTTGAATCTGGACAGGCCCTTCCTCCCAACCTTCCCAGCACATGCCTAGCTCACACACACACCTTTTTCTGCTGTCCATATTTGCTTTGTTGTTAACATCAAGAAAAAAGGTGGATTCTTAAAGCAAGTTCCAGGGCTGATGGGGAAAGAGATGAGGCCAATAGCAGACATCAGAACCAGGTGGCAGCTGGAGTGAACCCTGAGGATCTCAGGCAGCATTGAATGAATACTCTGTCCTCCTTTCTCATTTTGACCTGCTGTGGTCTTCAGCTACATCTGTTTCACAAGTCTCTTGCTCCACACTTTTAATGACACTGGAAGTACACGGATGATCTCTCAAGAGCAGGTAGTTTCTGTCTCTGGCTTCAGTTTCCAAGAATATAGAAACGTGCACCTCTGTAGAATTCTGCCCTTGCAACATGCAGGTTTTCCTGTTATTCACCTCATTTGCTGTCAGCTTTTGTTCCTGGTTTGTCCAAAGATGACATGACTTCACTTTTTCTCCTAAATTCCCTGGATCCTGATTGGAAGACTTTCTGTTGTCATCTGAGGTCCTTTTTTTTTTCTGTCAGGAATTGAATCTCCACTGCCACCTACATCATTTTGATCAGATCTTTCAGGTTTTTGGAATTTCTGGTTTTTTTTTTATTTTGCTTGTGTACTTTGATATTTTTAACCATATTTCTCTAAACCCTGTCCTTATAAATCTTCATTTTCTTTCATCCCAGTTTCCCCTTTAGCTACATTCTGGATTCTGTCTCAAGTTGCAAACAAAAGCTGGAAAGTTGGGGTATGATATATGATCCTTCAACCATCTGGGGACAAACCATTTTCTGCATGATCTTCTGTAACTCCCATCTTTGTTCTCTGCTGTTTCTTGAATTTATTCCCTGGATCTCTTTTTCATTTCAGTTTACTGACAATCCTTTCCCCTGAATTCATATCCCAGCAATATTCTATTTTTTTCTCCATGAGCCTAACTATTCTTCCTAATCTCCAACTAATATTTACTTGGTGCTTAAGAATCAGGATGCATTGTCCTAAGCACCTAATACTTGTTACCTCACTTATTCCTTCAAAAAGCAGTACAAAGTAACTAATATTTCTAGGGTGAATTATTGAATGAATCTTCATTTTACAATAGAATAATGTGAGTTTTGGAATACTTTGTTTCATGCATAAATGAAAAACAGCTAGTAAAACTAACAGTTAATACTCAATAAAAGTTAACTAAGTGTGAGGTGTTATTTCAAGTATTTTTATGAGGATCAGTTGTGTTTGCGTGAATACGTGTATGTTTCTTTCTTATCATCCTATGAAAGTAAAAGCAAAATGTTTTTGTTTCCTTAGAAAAATAAAATTCAGACAAATGGGCAGAAATTCATGGTGGAAGTGTATTCATTAAAAGCATAAGCAGCTCAATTCATAATGGCTAAACTATGGAACCAAACTAGGTGTCCTTCAATAGATGGATGGATAAAGAAAATCTGGTACATACATCTATTTGATGGAATATTACTCAGCTTTAGAGAAGAATGAAATTATGGCATTTGCCAGTAAATGGATGGAGCTGGAGAATATCATGCTAAGTGAAATAAGCCAATCCAAAAGATCAAAGACCAAGTGTTTTCTGTGATATGTGGACACTAATTCACAAAGAGGTAGAGTGGTAGTGGCACTAGGGGAGAATAGAGTTACTTTAGATTAGGTAGAGGGAAGTGAAGGGAGGTGAGGGGATATGGAGATAGGAAGGATAGTAGAATCAAACACACATTATCACCTATGTACATATATGACTGCATCACCGATTTGATTCTACAACATGGACAATCAAAAATGAGAAATCATACCTCATTTATGTATAATATATCAAAGTTTATAAAAGCATTCTACTATCATATATAGCTAATTAAAACACTTTTTTTTTAAAAAAAAAAAAAGCAAAACAGAATGAATCACATCTTAGGCTAACGATATCCTGCACAGGAGATACCATCAAGCAATGGCTCTGCAGCCATTCCCAAAGGGTGCTGGGAGGTGAATTCTAGAAAAAGGAGGGAGTTCAAAAAGTGTTATCTGTGTTAACAATAATGCTAAAGCAACTATGACAAGATACCTTTGGCAATAAAAACCTAAGCAAAAGGAGAGAGATGACTGCTTATTTGACTCTTTGATAACTATGAAGGTAAAGTAAACATTGATGGGAGTAGAAATTCAGGAGCAATGGAAAGATACAATGATTATTTCAAAATTTATTCTTTACTGTGACCCAAAATTCTGCAATTCTAATTGCAAACTAGTTTCACAGAAATTATTTTCACTCAACTTCCTTCTACATATTGTATTAGTATAAATAGGAACCCTATTCTTCTATATGGTGACTTCCTCAAGTCTTATACAATTTGACTTCTTTTATGATACCTGCATCTTTGAACAGATGTCTTATATTCATTAAGAACTTACTGTATAATTTTGGACCCAATAATAATTTCTTAAGTTAGAAATAATGACCTTCATGAAAAAGAGTAGGTTTTCTGTATTTGTGTTACAATGAGAAACAAAGGTATGATATCAAATATTTTTTCACACATTAAAATAATATGTACCAGAGTTCATGTTTCTTTTGATGGAGTGACAAAAGATCTAATTTGGTATAAATCCTTAATGCTTGCCTACTCCATTTCTAGAGATAAGTCTTTTCATCCAGATCATAATTACAAAAACACCTTCTTCCCGTTTTTATCACACCTGTTCCCTAGGGCTTTGTTGGGAAAATCAATAGAACAGGATAAAACCACAGAACAAAAAGAGGCATATTAAATATTATGAATAGATAGTGTGAGACAAGACAATTAAAAATATGGGGATTTTATTATACACGGAAATTCTAGAATGACAAGTAAGGTTGATTTTACAGATTTTGGTTGTGCACTCCAGTGTTTTACAGGTCAAGTCATAGTCTCTCCAGAGAGAAGCTACAAAGTATAATGGAAAGAATAGAGCTTTTGAAGTTAGAAAACATGGTATGTTCAAGTTCTTTCTTGCTACTGTCTACCTGGATGACTTTGAACAACTCTTTATGTCAATCAGACTAACTTTTCTGAAAAACAAGAAAAATGGTAATAATAACTACTTCACAGGGTTATTATAAAAATAAATAGAATAATGTGTGAAAAGTGCTTTATATTCATTCAAGACACATTTGCTGAAATATGGTACGCATCAGTTACCATGGATATATAGATGAATAAAATGAAGCAAGAGTTTGTAAAATTTAAAGCAACATACACACTATATAGCTTTATTCAAATAATGTCTTAACATATCACTGACTAATTAATATATGGTTTAGTCCTGATATTAATTCTCAAGTTTCAAAATAATCTTGGTTACATGATGTATTGAGAAGATTGAATGTGCTTTGAGATGCAAGTAAAAATGGACTGTATAATTGCTACCAACCCTGCCCACTCCATCCATTTTCTCTATTAACTTTTAGTATACCAAGTTCCTTCTTGATCTTGCTTTCCTTCTGTTAAAATGCAACTGTTATGCTTCCCAAAATTGTAGTCAGAACGATGCTTTATTGTTTGCTTAATCTGGAATCACACTGCACAATGACAGATGACAAATTATCATTGTTTTGGATGTTAGAAAACAGCTAGATGTTTGCATGTCTGTGATGTCTGTAACAAATATGTGAATCAAGCAATTTAGGAGTTTTGTCTGACAAAATCATTATGACACATTTGTTGTGTGATTGTTCCTGTGTTTCTAGGTAATCTCATTCTATTGATGTTTTCAAATGGCTAAGAAATGACTTCTGAAAATATGTGATGTGGTGAACCCCAGGTATGAACTATTAGGCATCTTTCATCACTAATCATTTTCATAGGGTAATTGGAGATGTCAAACTCACCCTGTGTTTCTGTTCTTAAATTCAGGGATCTCTGCATGCTGCATCTTTAGCCATTGTATTACCCAGTGATTACCTTAAGTGAAGTACTGTGCTGAGAATTTGGCTGTAAGTGCCAAAAGGATCCCTGACCAGGTTCCGGAATCTGATGACACAGAGAGAGTATATCGCTCATATTTGCTTAGAGAAATAATTTAACCTGTTAGTTATAAGGACATATTTTTACTGTAGAGAGATTGGTTTGTACCCAGCCCCTATCACTTGTCTAAGATATAATTTTACCAGTTTATTTTAATTCCTAAGCTGTAATTTCCTCAACTTAATAGTAAAATAATGCCCAAATATACCTTACAACAGATATTTAAAAACTTAGAGCATTTAAGGAAATAATTTCCATGCCTGATGTTTAGTAATTCTTCAATAAACATGAATCATTGTTTTCCATAACAGTCAAGATTAGAAGTGTCCCTGTTACCTAAGGACAACAGTTTGGAGAACACATAGAAATGTACAGAAATCCAGAAACAAAACAAATAAATCCCCAAACTCTCAATGGTAGAAGAAAAGGAAATTGAAATAAACATCTTAGTGTTCACTCTATGACAGAAATTTTATATATGGCATCTCACTTAATTGATTCATAATACACCTTGGAAAAATAAAATCATTATAGAAGTTGTTTTCACAGATAAGAGTCTGGGGGAAATATAAATTAAGTAAAATACTCAAAATTCCAGCTATTAATTGACAAAGTTATCATCAGATCCTGTGTCTGTCTGACCTCATGTCTTTTCTTTCCCCATAAGCCAAAATTAAATATTGAACCAATTCAGATTAGCAGGTCTGCAGGTCATGACTGGATTTGTTCCCAGTGATATGTCTCTCTTACCAATAAAAATGATTCCCCAAAAGAACCCATGGGAACTTCCTACAGAGCAGGAATTAATCCTCGGACTTGAATGATTTAGTCTCAGATCACAGGTATGTGTGTCCAAGTGACCAGTCATCTGGGTCAGGAATCAGCAGCAAATGGCCAACTGCCAGGACATTAGACTGTCCCCACATCTATGACAGTGATACAGATGGGCACTGTGATGGTCAGCATTATGATTGAATGAAGAGATGCCCAGATAGCTGGTAAAACATTACTTCTGGGTGCATCTGTGAGGGTGTTTTAGGAAAAGATCAGCATTTGAATCAGCAGATCAAGTAAAGAAGTTCCACTCTCTCCAGTGTGCATAGGTATCATTCAATCCCTTGAGTCCTAAATAGAAAAAAAAGAAAGAAAAAAAAAAAGGAAATCCTCCTTCTTTTCTTGAGTGGGTACATCCATCTGCTCATGCTCTTGAGCATCAGAATTCCTGGGATAGGTTTTTGGCCCAGAATGAGGGTTACATCTCCAGCTCTTCTGGTCCTTAGGTCTCTTACTCACACCAACTTATACTACAGACTTTACCGGTTCTCTAACTTACAGACAGCAGAATGTAGGACTTCCTGTCCTTCATTATCACACGAGCTGATACCCATAATAAATCCCATCTTAAATATCTTATTGGTTCTGCTTATTTGAAGGATTCTGGCTAATACAGGCACTACAATAATAATAAAATAGCAGTATTCACAATAGCATTGTGCTTGCTACCTGTCAGACACTGTGGCAGTGACATTGTTCATATTAAAGCTATTTTTTAATTAGAATCTTGCAAGACTGATGTTAATGTGCCCATCTTATAGAACATTATTATGTATAAAACATAATACTATAAAGGATACTGTATTTTTCTAAAGTTATATGCTTAAATACTAATGTAAAATCATATTATATTAGAAATTTAGAAGGACCAGGAGGCAGAGCATATGAATCCCCTTTGTGACCTTGAGTAGATCACTTTGTCTCTCAATACACAGCAACATAATGGATGAAAGAGCACTAGACACTGAGACAGGATATCTTGTCTTCAGATTTGGCTTTATAAGATGTAGTCTTGGACATAACACTCAATTAAACTAGTTGACCCTCAATATCCTTAGTTGTAAAATATGTGATTAATATTTCCCCTATTTCATCATGCAGTAATAACTGTAATGAAACCATGAATTGGCACTCCATAAATTCAAAGATAATATGCAAATATGACATTATTTTTGCCTGTCTCCCTGGAGCTGCATTTGAATAAAATGGGTTAATATATATGAAAATACTATCTATCCAATTATAATGAAAAATCAGGAACCATCAATGAGAAGTATAACTATTCAAGAGGGGTACATAGCTGTTTGAATATTTACACAAAAAGTGATTGTTGTGCTTTTCATTTTTATTAATATGATCCAAGAATTTTTTAACACACAATAGGAATATACATTTGTATCATAAAGCAAACAAGTTCAATGAGAACCACTTACTTGTCCAAGGCTCCACTATTCATCAACAATGTCACTGGGACTAGAGTTAGGGTTTTATACTTCATAAATTTATGTGTTTTTCCTACACCTCACTGTTACTTATACAAAAAGATGGATTTTTAAATCTTATGAAAAGATGTGCTGAAGTTAACTTATTTCCTTCTTATGAGTAGTTGCATCTTAAAAGTCACCTTTTATGCCAAAACTTTCCAAAAGACACTTAAAGCCAGCCAGGTTGCCTAGTTCTTGGCTGACTCACATGAAAAGTTTGTTGTTGTTGTTGTTGTTGTGTGTGTGTGTGTGTTTAATCTTATTTCTAGGCTTAGGTATTTTCTCCTAAACCTCAGAGATGGCTTCCTTTTTGAACCTACTCACTTTCTTTGATCTCCCTAACATTCTTCGGATCCCAGGGCACTGTTTTCCTGGTGTTCTAGATGACAAGCCACTATTATGTTCTTACCATTCTGCTGTGTGGTTCTTGAGCTGAAATTTGAGTGTGTCTCCATACCAGGAAGATAGACAGGAAAAGACGAGAGGCATTTCCCTACCCCTGTGCTTTGTGGAACTTAAACTTCTTCCAAGTCTCCCTATGACCAATATTTCACTCACCAGCGTCTACCTCTTCAGATGCAAGCATTTGTTCAAATTACAAACTGCAAAATAAAGCTGGACTAAAGACTAAAAATTGTGCCGAAAGAGGGTAAATATTTCAGGAGAGTAACTTTAGCTTCTGTTTCAGATTAAACAGTCCTCTATATATCATAGTCATTTTGTTCTCTGGTTGAGGTTGGTTGTTGTGGGCCTAGGGCACACAGGATTGTTATTTTGAAATAAATCAAAGATTTATGAAAGCATATTCTATTCTTTTAACTAGAAGAGTGTTTTGCTATTCTAGTAGCAAATGGCAAAGCCATAAAAAGATATATATATATACACACATATACTTTTAATCTTATTTATAAGCTTGGAGATATATATATATATATATATATATATATATATATATATATATATATATATAGAGAGAGAGAGAGAGAGAGAGAGGATATTAGAAAATTATTATAGGATCATTAGTCTTTAAAAAACCTTAAAAATATAAATTAATCAAACACATTGAAATTGCAGATGTTTTACTATTTTGTTTTTCTTTTAAATTTGGTAGCACATAAAAGCAATTATTTATGTCCAATTGAAATCAGATCTCACTTGACAACCATAAAATTGTAACTTTCACTAAAAGGCAAATAATTTGATATCCACATCTCAGAAATAATGAATGCTATATATCTTATTCAGCTGACGGTTGGGTCAAACAGGTTCTATTGGATGCCTTGAAAAAGATAGCTTTGGGCTTGATGATAAACAGCATTCTCAAAGAAAAAATAAATGCATCCCTAAACTTTGAATATCAGCTATTCCTCCCTGACTTACACTTTTGTCTCTGGACTCTGAAGTGCAGTGATTAGAGATGGTAGATACGAGTAAAGACATTCAAAAAGGTAGATAGAGAGATGTGAAGGAATTCTGGAAATGATGCATCAAAATATGATTTTTGGTATGCTGAGTACTTGGAACAAGGACAGTAGGGGAACAATAGATTTTGAAAGAGGCTTTCTCTGAGCTTAACAAACCTGTCTAAAGATGATCCTGAAGAGGAATCTTACTGTCACAGCTCTGTCCCTCCACAAAGGTTGATACCACACTCAGGGCCTATCACCTGTTTCTCTGAGGGCTTCAGTCATTTACTTTCCCTCAAGTTCCCTAAATCTCCCTGACCACACTCTTCTTATAAAGAGGGTTATGAACTTCTAGATCTTTCCAGGTTTGGGAGTATTTACTTATTTTTCAGGTCATGCCTCCATAAAGATTACAAATTTGTATAACTGTTTCATATTAATTTGTATACTATCAGTATAGATCATGGATTCAATTATCAAACTCTCAGGAGATAGAGGGAAGTTTTCCCTGTCTCTCTGACAGGTAGATAGATGACAGATGATAGATACACAAACAGACAGACAAAGAAAACAGATCCAGAGAAGACAAATATGTTATAGAGTTGCCTTTTCATAATATGGAGCTTGATTTGCTGGTCCAAAACAGTGACTTTAGAAACTTAGTAAAGAAAGGTTTCTGTGTGATTGGTTGAAATGGAAAATATTCATGAAAGAATCACATATATCATAAAGAGGAAAGAAATAAAAATAGTTAGCAAATTCAATACCTATGTACTGTTATAATCACCATACATTCAGTGCTTGTTCTGAATATAATAGAAGTCATTGGTTCACTTAATCATGATCTGAGAGAGCTGTTAACTATCCACATAGTATAGATTCACTAAATTAAGTTCAGAGACTTTAGGTCCTGTGACCTATGCTACACAGAAAAAGGACAGGAATGAATGGCAGTATTCCGAAGCAAGTTTCACTGACTCCGAGGCCTGGGAGATGGGACTGAAAACTGGAGAATTGAAAGGAGATGTAGGAATTAAAGAGGAAAAACATACACACACACATGCGAACCAGACAGAGTGAAAAAAAGTTTAGTTAGATATCCTCCTGTTACACATTAAGTCAAAATTTGACCTTGACTTAAAAATACACAGATGTGAATACCTGCATGAAGGTTCAGTTTTGGTTGAATAATAATTACAACAAAACAAAACACAACCTTTTTATAGATGATTCCCTAAGTAGTGGAACAGCAGGAAGAAAAGTTGGTTTTATATCTGCTCCTCCACCTGAAACCACTGGAGATTCTTCTGTATTTTTTGACAGAAAAAAAAAATATAAAGGTATTGATCATATGCTTTGGATAAAAATAGTCTTTTCCTAAAACATAATCCAATTAATCTCATTCTCTATATTTTACTATTCTTTCTTTCTCCATATTCCCAAAGCCATTAAAGGACATTTCCAATCCAGATTTTAAAAAGCCTGCTTCTGTAGCATTTAAAATTCCCAATTTTTTGCCCAGCACTCATTATTTATTTAAATCTTGGCTTTAAATCAGCTCTCTAAATTTCTACTTACCATTTAGCTTCTCAACTAAAAAAAAAAAAAAAAATTCCCCTTGGCTCTTCTTTTTAGGGTGAATTTTCAATGCTCTGTGAGATAGTTATTGAAAACACATTTTATTTAGCTTCTCATCATTTCTGATTCATGACCCATCATATCACTCAGCTAAGGTCTCTAGCAGGTTTGCTGATTTTCCAAGCACCACCATGCAGTGTAACTGCACCTCTCTAGGTCTATTGGCACTGTTGAAGATTCTCGGTTTTGATCAAGGAAAACTGATCTCTAAATTTGACATGTTTTAGACTTAGTAGTATCTTATCTGCAATGCCTTATGCTACCTCATCTATCTTTTAATTGTTTTTATTTCTTTGTAGTGTTCATATCTATTTAATTTAGCTTGGTTTAAATCATATTTTATAATGTGTAAAGTATTTGGTAAGACCACTTTTTTTCATTTAAACTTAAAAATTCTTATTAATTGCATATTGTATAGAAGAAAAAGCATAAAGCCCCACTCAAATCCTTTAAGGTTTTCTCAATTTCTCCTACATTCACTAGTCTTTCCCTTATCTTAACTCAACACACTGTATTCACATCAAATCAGAGTCTTTATGATTTTTTTATTCATAATGACTCACAATAATAGCTACAACTATGCTGAGGGATTTTGGCATTGGTAAAATTGAAAACTTATGCTTTTATCAGAAACATAAAAGGTATGTTTGGGCTACTTAGTATCGTAAATGCTTTTCAACTATGAAATATGTACATTTCCAAGAATTATACTATGATGTACTTAAAAATTGAATTGAAAACAACAAAGAGCTAATCCATGAAATATATTTAGTAGTTAAAATAAGAATTCTACTTTCTAAGTAGTTTCTTTTAGAGCTTGGAACCACATTTATCTAAACGATCATACGCTGTGTCCCCAGCACACGGCACAAACAGACTAATAGCAAGCAAACTATCGACCTTACCTCATCCTAAAGATTCGGCCCTCATCTTAAAAGCAGCAATAAATTCTCACATTTCCCCACACTGCTCATCACTACTTTGCTGAATCAGCATTCTGGGCCATGCCGACTATATTTCCAGAAATAATTCATTCCGAAAGCAATATTCCTAGCTACGCTGAATCAGCATGCTGAAGGACAAGCAAACAAAGAGATGCCTTTAAATGTTGCATCTGAGCCAGGGTTTATCAGTAGAGATGAGTATTCAATAAGTAAAGAAAGGCATACAGGTGGCAAGAGCCTTTCAACATAACACTGGCCACATTCACCTATCTGTAGGTTTTTACTTGATTTGAGAACTTGTTAGCCTCTGTTCACAAAGAACAGAAAACCATGAATTTGTTTTCATCAATCTCCAAATCTGTAATAATACTGTGATTATATGATTTGACAAGATGATTTATGATGTTTTGATTTATTTAAATCAACATTACTCTGTGATGCTGTGCTGTTGTTAAAATATATATTTTCATTTAACATACCTATTTTAGAAATATGATGGTTATTCACTGATAAGAAAGCATTGATTAGAGACCTCTAAGAGCTGATGATACAATCTATGTTTATGATAACTAATAGCTATGAAAAAATAATCTCTAGGTTGTTATGGCTAATGGCTTTGGAATGATCTGTGATGCATCCCTATTTCAGGTTGCTATTGTTAGAAAATGAGCCAATTCATAAGGCATTATCAACAGATGTCCCACTCTTCGGCTGGATACAATGCTAATCTCAACACAAATATTCACAAGATATACTTTCTCAATAATCCATGAATAGTTCTTTTGCCCACTTATTGATTAGGTTTATTTATTTATTTATTTAGAGTTCTTTTTATATTCTGGATACTAACATACTACCTGAGGAAGAGGTGGCAAAGATCTTCTCCCATCTGTAAGCTTTCTCTCCACACTTAACTAATTCCTTCTCTGCGCAGAAGCTATTTAATCTGATGCTATCCCACTTATTGATTTTTTATTTCTTGTACTTCAGGAATCTTATTAAGGAAGATGGCTCCTATGTCAACATGTTGAAGTACTGGGCCTACCTTCTTTTCCAGCAGTTGCAGGTTTCTGGTCTAATGCCTAGGTTTATGATCCACTTTGAGTTGACTTCTGTGCAGCTTGAGAGATGGGTTCTAATTTTATTTTATTACATATGAATTTCCAGTTTTCCCAGCAACATTTGTGAAAAAGGCTGTCCATTCACCAATGCATGTTTATGGCTCCTTTATCCAGTATGAGATAACTATATTTATGTGGGTTTGTCTCTGTGTCTTCTATTCTATTCCATTAGTCTTTATGTCTCTTTTTGTGTCAGTATCATGCTGGTTTTGTTACTATAGCTTTGTAGTATAATTTTAGGTCTGGTGTTCTGATGCCTGCTGCTAAGAATTGATTTGATTATTTTGGACTCTTATTTTTCCAAATGAATTTCACGACTACTTTTTACTAATTCTATGAAAAACTATGATGGGGAGGTGTTGAATCTAGATAGCAAAAAACAAATAACCCAATCAAGAAATGGGCAAAAGGAACTAAACAAACACTTTTTAAATGATGAAATAGAAATGGTCAACAAATATTTGAAAAACAAATGTCCAATGCTTTATCAATTAGGAAAATGCAAATAAAAACTACACTGAGATTTCATCTCACTTCAGTCAGAATGGCAGTTATCAAAAATACAAATAATAATAAATGTTGGTGAGAATGTGAGGAAAAGGGTACACCCATACATTGTTGATGGAACTACAGATTAGTACTACCACTCTGGAAAGCAATATGGTGATTCCTCAGAAAAAAAGAATGGAACCACCATATACCTAGATACCCCACTTCTCAGTATATATTTAAAAGCTTTAAAATCAGCATATTACAGTGATGCAGCCACTTCAATGTTTATAATAGCACAATTCACAACAGATGTTCTTCAACAGATGAATGGATAAAAAAAATGAGACACACACACACACACACACACACACACACACACAATAAATTGTTACTTAGCCATAAAGAAAAATAAAACTATGGCACTTTTCAGTAAATGGATGGAACTGTAGACTATCATGCTAAGTGAAATAAGCCAGTCTCAAAAGTCAAAGGTGGGAGCTAATCCAAAATAAGGGAGAAAGGAAAAAACAAAAAGGAGTGTGAATCTCATCAAAATAAAGGTAAATCAGTAGAGAAAACTAAGGAGACTGAGGGGGAGGAAGGAAGGACAGGAAAAGGGAAGAACAGTGGAATGAATCTGACCAAACTTTCATATAAGTGAATCCCAGTGTCAAGTATATACACAAGACACTAATATATATATATATATATATATATATATATATATAAATTGCAGAAGTGTCTGCAGAGTAGAGGGAGGGGAAAAATGGAGGGAGAGGTCTGGGAGAAGTTCTGGAGACTGAATTAGAGAAAATTATATCCCATGCTTTTGTGATCATGTTAAAATGTATCCTAATGCTTTATATAACTAAAATGATTCAATAAAAATTAACCAACAAAAGAAAAAATAATTCATATATAGCTCAAATCTGTGAATATGGTCTTTCCATTACAAGTGTTTTTTAGATACATTGATTTTTTTTTTTTTTTGTGGTGTTGGGAATTGAACCCCAGGCGTTGTGCTTGTGAGGCAAGCACTCTACCAACTGAAGACTGAATTAAAATTGTGGTATATATGTGTAATAAGAATTGTAAGGCATTCCGCTATCATTTTTTTTAATCAATTAAAAAACAAGTGTTTTTTTAGAATTTCTGATGTTTATGTTTGAAGAGTTTCAAGAACCTACAAATCATGGGAAAGTAGTGGGGAATGAAATCTACCAAATTATGCAATGCCCATATTTGAATATACAACAACAAATCTCTCTCTCTTGAAGGTAATAATGTCTGTCCAGGAAAACTATGGACATATCCAGGAAATACAGAATAATGTGATCTTGAGAGTGAAACAATTTAAATCACTAAATTATATTTAAAAGTTCAAATGTGACATCAATTTCCTTTGCTGGTTATAATAACAAAATTTCAGCTGGTTACAGGTCCTACCTTATTCATATATATATTTATACACACACACACACACAAACACACACACACACACATATATATTTACAGATAGTTTTTAAAAGTCTCAACACTCAGTCTATAAACTCAGTATTTACAAAAGAAATACTGACAGTTGTATCTAGCAAATTTGATATATTAATCCAGTTTCTGCAAAACTTTCTATTGGAATTTTTTTTAACCTTTCTGTCCTTTGTGTTCTCATTCTGCACAATGAAAACCACTCTCTGAAAGTTCCATCTCTAAAAATGGTCATGGAAAAGATTTTCAGTTCTTCAGAAAAAAAAAACTGTGTCTAAGATTTCTGAAATAATGACTTCTATCATAAATAGTCTAAGGCCATGTCTATACCACTCTTTTTAATAGTATAGCTCTTTCACCCAATATCTTTAAGAAAACTTGACATTTATGACTAAAGTTACAAAACTAGTTCCTGGGTATTATATCACTTTGATATTAGAATACAGAATAATCTCTAGACATCTAAAGGGAAGGAATTCAGAAAACATTGTGATTCTAAGATTTAAAACTACTGTGTCCTGTGAAATCTAACTATAAACAAAAAGCTCACCAAATGTCTAAAAGCTTCAAAATAGAGCTGGCAGAAGTCATGAGCTCCCTCTGCACCTATCTATGATACTTTCATTTTTTCTCAGTGGAAGGGCAGAAAGTGTTTGGATGTGAAACTCCTAACTCGAAAATAGTCAAACCTAGTAAAATTAGAAAAGGAACATGTTACCTTTACACTGAATTTCTCCTTAACCACACTGTATCAGATATTAAGTTTTCTTCTCCCCTGACGTTTTCTCACCTGGCATGCCTTATAATTTTATTTATTTTTTTTTGTTCTATAACTTTGTTGTTGTTGTTGTTTGTTTTGTTTTGTTTTTGATACTGGGGATTGAACCCAGGAATGTTTTACTATTGAACTGTATCTACAACACTTTTCTTTCTTTTTTATTTTTATTTATTTTTTTTAAATTTTAAGACAGGGTCTCACTAAGCTTTTGCTGAGGGCCTTGTTAAGTTTCTGAAACTGGCCTGGAACTTTGGATCCTTGAGCCTTAGCCTCTCCAGTTGTTGAGTTTACAGGCACGCACGTGCTGTGGCACCCAGGTCACTTGTGCCCATTTGGTTGTTTTAGTTTTCTAGCTCCTGCTAGGAGGATTTAAACTCATTGAGTAGTCCCCCCACACACACACACACCTACATTTGAATTACATTGATTTCCATCTTTATTTTTCTAGGCACAAGTATATGAGATCCTTGATGTTGATCATGTCCTTAATTTTTTTTCCCCTTTGAACACTGTTGGACTGAATTTCTCAACTTTAGTACTATCAACATTTGATCCTAGATAATTATTTATTGTGAGGAGCTCTCTATGCCTTGTACGATGTTGAGATGCACCTGTGGTACTACCCATGTATTCTCTCTAGTGGTAAAAACCAAATATCTCTCAGACATACTCAATGTCCTCTGGGGAGCAAAATCATCCCAACCTCACAAATACTCTTATAGGGGATTAAATAAGAACATTCTAAAGGATAATACTTTTAAAAGTCCTCTACATCTGAATTCTGAATAGTTAAAGAGGGGGGGAAGGCATCAGAAGATAGAGATCACATACAGATCAAATTTGGAATGTGGTTTGGATGGGCAGGCAGGTGGGATTGCTGAATGTTGGCTCCAAGATAAAGGAGACTTGCCCACACTGTCAGGAGTAGTCCTGGCAACCACAGGCCCTGGACCCTCAGAAGCTAACCTGCCCTGCTCAGATCACCCCATAGATTATTAAATGGCCATGAGATAGATGAGAACTCACCCTCACAGGCAGGTTGGCAGATCCAAAGAGGAATTCAGAAAGGCAGACTCATGCAAGCTCAGTTGCTTTGGCTTCAAGAAGGAAGAAGGAATGGGAAAGGCCAAGGGTTTACTCCATGTGCCGGCACTCTCTTTATGCCCTGCAACTCCACACTCCACTCTATTCACACCTGTTCCGTGCTCCAACAGCTCCTCCTCTATGAAATGCATCAATTGAACTGCTCATCCCTCTAGATTGTAGTTCAGTTTACCCAGGTGAGAAGCCAGCAGAAATAGGAAGACAAGAAAACAAGAAAAGATGGCGGTATTGATTCCTCCAGTTATTTCTCAGCTGGCTTCTATTCCTCTGAATAGGGCCACAACTCCCCCTGGGCAGCCTGCCCATCACTACAGCTGAAGTTCACTCTGGGGTCTGCAAGCAATGCTCCTTCCATCAGGACCTTGAGACCTCCAGGTGGTGTAGGTTTCCTGCTGTTCTTCACCCTAGAATGCTTCTCTATCTTTATTGGTTTCACCTAGCCATGCCAAGCCCTTCTTTAAAATCTGTTCAGATTTTTACTCACTTCCTTTCAAACCTTTTAATTTAGAAGAATTTCAAAATTACAGAAGATTTCTAAAATTCGTACAGACAAATCCTATATTCCTTCATCCAAATTAACCAATTTTAACGTGTGACATTGGTTTTACTGTTTTCTCTCTTGGTATTTATATGTGAAGACATGATAATAGAACCAAATGGTTTAAAAATCATTTTCCTGTGATAGTTTAACATCTTCCTCATAACAAATAGAATGTTTTATATGATCATAGTAAAGTCACTAAATTCAGAAAATTTGGTATTGATAAATTGATCCATAGTCCTTATTAATGTTTTCTTTCTCAAGTGTTATAATGAAGTCTTGAATGGTATTTCTTTTACTCTAGGTTAGGCTTTGGTCCAGAATTATGCACTGGATTTGACTTGCTGTTTCCTGATGGCACCATGAATTTTGCACACCATACTAAAAGATGAAAAGTGACAAATAAATAGCCCAATAATCCTGACTGGAAGGATGAACAAGGAAGTTATTAATATTTCTTTTTATAGCTGCACACTTAGTGCTATAGAAAATAGTATCCCCATTTCATTCAGTGTTCATGAACACCTTCTGTCCCCTGCTGAGCCACATACGTAATAAGAGTGAAGAATTAAAGTTGGAAAGCGGAATATATAAAAGAAATAGAAAAGAAGAAAAATACCTGTGTCATGGGAGTTGTAAGTTTAAGTGACATGAACATTTTGTCTTTATGCTTGGAAAATGAAAGACTGGATCTACCTGGGATTTATAAATTTAAGATATTCTATTGGAGATTCCCAACAAATACTCCACAAAGTTCTGCTGTTCCCCAAACTTGCTGACGTCAAAAGACAATCTTCAATAGATGAATGGATAAAGAAAATGTGGTATATATATTCAATGGAATATTACTCAGCTCTAAAGAAGAATGAAAGTATGGCATTTGTAGGTAAATGGATGCAGTTGGAGACTATCATGCTAAGCGAAATAAGCTAATCCCAAAAAACCAAAGGCCAAATGTTTTCTCTAACAGGTAGATGCTAATTCACAATAAGGGTGGGAAGGGCACTAGGGAAGAATAGCATTACCTTAGATTAGGTAGAGGGAAATGAAGGGAAGGGAGAGGAGGTGATATGAGGATAGGAAAGATAGTAGAATGAAACAGACATTATTACCTATGTACAAATATGACTGCATGACTGATGTGATGATACACCATGTACAATCAGAAAAATGAGAAATTATATCCCATCTATGTATATCAAAATGCACAAATGCATCCTACTTTCATCATATATAACTAATTAAAGCAAATTAAAAATTTTTTTAAAAAGTCAATCAATCATGGAACACTTCTACTGAGCTCAGCATCGTCTGAACTAAACAGTTATTATTAAATGATCAAAGCATATATTTTTTTACCTTTTCTAGGGATAAGTGATATGTTATGTTTTGAAAATAACTTGCATAACCAAGATATGAATGAGGGAAAGACTGTCAGCTGGGTCATCCTGTAGCTAATGCAAAAAAAAAAAAAAGTGTCATCTGCAGAACCTCTAAACAGGAGTAAATGCCTTTTATACTCAAATACCAGATTCTCCCTGTATCTTGCCTCTCATTTTGAGGGAGAAATTTACTAGTGGCAAACCCAATCAACTGTTTGCAAGAAGATTGTTTTTGTGTTTTGGCTCTGAAGTGTGGGATCTGAATTTAGAGCAGCTCATTTGTTAGCTTTAAAAGAACTTAATATCGGCCCAGTCGGAATCCCTAGACTTAACCACAGAGTGGCTCCAAGACTGCCACAGAGAGTTTTCCAAAAGACCAAATCAAAGAAGAGACGTAAACAGAACAAGTATTAAGTTCCTAAGAGCATGAAAGAGAACTCTATGCTGCTAGCTGAAACTGGTACAGGGAAGGAGGAGAAGCAAATTTTCCCTCACAGTAGTATTCAGTGCTGGTAAAGAATTTGCATTTCCCTAAACTATCAATGAGCTTAATCTGAAAGCAAATGAAGTTTTTTGTGTGTCTATGTTGTTGGTGCTGCTGTTTTTTTCCAACTTCTAATAAAATTTATTTTTTAGAAATATTAGCTTTTTACATTTTGTATCTTTTCTGTATATGTTTTAACATATATAGATATAGCAGTATGCATTTATAATTAAATGCTTAACTTTTTTTACTTTATAATTTTTTAATTTGTTTTAATCAGTTGTACACAATAGAAGAAAGTATTTATGCACTTTGATACATCAAACATAATTTCTCATTTTTCTGACTGTACCTGGTGTAGAATCATATTAGTCATGTAGTCATATACATACATAAGGTAATGATGTTTCATTCTACTATCCTTCCTATCCCCATATCCCCAGCTGACATGAGATCTATGGCTTTAACATTGCAAAGCAAATCAACATTGACAAACACAAAGATATCTAGGATTTCCCTACGATGTGGCATCTACTCCACAAAGGCATATATGAGTAAGCAGAAGGAGAACATTATTATAGGTTTGCCTCAGTGTACTCAAATAAAAACCACATTTCAGTATTGTGATTGCATTCACAACACATAAAACAAAGGGAAATTATGTAAAAAGCAGAACGTGGAGTAGTCTTGCTACATATAACTTTCTTTTCCTTAAGGCAAATCTGACAAAGTCATGCAAATTTCTCATTTATCACCCTCCCCAGCCTCTGGTAACCAGTATTTTTGCTTTCTTCTCCTTCAAAATCAGTATTTGTAGATTCCACAAATAAGCAATATCAGGCAGTATTTGTCTTTCTGTGCCTGGTTTATTTTGCTTAACATAATGTCCTTCAGGTTCATGCATGTTGCTGCAAAAGACAGAATTGCATCTTTTATACAGCTCAATAGTATTCCATTGTGTATACATTACTTTTTTAAAAAATCCATTCATCTATTAAGTCTGAGCATGTACTCATCCAAGAAGGAGGGCATACAGAGAGATGCAAACTTTCATAATGCTGGTCATCGGTATGAGAAATATAGGGAGAAATATATGCACAACAGAACTTACTATGATTGCATTCACAACACATAAAACAAAGGGAAAGTGTATAAAAAGCAGAACTCAGAGCAGTTCTTGCTACATATAACTTTCATTTAGTGAAAATGAAAGTGAAAGCAGAATCTTCATAGAAAGAGAGAAGAGAGTAGTAGGTAGGTCCTGGGATTCCTAGAAATGTAAAAGTAGGAGCTATTTGAAGTAAAAATAAAAGGCAGTACCAGAAGATAATAATAGTACCAGATACAAGCTTCACCCTCCCCATTACAACAATGATCATTGTCTCTCCACTGACAAATATGATAACAACCATGAAATTCTTAGTTCTTACCCTTGAGATATGAAACTTGATATGAATGCTGCCAAGGGAGCATTCATGATATCCCTCTTTCCTTCCAAGTTTAGCACTATGAGAAAAGTAACTCCCACGTAGAAATTGTGGGGAAAAAGAAAAGTGTTTTTAAAGCTGAGCATGATGGCACATGCCTATTCTAGAGACTTGGGAGGTTGAGGCAGGAGGATTGTGAGTTGGAGGACAATCTCACCAATTTAGTGAAACCTTAAGCAACTTAGCAAAAGCCTGTCTCAAGATGAAAAATAAAAAGGACTGAGAATATAGCTCAATGTTAAAGCATCCCTGGGTTCAATCCCAGTAGGAAAAATAGGGGGTGGGGTTAGAGAAACAACCACAGAAATCTTTTAAACTTGTTTTTCTCTTCTTTTTCTTTGATTTTCCTTTCTTCACCTCCTTCTCCTTCTTTGAAAGTTCATAATTTTCAAACAGGAGAGTTTAGCAAAATCTTCCTGGCATTTCAGTTTCCACTGAACTAACTGCTCAGTGTTACCCACCCATGTGTCCCACAGGGTCTATGAAGATGTTTGATGCACAGAAGGTTTTGTTTCTGTGTTATTATCAGTACTGTCAATATTTTTTGCTTTAGACATTTCCAATCATTTCTATACTTTGAGACACATCCTATTTTCAAGTTATGCAACTCATTGGATTCACAAGTAGAAGAAATCAGAAATTAGTTTCAAATGTTAAAACAATCAGACACCTAGAGAAATGTGCTGAGTGAAGTAAATCAGTAAAGTTATGTTAATCTCCTGCTAACTTCAAGGCATTATATTAGATGCTTTGGGAATATAAATTTTAAAAATATCCTTTCTAATTATTTCATGAGACATTTATGAATTCATTTTGGTTCATTTCCTATTTTTTTTCCAAATATGATCTCGTTTTGATGTAATTGAGTGACTAGACGTGAAAATCCATATGCATTTGATAAAAGGAAAACTCCATCTAATTCAGTTGCAGTGGTGTTTTATTGAGGAAGTTGTTGCCTGTGCCTATATGTTGGCATATTGGAGATATATATATTTAAAATATATATTTAATTTATATATATATTAGCAGTTGGACAGTTTCTGGTCTAATTTCTAGATCTTCACCACCAGTTGACTTTTTGTTCAGAGTGAGAGAGAGGCATAAGTTTCATTCTTGTACATTTGGAAACCAGTATCCCAGTACCATTTGTCAAAATCATTGTCTTTTCTCCAAAATATGTTTTTGGCACTATGTCAAGGATCAGGTGACTGTGTGGATTTGTCTCTATGTCTTCTATTCTATCTCATTCTATTCTAAAGAGAAGTGGTATGCACATGTCTGTTTCTGTACCAATACCAAGCCGTTTTTGTTATTATGTTTCTGTAGAACATTTTGAGATTTGTTATTATAATGCCTCCAGCATTGCCTTTATTGTTCAGAGTTTCTTTGGCTATTCTGGGTCAATTATTCTTCCGTGCGAATTTTAGGACTGTTTTTTTCTAGTTTTATGATGAATGCCATCAGTATTTTTATGAGGATTCACTGAATCTATACTTAGCTTTTGGTGACAGGGCCATTTTAACAATAATGTTTTCTCTCAAATGTGGAAGCTAGAGAGAAAATAATAAGTAAAAATGGATCTTGTGATCATAGAAAGAAAAACAGTAGAGTAGAAGAGAATAAGGGGCACAGGAAGAGAGCAAAGGTGGTGGTACTGGGCAATGAAAGTGATCAAATTGACAGGTGCATATAGAAATATGTTACAACGAATTACACTATTTTGTGTCGTTATAATGTACCAATAAAAATAAGAATTAAAAAAAAATAAAAGAATTGTAGTGGCTATGGTTGGAGTGGGAGGCTTATCATATGTCATTTCTTCCCATGAATGACTTCAGCAGCGCCATTAGAAACTACCAACTGCCTCTGGTAGCCCATGCTTCACCAGTCTGGCAAATGAATGAACAAGAAATATGAGACTTCTTACCAATAAAAGGGCTTGTTTTTTATCAAAATGTAAGTTCTTATTCAAATAGCAAACATAGTTGCCTGGTTATTAGTATTTAATATTTTTTTTAAAATTGGAAAGTAATTCTCATTTTTAGTAACTTGTTACAACTTCCCCATCAAACAGGGGTCTTTATTTTTATTTTTTTCTTTGACTTGCAAAAAGCAGGAGAAAGATAATAAGAATGTAAAGGCATACTTTTTACAATCCTCTTTGACTCTCTCCAGGGTTCGCCTATGTACTTTATATATTAATTTAATGTTAGCCTGGAATATGGATAAAAAAATATGTGTTGATTACTTAAACTGATTTATTAACTGCTTTAGAAATCTGTTGGATTTTAAATATTAAATAGTAATGTTTTTCCTAAGCTTTATTTATTTATTTTTAACCCTGGGCATTTTGCCACTAAGCAGTCTTTTTCATTTTATATTTTGAGAAAGGGACTCGTTAAGTTGTCAAATGTCTCACTAAAATGCTGATACTGGCCTCAAACTTCCAAATTCACCTGTCTTAGTCTTCTGAGTTGCTGGGATTACAGGCAGGTGCCACCATGTTCAGTTTGATTTAAAATTCTTTTTATAATTTCAATTTTTTAAAGTAAGTATCTTTTGGATATACATAATGTTGAAATTCACTGTAGTATATGTATATTAGAAAGTTAGTTCAGATTAATTTGACTGTTTTTTCCTTTTCCTGACTTATCCCAACAGTCCTCCTACATGCTCCCTCCTTGTATTCCCTTGATTTTTTAAAAAAAATTTGAAATCTCTGGATTAACTGATTAACCAATCTCTCTCTCTCTCTCTCTCTCTCTCTCTCTCTCTCTCTCTCTCTCTCTCTCTCTCTCTTTCTCTCCATCTCTCTCTCCATCTCTTTCTCCCTCCACCCTCATTTTCCACTAACTTCTGCATATCAGATAAAATATTTGACCTATGACTTTCTAGGTCTGACTTATTTCACTCAGTATTATAGTCTTCTATTCATTTACCAGCAAATACCAGAATTTCATTCTTTTTTATTTCTGAGTATTACTCCATTGTGTATGTGCACTACGTTTTCTTTATTCATTCTTCTGTTGAAGGGCACGTAGGTTGTTTTCACAGCTTGGCTATTGTGAATTGTGCTGCCATAAACATTGATATGATTGCATCCTTATAGTATACTGATTTTAAATCATTTAGAAATACACTGAGTAGTGAGATAGCAGGGTTATATGGTGATCTCATTTCTAAATTTTTGAGGAATCTCCATCACATTGCCTTTCAGGGTGTTTGCTCTAATTTGCAGTCCCACCCACAATGTATGAGTGTACAATTTTTGCCACATGCTGGACAACAATCACTATTATTTTGTTCTTGATAACTGCTTTCCTGACTGGAATGAGATGAAACCTTGATTTAATTTTGATTTTCATTTCCCCAATTGCTGGAGATGTTGAACATTTTTTATATATTTATTGGCTGTTTGTATTTCATCATTTGAGAAGTGTTTGCTTAGTTCTTTAGCCCATTTATTAATTGGGTTATTTTCATTTTAGTGTCAAGCTTTTGAATTCTTTATATCTGGATATGAATGCCCTGAGGAGCAAGTGGCAAAGATCTCTTCCATCTGTAGCCTCTTTCCATGCGCTTAATTTTTAAGTAAGATTCTCTTTTTTTTCCTTAGAAGATTTAAGTCTGAAGAGGAAACAAACAGAACCAAACTAAAAAGAGTGGTACCAAACAAATTTATCATAGATCCTAAAGATTAACAAGGAGAATATCACCTAAGACTCAAGCAATGTGCCTTTTGGAATCATTATTGTCCTAGCTAAGCTAGCACATGGTGCCTAGCTCACAGCCTATTCCATGGAAGTTGATTTGAAGATCATGGGCTATTGCTAAGCCATCATTCACTGCAGTGCTTGGGAGTGTGCATTTATAGATCAGTGGTGAGGTACAAATATGTGTACTATTACCAAATAGCTCTCCAAATTCTAAAACACCATTTAATCTCCAGTGTAGTTATTTGAGCAGTATTCATTTCCAGAATTCTCTTCTGATGAAGAAATATCACTTGGGGATGACACATATTTAGGAAAGTGTAACAGATGACCCAAATCAATTTTAGCATGCTGGAACCAAGACAAAATATTCACTGTATACGTTTTAAGGACTGTATTCTCAGTCTATTGGTGCATTTATAAATTATATCATTAGTGTTATAAGTTTGGGTCAATTAAATAATAATGACATTTAGCATTCTCCTACTTCCCCAACCTCCTTATCCTAAAAATGAAATAATTTCTTTTGTTGAACTACTAGATCTTAATCCCAGAGGGATATGAAATAAAGGTAAAATAGTTTTGAAATTAGACCTTGGTTGTTGCTGAGCTACTATTTACTCACCCGTGAAATGGGAATGATAAAACCTATCTACTTACTCTAGTCTAACAATGAAGGGTGAAAAAAAAACGTGTAAAGTCACCTGTCCAGTACTTGATACAGAGAAGAGATACATACAAGAGTTAGTAGCTGAAATTTTTATTATTATATCATAATCTTTATCACCTACTGGAGGTAATGAATACCAAATTTATATCTTGAATAATACTCTGAAAACCATGACTATTTTGCTGGTTTTAGAAAGTTTTCACAGGAAATTAAATTTTCAATTGGTTTGCTAATAAGAGTTGATGAATTTTAGCTAATGGTGTGCTAGGAGACTGGTTTCCTTAAAAGAAAAGTGCCTTTACATATATTATTTAAAGATTTCTGTGGTCTAAATACCACTAGGATAATCAATTTCAAACTACCAGTTTCATATCATTAGGTTAAAAATTAGAAAGACAAGTTCACAATCTGCTGTCATGGACTGGTTGGTGCTAGCTGGCTCCTAACTCTAGGTCAACTCAATGATATCCAATTATTGGAATTATCTGTTCAATAAATGACAAACTCCACAAATAACCAACTCATCAAGTGACACATATTTCAATTAACCAATTTATAAAATGACAAATTTTTCAAAAGCTAATTTCCCAAAAGCTAACTTGCAGAAAAAATAATATGCCATATGATCAATCCTCAAGTAATCTTAGTTACCATAACATATCAAATACTTTTAAGAGGAAGTAGAACAATTACTTCAGCCATGATCCCTCCAGAGGCAGTCGAATGCAAGAGCTGAAGAAAACCTTAAAAATATGCAGAAGACAGAGAAATCTACATATATGAAAATCCATTTGAAGATTAAATGTGCTGACTGGAATATACAATATCCATGACCCTGACATTCAGCTAAAGTGGACTAAGAACTCCAGTTAAAGTGCTGAGAGGCAATAAACACATTTTGAAAAAAAAATATCCTAATCAATTTGGCAATTTTTTCATTTGCTATTTTAATAAACAAATCAATTTTTCAGCAAATTGGATTTATTTGAGTTTATTCCTATCTTTTTTGAGTGTGTGTTTTGCATCTAAAGATTCTGAAAAACAAAGAAAACATTTAGTAACAGCACATTTAGTCACTGGGGTCTGGATATGAACTCCAGGTATGTTTAAAGGGCTATTGTCAATAATATGGATGTCAAATTATTTTAAAATATAACAATTAGAGGAAAACTACAGAAGTACAGAATCTAAATTTAAGGGTTTTGTAGTCATGCTCAGAACGATTTAGGCTAGTGCATGGTTTAGTTTAGTGGACTTACTCTAAACAAAATTACTAAATAGTTTATTTATCTTGGTCTCATCTCTTTTACAAATTTCCCATTCAGTGACTGTATGTAGCATTTCTGAGCACACTGCAAGCAATGCCAATAGATGCCCTTGGCCACTTGCAAGCTCACATAACCCTTCAGTAGCTCAATCTCCATACTCTCTTTCCACTTTTGCTCCGGTCTAACCCGTATCAGGTTATAGCACTTCAGAAATTCTGTTAGAAGAATAGATATTGAGATCAGAAAGGGACCTTCCCCTGTCTTTTACATTTATCTTCAATTTTACTGGCAGAGAAACTAAATTCTAAACATGAGATGTGATTTCCTGAGAGTCACAGGGAGAAAAGATACCTCATTAGAATTTCACCTGCATACAATATTTATGACCACAATTTATTTGTAGCTCCTTTCAGAAAAAGATGAACTCTGTTTCTTCAACCCTTTGGGTCTTGTCTGACTTTGAAATTTGCTTTCAATAGAATATGACAGACGTCACGGTGAGTTACCCTAGAGGCTCACCAGATAAGGAGGTCAGTCTAGTCTTCTAAGGGGAAGAGGTCATATGGAGGATGAAGGCCAGCACCAAATGCCTAGCATGAAAGTGGAGCCATCTTGGACATTCTAGACTTGGCTATTCTCCAGCTGAATGAAGTAGCATGGAATGAACTCAGATAAAGAGAGGAAGCCATCCAATTAACACGTAGAAGTCTGAGATTCAATTAGTCATTAATAATGTTTAAGTCACTAGGATGTTGGATTGATATGTTACATAGCAGTTAATCAATATTTTAAAGGCATTATAAATGTTGCATAAAAATATATGCAAATTTTAAAAAGAAAAGTAAATAAGTTAGAATGTCAAGATGAAAGAAAAGTGAAAATAGTACAAATATGATGGTACAGGTGGAGAAAAAAAATAGATTCACTTCTGGGCATATGGTTACAATGTCTAAAACACAGTCAACTATGCCTGAGAAGTGCCATTCATGAAGAAGGGGCACTGTTACCCCATGGCTATTGTAATGGGTTGTTTATTATTATAGTTTGGATCTGCAAGTCCCCCAAAGGCTCATGTATTGAAGGCTTGGTCCTCAGATGATGGAGCTATTGACAGGGGGTTGAGACTTAGGAGCAAGCCCTTGTTAGAGGAAGTAAATCTCTGAGGGTGTGCTTTATTTTATCCCCAGCCATTTCCTCTCTCTTTCTTTGCCTGCAGAGTCTCTGGGTGAGCAGGTTTGTTCTACCACACCCTCTGCCCTAACATGCAAGGTCCCCATAGTACCAAAACAACAGATCCAAGCAGCCATGCACTGAAACCTATGAAACCATGAGCCAAAATCAACTTAAACTTCCTTTAAGTTGATTTTCTCAGGTATTTTGTCTCAACAACAGAAAGCTCACTAACACAGTTATATTTTTCAGATTTTTCAAGAAGGAACACCCTCTGCATTTGTTCTCAACAATTTGTTATAGAATATTTATCTAGTAAAGAGCTTTGTAAAATAGATACAAGGTCCCCTTAAGAGGGAAGGAAAAGTATGTTTATAACTGGTTTAAAAAATAATTGTAGGGGTTCTGCGTTTGGTATTGAGGTCTCTGATAAACTTCCTGATTGTGGCATGCTTGGTGGCTAGGGAGTTTCGGTGCAAAGCTACAGAATGTCTGGCTGTTGGGAAGCTTCTGTGTAAAAGACATGGGATGCCTGGCTGCTGTAGCAATGTTCTGTTTTAAGAGTTTTATTAGTTTCCACCTTGATCTTAGGCACAACTCTTTGGAATAAAGGAACTTGCTTGCTAGATAACTACAATGTTTCACCAAGCTCCAGGTGCTCCAGGATCTGCCTGCTTACCAGTAACTTTAGACAATGGACTTTCATGAGAGCTTCACAAAATTCCTGACATTGCATATTGTAACTGTGAAATGCAACTGCAGAATAAGTGACCTTACTGATTCTCTAAACAATAATGTAGTTATGGTACTAATGGCCTAATGTAACCTATTGATATAAATAATAGTGGTCACTTGGACAAGGAGTAACCTTCCTGCCTTTGTATCTTGTCTCTGTGTCTCCCCTTATTATTATTTCTTACAAATTTTGAGTTTCCTGAAGTCAGGTTTTCTTCCCTACAAACAACCTGCTGTGTATGCAGGAGTCACCTACTCCTTTTGGATGGGCCCAGAAGAAAGTGAGGTGGAGAGAGGATACAGCAATCAATGTGCTGAGGTGCATGCTGCTTGGCATGACATGAGTAATGCAATCATGGGCCTCTGACCCAGGGGTCTTGGGTCCTCTGGCAGCTACAGTGATACTTTGTGGGACTAACTTGTTAGCTTGCAAGAATAAAACAATATCAAACCCTTTACAGTTTGATCATACCAACAATAAACACCAAACTAAGGTTGTTTATTTGTTTTTTAAAAATGTGGTTACATATCATCTATTAAATCAAGAGAGGGAATAAAAGGATATTTGACTCCAAAGCCAATACTCTCTTCTTTATTATACATAGTTGGGAATTTTATGATAAGACTTCAATGAAGTGTTAGCAACTGGTAATAGTTTTATTCATTATTCCTCTCATAAGGGAAAATGTATTAATATAAATCATAATTAGCCCGAGGATGATTGCAGGATTAATTAGATGAATGGAAAAAAAAATGATGGCAAGAATTTCTAACTTTCCCCAGTTTCTACTATTCAGAGAGCTATTTATTCCATATGCAATATGGCAAGAAGGTAAGAGTAAGGCTTTGAAGTTAGGGAAAACCAGATTCAATCATGATGTTATATCTGCTAAGTTGTACAACTTTGGGCGGGTTATATTCTTTTATTATCTTTGGCTTCCTCATTTCTAAAATGGTGCTAAATTGTTCAAATATAGCAATTGGACTATAATGTTTTGAGGAAAAAAATTTGATCGTTTTATCACACACTCAAAACAACTCAATAAATTATAACCTCCCTTACCATTTTGTGAATGGTTAACACTGGTTCTTTTCCTATAAATGTTTTGATGCCAATGGCTTTTTGTTTTCCTCAGCTGTTACCAAAGGGAGCCCACGAGACAAAATGACTGAAAAGTCACAAATTACTTCAAGATTAAAATGAAAGCTTCATGAGAATAAAATATTGTGATTCTCGCTGCTCTACCCAAGGAATGAGAACCATGTCTAGGACACAGAGGATGCTCAGTAATTGTTTGCTAAATAAGTTAATTGAAATGAGGCTAATCCAGAAGTCCGATGGGTAAAAAGAGAGACAGGCTTCAAATACACGTTTGATGAATGTCACTGAATAAGTATCCCTTTTACGAGCCATGACATCTCAGATCTGCCTTGGAGCCCAAGACAGCACCAAAATATTGCCTTGAAGGCAAAAGTACCTGCAAGGAAATTAAACAGACTGCAATGAATTGGGGAAGGCTGTAGCACAGAGAAAGGACTGCTCAGAAAATCACAAATGCCAAAGGCTTGTGCTATTCATCCACAGATTTGAAGGAGACTGCAGAGAATGTAAATCTCAGATGCCTCCTAGGCATACTTGGTAACAACATAGGACAGTGGTAATAATATCCCAGAAATTCTAACTTTTTATCTTACAAATGGAAAAATGGCGTTTTGGGTTATTTTAAAAGCAATCTAATCTTATTTGTGAAATAAACACAGGATCTCAAGAAAAAAAAAAGAAGAAAGAATCATCAAGACCTTGTGCATATAATGACTATTAAAAACCACACGATTTTAAAGCTAAAAAATGTTCATCATTTCTGAATCCTCTTTAATGATGAAGAAGCAGAGACCCAGGGAACCTGTCAACTTTACAGTCACGTTCCAGGTCACTTGTCTATAAATTGATGACTAAAAAAGAAAAAGAATGGATCCCACCTATCAGAAATGCATCACCGGCTCCCTCTTGCAAACCTCCTGCCTGTCTGCTAATTAGTTAGCATCGATCCAAACCTGTTTAAGCCAAAAGCATTTTCCAGAACTGAGAGTCCCAACGATTTTGGCTTTTAAGTATCAGAGTTAAAAATAACTTTTATAGAAACATCACACAGGGGCAAAACCCAGTGCATATTTGGCCCCTGAATTTCAGGAAAACAAGCTTGTCTTCTCTGAGGAAAATTCCAGCTTCTCACCACAGCACAGATGTGGTGTGCCAGATCAAATCCATCATGACTAATAGTGAAAAGTAAAAACCCTGTAAACAATTTCATTTCCCCTACAAAATGAAGAAAAATTAGAACCAGCAAGAACTTAAATGTATTTAACTTGGACTCATTCGTCAGAGTTGGAAAGCCTCGTGTTTGGAATCATGTTGCCTCGGCTCTCAGATGATTCATTGGAGTCTGTTGACTAGGTATCTGGCAAACACTCCAGACCGTGGCTACTGGCATGCGTGTCTAACAGATGTTAAAAAATGAAAGGCTGACAGTTCTATAGTATAATTAAATCTCTCCTTATTTCTCAAGTGCTATTTAATTTAATTTTAATCAAAAGTGATAACCATTCATAATGGTGGTGATAGTGACATTCATATTTTATGTAAGGCATTACCTGTTGTGATTTAAGAAGTTGTGCAATAAAAAAAAATCCCTTAGCTAAGTTTATTTAACATTTCAAAAACATCAGAAAAGCAATGAAGTTATTCAAGAAAGATAAACCTTCAAGTGTTCTCATAAAACATTAAGACAAAAAATGATCTCCTTTGTCAGTTTTCTAACTTTTGTAACTAAAATGGGAGAGACCATTTCCTTGGAAGGACTATGGTGTAAATATACTTACTAGAAAGGGATGATTTTTATTTTCCAAAGCTGATTAAAGTATCTGAGCAGATAATTCAAGGCACTCGATAGCACAGAAGTTACTGAGTTTAACTTGATGATATTTAATCTATTGACTTGGTTATGAGGATCCCTTATATATATATGCTGTGCTTAGGATTCATTTCAGAACTTCAAGGGACTTTAGGGATACGCTTATGTGACCTTCAGATTTCATTAATGAGACAATAGAAACCAAATAGTGGGTGTGATTTACCAAATACCTATTGACAGGTAAGTGGAAGAACCGGAGTGACAGCAGCGAATACTACCTTAAATTGTGTCCTAAAGTAAAATATTATAATAAGAATATGTCACTTGTTAATATTATTTTGAAGTATGATAGGGGCTAATGGTTCTCAGTAATATTTCCTGCTCTCTTACAGCTAAGTTCTTCATAGTCTAGAACTTTCTGGCCTCCTGTAGTTAGAAAGGGTCATATAAATAGTTCAGACCAATGAGTTATGTTGAGAATGAATAAGTGTGTCACTTCATAGTTGAAGGACCAATGGCCAATTGTGAAATCTTTTGGCACTTTCTCTTTTCCCTAGTCACAATGTTCTAGATCCGGAGTCTCTCCATCATGAATCCTAGAGTCAAAATATAAATGAAGCTCAGCAGAGTTCTAGCCAACCCACAGAAGAAAAGAAGCACCAGTTGTTTTTATTAGTTCAATTTCTACTTGTTATCACAGCTAAATCTAACTTACCCTGACTGAGAGAATAACTGAATAACTGCAACTTTTACAAACTTAGGCTGGGGATGAAATATTGCTAGTCTCCTTTTCTCCATCAATCACTATCAGTGCTGAGAAAGAAAAGCCATTTGAAAAAAAAATTTAAATACTACCAGATATTGTAAATAAAATCTTAATTCTAAATCACCTTACACACATTTTCCCCAAATTTCCCCAGCTAGATTATCCCATGTAAATACAATCTCAATATGCTGTCCTTAGATCCACATCATCTTTATCATATTTTTTTCCATTTTTTCTAATTATATACTATAGCAACAGTCATAAAGGCTCAAATTATTAAGCATTTACTATATGCCAGACATAATTCAAAGCCTTCTAATTCTGCTAATTTAATTCTAACAAGCACCCCATTAAATAGGTAAAGAGAGGTTAAGTAAAATTTCCAAGGCCACCTAAGTAGTAAAATACATAGCTAATTCCAAATCTAGATAGTTTAGCTCTGGAGTTTATACTAATCATTTATCAATATTGTACAACAGTATACTTTGTTTGAAGATTTAGAAAGGATTAATATGTTTTGACTAGGAAGTCGTGTACTAATTGAACAATTTTACAATTGAGTCATTGGTTCCTAGTTAGTAGGTATATTTATTTAATAAATATACTATATTTATTTACTATATATACACAGTTACTATATTTGTAAAATCACCAAAACTGGAATAGTTTAATATTTACAAGCTTTCAAAAAAATTTCTTGGGAATATGTTAATAAGATGACAAAAGATAGGGTAAGGCAATTCCTAATAGCACTCCTCTGACCCATATCAAACTTTAAGAATTAAGTCTTCATAGATACTTCCACATTCATATATAGACAATGAATGGCAGACGGGACACCAATCCCTGCATAAAACTATAAAACTTCATGTAGAATTAAAACAACCACCTAAAAAGAAAAGGAATAGCAGAGAGATGAAAGGAATGTGCTTAACACAAGTAATTTCCCATCTCTATACCTTTTAACATGATGTCAACTTTACAGACATGTTCCAGGTCACTCGTCCATAAATTGATGACTAAAAAAGGAAAAGAATGGATCTCACCTATCAGAAATGCATTTACCCTGGGGAAAAAAAATGATGACTGATATACAGGAGAAGTCCTTATGTATTCTGTCTGGGAATACAAAAGAGTGAAGCTGGGAAATTATGGACTCTAGATGGCATAAGTCAGAGAAGAAAGTCACCAACTGTTCCTAGCCATACATCTGCCCAACTTTCAATCACACCTGGGCTGAACTGGCTTAGAGCAGCTCATCCAAGGACTGAAGAGTTGAACTGTATCTGAGGCTGCAGATACAGGAGGAACAACTCTTCAGTATGAAACCAACAACAAAAAAATCACCTATTCAAACCAAAGGAGCATCAGTCCCTGGAGGAAAATGACAGAATGCAGAATCTCAAGAACTCAATATTCCTAATGCCTAGAATAAAACGGCTTCAAAGCAAACTGCCTCACCGTAGATATAGAGAATCGCTTCATAATGATCAGAGGATCAATTCATCATCAAGCTGTAACAAGCAGAAATGGGTAAATTCCCAGTAACAGAGCTTCAGAAAATATGAAATAAAAGTTGACACAATTAAAGTTAGGAATAGGCAATTTCCATAAAATAGTTACAAACTTTAACATCACTCTGTTGGTACTTGATATAAGGACTAGAAACACATACAGGAAAGGTGAAGAAGGATATGCATGACTGTTATGGTTTGAATGTGAGAAGTCCCCCAAAAGCCCATGTGTAAGACAATGTAAGGAGTTTAGAAGAGAAATGATTGGGTTCTGAGAACCTTAAACCAATCAGTGAATTAATCTCTTGATAGGAGTTAACTGTGGGTCACTGGGAGTGTCCCTTTGATATATATATATCTTATCTGAGTCTCTCTCTCTATCCTGATCATCATGTGAACTGCTTACCTTTGCCATACTCTTCTGCCCTGATGTTCAGCCTCACCTCCAACTCTGAGGAATGGAGCCTGCTGTCTAGGGACTGAGACTTCTGAAACACTGAAGTACCCAAATAAATTTTCCTTTTCCTTCTTGGATCTTTTAGTCACTGCATAAAAATAGCTGACTAAAACAATGACAGTCAAACATCTGGATTTAATGAATATACATGCACAGAGAATTATATCTTAAAAATTTTAAAAATGAATTATTTTCAAGTACCCAAAAATGTTTAATAGAATAGAACACACAAATCTTAACACAAGTCTCAATAAATATAAATCATTTGAAACCATATTGAGCATGTTCTCTGACCATGACAAAATTGAATTAAAAATAAAATAAGAAGATATTGCAAAGTCTTTGAAATTTTGGGACATTAACAACATACATCCAAATAGTCATTGACTTAAAGAAGAAATCATACTCGTGAACTTTGCAACTTTAGGGTCATGTGTATTGTCTTTTACATGCTAAATAAATTGAATTAAAAGCAAAAAATATCTAAAGGAAAAAGTCAATTACAGGTACATTAGAAGATAATGTGAACTAAGTAATAATGAAAAGGAATCATAACAATTTTTAGAGAATGCATCCAAATCTATGCTTCAAGGGAAATTCAGAGCTTTCAATTTCTATTTTAGAAAAGGAGGAATAATCTAAACTTCTACCCAAAGAAGCAAGATAAAAAGGAAGAGAAAGCTAAATCCAGAGAAGCTTAAGAAGGGAAAGAAAGATAAAAGAAAAATAAAGATATAAAGCAGATTTTTTAAAAATCTGCAAAACAAATTAGATATACCTCTAGTCACAGTGACAAGGAGTGGGGAAGATAGAAGACACTAGTTCCCATATCAGCAATGGAAAGACCATCACTAGAGATACAGAAAAAAATATTATGAACAATATTTGAAAAGCTGCCTGAAATAAATACATTCCTTGAAAGACATAAATTGCTCAAACAGAAAAAGACCAAAAAAGTAAACTTCTTTATATTAAAGAAAAACTTAAATTCAAAATGAAAAATTCTTTCATAATGTAGTCCCCAGGCTCAGGGGGTTTATTTGTGAAGTCATATCTGGGTTGCCTGGCCCCATAATGGGAGAAGGAATCAACTATAAAGGGCAGAAACTCTTTAGAGTAAGGAACATCAGGATATTGGGATTGCAATGGAAGACTCGGGTTTACAATTACCAACATTCATCAAAATTCACAATTCAAATGGATTTATTTTATTGAATGTAAATAATTCCTTAATAAAATATTTTTAATAATTAAAAAACATTAAAGAAGGATATAAACTTAAAATTGCATGAGCTATTTTCAGTTTGCCATGCAATATTTTGGCAAGATCCCTAGGACTGTGCATCAGATGAGTTTTTGTAAAACGTTATAAAATTACCAATCAGAAAAGGCAAGTCTATAATAATCATATCAGCTTTTATTTTATAAGTGGCTTAATACAGGGGAAAAGGAGAATTAGACTCAAAACACATACTTTTAATTTAGGGAAACAGTGTTAACAGTTTTTTTTTCCTAATAGATCTCTAAAGTCTCTGACAAAAATTTTAAAAAATAAAAATAAACAACACCCTTCTCTTTTCAAGTTGGTTACTGTTACAATTGGTTCCTCCTGAGGCAATGGATTTCTGTTTTGTGCACACTCTAATACTATCAGGAAATGCCAGAACTCAGCAATTGCACAGGTGAATCATATTGAGGATAGTTCAATAATATGTGGAGACAAAGAAATAATAAGAGGTGGCTTACTGATCTGATATACACCAATAATAGTGGAGAACCAGGTCAAATAAAACAACCAAACAGAACACCCCTTTCAGTTCTTTTCCTAAGGCTACCAAAAGAAACTAAGTGGCAAGATACTTCTTCACTTGGATTTCAGGTTCCTCATCTAAAAAATGAAGTCATTGTGATTTGATAGTTTCTAAGGCCCTTTCCAGCTGAAAATATTTTATAGTTTGAAGTCACTAAAAGATACCATGACACAGAAATTAATTCTGAGACTAAGCATAAGATTCACAGAGCCAATCATGAAATGTCTATGTCAAGGTTTCCCCCAAACTTTAAATTTTATAAAATAGTTAAATTCTAAAATTAGACTCTTACTTTTTAACACAGTGAGACTATCTTTGGTATTTTGTCAAGGAATTTATGAAAAGGGAAGAATAAAAATAAATAAAAAATTGGCATATGTGCTGCTTCTTATGAAAATCATATTTTAATTTCAAAAAATAACAAAATATCAAATTAAAGCATATATCTTTAAGTTTAATTTTTGAAAATCTGATTTCCTTTTTATTATTTTCTTATTGTAACACTGATTAATACAAATTTTATCCCTGTACTGCTTTTTGGAGTGTTTGTAATGATTGGTCAGCTCTGCATGATCCTCTTCCTGTTCCCTAGCTGAGAAGTCGCTGTGCTAATGAGCGCTCAGCCTTCTTCCCTATGGCCCAGCTGATATTGTCTTTGATCTTCTCCTTAAGTCATCCAGCCAATAGGAAAATATTGTCTTTCTCTGAGAACAACTGGACTACTCTTAAAAACAATAAATGTAGTTAAGGTCACAAGACAACTACAACTCTCATATGAGTGGTGGAAATGTAAAATGGTATAAATCTTGGAAAACAGCTTGACAATAACAAAGCTATTCCTGACAGCTTGCTTACTCACAAGAAATTAAATAACATACACAAATATGACTTACATATTCATTGCGATTTTACTCAAAATTGCACAAAAAATTCCCAAATGCCCGTCAACCAGTAAACAGATAATCAAATTGTGGTATATTCTATATGTAGTGCTCACCAACAATAAGCAACAAACTAGATCCATGCAACATCCTACACAAATATCAAATTAAAAAAATACATTAAGAAAAAAAAAATCCAGATAGAATAGAATCTGTCTTCTATTAGTGCATTTTTTTTAAAAAAATATATATTTAGTTGTAGTTGGACACAATATCTTTACTTTTATGTGGTGCTGAGGATCAAACCCAGGGCCTCACGTGTGCGAGGCAGGTGCTCTACCACTGAGCTACAGCCCCAGCTCTTCTATTAGTGCATTTATGTAAAGTTATGGAACAAGCAAAAGAAATCTATAGTGACAGAAATTGCATCAGTGATTACTTTGGGTAAAGGGCAGTGGTGGTTGGTTGCAAAGCAATGGTTACATTCATTTATTGTCTGTCAGACTTATCAAACTGTATATTTAAAATATATGCATTTTAGCAACTAGGTGTGGTGGCGCACACCTGTAATCCAGCAGCTTGGAAGACTGAGACAGGAGGATCGCAGGTTCAAAACCAGCCTCAGTCACCTTGAGGTGCTAAGCAACTCAGTGAGACCCTGTCCCTAAATAAAATACAAAATAGGGGTATGAATGTGGTTGATTGACAGCAATCAGTGGTTGATTGCTCCTGAGTTTAATCCCTAGAACCAAAAAAGAAAAAAAAAGTCTACATTTTATTATTTGAAAATCATGCTATATAATGTTAATCTTAGGTAAAAATAAAAATATGTATTCCAAATTTAGACCTTTCCTTTGTAAAACTGGACACATTAACTTTTACTCATAAACAGAATAATTCAAAAATACTTACTGCATGTTTTAAAGAATCAGCATAAAAAGGAAAATTATATTAGAACAAAGTACTTGCTTATGAAGTTGATTTAATATAAGTAGCCATTTTTAAATGGTTTGCTTTGAAGCAGAAGTGATATGTTACATTTATACTTCCTTTTTCTAAAACTGCATGTTAACTAATGAAAAAATTTTCACAGATTATTATATGGTTACTTTTACTATTTCTAATCTAATAGTTGTGGTATCTATCTATCTATCTATACACTCATACACACATGCATATATATGTGTATATATAATTATATATTATAAATAATTTACTAATGTGCTGATACATATCATCAAAATATCTGGTTAAGTGCCAGCTCCATTAGGGGATCAAAATAGTGCACATTATATATCTGACAATACCTGGCAGGATGCCTTATGTTACTGAAAATATATGGAATTGCATTAAACTGAATGGAAATGAATCAGAACAGTGTGAAACAGTACAAAGGGCACTGGGCTGGTATTTAGGAAACTTCTGTTCTGATTCTGATTCTGGCTGTGTCTCTTAGATGCTTGAAATAGTCATTTAATTTCTCTGTACTTCAAATTCCCCATTCACGGAGTGAATGTATTAGGCCTGACTTTGTGCTCAAACACTGATCTGAAAGCTAGGAATAGTTGTTCCCTAACATCATGCAGAAACCAGTCAAGTGGAGAAACATAATATTATGAGCTATACTACAACAGTACAGCAAGTGCCATGATGAAGAATAAGAAGGAAGGCATAAACATAGGCTGAAAGATTCCTCCCCCCACCTAAGTCTGGAGGAGGCACAGAAGGCAGACTGAGAAGCATTCCAGATTTTACCACTGAAACCACTTACATAGGTGGTCAGCCACAGCATCTTTACCAGTGAAGGAAATCATAACATAGAGTGAGAGAGGGACAGATTCCACAGCTGTACTACATGCTGGGAAAGAGCAATCTTTATTATCCTTGGTTAACTATGATCTTCCCTATCGTCTACCTGAGGTTTGAATGCAGCCATGAAGGCCATTGATAGAGGAATATGGATAACTGCTAGGGCTTGGCTTAGTACAAAGCTAGTAATGGGGAAATGGAAGGCCTAGTTTTGAGTGTTCCTTCTTTCGTTGCATTCTTCCTATGCCTTAAACTGGGCCCTGTCAGCAAATGGTGGCAGTCTCTAGGAAAAGCAGAAGTACTTTGCACTTGCTCAAAGGCAGGTTGTCTGCCACAGTCTGGCTGGGCACAAATCAGGAGCCACTGAAGCAGGAACAAACTTTATTTCTGAACTCCACCAGCACACTCCACACACACTCCCTGGGAACTCTCCCTAACACCACTTGGCTCCTCCAGGAACTACCAACCGGAAAATCCCTCCTCTGGCACTTCCCCAACCAATGCAAACTCTTCAGGAATCCCTGGGAGAGCTCAACTGGAACTCCATGGGGAACTCCGAGAGAACTCGCTGGAGTCACTTCTCAACCACTACTTCTGGCAAAAATACCATGCGTCATCCCAACTCGGCTGTGGCCCTCAACAGTTGTCCTGGGGGTCACAGAAGCATGAAATAGCTTGGCCTAGATTGCCACAGTAGGGATCCTTCCCATGAGATGCCCTGCCAATGTAGACAATCACCAGGAAGAATGCAAGCTAGCGGCTATCTCCCAGAGTGCTGTTTCTATGTCCAGGTGAGTCAAAGTTACAGCAGTCCCTACAAAATGAAACTTTGAAGAAAAGCATCTAAAGAAAAACATCTAAAGAGCATAAGAAAACACAAACAAAATGAGGAGATGTAAACTAATGTCACTAAATGTTAGAGTCTGTAAATAGTCAGGATGGTGCCTGGCATTTTGCCAGAGGGAGTGGTTCGTGAGGTGGCGCCAGTGAGCTGTTAAGTGTGGAGATTCCTTATTGGTTGACTGCTGTATCTAGTTTATGTTAGTTAAGATTAGCTGTGTGGAATGTATATATACCCCTCCTGTCCTACAATAAACGGCTCCCACTCCTGCTGTATCAATCTACATAAGTTGCTCGTCACCCCCCAGGTTATTTTGCTGCAGCAGGACTGCGGTAACTAAACATGGATGAAAGGAAGGAAAGGGAAAGAAAAAGCAATTTTAATACTAGACAAAAAAAGAGGAATAAGAATATGTGAAAGAGTGTTTCAACCGTTTAAAAGGAAAAGGAAGTCTTTTTATTGTTTTGGTATCAGGAATTGAATCCAAGGGTGCCTAACCACTAAACCACATCCCCAGCCCTTTTTTTATGTTTTATTTTGAGACAGGGTCTTGCTAAATTTGCAGGGCCTTGCTAAGTGGCTTAGGCCGGCTTTGAACTTGCAATCTTCCTGCTTCAGACTCCCCAGCTGCAGTGATCACAGGTGTGTGCCACCACACCTGGCCTACATTTGTCTTAATAGATATCAATAAGGCATGTGATAAAATTCAATACCTACTCTTCTTAAAACCTTCTGATATATTAGAAATGGAAGAGGAATGTTCAATATTTTAAAAAGTGTCTCAGAAAATCCCACATGAAACACTGTATAATTTAACTGAGCAGTGGAAATTTTAATTTAAAAATAAGAATAAAGGGCTGTGCATGTGCCTTAAAGGTAGAACACTTGCTTTACATGCTCAAGGCCTTGGGTTCAATCCCCAGCACTGAAAAATAAAGAAAGGAATGAAGAAAAAGGTAAATTTAAGCAAATGAAATATACGAAGCTGAGAAAAATAAATAAAATTCTATTTATACATATAATTATCTAAAGCATTTACTATAAATTATTAAAATTCATTAAGTTTTCTCTATAATTCTTGAACAAAACATCAATGTCTGAAATTCTGTTGATTGCTATGAATGTATAACAGAGAAATATAGATTAATATATTCTTTACAATAGCATCAGTCATATAAATTACCTAAAAATAAATATTTTTTAAATGCGGAAGAATTTTACAAAAGTAGTTTATGACTAAGAGTCCTTACAAAAGGTTTTATAAATAGAGAGCTATCTTGTATTCATTGAAGAGAGAATGAAATATTAATGTTTCAGTTCTTTTGAAATTGAATGAGACTTAATGTAATCCTAACTGTATTATTCATATTTCTGTCACTATACCAAAATACCTGTGTTGATCAACGTATATAGAAATATTTATTTTGGAGTCTCCCGTACATGATTGATAACCCTTGTTTTGGGTCTGTGGTAAGGTAGCACATCACAGTAGGAATGCCTGAGAGAGCAAAACTGTTGACATTTAGGACCCAAGAACCTAAGAAAGACAGAAAAGGAGGGTAGAGTCCCAGGATCACCTTAAAGGCCACATCTCCCAAGACCTAAGGACCTCCCACAATGCCTCATCTTCTGAGGTGCTGATAGTGCCATAGGGGGTACCAAGCCTTTAGCACACAGGCCTTTGGGGAACATCTAAGATCCTTACAATAGCACTAACCAAACTTCAAGGTCATTTTTAAGTGAAAATATACACATAGAACCTAAAATGTATAGATGTATAGATGATCAAAGAGTCCTATGGACAAGACAATCACAAAAAAAAACTATGAATGTAAAATTATCTTCCATGATCCAAGGACTTATCACAATTTGCAGTAATGACAAAAGGAAGGAACTGTGGACATGGATAGAGGAATAGAATAACATAATGATAGGGAGCCCAGAACATGAAATGGCAAATAGACTGTACAATAAAACTACTGCCACAATTATTAGAAGAAACAATGTAAAATTGGTCCCTGTCCTAGTATTGAAAGCAAATATAAATTCCAGTTGGATTAAAAATAATGTCAAAAACAGAACTAAAAATTTTCAAGTCAAGCCAGATGCAGTGGCACACCCTTCTGATTCCAGTGACTGAAGACTGAAGCAGGAGGATCTCATGTTCAAAGCTAGCCTAAGCAATTTAGCAAGGTCCCAAACAATCTAGAAACCCTCAAAATAAAAAATGAAAATCTGGGGAGGTGGCTCTGAGGTTAAGGGTGCTTGGGTTCAATTCCTAGTACAATTTTTTTCCAAGTCAATATTAAAGCACTCTAACATCATGTATAGAAAAATATTCTGTAACCAAGCTACAAACTAAGAAAGATTTGATAGACTTAAATATTTAAAACCTAATACCTCCTATTTATCTATTCACCCACGATAGGGAGAAAAGATGTTTCACACCTAGGATAGCTATTTGAAATATGAACTATGTCTAACAAAGAATTATTGTCCACAGTATATAAAGATTCTTCATACTAATAAGAGGAAAAAAAGAACAAAATATTGAGAGGTACTTTACAAAGAAGTAGCCAGTCACTATATAAAAAATATTCAATCTATTAGTATTTTACATAGTAGGGAAAGGAATTAATATTAAAAGAAATAGAGCACCTTCTAAGAAACTTACATTGATCATGTATTTGTGCATTACTGATTTCCTTGAGACAATCCTACCAATTACATTGTTTTAAAGCCATTAAAGCCATTAAATGTTGTCTTTTATTTCTTAAAACAAAACAAAACAAAACCAAAATATTTAATCTAAAAGTAATCAGGGATTTTTTTTCAAATTAAAACCACAATGAGATAACATTGGTTATAAACAGATTGCAAAAAACTTAGTTTCTGAAAACGTGTACTATAAAGGTCAAAGACACTCACATACTGCTAGCGGGAGTGTGAATGTGTGAGAACATAAAACAAAATAGAAATCCAAGAAAAAATAGCACTGTTTGGGAGAAGTTAAAATATTTGTGCCATGAACTCCAAGAACTCCCTTTCTAAGTTTCGTACCATAAAGATACTCTTAAATAAAGATGCCAGAATATAATGGCCCTGAGTAAAATAGCAAAATACAATGTTAAAGTTAGGATGTGAAATGTCCCCAAAAAGCTCATATGGGAGACAATACAAGAAGGCTCAGAGGAGAAATAATTGAGTCTTAACCCAATCAGTGAATTGATCCCCTGATAGGGATTAATTGAGTGGTAATTGAAGTGGTAGGGTGTGGCTGGAGAAGTTGGAACTGGGGCCTGGCTTTGGGTATATTTGAATGGCATTTCTCTCTCTCTGCCATTGATCATCATGTGAGCTGCCTCCCTCTGCCACACTCATCCACCATGATATTCAGCCTCACCTCAAGCCCTGAGAAACAGAGCCAGCCTTCTATGGACTAAGACCTATGAACCCTAAATAAACCTTTGCTCGGCTATAGTTGTGCTGGTCAGATCATTTAGCCACAGCAACGTAAAAAGCTGACTAAAATAAAAACTGGTACCAGAAGTGGCACAGCTTTGGGGAATGTACTTATATCTGGAGAGTGGAGTTTCTCTCTCTCTCTCTCTCTGTTTTCTGATCATGATGTGAGCTGCTTTCCTCTGCCACATTCTTCCACCCTGATGTCCTGCCTCACCTTAAGCCCTGAGGAATGGAGCCGGCCTTCTATGGAATAAGACCTCTGAAACTGTGAGCCCCCAAATAAACTTTTCCTCCTTTTTAATTGTTTTAGTCAGATCTTTTAGTCACAACATGAAAAAAAAACCTGACTAAAACAACAAATATATCTCAAATATTTATCAGTGATAAGGTAGATTAAAACCAAGTTTATATGATGAAAAATATATACATGAGTGACAATCAATGAATAAAATGTATGCACGGTAACACAGATGACTCTCAAGAACATAATGTTGAGTAAAGAAAAGCATAGAAAACTAAGTCATAGAGCTCTAAAAAAATATAGAGAACTACATGGGATACTATTTTGAGATGGAAAATATGGCATGAAACATAAGATAATCAAGGGGAAAAACATTTCATGAGTATATTAGGTAAATAAGAACTATAATAAAATATGAGAAGTTGTAGGAGTCATCAAATCTGCTATGCTATGAACTAAAGAGTTGATTATCTCACTTCCGTGTGACTGAGGACCCAGACTCCACAGACTCCAGGAGGAGGAAAGAGGAGTGCATTTTACTAGTTATGGAGTAAAATGTATCTTCACACCTCTCCATCACCCATACCCTCTATCACCTATGTACCTATATGATAAAGGTGTTAGGTATGGGAGTCTCTGCATGCTAGGTCATTTATAACACTTTAGCATCCTATCAAATGTTAAGAGTTGAGATGATTTTCAGAAATGTAGAGTTCAGAGGTAAGGTTACATAAGTACCCATGCATTTCCATGTGTCCAGCAAGTTCACAGTTGTATTAAGATCTGGAAAATATGGGGGCCTTGATTAATGCCATTGATGTTTTGGTCATAAAACATTTACCCTAATTCTTAATCTAGTTAAGGTCAATTGTAGTAGTCTCTGATTGAAGTTTCTAAATACTGTGGATAGTGGTAAGTTGAGATAAAGATATTCTTGTCCTCAATGTTAAACTAATTATCATTGTTCTTGATTCTAAGCTATCAGGTTCAAACATCCTCCAATCAATAACCTATCACTCAGAGAACAAGCATTTCTTAAGTATTATGCATAGCACTGCATATGCTACTGGTACACAGGCTGTTGGTCAGTGACTCCAGAAGCTCTGGAATCCATGCTCCAGGCTACATCTTGCAGGTGTGATATCAACCACTTGGCCTCCCAGGCAGGAATGGCAGAATTCAAACTCTGCTTCTTTCATTTTCACCTGAGTGGTCCTATATCATCATATTTTTCATTTGTCCTGTCTTATAATACCCTCATTTCTGTAGATGAAGAAGGGCTTGGAATGGATGTTTCCAGGAATACCATTAAGCCTTGGAATCTTCTGGAAAATTTACACTTGAAAATTTATAACATAGTTCTGCTGTTCAAGCCTTTTATAGCTTGGAGAGATAGTTTTGGTCCTTTAAATCATTTTATTTCCTTTAAAATCTCTCTCCTGTCCAATCTAGTAGAAAAAATCAAATACAATGAACAAGATAATACAAAGATCACCTGAAGCCCTCCAAATGGCTGAGATGGAAACCCAGTTACTTTAGATTCCTGGTTAATCTCATGTCATGAAGTGCTGCCCAAACTCCCAGGGAGTTTAGTGGAGAGTATCTTTGTCTCTTAGCAACAGGCCTTTTTTGAGTTGGAGATAACTCTATGGAAACCTATTCACCCAGAAATAGAAGGAATGTAAATAAATGTTCTGAGACACTAAAACATATTTCTCAAGCTATCCTTTCATTTGATGAAAACATTTAAAAAATATATTACCTCATTTCTTACCTTTTAACACTGAACATTTTTAAAAAAATATTACCCTGGAGACAGAGTAGCCATGGACATCCTAAGCACATTGTGCAATAATATAGTGATGTCTTCAACAAACGAAGCAGTGTAGAACTTCTCCCTCCCATATTATATCCCCAGTTGAGATTACTTTTCCATACAGGAAGTTTTTTTTTAATTTACAATTTCAAAGTAATTTTCACATATAATATCTAATATTTATATTGAGGTGAGAATATTTGCGATGATGAAAACTTCCCAAATTATTTGATCACATGAAAATGATATTATTTTTTTTTCTCTTAGTATTTGACTTCTGGTAGTTTATCACATGCTTAATCTTTAGAATGTCTTTATTTTTAAAGACAGTATATATAAAACTTTGAAGTTTTTTGAGTTTACAAATCTCAAGTATGCAGCTAAGTGTACAACCACATGACTAAAATTCTGATCAAGGAAATGCTCAAGAATACCAGAATGTTCCCTTGAACTTATTCATCATAAATAGCCCCTCTAAGATATAATCATCATTCTAATTTTCTTTATTAATTTACTTTGCCTGTTCTTGAACATCGCAATTTGGATCCTATAATGTATATTCTTACTCCATGTAATCATAATGCTTGTGAGGGTCATCCATGTTATTTCATTAAATTATTATATTTAATTGCTGTACAGGTATCTATGGCATGAAATATACCAGAATTTATTTATCCATTCTTTTACTTATGGAGAGTTGGATTGTTTCCAATGTTTTGATATTATAACTAAGACTACTAAGTACCTACATTTTAGAAGACATATGCACTCTATTTTCTGGATCACATACTATAGGAATGGATGGTTAGCATTTAGTAAGTACAGTTAAATTGCATTTCAAAATGAATGTAACAATTTTTTATTCCCAACTGCAATGTATGAGAATTACTCCTGCTAATACTTTGTGTCATCAACCTTTGCTTCCTCTCTCTTGTTTTGAACTTTAACCTTTTTATGGGTATGGGAATGATATTTTATGGTTTAATTTAAATTTTGCAGCAACTTTCTCCAGGTGATCTTGGGCCAGCCCACTTCTTCCCCCTTTATCAGGATGGTTCTCAAAAATAACTAGAACATTCTAGGCATGTCAAATTTTGAGACAAAGAAGGGCTGGCCAGAACAGATCAGGCTCTTATACAGTTTCTCCTAGAAACAGAGTGTCCACTGATGCTTTAGTTCAGTGAGTTACCTTGCCCCAGGGTATAATTTAGGTGGGCTGCTTTCTAGCACCCTCCAGTGTGGTACAAGTGGGACACACGAGCATGAGGTTCTATCCACCCGGCAGCTTTCTGAGCTTGAGGGACTGGCCCCAAATGAATCCCAGGCTTCCACTGAACCTTGCTGCAGATATGCAAAATCCTTCCACATAACTTTTGACTGCATGGGTGTTCTGTCTCACCAAATCAGACACGTTGGAAGCCAGTGCATAATGAGCCTGCTTCACAATTTTTTCTTATGTTCTTTATAATAATTTTGGTTTATTTTCATTTCCTCTTTTACTTTCTCCTTCATCGAATATATTTAGTTGAACTTTCAATTTTGAGATAATTGTAGATTTACATGCAGTTTACTCAGATACTTGCAATTATTAATTCTTTTTCTAATACATCTATGGCTTCATAGTTTCCATTTTAAACGTGCTCTTGTCAAATTTACCAAATAATAAAGACTATTGCTACACACACACACACACACACACATAAAATCTAGATTCATAAGTAAATGAGATTTTAGGCAAGGGGACTTTGTGACTTTGAAGGGAAGGGTATTTTTTAAGGTGATCCAGTTCTAGTTTATGGTAGGAATCATCTAGTATTGCAGTAATGTATCTGAAAATATTATTTAATTCAGTTCAGAGAATTTTGGAAAAAAATTAGCATACATTTACATTCTAAATAACCAAAAGTTTCAAATACCCAAGAGTTGAATTGTCTAAACTATCCAAAAATGAAGCACTGCTGCTGTGTGTCTGTATTAATTTTACACTATGACACATTTTTTCCCTTAGGCAGATCACTGGTTTTGTTTATTTGTTTGTTTTTTTAAATATTGAGGGCCTAGAATTATAGTATTTGAGAAATATCTCTAGAGAGTTACAGAAAATCTCCTAAAAATATCTCTTTCATGGCTTCCTACACTATTTCTGCCCAGGATACCTGACTTCAGAGCAATAAAATTGTCATATACATCACAAATTGAATAGAATATATTCATTTAACATAAATGAGCAATATGTACATCTATGATCATTATTTTACCAAAACCAGTGTTAGTATTTCAGAAAACTAAGAATGAAGCAAACTGTGCTAAGATAAACAAAAATATTTAAATATATAAATATATTTTCTTCCTTCCTTCCTTCCTTCCTTTCTTCCTTCCTTTCGGTACTAAGGATTGAACCCAGGCACCTAATCACTGAGCCACATCCTGAGCTATATTTATTTGTTATTTATTTAATTTTGAGACAAGGTCTAAATTGCTTAGGGCCTTGCTTAGTTGCTGAAACTAACTTTGAACTTGTGATCTTCCTGCCTCAGCCTTCCAAGCCACTGGGATTACAGAAGTGTGCCACCACACCATGGCTGTATTTTCTTAATTGTTATTCAATATGTCTGTATCTGTCTGAATGAAGGATTAGATATTAGTTTCAGTATAATACTGCACAAACTTTAAAAAAAAAAACTAGAAGTGAACATCTAAGAATTTATATACAAAATTATTGGTAAAAATAAATGAAAAAAATCATAAAATAAAACACTAAGTTATCATTTTATAGACTTGTTACTGGCAACTTTATTGAGAAATAATATCGGCAATGCCTAACAAGACCAACAACATCATATTGTATTTATTTTTATACTGACAAAACAGCCACTAGCCACTAAGACTCCTTTTCAAGGTTTATCTATTTCTTTTCTCAAATTCATGTTTCTTTTTCCCTTCATCCCCTTCATTTCTAAATCATGTCTTTTCAGTTCTTTAAATATTTTTTTCATTATTTCTATCTAAAATTGCTTAACACCATCTTTCTGCAAAAAATAATAATAATAATTATGTAACTGTTGAGAGCCAAGGCCCTAGTCCGCCTGGCATTTGCTAGAGGGAATGTTTGAAAGGTGACGCCAGCGAACCATTGAGATGATGATTTGAGTTAAGCTATATATAATTGCTGTGATGCTGGATTGATTGTATTGTATATTTGACCTTTACTGTTGGGCAATGGACGCTCTTGCTCACTGCTTTGGAGTTCTCGGATTCCTGGAGGGTTCCAGTTGGTTAGGGAAGGTCAGGAGGAGGGATTTCTGGTTGGTGTGGTGTGTGCCTGGAGGAGCCACGTGGGTGGCATTCGGGAGAGGTTCCTGGGGAGCCTGGGTGGAGTGTGCTGGTGGAGTTTGGAAATAAAGTTTGTTCCTGCTTGAGTGGCTTGTGATTTGTGCCTAGCCAGACTGCGGCATGTAACCCCTGCAGAGAAATAGCTCCACAATTTTACCAATTCTATTTGAAATCTCCTTATCTATATTTTTCCTCTCAAAAGTGAAGAACTTGACACTTCATACCATGCTAATTAACTATTAATTTTGATTAATTTTTCTAACTGAACTGCCTAAGTGAATTTTTTTTTCAAATGACATGTCAAGATCAATGTAATGTTTGGATTTAATTCTCTTGATATTTGTTTTCTGTTTGTTCCATTTGTTCTTTGTTATCCTTTTCCTTTTCCCCCCTTTTCATTTGGAACAACTATGCAATTTTTATTCCATTTTATTTCCTTTGTTGGATTATTAGTGATAATTCTTTATAACTCACAATAAAAGCTCATAAGAGCTAAAAACAAATGGGGTGGGGGTGGGGGTCTGGGAATGTGGCTCAAGGATTAAGCACCCTTGGGTTCAATCTCTAGTATCAAAACTAAACTAAACTAAACTAAAAAGGAAGGAAGGAAGGAAAGAAAAAAGAAAGAATGAAAACACACACCAAATATTCATAATATTCATGAGGGTGCATAACACCCAGAAACTTCAAATATTGCTAATAACAATGTGTACATTACAATAATTTTGTTAAACTATTTTATGTTTTCTTAGAAATTTAAAGCAATGTCAACTCAATGATTTAGGAATTAAGTTCAAAGTATTTATCCACAAAAAAGAGGAAAAATGTGTCCTTAGAAACATGAAGAAAATGCCAGAAACAACCCAACTATTCATCAACAGAATACTCAATAAATAGATTTTAATTTATTCCTTCAATGGAATAGAAATATAATACTAATGCATACTATAACATGGATGCATCTAGTGAACATAAAAGAGTACACATCTGATTTTTTAAATATGATATCCAAGAAAAAGTGAAACTAATTAATGACAGTAGAAATCTTTCACTGCTGAGCATTCACTGGAATGCATCAGGCTGAAAATCTCTAGGGTGATTCTATTAGTGGATAGTCAGATGTATACACTTTACTGTGCACTTATTTCTGTGCATTTTTATGAAAACTGTCACCAGATAATAATCTGATCTATGACATTAGGTTCCAAACTTGGTTTTTTTTGGCTAGATAGAGTAGGTAGATTTTTTTTTTGTTCCTTTGGTTTCTAATCCATAGAACAAATTCAATGATCATATGTTAGAATTTATCAAAATACTACCTTTGTTTGTTTGAAAAAAGTTTCTACTTGCTACTTCCCTACTTAGCCTCCAAAAAATCTTGACTTGAAATGAACCTGTGGGAGTGGAAAATGAATAGTGCCAGAGTTATAGATAAAAACCTGCAGAACTGGCCAACCTTCCCACCATTGTGGGAAGGATTTACCTTGGGTCTGTAGAGAAAAGTGTTTAGGGTAAGAAAGCTTAAAGGAAGAGAGTCCTCCCTGAGTCCTGTTAAGTCAATATGAAAAAGAAGCAATTCCTATTTGGAGTAATGACCTTGAATTTCATAACTCATCTACAGAAAACAGAAACGAACAGTTAACCAATGTGAGTCAGAGACTCAAAGCAATCCTATCTGTTGTGGGTTGGATATGAGATGTCTCTCCCAGACTCATTTAGTAGGCAAAGCAGGCATGCTTAGAAGTGAAGTGGATATGTTATATGAGCAATAATCTCATCAGTGGATGGAGCCATTTGATGGAATAATAATTTGAATGGGCCACTGGGTGGTAATTATAGGCAGGTGTGATGTGGCTGGAGGAAGTAGGTCACTAGGTGCCTGGCCTTAGGGATCTTTTCTTGTCCTCACAAGCTCCCTCTTTCTCTGATTTTCAGCTTATTATGATCCAACCAGTTTTCCTTTACCACACCCTTTCACCATGATATTCTGCTTCACTTAGAACCCAGAGCAGTGGAGTTAACTGACCATAGATTGAACCCCCCTGAAATGGGAAGCCCAGAATGATATTTTTCTCACCTAAGTTGTTCTTGTCAGGTATTTTGGTCACAGTGACACAAAATAAGTAGCACATTTTCAATGTGACTCATGGAGGAGAGCATGAGAAATGCCTATCATTACTGATAAGAGAGAATGTGGTTTTCCCACCCATCTTGGCTAGACAAAAGTTCAGTTAATTATGGCTCATCTAGATAATAGCCCAGGTAATAACTAAAAATGACTTTTGAAACAACTTGTAAGTTGTTAAGGAAATAGTGATATTATAAAATTTTAGGTATTTTGAACAACTGATTACAAGTACTACAAAAAGCAAACTCCATTTAATGAGACATAATGTTTACACACACACACACACACACACACACACACACACACATATATATATATGTATATATATATATATATATATAATACTGCTTCATATTTTATATACCCATGTAAATATTAAGAGCATTATGAATGGATATTATCCCACATTTTTATATCTTTACCTGTTTGATTTAAACGAATGTAAACTATATATTAAGCAAATATGAGTGCCTGATTGCATATTTTAACTTATTTAAGAGTAACTACTACGATTCTGGAGAAAAGCAGTGAATTTTATAGAATAATCCAAAATACAGTCATCATCATGGTCGTAAAAAGTCAGTGACATTCAATAGTCACCAAAAACTCTAAGGCACCCCTGCCCTAGAGGAGTAAATATCACATAAGGGCAAAATTTAAATATACATAGTAAAGTGCCACATTTTTATTGCTAGAGGAGGAACACTGTGTCCTCACGTGGCAAAATACAGAAGGATAAATGAGCCAAATGCTGTGTGGAGCCTCTTTTATAAGAGCCTTGAGCCTAGTCATGTAAGGAGGAACCTTTATGACTTAGTCACCCTAACTTTTTTTTTAATATTTATTTTTTAGGTGTAGATGAACACAAAACAATGTCTTTAATTTTTTTATGTGGTGATGAGGATCGAACATGGGTCCTGCCCGTGCTAGGCGGGGACCTCTACTGCTGAGCCACAATCCCAGCCCTTCACCCTACCTTTTAATACTATCACTGTGGCCTGAATGCCTGAATTTTGGAAAGGACATATTCAAACCATAGCATATGGCAAAGCGCATGTTCCCCGATCACCAGAAGTAGTTGGCATAAAGATCAGCAAGCTGGGAAAGAACATTCCTCACATTGGAGTTTATCAAGACAAATAGATAGTTATGCTTTACAGTTTCCAGTTTGGCAAGAAAAAATGGAGTGTTGGTAATTCTTGATGCATGGTTAACAAAACAATCCTAAAGTCTTGCAACAAAGTGGCCTTTATTGAGATCCTGTTGAAGGAAGACCCAGCCACTGACCTAACCAACACTATTTTGTCTTTCTCTGATTCCCTTTTCTGTTTAACCCTTTCCTCTGAGCCACTCTGTTCTGAGCATGTCTGATTGCTAGCCTTCTTTAGGGCAAGGAATCCAAACTTTACCCAAGCAATGGCCAGCTTTGCAGAAGAGATCACACCACGGTGGAATTTTCTCCTATGTGGGAGCAATTACTCATGGTGGAACAATGGCTTTCCTGAAGCTTTGAAGAAACAGTCCTGAGAAAATGATCAACCAGGTCATAGCCTTACCAGGATACCCTACTCGACCAGTTATGCCAATGCCAAACCTTAGCCATGCAAGGCCCAAACACTTATCTTTGTCCCTTTCCTATAAAAGCTCAAATTTCTCTAAGCCCCTTGAAGACAACTTTTGGTCCCTGTACCTTTTTATCTTTCCTTCCTATCATGGTCACACTAGTTAATGCACAGGTAGCTGAGCCTGGTCTGTTGAGATCCCTAGATTTTAGGCCTTTACCTTAAAATCTCTGGTGGCACCACTAAAGTTCTCTTTACTTTTTTTGAAATGCTGCAATTTTATACAATAGTCTGAAAGCTAGGGCTCATTTTGTTCATTTTACAAATGAGAAAATTAATGACTCAAGGGAGATACCCAATTTCTAGGGGGTAGGACCAGGGAGTGAGCCCTCGTCCATCTAGGTCTGGAGCCTTCTCTTTATTATTTAATTTTTACTAAAGAAGGAAAATATATCCACATCTTAGAGAAAATATTTATATTCCAATAAATGCAAAGAATAAGGCTGCCAGGAATGATTTTCACCTACTTACTCCCCTCTTGTTCTTTTGATCATGTTTTCACCTCTCTTAAGAAATGCTATAAATTTAGATTGCATGCTGTTAATTTGTATGTTCCCTCGTTAGTTTCCTACAGGCATTTGGCTGTCTGCAGATGTCAGGCCCCTAGGCTATAAAATTCACTAAGCAAATTGCTTTGAAATATCCTCCTTCTAAAGGCCCCTTGTTTAACTCCTGTAAATTCATTCTGAGTTGATTTCATAACTCGACTAACATGGATTGTGCATTTTTTTACAGAACAATATTTTTTTTTTCAGTGAGTGAGTAATGGTTTTCTAGACTGCCCAAACTCAATTCTTTCCCTGCTCTACATGTGTTCCATCTTTGGCTGGTTTGTAGACATGAATAACCAACAGCGTTGACAATCTGTGTATTCCCACTTGAGTGCCACCATATTGGCAGCATGTCATGGAGAGATTGTGTCTTTCATGCTAAATAAGGGAGATGTTGAGTTGTAGTACATATATTATGCACTGCAAGCCTCTCCTAAATTCTGCATATTACTCAAATAGGTGTATACACACTATTCTGTATCTTGTTTTTTTTTCCTCTGTCTCTTACCCATTGTCCTAACTTCTGCCTGTTCTGTTATTTTACAATTTCTTTCCAAAGAAAGAGACATGTAATTCCATGAGGATGGTAAGGATCATTTTCTGTATATGCCAATTTGCTTTAGCAAATGCCACCACATCAAACATTCCAGATCCATGACTTTCTTCTCCTAGTTTCCTACAGCAATTTTTCTGATTATTACTCCTTCAAGACATTTGTTTTCTGCTAATACAACTAGGATGTAATTATTATGTAACTTAGATTTGAGTTCCTTATTGTTAAAGCCCATGGCTTTTTTGATATGTCTTTGCAGAATCTAGTACATTCATTACTACATAATCATTTAATGAACACCTACTCTGTGCTATGTATTGTAGCAAGTGCCACATAAGCTGAAATGAATAAGACATTTTCTCAATTTTAAGGAGCAAACTGATGGGAGAGATGTCCAGGAAATAAAGCAAATTTAAAACAGTCTGACAAAGGCCTCAAATGTTGTAAGTAGAAGAGATTGCAGTATCGCAAAGCAAGAAGGTCTCAGCTATTTTTGTGCTTGGGTGAGGAAGAGAGAAGTTTTTATAAAGGATCATTGAAATAGAACTAACAAAGCATTTGAAGAAAGGCAAGGTATTGCAGGTGAAGAGTCAGCATGTGCCGATACGGAATCTTGTAATGGGGTTACATGTGCAGAAAAAATACAAACAGTTTTGCATTAGTAAAGAGTAAAGGTCACATGAATAATTCTAAAAGATTAGAAAAGTTATATAAAATCTAGGTTTCAGAGTTTTCCAAAGTCATTCTAAGAAGTTTGAACTTTTATAAAGGTTAGAGTTTATTCAACTAGGATTTTTAAATAGGCTGCATGTATGTGTTTGTATGGCTTTGTGTGCATTTGTGTGTGTGTGTGTGTGTGCATTTTAACAATAATATGAAGACAATTTGAACATTTAGTGCTTTCAGACACAAATGTAATCATGTATATGCACACATAAAAATATTGAATTATCTGAGTGAAGGCAGTCTAAATAAGCACTACCTCATACTGGCATCATACTTTTTATTTTGTGGATATGCTGTTTGCAGTCAAAATAGGAATTAGTTTTTAATGAAAGTGGCAAAATTTATTATTTAATATATTGTCAGGATATTTGACAATCGTTAATTTGGCATATGGTGTCAAAATGTTATTCTCTTTGGTAATATTCTGAGTTATCTTAGCAATTAAAAGATTTTTTTCTTGTCCACTCATAATGTGAAATTGATCTTTCCCTAGATTTAAGACTTTACTTCCTAAATTGAATTGCTTGAAAGTTTTTTTTTTTTGTTGTTGTTGTTGTTGTTTGGCATTTGGAGACCATATAATGTTTGGGGATACTATATTTGGGATACCATATACTTTAATGGACACAAGCCAGAAGCTATATGAATGCCTCACATGACCATGTGTCACACTACACAGATTAGCGCTGCCAATTATGACAAATGCCTGTTTACTATGACTGGAGGCATTGTGTGGCTGGAATGCAGATCCCAGTAGGGAGTGGAATCATTCCACTGTGCAACCATAGGAGGCATGTGAACTCAGTGGATTCAGAAGCACCTTTATCCTAGCACCAAGGCTCACATTTATGGTTCAAGTCTCTCTTTGGTTTTTGACTTATGACATTAACATGGCAGTAAAATGAAATAGCTAATTGAATTTTATAGTTTTTTTGGCGGGGAGTTCAGGGTCACTCAACCACTGAGCTACATTCCCAGTCTTTTTTTTGTATTTTATTTACAGACAAGATCTCACTGAGTTGCTTAGCACCTTGCTTTTGCTGAGGCTGGCTTTGAACTTGCAATCCTCCTTCCTGTTTCGGCCTCCCGAATCGCTGGGATTACAGGCATAGACCATCACACCTGGCCAAATTTCATAGTTTTTGATTATTTACATTTAGTATATTGTTGTCATACTGGTTGAACAATTGAATTAGACATAATATAAATAGTGTATACCTCATTTTTGTTTACACACATTTACAGAACATTATAACTAGTTTAAGTGTGGGCTATCTCTAATAATTACTCTTAACTATTCAAGTATTTCAAGTTTGAAAAATTGTAGTAGCCAATGTGGAGCCATCAAAGTGTAGAGGAAAACAAATTTAATGTAGACTAGATTCAAGACAAGTTCACATTCTTATCCAAGCTTTTGTGTGACCCTGAGTTCTTTCCTAATCTGTTTCCACATCTTGAAAATGGAGATAATAAGATCTGTCTGGCAACATTCAGTGAGAGGATACATGTAAAGAGGTATATGGCACATGCCTTGTACTTAATAATGTTAACTTCCCTTTTTAGCCCTGAACTTCAATTTCCACACCCATAAAATGGACACATTAATACACACCTCATGAGACTGTTAGTGTGTTAAAATATTGAGTCATATTCCTGGTAAGAAGGAACGTACATAAATTGTCCCAGGTGGTCCTTTGGTAGAAATATAGACAGAATGACAACTTTTTTTCATTATGAAACAAATATTATTTATGTGAATTCTCAGCAATATTCTCATCAGAAAAGTAGGCACACATTTTCCTAGGGTCCAGATATATAAGTAATATTTTGTGAGGGTCAGATATCTACATGAGTGAGTCTTTAAAAGGCTCTCTACCCCAACACATGTACTATGACATAATAATGTTGTGCCATACTTTATGTCCATTATACAAATGAGAATATTAAGGAACAAAGAAAGTTATGTGACTTGTTCAAAGACATACAGCTAATAACTGGCAGAACCCATGTTTGAACCCAGGCAAATTGGCTTTAAGGTCTACCTTATAATTACGTAGTAGTTCTGCCTCTGATTATGGAACCAGATGGCTAGCTTTTGTACTAGGTAAGAAGATTGTGAGCATCATCTTTGATCCTCAAGGTGATGCAAGCATTATGGATAAAGTACTCCTACAGAAGAAAAGACACAAAGGTCTAGGAATCTACTGTATTCACTAGAGTTCCTTCCTTATATTGTAGTCAATCTCTTTGTCCATGAACCAGGCCTGGATGTATTATCAAACTGATGAAGTAGAGGTAGGCAGAAATAGCCCCCTGGCTATCCTGAACTACAAAGAGATTCACATATATTATTGGGTGGGGACAACATAGTGGAAGAAGTCAGGGTGAACCTCATGACAGTTGAAGCATCTAAGGGTTTAAGTACAGTAATTTGGGTTAATACTAGATTGAGGGTATTATTATCATCACAAAAAAACTCTAATGTCTAATTTATACACATAACATCATTTTGGAAACCACATATCACTACGTAAATGTTAGTATGATTTCAATCCCGCTTTATATATATATATTAGAATTAATATATATAATATTAAGATTAATATTAATCTTTAGCCAAGTACCAATGCACTACACTGTACTCATGTATTAAATTGTTTACATACATCTCTCTCTTATATAAACAATTTAATACATGAGTACAGTGTAGTGCATTGGTACTTGGCTAAAGATTAATATACTCAGTCCTGTTATCAGGAAGTCAGAATTCTAATATGCTTGCAGTGTATGTGTTGTTGTTTGGTTCCTTTCTGATCTTGTAGAATATGTCCATCAACCTATGTGGGCACTGAGTGATCTGGAGTGGTATTTATAGAGTTTTATGCCTTATTAGTCCTGCTTCATCTGAAAATTATACCATACATACCTCTGAAATGCATATGTTCTGCTATATCATCTAGTCCTATGGTATATGTCTCCTAGTCCACTCCAACCCCAGGTGTCCTATAGAATAATGACACTCTGGGCCAAGATTTATGTTCAGGATTCTACAAACGCGTGCCAAGATATTTTTGCGCCAGATTCTGGGTTTTAATTGTCTATGAATGTTTTAGTCGACTTTTTTTTTTTTTTCTGCTGTCACCAAAAGACCTTACAAGAGCAATTAGAGGAGGAGAAGTTTATTTAGGGGCTCACAGTTTCAGAGGTCTCAATCCACAGATGACCAACTCCATTGCTGGGGACTTGAGGTGAGACGGAACATGATGGCTGGCGTGTGCAGCAGAAGCAAGCAGCTGAGAACATGGCACCAGGAATGAGAGAGACTCCACTTGCCAGAGACAAAACATATCCCCAAAGGCACACCCTCAATGACCCACCTCCACCAGCCACACCCTTCAATTAACTCAGCTAATCTCTCTGAGGAGATTAATTGACTGATTGGGTGAAGGCTTTCATAACCCAATCCTTTCCCCTTAAAACTTTCTGGCCTTGTCTCCTACATGAGATATCAGAGGACATCTCATACCTTTCTAATCTTTGGACAGCAGCGTGTGGTTAGTTCCTGCATCATGCTAAATATAAGGCTTTCCTAAGGGGCTTGGGATTTCCCTGAACCGAGCACAGACAGACCAGAGAAAGACCTACTGTAGGATTCCTGCAGGGATTGAGCTTGTTTCTACACCGCAGTGGAGTTTAAACTATCAGGGTTTAGAAAGTAGACCATCCATATCTGATGTTTGACCCTTTTCCTTTTAAAATCCTTTCTTCCTTAGGTCTCGCCTCAACTTTCCCTTGATTTAGGACATATTTCTCCTTTTCCCGCATGGCTGTGTCTTAAAGCAGAAAGGCAGAAGGGCTAAATTGAAAGTTCATAAGAGGGAACATATGTTGGGAAATGTTTCAAAAATTTAAGGACATTATAGGAGTCTACCTAAATATCAATTTTTCTTCTTAAAACTATTTATTGTAAGTTTACTTCTATATTTTTACAAGACAAAAAGAAAAATCAGTCACCTAGTTTGCTAAGTTGCCTAGCATATGTGAGGGTCTGGGTTCAAACCACAGTACCAAAAAAAAATTTGTCTAACAATACACTAAACTCAGGTGCTCCAAACTTCTGACCTGCATGTTTTTTAATCCACACATAACTCTTTTCTGCCTGATTACTCCCATTGGTGTAATTGTTGTCAAGTAATAAGCCTAAACTGGTTAGAAATGCTGAATTTTCAGTTCAGCACATGATGCTTTTCAATGGTTAGACCAGTTTAACTTTTGGATTGTTCAGAACATTGATTAATGAGGAAGATGGATAGAACAGTTCCTATATCAGTTAATAATAAACTGTAAGGAAATAGCACATGCCTTTTATTCTGTGATCACAATTCTCAGTTCCATTGATTATATCTGAGTTGATTGGAAAGAACTGCTTGATGTCTCAGAGTCTCATCTGTTTAACAGGATTAATAACTTCCACTTTGAAGATTGATGTAAAGTAGATATATATGGGTATAATCTACAATCCAGTAAGTAGTGCTTAGTGTAACCTATATGAAGGTATTTCAAATGATTCTTAAAATAATTGATTACAAAAGGTAGGATCTGTTTGTCATTTTGTAAGTTAGTATAGTTCAATTGGTTATTGACAGAGGCAAAGCCAAAGACCACAAAAGGAAAAGAAAAATGTGATATTTTGTATGTGAGGTGACTCTAAGTGCAAGGTAACCCTCTTCTTTTTCTCTAATTTTAAATGAGATTGAGGGAGTAAGTAGAGTTAGGTTCACAAATAAGTTTCTGAAAATAATTGCTTTCCATCATCTGTGTTGAATCAGAAATCATTTTGTATAATCAAATAACAAGACTTTGACAGGAGTTAGCACCAGCCCTAGACTCAGTTATGCTCTTAAAACCTTGTCACATACTTTCAGTGGGAGAGAGCCATAGGGGATCTGTTTGCACAATCCTTTTAAATTCTAATAAGGTTTTCTGAAGCACATTTCAAAATACCGGTAGTCCCTCCCCACTGCTTCAACACTGGCTCAGAGGAAAGTCTCCACTTTCATCTTCAAACAACTTCAAAGTTTATTTCTGAAATAAGGGCTTCTTTTCCCATGGAATTCAAAGGGCTTTGCGACCTCGTGTGAGGGAAGGAGCTCCTGGTTTCCAGGACTGCATTTAAAAAGCCACTGATGTCTTGGTGCAGGGCTGGGGGCGTCTCTGACTAGCAGAAGTCCTCAGCTGTCTTTACCTTAGCTTCTGGGTCATTTGTTGGGAGCTGAAGGAGGAGGTTAGCACCAGAGAGAGGCTGGCGTGAGGAGAACAAGCTTTAAACACACTGCCTTTGCCCACGACATACAAATTGTTGAGAGATTTCTAAATTAATTTATCAAGGAAGGAAAAGAGAAGGAAAGAGGGGTGGAGAAAAGAGAGAAGGAAGAAAGGTAGAAGAGAGAGAAAGAGAAGGAGGAGGAAGTAAGGAGGGAATGTTCCACCTGCAATCTGAACATGTTTTCATTTAGAAGCTTTTATTATTTTTCAATTTATTTATTTATCCCTCTGGTATTGTCCCCCACTCTTCTATTTGATCATTCTCAAGACAGTAGTTTACTGGCCAGGAGGCGGTCAGGAGGGGGGCTCAGACCACGCCCATTCCTCCTCAGGCCATGCCCATTCCTCCTCAGGCCACACCCATTCCTCCTCAGGCCACGCCCATTCCTCCTCAGACCACGCCCATCTCACTGTAAGTAACACAAGTATTAGGGCTGGAAGGGCCCAAGCCCACAATATTAACATCAAGGTGCCGCTTCCTGTAACTGTATCAAGGACATTTGAAGTGTCTAGAGAGATGTGATTTGTTTTTAGGAGGGGCATTGGATATGATATAAAGAAAAGGAGATAGAGATTTCTTGGAATTCTTCAAATTGGTACAAAATATTTTGTAGCAGTATTTCCTGTCAGAAAATTGTTAAATGCCTTCCTTGGATGAAGGATAATTGTATCCATGGTTTCACTCCATTCCCCTATCTTTGTATATCATTTTGAGTTGTGTATCAAGTTTACTATCAGTGCTCATGCAATGTGTTGCATTGTTTATTTTTAATAATTATATATATTCTGTCTGTAAATGGTTCTTCAACTCCGTCTAGGTAAGGGCATCTTTTTAATATTCCTCCGTGCTCCTGACATTTTCCTTTGCAGTGATCTACCTAGTAACGGTTTAAAAATAATCAATAAATTTTTGTTTTCTTTAGTCAAGAAAGACAGTGGATTTGACATGAAACTCTACTTCTATAGGAAAAAAAATCTTTGAAAAACAATGTCTGTGCTAGGAAACAGTGAAATGGTCTCCATCAAATTTTCAGTTTCATTTAGGGTCAATCCTTTCATATGGAAAAATATGAGATGTCAATGCAAACTATTCCAAATAAAATCAAACATGTTGCAAAATATAAAGTTTTTATTTTCTTCTATTTTATTTATTAAAAATAATACCAAACCTCACAATACCTAAAATAGGACCTTATGAAATGATATTGTACTCTTGAATTTCATTTTGTTAGTTTTTATATGTTTGAATTATTGCAAAACTAGACCAATGCTTAATTTATTTTATGTAGGTGTATAATTTAGAATGAGAAAGGGAAAATCATGACTCCTATATATGTCAACACACACACACACACACACACACACACACACACACACGACACAGTGGTATGGAGAGAGAGAAAGAGAGAGAGAGAGCGCGCTTATGAAAGAGAATTGACCTTGGGTCTGACCATCCTCTTTTTTAAAAAAAAAATATTTTTTAGTTGAAGTTGGACACAATATCTTTATTTTATTTATTTATTTTTGTGTGGTGCTGAGACTCGAACCCAGCCCTTGACCATCCTCTTCATGAAGCAGGCTCTTTTGGCCAATAGTCATGACTTCACCCTTAAGGAGTAAATTTCATACTTTACTCTTCTTAAAAGTTTACTGTTTTTGATGGGTAGACACTTGTTTTGGCTTTCAAGACGAACTTTAGACCAGCTTTTGAAAAAGAACACAGAGAAATGATAAATGTGCTTCATTCCTTAAATCAAAATAGCCTCATGAATCCAAGAACTCAACAAGAGCCCTTGTAGGCCCCACTCCAGGATTCCACTAACACTTATGATCCCACAGCTGCAACGAATCTCAGACTTTCACTGTCTTGTAGCATCCATTTGTGAATATTTATTTGCACTGAACTTTCCCACCTTCATAATTTTGCTTCTCTCATTGTGACTTCAACATAGCAGAGACAGGGGAATGAATGAACCACTGAAGTTAATTTGATAAGTCTTCATAAGAGTGTCCCTTTCTCCTACTTCCCCAATTCTGGCTTACCTCTTTCTCTGTTAACCAATAAACTGTATTTTAGGAACCTATCATCTGAGGGTCTCACCACCTCTTTGGACTCGTGAAGCTGGTAGATATTCAGTGTTCATGGAAGAAGATGCCCGGGTCATGGGATCAATCTATCTATATCACTGCCACCTCCACACCAAACTGAATCATGAGGACAGCACTGATGAAGACTCAGAAGGAAAGGAGGCAGACTACATGCAAAATTCACCCAAAACACTTCAGAAAGTCACTATTCAGATAACAGCATCTCTGACCCTGGAATAGAACATGTCAAAGAAGTCAAGCGATCCTCTGTCAAAGTGGAATAAAAGAGAAATCAGGTTAGATTTTCCAGAGTAACTCAGGCCAGACTGTTAAGTTGAAAAACCCCCCACACATGATTTGAGTACCAAGAGTCTGTTTGAATTATTTCTGAATGAAGAAACAATGAACTTTATCATGAATGAACCCAAACCTTATGCTTCTCACAAAGACAGACATAAGGGCTCACTTCAAAAACCTGAAGTAAATGACTGTGAGTGTTCTAAGTTTTTGTATCCAAGAGGAAAGTTTCTTTTCTAGATAGAAACACCAAAGACAAACTCCCAGTGACCCTTGTCTGTCCTGACCGGCAGGACACATCAATGAGGGCGGTGAACCTAGGCGGGAAGGAATGAAGGGACAAGAGACACGAGGGATGATAGCAAGACAGGAGTTCTGATCAAGCTGCAAATTTTTATTATTCACACAGAGGTATTTATATGCTGAGGATGGGGAAGCTCTCTTATCGGCAGTTGCTGGATGTCTGCACAAGGTGAGATAACCACAGGATGTTTCAGAAAGACAGATGGCCGAAGGATGTCTCCCAGGCAGGATGTCTCCCAGGGGGCTGTTTCTTGTAAATGGCAGGCTATTCTTTGAAGGAGAACTTCCTTCTAGCCCCTGACACTTGTCCTCTAGCCATACCCTACTTGCCTACAGTTACCATCCAGTTAATCCTTGTCTGTAGATTAAGACCCTGATTAGGTTAAGGATCCCACAACACATCATTTCACATCTAAATTTTCTTACTTTGACTCATACATGAACTTTTGAGGGACTCCTCATATGTAAACTATAACAGCAATCATCTTGATGAAATGGTTAAATTTATGTGAATAAGATTTTCCATTACCAGAGTGAATTAAAATTTCAAATTATATGCATGCCAAGAAGCAACCCACATTTTTAATTAGACCATAAGTATCTTGGTCATCGAGATTCAAGCAATTCCTGCATAAAAATTCAATTTGGTTTGGTTATAAAATTTGAGTTAGAATAACAGCTTGTCTGTTTGGCTTGATTTGAACTCTACAAGGCAGAATCACTAATTTCTATCAACAGGGACCTTGGGTTAGCAAGGAATCTGATGATTTAAGTCTGCTGATTCTCTATCATTTATGCTGTGGTGACTTTTCAGTAGCTTCAAACTGATCATAACTGAAAAAGAAAAGAATAAAGTTAACAATAATGATTTGTGAAGATAAGACTAAACAGTACCCTCTTAAAAACAGAATTCAAACATTGAAAGAAAAGAGTATTTGATTTCCTAGCGGAGAAAAGGAAGATAGTAGTGGGCCACTGTCATGATAGTGAAAGTTAACATAAACTGCAAAGCTGTGGGTAATGAGCCTTTGAAAGAGGCCACACAGCATTCAACAGCAGCTAGAGGAAATCTGAGCCAATCAACTAAAGTGATGGCCATGTTCAAAGAGAACACAGGGGACATGCAATGGATCATGCAACAAGCAATACTCCAGCTTGATCAAGTCTATCATCAATATGGCCCGTAATAATAATGTCACCTGCACAGAGTCTGTGCCAAGGAGATTAGGTTGTGTGTTCTGACTCTCCAAAGATTTGCCACATGTTGCTACTTGTAACACACTGAAGAGTCTTGTGCCCATGCTCCCAAGACATAAGAGATAAGGGAGGTAATAAGAACATAGATCAGATAAGTATGACATCTCCTTGAGTAACTCATCGAGACAAGGAAACACTACATTTCTTCAGCATGGGCATTCCTGTACCAGGTGTGAAAAATACATGCAAAATATTTCAAAACATATGACACAAAAAGAGTGTTTGAAATGGTGGCATTACATGCATGCTGAAATTCCATTAATATTATCATTTTCTAAAAATTATGTTCCAACCTCCCCCACCCCCAAAATGCAAGTTTTGGCTCAGATCTAGTGACATAGGTTGTTTTATAAGAGAAACTCTTCTTTCCTTCTCAAAGCCCCAAATCCCTGCACTCTAGTTATTTTAATTCGCAAGAAATGATAATGGCCTTGGTTGGTCAAACAAGTCTTCGTGAAGAGTTTTACATTTTTTGAAAGCCTTGGGCTTTCTGAGTAAGGAATACCAATAACCCGGATGAAAGGACTTTTGAAACTCACCTTGGAAGTTAGGGGAACTTAAGTATCTGTCTTTCCTGGAGTTATTTGCCTATTCTGCCAATGTAATAGACCCACAGACCTTGCCCTCTCCCTGCAGAAGATTCCAGAATTTAAAAATCTCTTATTCTCACCTGTACCTCTCCCCAGGGGAAGAATGACATATCTGCAATGAGTTTCATAATTGTGTGGCTCCCCATTCAGTTGTTAACCCTCACAGCATGTACAGGTAGCATCACACTCTTGTAGTCACCTGATGAAATGACAGAGCTTGGGGATCCAACCTAAAATGCTAAAAATGTTGGTATATTTGTATTAATGTGGAAATAAAACAGTGTCTTGCTAACTTGTTAGTGTATAGATAGGCAATGTTTCAGATCTGTTGCAGTTTGGGACTTATTTAACCATTCCATTCAGTTATTAGCCTTTCCCCATACATTTTTCCTAAAAAAAATTTTGATAGTGTATAGTTTAACCATGTAGAAATGAGGTTATTTATGTGTAGAACAAACAGTACCTGTGTAGAACAAACAATACCTCTTTTTTTTAAGTCTCTTCTATCAACTTTGTCAATTAACAGGTAAAGGATGGTGGCCAAGTATATTTAAATGATTTCACAGGTTTAATATGTTAAGGTCTAATCAAATAATGATGAAATAATTTATAGCAATCAGTCCACTAATGAGATTCGTTTCCTTCTTTCTTAATTCATATATCCGAGTCCATTCAGTCATCTAATGTTTTCAAGTCTTTCTCAGCAAGGCTGTATCTTCCAATAAGATGCTAATTTGAATTCAAGAATTTATTCCTGCTGTAGTGTTTGATTTTTTTTTCAATCTCTCCCTGCCTGTGCCTGTCTCTTTCAGCTCTACCTGCTCTCTGTTGCTGCGTGAGATCTAAATATTCACAGACCACAGCCATTTGAACAATTTAATCTAGACCTTAAAAGTATGGGCATTCTCTTCTACCATATTCTGGGGTCTAATAGTTGCAGTTCTCTAAAATAGGCTTTGAATGAACCCTAACTCCACTCTGTCCTCTATACTTAAGTGGCTACCAGGATTCTGATTTTTCCTGGGATTGTGGGTATTCTTCAGGGCTACAATGGAGGTGCTAGAGGGGTATCAGAATATAAGTTAGAATTCTACAAAGAACACTGGTCATTTTTTTTTCTTAATTAAATACTCCCCTGATTGCTTTCCTCTGAAACACTGCCCTGAAGACCTCAGTTAATTTTCAGAATTTCAAAAAACTGGATTTTGACAAATTTCCCCAGTTTCCTTGTTGCTTTTATGAAGGAGTTTTCAGAAATCCTTACTTTTCTACTTTTGTTGATGACTGCTCAATGTCAAGTTTTGATTCATAAAACGACCGGGCTTAGTGTGTGAAGGTATGTGAAAAAGTATATCTTATGTCAAATCTGGAATATGAGTGTTATTCATCCCACAAATAGTGATTGAGGACCTATTTCATTCACATCTCTTTGCTAGATACCAGGGATTTACAAAAAAAAATGAAAATATTGCACATGACTTAAAAGTGCTCACAGCACTTTTAGGTGAGAAACAGGTAGGAAATAGTCATCTGCATTTTAAGGGAATCATTAACAAAACATATCACAGGCAATAGTGGTGGCATGGAAAAGGAGAACCCTGTGGGTTAGGATATTAAAAGAAGTGTTATTCAAGTTGTGTGTGTGTGTGTGTGTGTGTGTGTGTGTGTAGCTATGAGAAGAGATATTCTGGAAGAAAATCACCATAATCTATTGAGAAGAAGTATGTACATTTTTTTTCTAAAAGTCACACAGTTGTAATAATTAAAACCATAAATACTAGGGATAGATTCCTTGGGTTCAAACCCTAGCTTTGATGCTTCTGAGTCATGGTTTGGGGCCAATCACAAAACCTCTTTGAGTCTCAGTTTTCTCTTTGGTAAATGGGGTTCTTATGATTAATTGTTTCCAAGATTCTCTAAAGATTAAATAAGTAAATAAGTTGACACTTGTGATATGTAGCAGTATCTGATATTACTGTTATATAAATATTAACCATTATTATAATTTAATACATGGCAATATAAAAATATTTAAAAAGCAACAAATACTTATTCTGTAATATGAACTATAGTAAAGCTTGACACAATCTTATCAGTTCACAGGAATTCTCAGAAGAAATAGTGACTCTCAGTGTTGGAAGTAAGGCAGATACTGCTGGGTTGCAGTCAAATCTCAAGCTGAAAGCACACATTTGTGGTTGTCAAGAGACCTAGGTGTAAGAAGGTAGAGCAACACCATACAGAGCTACATAATGGCAGGAATTTCAACATGCTCTACTAGCCTCACCTCTGAACTGCCTCTAGAACTATGGTGTCTTGTCTTAACCCAACCATCAGTATTACAGGAGGAGCCCAATTTTTTACTTTCATGTTTATTTACTTTTCTTTTGCAGTACTAAAGGCCAAACCAGGGTCTCATGCATGCTGGCAAATTACTATACCGCTAAGCTACAACCACAGCTCTACTTTTAGTTATACACATAGTTTCCAACAAAGGGTCTGCCTGAGGGAGTCGAGATGTTCCAATACGCTCACTGCAAATGAAGGAGTCTAGGGAATGTCACCCCAAAACATAGCACTTTGGTATGCTGATCATTTTAAATTAAAGTACCTGTGGATCAGCAGATGCTGGATGAGGATATGCTTTGAAGTTCCCTAAAAGGAATGTGATTACCCTGATCTATTGAAATTTCATTAACCAAGCTAGATTAAACTCATATCACAGAGGAAGAGACTGAAAGGCAAGCATCATTCCCAGAGCCCAGTGGAACTTCCTGATTGAATAGTGTCTGCCTTTTGGTCCATTCAACTCCCCTAAAAATTACATATTACCCCTCGAAGATTACCTGCAGCTCACACTTTCCTATGAAGAAAGATCCATAAACCTCTAAACTTCATTGGGCTATTGGGTACACTCCTTCCTGTGCTGCCCATGCAAAGAAAACAATTGATCTCTTTTTCTCCTGTTATTCTACCTATTTCCTGTTTATTTCAGCCGACCAAGATTTCATTCTCAGAGACAGGAGAAATTCCTTTCACCCCTACACAAAAGTGTATCAATTTGCACCTTTCCCAGTGTTCACTTTTGAACTAAAATTACTTTACTCCTACAAGGCACAGGGAGATACAGCCTGTTAAGTCATTGCAGATTTAAGTCACTGGCATGGAAAAAGAAACTTATCTTGGACTCTTGGACTGTGGACGCAAGGATCTCTGGGCAATGACCTGAGGCTGTTTCTCTCCCAAATGTTTTTTGTTTTTTGGTTTTTTTTCAGCTACATGTTTTAGGCAGCAGGACAGAATGCAGCAGAAATGAATTCCTTCATAAAAAGACAAATGGAAGTCCTGCAGTACCAAATTTGGTTTGTATCTTGGGAGTGTTTCAGGCACTTTTGTTTTTTTTTCTATTTAACTATCAATCTGATGGGATGAAGTGGAAAGAAGAGGCAATGCATGACTGGTCTGCACTTTTTATGAATAAATATATATTTTATTTTACCTTCCTTCAGTGAAAGTATATAGGTCTAAAATATATGGGATCACTTGGGCCAGTTGTAAATGATGTATGAAATGAAAAATTCTCAGGGACATGGCTCTGCAAACACTGTCACGCTAGGCTATTCACTGCTATATTAGTCATAAACAAAGCAGAGAGACCTAAGATTTTTTGGCTAAAGGGGACAGTTTGCAGGTATGCATATGCCCATGTGTGCATACACACACACACACAAAAAAAAAAAAAAACACAGACAGTAAAAACTTCTCTGATGATTAGATTCACAATTTTTATTCAGAGAAGCAATTACAGGAATATTTTTTCCAGAGTATATTCTTCTACATGTCTTTCATACCCAGTTGAAAAAAACATTTAATGCTTGAAAATCTGAAGTGCATTTCTGATACAATGGTTTAGAAGAGAAACTAAAACTGAAACAAAAATTAAGCACATAATTGTTTGTCTAAATGAGTTGCCAAGAAGAACATAGTTAATGAAGCCACGTCCAAGACTTAATCGCCCCTGGGCAGGCACTAGAATTCATGGCTCTATTACTAGAGGGCTTACCTGGCCTATGAATGGAGTTGGGCACCTTTTGTGTGAGGTGTATGTCAATAGAAACCTGAGATCCTCTGTGCTCTACTCACCCTTAAGAACAATTTACATCTAGGGACTGAATTCTTAGTGGAATCTCAGCCTCCGTTCTAGATCCTTGGTCAAGCTTCTCTAAGGCAAAAGTCTGCTGTATCTTAAAAAGTGTTGTACTGTACTCTAGCTAACTCAGGAGCCATTTCCTCTGTGTATGAAGACTCTCTTAATGATAGAATTTGAACAACAAATTCCCAACTTGAAGCATGTTCTACAATTTTCTTAGCTTTCTCCCATGATTCCTGCTTGATCCATAAAAATTGATGAGAAAAATAGCTAGCCAGTAGATATTGCACGTAACATTTTGCATTTCTTAGCCTCTCTTACGATTGGAAGCGTCAGGAGCATGAGTATTTAAGAGCTCATATACAACCCCTATGCTTTCTCTTCCCTGGTGCTAAACGCCTTGTGTTCCAGATGGCTCAGCTACAAGACAGCAATCTCCACTCTGTATGTGTAGTAACTCCCACTCCACACTAGACTCATAGTGTGAACATGAAGTAAACATTGTTAAATTGCACCATTGAGATTTGGTGGTTGATTCATTAAAAGCCCACCTTGTAGGAGAATCTGAAAAGTAATTTTTTAATACTTTCCACATAAATGCATACATGAATTTGGAATATCATTATAATTATGGGAAAAGCACATCCACCTGTAACTTTTTTGAGCTTTACAAGGGTATAATTCAAAATTGTGTATATTTAAAATGTATAGTGGGATACCTTAATATTAATAAATATTTCATATAATCACCATAAATTTCAATTAAAAATATATTATTATTAACTATAATTTACTGCTGTACATTAGATCTCCAGAAGTTATTCCCTCTGCATGACTGAAATTTTGTACTCTTCACTTTGCCAAATAAAACTTTTAAAAAAATTTTATTTGTTCTGTTTAGTCCTACATTACAGTAGAATGCATTTTGATATATTGCTCATACATGGAGTACAACTTCCCATCCATTCTTGTGGTTATACATGATGTGGAGTTAAACTGGTCATGAGTTCATATATGAACATAGGAAAGTAATGTCCAATTCATTCCACTGTCGTTCCCATTCCCATCCTACTTCTCTTTTCCTAACCCCCCTCTGTCCAATTGGGTGAACCTCATTCCTCCCTCCCCCAGCTTATTGTGAGTCAGCATCCACATATCAGAGAACATTCAGCCTTTAGATATTTAGGTATTGGTTTTTTCTCTTAACATGATAGTCTCCAGTTCCATCCATTTACTAGCAAATGCCATAACTGCATTCTTCTTTTTGGCTGAGTGATATTCCATTGTGTATATATAGCACATTTTCTTTATCCATTCATCTGTTGAAGGGCACCTGGGTTGGCTCCATAGCTTAGCTATTGTGAATTGAGCTGCTATAACATTTATGTGGCTGTGTCACTGTACTATGCTAATTTTAAGACCTTTGGGTGTATACCAAGTGTTAGGGTCAGGCAAACGTCGGAGGAAGAGACCACCAAGAGACCTGTCTCATGCAAAAGCAAAGGGTTTATTGGGGGGGGTGGGGACCAGCATGCTGGGGCCCAGAGTTCTCCTGAGAGAAACTGGAGCCCTGAGTACAGCTTAAGCAGAGTTTTTATACAGTGTTTAAACAGGGAAGTTCATATGGCAGTTAGAGTGTGAGAGTGGGGTTGTTACAAAATAACCATTACAGAATAATCATGCGTTTTGTCAGGGGGTGTTGGGCCAGGGTACATTTTGACATAAGTAACTGTTTTTTAACAGAAGTTTCGGGTTCCAGGAAAACAGAACTTAAACTTACAGAAAAGCAAAACTTAAACTTAACAGGAGAGAAAAACTTAAATTTAACCTTACACCAAGGAGTGAGATAACTGGGTCAAATGGTATTTCCATTCCAAGTTTTCTGAGGAATCTCTATCCTGTTTTCCAGAGTGGTTGCACCAATTTGCAGTCCCACCAGCAATGTGCGAATGTACCTTTCCTCCGCACATCCTTGCCAACACTTATTTTTACTTGTACTCTTGATAATTGTCATTCTGACCCAAGTGAGATGAAATGAATCTTTGTACCCTTTAACTAACATCTCCCCATATCTTCCTCCTATAGTCTCTGGCAACCATCTTCTACTTTCTATTTTTATGAGTTTTACTACTTTAGATTCCTCATACATGAGCTTATGCAGTATTGTCTTCTGTGTCTGGTTTATTTTATAATACATAATGTCATGTGTGTGGTTCATACATGCTATCACAAAAAATAAGATTTCCTTTTTAAAAATGGCTGAATAATATTCAGTCATAATTATTAATACTGCATAAAAAGATGGATAAAAATGGTATGGATAAAGAAAATAAATTGATAATAAAGGATAACAAATAAAAAATTATTCAATACATATTACTGTCAATTCATATATATAATTTTAATCATATGTATGATTTTACATATATAAAATGGAATACATATGTGTGTATATATGTTTATCATATATAATTTGTAGTTATCCATTCATATGTACATATAATAAAACATGAAATATGTCACCCCTACATTATATATATTCCATATATTTTTATATTTATTATTTTACACATCAAATATGCATTAGTATATTTGTGATGTGATTCACTCATTAGTACACATATATTAATATATATTGGCTATATAAAACATATATATGTATACACGTAAAATTTTCCTTTATCCATTCACCTGTCCATGGACATTTAGGCTGTTTTCATATTTTGGTTATTGTGAATAACTCTGAAATAAAGAGGATAGTGCAAAAATCTCTTCAAAATCTTGATTTCATTTCCTGTAGCTATAAATTTAGTAATGAAGTTGTTGCTTATTTTTATTTTTAATTTTTTGAGAAATTTTCATAATGCTTTCTACAATGGTTACACCAATTTATATTTCTACCCACAGTTCACAAGCATTCCTCTTTTTCTAAACCCTGGCCAATATGTGTCAGTATTGTAACTTTCTAAAAAATAATAGCCATAGTCACAGTTATGAGATAATATCATATTATGTTTTCTAAGTTTTCTTTTCCATGACAATAATACTGCACATCTTTTTAATATACTTTTTATTCATTTACTTGTTTTCATTGGAAAAAAATGTTTATTTAGGTTTTGCTTATTTTTAACTGTATTGAATTTTTTTTTTGCTATTAGCTATTTGAGTTATTTTTATTTTTAGATATTAATTTCTTTTCAGGCCTATGGTTTGCCAATATCTCCTCCCAGTGCATGTGTTGTGTCTCTACTCTGTTTATCATTTCCTTTGCTATGCAGAAGCTTTTTAGTTTGATGCAATCCCACTTGTCTCTTTGCTTTTGTTGTCTGTTTTTAGTGTCGTATAAGAAATATTATTTAGGCCCATTTCAGAAGTGTCCCCTCTATATTTTCTTCAAATATTCTCAGAGTTACATGTCTTACACCAATAAATTTTGATTGAATTTCATACATAGAATAAGATAAAGGTTCAATGTTTTTATCCTGTATGGAGATACCTAATTATTTCAACATTTATTAAAAAGAATATTCTTTTCTCTTGTGTGTTCTTTCTAGCTTTGTTGAAGATTGGTTGACTGTAGATGTAAGAATTTATTTCTGAGCTCTATTTTATATTCCTTTGATCTATAAATTTGTTTTTGTGCCAGGAGCAAAATGTTATGATTACTGAAGCATTGTAATGCATTTTGAAATCAGGAAGCTGAGTGCAGTGGCACATACCTGTAACTTCGATGGCTTGGAAAGCTGAGGCAGAAACCAGTTTCAGCAACTTAGTGAGTGCCTAAGCAACTTCGTGAGACCCTGTCTCAAAATAAAAAATTAAAAATGGCTGGGGGCCAGGCACAATGGTTCACATCTATAATTCCAGAAGCTCAGGAGGCTGAGGCAGGAGGATTGTGAGTTGAAGGCCAGCCTCAGTAAAAGTAAGGTATTAAGCAACTCAGTGAGACCTTGGCTCTAAATAAAATATAAAATAGGACTGGAGATATGGTTCAGTGGTTAAATGTCCCTGAGTTCAGGTTCCAAAAATCCTGATTCCAAAAAAAGAAAGAAAGAAATCAGGACCCGTGGTGCCTCCAGCTTTGTCCTAGCTAAAGACTACTTTAGCTACTTGGGATTTCTTTGTGTGTGTGTGTGTGTGTGTATGTGTGTGTGTGTGTGTGTTTCCAACTGTGTTTTTCTATTTCTGTAAAGAATATCACTAGAATTTTGGTAGATTGCATTGAATCTGTAGATTTCTCTGGATAGCTGGACATTTTTACAATATGACTTTTCCCAATCCATGCACACAAAATGTCTTCGCATTTAATTAATATGGTCTTTAATTTCCTTCATCAACACTTAAAATGTTAAGTGTCCAAGTCTACAACTCTTTGGTTATGTCATCTGCAAACAGAAAATTGTTTAATATTTCCCCTTCTTATTTGGATGCCTATTATTTCATTTTCTTGCCTTGCTATTCTGGTTAGGATGTCCAGCACTATGTTAACTAGAAGAGAGAAGAGTGGACATCTTTGCCTTATATAAAATCTTTGAGGAAAACTTTCAACTCTTCCCCTTGATTATGCTGTTAGCTTTGGTATTTTAATATATGATCTTTATTGTGTTGAATTAAGTTCCTTTTATGCCTATTTTTTGAGTTTTTATCATGAATGGATGTTTCATTTGGTTAAATGCCTTCATCTACTGAGATGAATGCGTGTGTTTTTATCTTTTCTTTCTTTTAAGGTGATGCATCAAGTGGGATGGTCTGCATATATTGAGCCTTCTTTGCATATCCCAGATAAGTCTCAGTTGCACATAGTGTAGGATTCTCTTAATCTGATTTTTAATTCTGCTTGTATTGTAATGAGAATTTTTTCATCTGTGTTCATTACAGACATTAGTCTTAAGTTCTCTTTTCTTGTGTTGTCAGTATTAATGTGATACTGACCTCTTCAATAAGTCTGGAATTAACATCCTATTATTCTGGGTTTTAAAGAATTAAGAATGGCTTATATTAATTCTTTTTTGAGAGTTTATGAAGCCATCTGGTCCTGAACTTTTGTTATTGTTTGGGGGAAGTTTTAAAATACTTATTCAATTCTCCTTTTTCAAACTTGTTCTGTTCCAGCTTTTTAATTTTCCTTATTTAGTTTTGAAAGGTTGTATATTTTTAGGAACTTCTTAATTTCTTCTAAGTTATCCAATTGGTCAGCATATAATGTTCATAATAGTCTCATGGTATTCTTTTATTTTGAAGTATCCATTGTAATGTCTCCTTTGACTTCTGATTTTGAATCTTAAATCTTTATTTTTATCATTTGTCTAATGAAGAGGTTTTTCAATTCTATTTATCTTTTGAATAAAAAACAGTTTTAGTTTGGTAGATTTTTTTTTCTATTATTTTCTGTTATTATTTTAACTTATTTTTGCTTTACTGTGTATTCTTTCAATTCTTTGGCTGACTTTGGTCTTAATTTGGTCTTCTATTTCTAGTTCACTAAAGTGAAAACTTATCTGTACTTCTTGGTTGTATTCTGGACCTCTTCTAGAGGTATCCTTACATGTGGGTAGTTGTCAATCATTGCTTTTGTGAGAAGATATGGGCTGGGATTTTTCTCGTCTGCCATTTTGCAGACTTCAATCCATCACTTGCCATTTTTCTCAGTCTCTTTCTTTGGGTTATTTATTTATTTATTTATTTTAGAATGGAAAAAGACAAGTAAAACACTGAGGGAAATGATTTAGGAAAAAAGAATCAAAATGTATTTATTTTTTTCATATCTTCTTCTTTTTTTTGAACTTATCATGACCTGATTTCCTACCAGGATAATCCCAAACAGTCTCAAACTTTCTCTGCACACTAAATTCCAGCTGGCATCTAGGCCCATCTCTCTCAGTACTTTTCCTTATAATTGGAAATCAAATGGATCAATCAGATTTGTAACTAGGGATCAGATGGAGTGTTTAGGGGAAAAGTGGCCAAAGTCATTTTGAATGGAATCCCTTTGATTTAACAGAAACTATAAATCAATACAAATAAGTCAACCTTAGTTTCCACTATTAAGATATTTCTGGGTTTTTTTTTTCAAATATTTTAGATCTATAGTTAAATGGATCTAAATCTGCATAGGTTAAATCTGCACATGTAGAAACTGCACATGTAGAGCACTGACTGTATCAAGAGAGTAGAGTATGTGTTTATGAAGTTCTTTTAATTTAAACCCAGAGCAGTTAGTTCATATTTAAAATACTAAGTAAGTATGCAATGTGATGAATGTAATTATAAGTGGTATGTAATGACCTGCTTAATGCAGATATTTAATTCCTTTGGAGCAGAATCCTCAGTCTAGAGGTCCATTTATTAGAGGAATCTGCGATGCAATCTTAAGAAATTTGCCTGATTCTGCCACCACAGTATTGTTTCATTTTAATTAGAGAGAATTTTTCATGAAATTTCTTGTTTTGAGATAAACAGAAAATGAGCAATGGAGCATGGTAGTGCATTCTTATAATCCTATCAATTTGAGAGTCTGTCAAGAGAGTCACAAGTTTGAGGTCAGCTTCAGCAAGTTAGTGAAACCTTAATCTCAAAAAAAATAAAAAGGACTGGAGATGGGGCTTACTGAAAAGGTGTCCTGGGCTTAATCCCCAGTACACAAAAGAAAAGAAAGAAGAAAATGAGCAGAAATTGTGCAAGCCTTAACTTCCTAGAGTAGCCAGGTTTCTGCATGATAATTCTCAATGATTTTAAATATGGCAAAATTTGGTATAAGTACCTTATTAATTTTTACACACAACTAGAAATTAGGTCAGGTAAATAGAGTCACATCACTCTTTTTCTTTCAATAACAGAGATTACTAATAGTCACATTAAACGATTCCATGATAGTGAGTGACTCAAATTGGCTTAGCTCAGTTGAAACAGGAAATAAATAAGGAAATTACAAGTTAGGCTGAATTTGATCACATTCTTACACACACACACACACACACACACACACACACACACACACACACACACCATTCCCTCTACTGGAACTTTCCTATCATTCTCTCCCTTATTCACCATCAGTGACACAATTCCTATGGGGCCAGTAATGGTGGATGATTTATTTGCTCTACTTTGCTCCCAGCCTCTTCTGGGGGCTGTTATATCACTGTGTTTGCCTGTACCATGGACTCAAAATGCTCCATTCGTTCTTTTGAATCATTCACTAACTTTGCTTGAGTGAAGCAGTTGTGTCTTGTTCATAACTTCAACTGCAGGACATCACACAATATCTGAAAAACAATAGGTATTCATCACATATGCATTAAATTATATGGTGCATATTTCCTTCCAAATTTTAATAATTGATATATTGTATACACACATATACTCATATGTATTATGCATACATAGACATGTACACATACATACAAAAGGGAGGAGAGAGAGTAAAGATCATTCCATTTCAAAAAAGATATTCCTCCTACATCCAATTGTTCCCATGGCCTTCATTCTCCAATGTGTATAATTCACTTGTTTGCTTGAATTATTTTTCTAGCCCATCTCTTGAAAGTTATAAATTGTGTTTTGTAAAGAATTGGCTTCGATTTCATGATTTCACCCGATATAATTAAATTGGAAAGGATTCACTTCAGTGACACTAATTTGCTGGTCCTGCTTTGACCATTGATAAGAATCAGTTGAAGGAATACTCCCACATTGCTATAGGAAACAGTAATTTGCAACATCCATCATTTTCTGTCTCCCGTGGAGCACAGTTGCTAGGGTTTCTAAATTAATATGATGAAATTGAAGGCAACTGTAATTATAATATTCTTATCCCTTCCTTCATCATTCTTCATCTATATAATTCCATTGAACTATATGAAGAAAAGAGAGCCTACTGATCTTGTGTTATTATTTGCTATCAAATTGATTCATTATGTTTCTCTTTTGTTCCTAATTATAGTTATCCACCTTCCAAATCTGCAGAAGTAGAAACAATATGTCTTTGACTCTTTGGCATCATTTTTCCCCATACAATCGGAAGCTTTTTATAGTATATAGGTTATCAGTCAACAGATAATGGGAGACCACTTACTATATGAAAAGCATGATAGAGAATTCAATAGCATTTAAGTGAGATGCCTGATACCAGGGAGGTGCAAGCCCATTTAGGATAATAATCAGTGCATTAAAAGGTGGCAGCACTAAAATTTTAAGGTTATCCTATTAAGATAGATTTCTCTTTGAAAAGCCAAAGAGGTTTTATGGGAAAAGGGAGGCTTTCGTATGGCAACTACATGAATTGGTGTTTATCAATAAGTGGAGTGACTGTACACAGAGGTGAAAGATGTTATGAGGAAGAGGAGGAAGTCAGGAAAGGGCAAGGCATGTTATTGGGAGACCCTGCTCAAAGGGAGGGTCTATGTGGGTGCATAATAAGAGATGGAGTGGTGTAAGTTTGGTTTGGGAACAAATGCAGAAATTATTAAAAGACTAAAGATGCTGATGGCTTTCGAATAGAAAATTGAGTTGTGCATTGGGAAGTTTAAAGGAAATCTTCATGCCTTTCCCTAACCATGCTCATTTTCTATAGTTCATTTTTAATGATATCAATATCATTGAGCTATAATTCATATAAAAGAAGCTGCACCCACTTGAGGTATGGTTTCTGAGTTTTAAAAAATATATGCACTGTGTAATCACATAATAATCAAGATATACAGTTGTTCTCACACCTAACCTTCCCTAATGCCCCTGTGTAATTGATCTCCCCATTTTGCACTGTAGAGCTGTATGCTTTTTCCATTTTCAAAGTATCTTACTTTGTATTTTCCTAGTATAAGTTCCAAGCAATATTGATTCTTTTGACTTTCAAACAAGACAAAAATTAATATTTTAATTTCTTAATAAGAATGAATCACACCAATGCATGAGTGAAATGAGACTGGTGTCCTAATGTATTTAGATATTACATAGAATAACCACCCATAAACGTGAAAACCTGAATAAATTACCTCAGGTTTGAGTCAGCTTTTTCACTGCTGTGACTAAAAGACCTGGCAAGAACAATTTTAGAAGAGGAAAAGTTTATTTGAAGGCTCATGGTTTCAGCGGACTCAATCCATAGACAGCCAGTTCCATTCCTTGGGCCTCCATATAAGGCTGAACATCATGGCGGAAGAGTGTGGCAGAGAAAAGCAGCTTACATGATGATCAGAGAGCAGAGAGAGACTCTACTCAGCAGATAAAAAATTTATACCCCAAAGACAAGCCCTCAATGCCCCACCTCCTCCAGCCACACCCTACCCATCTTCAGCCCTCACCCAGTTAATCCCATCAAGGGGGTTAATTCACTGATTGGTTTAAGATTCTTCTAACCCAATCATTTAATCTCTAAACTTTCTTGTATTTTCTCATATATGAGTTTTTGGGAGATACCTAATATCTAAACCATAATACCTTATGTCTTTGTTTTATTTGGATGATAATAAAAAAAACATCAATATTAAGTATATCACTAGTAAATAAGTAAAAAGATTGTAAGCTGAAAACTGGAATCTTCATAGTATTTAATCAAACATTTCTTTCTCACTTTAAGGTTTTTCCTTATAGTTTTGTACTAAGGTGTTTGAGTTTCATATATTTTCATAAGCCATTTAAAAACATGAAATGTTCATATGCTGAGCTTATAAATTTTTTTAGCACCTTAGTGTTTCTAGCCATTTAAATTTGATTCTTAGTAGGTCACTTTATTCTTCTAATTCTCTTTAGTCTAGTTTTCTTCCTTATAATACATACCTTGCAATCCTCACGCCTCATGAGACTTATGACTCTCCCCATTTGAAGACAATAACTTTTCTTTTAGATTTTCTTTTATTTCTACCTTGAAAAAGAAAAAGTAATTTTTATTGTTGTTGTTGTTGTTTTTGTTATTCTTGCTTTTATGTTCAGTGAAGCACTCTGTCACTTAGTTTTTAGTGACGGGGGATAAAATGAGTTACTGTCATGGTAACAAAAGCCACCTCAAACAAAGGATTTTTGTTTATTTTCCTCTAAATTCAATAATAGAATGAAACTTGGAAAAATATAAATATAAATCTTAAGAAGCATAATGCAAAATATAAATCTTAAAAAACATAATGTAAAATATTAAAACAAAAATTAGGGGCTAGATTTGTAGCTCAGTGGAAGAGCAACTTGCCTAGCATGTGTGAGGCACTGGTTTCGTTCCTCAGCACCACATAAAACCAACCAAATAAATAAAATAAAGGTATTGTGTCCATTTACAACTAAAATTGTTTTAAAAATTCAACTCCATGTGATTATCAATTCATTCAACAAATATTTATTGATAGTCCACAAAGTACTAGGCAATAATGTATAGCAGAAGGTAAAGCAGAGAACAAAATTGACCCATATCCTTGCCCCCAAGAAAGATACATTCTTATGGGTGTAAATGAGTAGGAAAAAAAATAAGTGAATGTTTGTTACAGATGGAGTTAAGAACAGAGCAAGCAACAAGGAGACAGAAACACTAAGGTATGAATAGAGATTGATATTGCATTTATTTAAGACACATCATAGAAAGACTCATTGTGATAATGGTATTTAGGCAAACAACTGAAGAAGCTTTCCTGGGTGTTCAAGAATGACTGAGGATGGCAGCGTTATTATCATATTCAATGACTGTAGCACTATGTCAGTGTTAACCTTAAATGTGGAGCACAGAGGTTGGGGTTGTGACTCAGTGGTAGAGCGCTTGCCTAGCATGTGTGAGGCCCTGGGTTCCATCATCAGCACCACATAAAAATAAAATAAAGGTATTGGTTCCACCTACAACTAAAAAATAAATATTAAAAATATGGAACATAGTTGTCTACTGATATCTGTTATCTGTGGGGGCTGAGTTCAGTAACTCCTCTTTCTGCATTCCAAAGCCCACAGATGCCCCAGCCCCATGTTAAAGTGGCATAGTGCTTGAATATAACTTAAAATATCCTTCTATACTTTAAATCATCTCCATATTACTTATAATACCTAGCACAACACAAATTGTAAGTAAATAAATTGTTATACTATATTGTTTCGAAAATAATGACCAAAAAAGTTGTACACATTCAGTACAAAACCAATTATTTCCTGAATATTTTTGATCCACAGTTGATTGAATCCACAGATGTGAAACTCATGGATATGGAGAACTGACTATATAAATTTTATATTTTCAATTCATTTTCTTAAGGCTTCATTTCTCCCCATTTATAACTGTGTGGTTATTTTGTTATCACTGTTTTTTATCAACCGTATCATTTTTCTAAACATCATTTAAAGGTCTTTAAAAATGAAGCAGTCACCAAAAACATTTTCAATAAATACAAATATACTATCCTGGATGTCTTGTGATTTACATTTTAAACATTATTTCTATTATACATTTCATGTATTTATCATTGAAAAAATCATTATAAATGCTACTGTAGTGAGGATACTTATCTAGAGATATATGCACATAATTTTTGATTATTTCTTTTGCTCCAGTGATCAAAGTGGTGGGTAACCTGGGAATTAGAATGAAAGTTAGAATGATTGTCCATGGAGTAAATAATCAATTTTGTATCCTTAACATATAGTAATAATTCTCTGGAAGTCCTATTGTGTGTATAAGGAAGAGAGTAAGGCAAAATACCTTTAACTCTTAAAATGCAACTGGGTTATTTTTCCTCAAAGGTGAGAGAAACATCACATTCTATCACTAATTTAAACAAATTACCATTTTAAAGTCAGAATTTCTGTATGTTTGAGCAAATGTTTTCACATTGTAGAGGAAAAAAATTGCCATTAATTCAAAGTGCAAACACAAAGTCAACAAAATATATCCGTGAGATATTATCTAGTCAATATGTTATTAGTGGAGAATAAATACATATCTAATTTGTGGGCTATAAATTCACCTAACATGTTGTACAAGAAAGGAACAAAGAGAAAGATGAAGGTGAAAGGAAGGAAATTTGAGATTTGAGGGCACACTTTAAGAAGCAAAAATCAAAAACTGACATTTTTCCAACTTTACAAAAATCTAGAAACCTTCAAACACCCACCATTTTCTTGGTTGACAAGATGGAAGCAAAAAAAAAAAAAAAAAAAAAAACCTTAACCCTGAATTAGATGATAATCACTGGAGACCACTAGGTATAGATTGGCAATATACCATGAGTAAATAACAAGTGCATGAGCTCAGCCCTCTCCAGTGAGGATAAAGTCATACATAATTATGCAATAAGGTTGCCTGTAGACCTCGCTCTCCAACCTACAGTCAAGAACTATGGGAGATTCTGCAGGTTAAACATCCAAAGCTACAGAGCGACAGCGCTATCTCCCAAAGACCTGTGTACCTAATGTCACAGCAATAGCAAGGATTGAAGGCCAGGAACTCAGACTTCTGGACAGCTGGCTGTGAGCCTGAGCTTCTGCTGGGGCGTTAGATAGCAGTGATTAACACGAACAGAACCAAAGACCGAATATTTATTGAACTGTCAATTGAATGTAAAGGTAAAAAAAAAAAAAAAAAAAAAAAAAAAAAAGCTTTGTTTCTTGCTTTTCAAAGGTTGTCTTTCATTTTACTGGTTTCCATTAAATGGGTGTCCTACCTTTTTCTTTCCAGATAGTGCAAGGAAGCTGTGACCCCAAATCAAAAAATGTGGGATGAATTGAGAGCAAGACTGTGGAATGTAAGTTACAGTGTTCTAAAGAGCAAGTTTTCACTGGGTTATAAGAAGAAAATGGCCCGTGTGGTTCATTGGCAGGCAGCCTGAATCAGCCCTTCTAGGGTATTAGTATAAAAGCTCCTCAATTAAGAAATGAAAGTGTTACCTTTAGGGCTTGTGAAAAATGGATCAAGGTCTTAGATAGCATCTGGTGACTAAGCGGCTCAGAATCACCGAGGACACTATTTTTGAGCACAGCCTGGACATAATACAATATCACTGAAACACCAGTTTTCATCTATACACTGTTAAACAGTACTGAATAAAACCTTAGAATGGTAAAGTGGAATGTTAGAGTCAGATATAATAAAGGATAAATTCCAGTTCTGGGCTTTCCTATAGTAGTGATCTACCCCCAAATATTCAATCGCATGAGTCTTCATCTTTAATGTTGAATTGCTGAATCTACTATGCAGAATGGTACTTGGGACATCTGAGTATAAAAGTTTGCCATTCAAGGACTGTATACAACAGACCTCAGTTTTATCTATTTCTCCTCTTCTTCTTCCCCAATCCAGAAATAATACAATACTTCAGAATTTCCTATAAATTGACCTCCCACAGCATATATTTTCAAATTTTAATTTGATTTTATTTTTAAAAAGCACCTGAGAATTTTTTTTTTAATATTCCTTTCCTAGAGTCTATGCTTCTAGATTTTGATTCTGGAGGCCAGGTCTTGAGCGTAATTCCTTCTTATCAGTTCCTCATTGTGACTATAATGGCCTCTTGAGGCATTGTTTGGCATTCTTACTCTATATATAGTCTATTTCCCTCAAAGTACCAAATAACTTGCTCCATTGTTTTGAATTACTTCAAATTGTTTTGTAACTTTATCTTGTTTCTTTCTGTTCATATATCTATTACCAACCTTGTCACCAACCCTTGAGTTTTGATTGTACTTGTCTAAATTGCTCTGGAAATTTCCACTTCTACTATCATACACTAAAACAGAAAGAGTATTTAAAGTCTTTATTTTTTTAACCAAAGAAACCCGATAAATTAAAAGCAAGTGCTCATTATTTAGAAGAAAGAGCTATTTTACTGAGATATATAAAACACTCCTTAAACTTTCAAACCTACAAATTTTAAATGAAGCTTCTACAAGCAGCTTTCTTGGGACTCTGTGATTGAGCCTGAGTGGACTTGGATACTCAAAGTGGCCAAGAAAAAAATTGCCAACGTGCAAGAGATATTTCCTTTGAATTTGGATGCTATCTCAAAGAACCGTAGCAAAAACAATAATCAACAAATCACAGGCTGCATAAGAAAATAAGGAGTAATCAAAGACATGTTTTTCCCTTGAAAAGAAATTAGTGTATCTCTTGAGTTGAGTTGATAAATTGTGGTAAGAACAAATATAGACTGCAAAATATAAATTCAACTAACATAGATTCTGTGATAACTCGATTCACTCCCAAGAACACTTTGAGCCAAGTATTGATTTGTTAGTATGATTTTAAACTTGATCTTTTTCTTTTTAGGGGTATGGGACAAAATTGACAATGCTTGGTAATAGATCCTTAAATTCACATGTGGATGTTGATGCTGTGTTAAATTAAAACTGAGACTTCAGTTCCAACGTTTTTTGAAAGAATCAGACCATCAGCAATATCAGGTTATCAGGTGTATCATTCACTATCTTCTTCTTTCTTTCTTTTCTCCTCCCCATTTTTTCTCTCCCTTCCTCCCTTTTACTCATAATTACAGGATATTTGCTGTGTATGTAGTAACTCATAGATCATGAATTCATAATTACAAAGGTAGCAATAAAACAATCTTTATAAGAGGGTTTTTGTGAGCTTTCCCATTTAATCAATTTAAAAGTGGCCAAATTACAGGTTCCCTAAGGAAAAAAGATAGCTTTATTTTTCATAGGTCAAGATCAATGAGAGTGACTGGGGTATGTTTCTGATCTAAAAACCATGGAAAGAACATTTTAACGATTTTAACTTATAGCTATGACAAATGCTTCCAAGAACAATATAATTTTGCAATTGTTATTGGTGTTCTCAAAAAAATTCCATTGATTCAACATTTTGTTTTGGCTCCCTCATAATTATGCTATTCATTCTGGGTTATTTTCAAGATTAAAGGAAGAAAAAACAATAAGTTGTTTTATATTTTAGGACCTTAGGGCTTCCAAAGAAGAAACACATGCCTCTAGACAAAAACAAATCTTTAAAAAGATGTAAAATGCATTATTCCAATTAATAATATCAAGAAGAAAGTTTATCTTTTAATCCCCTCTAACTTTGCTCATGGATTATAATGTGCCTCTTAAGTGTGTAAATGAACAAATGATACAAAAACAAGCAAAGGAATAATCTGCAGTTTTCAAAAGAATGTATGATTTTTTTTTCTTTTTCTTAATCACACAATATGTCATATCATGAATATGTTAGGAGTAATTCCAAAGCTGTTAAGTCTCTTTTTGTTGTTAGAAGTTTCAACATCAGTTTATTGTCTCTTTCCACATTCTTTCAAAAGAAAAGAATTGCTCTGTTGATAGAAATGAGTAAAAATGACATTAATTGGATAAGTTTAGCTGTCTTTTTAAAATTTGTATTTTCTTAATATTTGTAGAATTGGTGGTAATTTCATTATTTTATTCCTGATACTGTTACAGGGCTAATTTGTATGCTCTTCTCTCATTCTCATCTGTGGCTCTTTCTCTTTAAATATCTCTCTCATCTTGTGGAGAGAAAATCTATATTATTAAAATGTCCATGTCATTGGACTCAGTTTGATTTTATTTTGTTTTAGGATTCTACGTCTATGTTGATAAGTGATGTGAAATTGTAACTTATTTTTCTTGTAATAGTCTTCTTAGGGTTTACTTATTATTGTCAGCATTATTTTGGCCTCAAAAAATGAACAGGGAAATGTTCCCTCCTACTCTACATTCTGAAAAAATCTGGGAAAGATTGGCATTATTTCTCACTTAAATGTTTGAAAGAATTAAACTGTAGCTCAAAGGTTTCTTTGTGGAAACATTTGAATTATAATTATTTTTTTAAATTACTTTGGTAGATGTACTATCTATTTTTTTGTTGTTGTTTCTTTTTGTTGTTGTTGTTTCTTTTTAATGTCAGATTTGGCAGAGAAAACTGTGTTTTGAAGGAATTTGCTCATTTCATTTAGTTTGCTAACCATCTTGGTAATAAGTTATTCATAATATCACTTCATTGTTTCAGAGTCCATAGGAGTTTTAGTAGAAGTTGCTTCTGTATTTCTGGTATTAGTAATGAATATTCTTTCTTTCTCTTTTTGATCAAATTTATTAGATGTATATGTAGGTTGGGTGTCCCTCATGTGAAATGTTTGGGTCTAGACATGTTTTAGATTTCAGACATTTTTCAGATTTTGGAATATTTCCATACACATAATGAGATATCTTGGGAATGGGATCCAAATCTCAACATGAAATTAATTTCTCTTTCTATGTACCTTATAAATTAGAGGTAGCTTTAAACAAACAAAATTCCAAATAAATGCACATGCACACTTTCTCACACAGACACATTCCCATTGTAATGTGGAGAAGTTTTCTTGTATTTCTAGTTAATGAGAGTTACAAGAACTTGGGTTTTTTTATCCCTAACTTTTTCTGTATTTATTGAAATTATCATAGTTTTTTACTTTATTAATGTGATGATTATGTTGATTGAAGTTATTTTGTTAAATCAACATTGCATTTCTATGGTTAAAATATGTATATACTATTAGCATACTGAAACTGTTATATATACTTAATAACCTATATTAATTTACCTGTATATAACTTATACTAACATATTTGTAACAGCTAAGCATGCCCCATATATACTTATGTGTAGCATATATACATACATAATATATGTACTTATGTAACTGAAATGGTTATATATGTTCATTAAGCTCTATTAACCTAAAATCTATATATAACTGTACATAGGTTAATTGACATATATAATATGTAATTACATATAACTGTATATATTTTATACATGTTAATTTTATATCTAGGTGTTATGGTTTAGATCCATGTAGCCAAACTCCTTGGAGTGCCCCCAAAGTGTTCATGTGTTAGGCAAGGCAGCAATGTTTAGAAGAGAAAGATTGAATTATGAGAGCTTTAACCTCATCAATAGATTAATCATTTTAGTGGATTAAAGATTTGAATGGACTACTAAGTGGTAACTTACTGGAGACCTGACTTTGGACTATTTCATACCCCTGACTTCTTCCTCCTCCCTTCTCTCTCTCTCTCTCTCTCTCTCTCTCTCTCTCTCTCTCTCTCTCTCTCTCTCTCTCTCTCTCTTTCTCTCAGTTTTTATGAGCTAAGTAATTTTCCTGTTATGCTGCAATGCTAATTAGAATTGTCCCTTTGATTGGATTAAGAGAAGCCAATGTTTGAGAAGTTTATGAGTATGTCAACAAGGGTGTTGACATACTAGGAAAGATTGGCATGTGGGATAGACCCTCCCTAAGCTTGGGCAGCACCATTCAATATAATGATGGCTTAGATGGAATAAAATTTGGAACAACAAGGAAGCAGCAGCAGATGCGAGTTCCATTCTTCTTGAATGGGTTGTGGATTGTTGCTGTGATGGTCTGAGATATGGGACTCTCACTTCTTCACTCTTTCAAAGCAGACTTTGCCAGTGATTCTCCAGAAGCCTTTGGTCTCAGACTAGGATAACACTATTGATCTCTCTTGTTCTGAGGCTTCAGCCTCTTGGACTGTGCAGCTACTGGTTCTTCTAGCTCTTCAGCTTGCAGACGGATATTGTGGACTGTCCAGTTTCTGGTCGTGTAAACCAGCCTAACAAATCCCTTTTATTATTATACTTTCTGTTGATTCTGTTCCTCTCACCACTTGTATTGGCATTGTTATGTTAGCCATAGAATACATGATTTAGAGAACCCTGCCTAATACATATGCCCTTATACCATGATATTCTATATCACTTCAGGTTCAGAGCATTGTAGTGAGCCAACTGTGCACTAAAACCTCTGAAACAATTAATCTCAAAGAACTTTTATCCTCTAAGCTGTTGTCAAGCAATTTGGTCACAAGGACAAAAACCTGACTAGTACAATATATTGATTCACATATATATCTGACTAATACAATCTGAAAACTACTAACACCTAATACAATAGGTAGATTTACACACGCACACACACACACAACACACACACAACACAAATCTTTAATAGTCCATATACAATAATCAATAGTGAAATATTAAAATCTTTCCCCATAATATTTGGAAAAAGTCAAGGATATTTAATCTCACCATTTGTATTGGCATTGTTATGTTAGCCACAGAATATATGATTTTGCACATAGGATATCTAAGAAAACTTCAAATAACTATTAATATGATTAAATTAATAAAACAATGTCTTAAATCACAAAGCCAGTAGACAAAGTCCTTTATATTTTTGTGTAATAACAACAGACACCTGGGAGAGGAAAATTAAAACAAATACCAATTACTGTTATATTCAAAAACATAAAATGCTTTCTTATAGTTAAATGTAATAAATAACTTCTCTACTGAAAGCATTTCAATATTCCAATATTTCTGATAAACTAATTTATAAGAGTTAGATAAATCTAAAGATATAAAATGCTTATGATTGGAAGATAACAGTATTGTTAATATGTAAATAAGTGAACTTCTATTCTTCTCCCCTCCCCCTACCTTAAATTCATTGGATTAGACAAATGAAAGAAAGGGTGGGAGAATGAGATTAAGAAAGACAGGTAGAATGAATCGGACATAACTTTCCTATGTGGATATATAAATATATGACCAGTGAAACTCTACATCATGTACAACCACAGAATGGAATCCTAATTAGAATAAGTTATACTCCATGTAAGTGTAATAATATGTCAAAATACATTATTCTGTCATATTTCTAAAAAGAACAAATAATTTTTTAAATGTAAATTATCTGCAAATTAACTGAAGGATGTAATGTAACCTTGTTCAAAATTCTGTAGACTTTTTTTTACAGAAATTGGAAAATATTTCAAAATTTTTATGTTGGGAGAACCTACCTAAAGTAGCTAAGGCTATTTAAAAGTGAAGAAAAGGTTGAACTCATTCTATCTGATTCCAGCATTTGCCATGAAGTTCTAGCATTCAAGATAACATAAGATAAAATAGATCAATTTAACAAAACAGTGTGCAGAAATAGATCTATACATAACAAATGAGATTAATTTTTATTAGGAGACCAAACTAATTTAGTGGGAAATATAAATTCTTCAAAAAGTAGTTCTAGAGCAACCAAAATGTGTATTATTCTTAAATATGAGCTTAAGTTACTAGTTCAAAGCACAAATATATTTTGAGGTGAATTATAGACCCAAATGCAAACACTAGTACAATAAAACTCTTGGAGAAGTCATTAAAGAACATCTTCCTGACCTTGAGGTATGCAAATATTTCTTAAAGCAGATATGGAAAGCAATAGCAATAGAGATAAAATAATGAAAGAACTTCATAAAGATTAAAAGTGGCTGTTTATCAAGTGGCACCCTTAGGAAAATAAATAGGCAAGTCACTAAGTGCAAAAAATGCATGTATTGACAAGGTATTTTTATTTTTTATTTATAGTATTAAAGAATTCCTACAACTCAGTTTAACAAAACAAAGAGCTCAACAATATAGACAAAATAATTGAATAAGCAGTTCACAAAAGGAGAAACACAAATGGCCAATAAGAAATCTTAGTTATCAGGAAGATGCAAATAAAAATACAATTATATACTAATATACACACACTGTGATGATAAAATAAAAAAATTGTGATTTTATATAAATACATATACATATATATAAAAATGTAGTGAGTATATATAGACATATGTGTGTGTGTGTGTGTGTGTGTGTGTGTGTGTGTGTGTGTGTGTTTTAAGCTCCAAAGTACAGCATGGATGAGCCTGGAGGATATTATGCTAAGTGAAATAAAACATATATCTGATTTTTTAAAGTTCCCACTTATTAGGGAGATTGTGCAATATTTTTCTTTCTGTGTATTTCATAAAAATATTGCACAATCTCCCTAATAAGTGGGAACTTTAAAAAATCAAATATAGAGAAATAGAGAACAAAACAGTGGTTGCCAGGGGTGGAGGCAAAGAAGAAATTGGCGAGATGTAGGTCTGATGCTAAGTAGCAGGTATGTGGGATATAGGTATTAAGAATGCTTATTAATAATACTAGGATTAATACAGAACAAAATTGCACTGTGTATGAATTCATGCTAAATGAGATTCTATAAGCTCTTGCAACAAAAATAAAATATATATGTGAGTTGATAGGTGCTAATTTTCTTCACTATATTAACTATCAATATGCATCTCACAACATAACTTTTATACCTTAAATATACCCAATAAAGTTTATTTTTAAAAGGACAAGATCGAGTGTTGGCAAGAATATGTTGCAACTAGAATTCTCATTCATTGTTTTTGAGAGTGTATAAAGGTATAAATTCTTTATAAAATATTTTAAATATTTTTTTAAAGAGAGGGAGGGAGAGAGAGAGAGAGAGAGAGAGAGAGAATTTTTAATATTTATTTTTTTTTTAGTTATTGGCAGACACAACATCTTTGTTTGTATTTGGTGCTGAGGATAGAACCTGGGCCACACGCATGCCAGGTGAGTGTGCTACCGCTTGAGCCACATCCCCAGCCCTTTAAATATTTTTATATTATTAAATATTGATGTCCTAGCAACCTTACTCTGTTATTTATTTTTTTCAAATAGAAGTGAAAGCATATTCTCACAAAAAATTATGACTCCATATTAATAGTTTATAATTAACATATCAATGAAACAGCCCAGTTGGTCATTAACAGATTAATGAATAACTTGTTTTATACAATGCAATAATACACATCATTAAAAATAATGAGCTACTGTCACATATAACATAGGCTGATCTCAGAAACATTGAGCTATGTGAAAAAAAGCTAGATGCTACATGGTACATACTTTATAAGTTCATTTCTATATAGTTTTTGGCGAGCGTGCTACCACTTGAGCCACATCCCCAGCCCCTCTATATAGTTTTAAAAGAAGTAAAGTCAACTTATTGAGGTGGGAATGACATCATTGGCAACTTTCAGAGTTTGCTTCAATGGACGAGGTAGAGGAGAAAATCCTGGATGATGAAGTATTCTGTATTTCAATAAAGAGAACTTATTCTTTTGGCTCTAAAAAGCAATATCTGTAATAGTTAAACACATCAGTACTTAGTGGGAATTTTGTAAGAGAAAAAAATTAAGACAAGAAGGAAGAAATTCTCCTTGACCTAATTTAATTTAGAAATAAGTTTTACACCTAACAAGTAACAAATAACAATGCAATAGAGTAAAGTTATATAATTATTTTCTGAAATTAGTAGCAGAGTTGATAAATATGCAGAGAATGATTGGGAAGCAATTTTCACATCAGTGCTTTTGTTTTTCTATAGTAGGTTTGAGGACTTAAACTGAATGCTCAAACAGGGACATTACAGTGAAGTGGTTTTTATTCTGATCTGATGAAAATAGAATCTGTCAATGGAAACACAGGAGTTGCAATCAGGCTATAGGTAGAGAACATTTTTCAAGAGGGCCCTAGGTTGTAGTTCCAGAACTCATTTCACCAAAAAAAAATAAATAAATAAAGAACGGGACAAATAATTTGACCTTAAATTGCTAGTTAAAAAATAAATAAAATAAACCACAAACGTTAATAAATATTAATAAACATCCAGATGTTTCAAAAGATGCACAGGGAAACAGGAATTTGAATACACTGGGACTTCTATTTCCCTTTTCTATATATTGTTTTACCTATATTACAGACAAATTTGGTAATTTGTTCTGCTGCCTTTCTGCATTTCCTTAAGCATTTCATTTCCTAAAGCAAATGACAATATACTCTGGTCATAATGCATGACAACTCAAATCAGAAATAGAAGCTGAGCACATTAATTTGCCATTTAAAATCCTTTGATATTTCATTTACAAGAATTTTTTCTTTTTTTTTTTTTACATGTGAGTTTCTGTAATACCTGCATAAATGACATCTCCTATCAACTTTACAATGCTACAATATTACTTTCAAGATTCCCTGAAAATTAAATATTTCTTTATAGCCCACAAAAAATAACGAAGTTTATATGTTGCTGTCAAAAACATCCTAAATACATTCAGTTGATTTTTAAACTTACTCTTCTCATCTACAAAAAGAAACAAAATCATTTTTCCCGCAAAAGCAAATCTGATTATTGTAATTCTGGTTTTTAATTGCTTTGAGCATAAACCCACTCTAACTTAAAGCTTATTGTTGGTATAAAGTTATTTTATAATACCAAGGAACAAGAACAAATTACAACCAATGCAAGTGAACTGGAAAGTCAGATGCTATGACACTGCTTGATTGCTCTTCTCTCCTTCTTGCCAGGAACCTACTCAAATTTTCTTTCCCTATAGACTAATTCCCTTCTCTTTCTGAGTTTACACAATACCTAACAGGGTTATCAGAGTCCAGTCTGCATGACGACCTTTGGATTTAAGATAGCATCAGTTATGACTTGGTTCAGATGCCTTCCCTTTAGGTCAACTAGAAATTCCTTTGCTTCCACAAAGCCCTGCTTCTACCACAGAAGGGTCAGCCTTGGACTATTAGCCATTTCTGCTCATGTTGGTAAATTCCAGTAGCTTCTAGAACTACCTGAGTGTGCCTTATTTGAACTGGGGATGGATACCTTGTTCCTAAGTCATAGCTTAGCGACAAACTTGCAAAAGAACTATTTGGCTTTAAGGTAGCATCAGTTATGAGTTAGTAGAAAGGGTTTAGACAGAGAGAATTTATATATATATATAAAGAGAGAAATTTTATAATATAGAGAATATGTAACTTTTGTTTTCTTGTAAAGAAGAAACATTTATTTGTGCTTAAAAGAAAATTAACTCAAAATCCCAGGATGGAAATACTATCCCATGTAATTCTCTACTCTAAACTGATTGAAAGGGGAAGCCAGACACTCTTCGTTTTGACTCTTATTTAAAACCACTTTGGCTTTCAGGAGGAAATTATGTGTTAGAGAACAAAAAACAGGGCAGTGGTACTGAGTAGGAGAGAAAAGTCATAGCAGTGCCTCTGAAATCTTCTTGATAGATACAAGTGGAGGAAAAACCAAAGGAGTCACCAGTTTTGTTTAGCCCAAACATAGTTTTCATCCTTATTGTGGTGACTCATTGTATTGGATACGATAAGAATATTAACTTTTAAAATTTATTCACTAGCTGGATACGGTAAGAATATTAACTTTTAAAATTTATTCACTATCCTTAGGAAAATCTAACACTGATAATCATTCTTATTTAAATAGTTCCTCTTTAGATTTATGGTCTCAAATTCATTAGTAGTCCCTTTAGAATTGGTAACAGCACAGCCAATTATTTTGGCTCCTAGACTTATAATGAAATGGCTTCACCATTCTAATTGTGGCTATTTTCTTAAGGATTGTGTAGCATATATCAGTGAAAACTCCTGAAGATATGGAAATTAGCTGGAAGAGTTTCAGCATAAAATGGATTCATCATAAACTCTATTCCCTGCCCAGATAACACTGAAATGCAGAGATTTTTCCTAATCCCAATGTTAATATATGACCTCTGCAGTAGTAGATGACATTGCTTTTGTAGACTCACAATACTTTATAGGCATTATGTGGAGATAACTAACTATATTGTGTCTAATTTATCTATATTACTGAAATTAATGTTTTGATTACTTGCATGTTTGTATCTCCAGAGTAGTAATATCGTCTGCTTTTAGTCTTGTTCCCATTGCATTTCTAATACGGATTATCCAATTCTAGCCTGTCATGCTTTTGAAGAGAATACATTTACAGCTCACGAAGTAGTGCCTTGGGCTACATATAGAAAGGGGATTTTCTGACAAAACAATATCACTGATATCTCTTGCAGAAATGTTAATATCAATTTACCCTAACAAGATCTAAAACTGGCTCCCTCAGGTCTTGAATAGACCAAGACAAAGAATGGCCCAATCAAGCAATAAATATATTAGAATTAAGTATTCTTTCCATCGGTACTTCTTTCCTGGCTTTATAAAAATGTCCTGAGAAATGGCACATGCACTGACTGATTAGGATACTATTGACCTGGGATTTTTGACAAGTTGGATTTGATAAGCTAAGTATTGCTATTGAACTGTTGATTTTGAAGAATTTTAAATAATAAATGTATTGAAAGTAAGTTTTATGAGATGTTTTTATTCTGTTCAGCACCTGGAATAAGAACAGTTGGCATTTAATAGCCGTTTCTTAATTCATTAGATGAATGAAGGCAAAAGAAAATTAAGAAAATTTTATTTCATAAATTATTTTCAAACATTACTTCAGAGGTATCACAGAAGCATTCATATTTAAAAGAAAGCCTCCAAACTCAACATTTTCATTATTGATAGTCTATATTTAGCTCTAGCACACATCTTATTCCTCAGTATTGCTCAACTGAAGGACTGGTGTATTACTCTTCTTAATCTTCATTTACAGCTTCAAAAATGGTCCGGAATGTGGATGCTTAATTCAATCCAAAAGTGACTAAGGGCTTTCTAGCTCTGTGAAACTCATAGATGGCTCAATCTTATTGGGGAAGGGGTAGAAATTCACACACGGAACCACCTCTTATGAAACTCTACATTCTGTGCACTCAAAGTTCATCTTTTATTAATTCTGCTTTGAAAAGCTCTATGTGTCTTCCCTTTGATTTATCTAGAATTGGACTAATCCTCTTGGTCTTCCTACAGTGACAGTGAACTGTGTACACAAGTTGATTACAGCCAGTCAATGCTGCAGCAGACTCTGAGATATTCAGACCTTTCTTCCTTCTGTCAGATTTGCTATTGGATGTGAAAAAGGTAAACTAAATGTCTTAAAAATGTGTTCTTAAACTCTGCTTGAATTAGTTTCACCAAAGGCACAAGAGAAATTTTTAAAAAATATTTTTGATAAAATGAAGTAGGAAAAAGATCATTAAGACTCAATATTTTAAAAAATTGTAAACATAAATTCAATCTTAATTTTGCTATGATTTGACTATAAATTAGTCAAATTTGTTTTTCTGAGGTTTTTATTCCACTTCTGACAAAATGATTTCTTTATATTGTATTTCATCAATTCTAAATCATGTTTTTTGTTTTTCACATTTTTGCATCTCTGAAATTAGTGTGCAGTTTACAATCACTTGAAGCTAGTTGGTGTTATGACATAGTTGTTATTCTGCCCAAGAAATGCACAATAAAATCTGCAGGGTATATGTTAGAAATTTGAATTAAGAAAATTTTGGAGCCCAATTTTAGGAAATGCTGCTCATGATAGAATTCTCTTAATAGGAGAAGCACAAGATTACACTGTGACAAAATGAGAACACCAACAATTCATGAAAAAAAATATGCAGAAAAGTTTAACCCTGATGAAAAGTTTTAGGAAAAATTATTTATTTTACATGTTTTTTTAGAAAGGTTGTATGTCTCAGAATTGGCTTCCTACTAATTTAATTGAATTAGCCCCCTTTATGTCCAAGAAAACTGCCACACTTATTAGAGTAGCCAACTATGTGCTGGTAACAGCAGGAATTTTTTTTATGTTTTATAATAGTTATATAATTTACATAATATTAAATGCATTTTATAGATTCTATGAGGCTTGGAGTAGATAAATAGATTGCCCAAGACTAAAGCTATCCAACAGTGTTTCTAGGATGCAGAACTCAGTGTTACAAGCTCTGTTGCTTATACTATGCAGTGTTGTACACATTAAAATTATTTTAAGGGAGAACTGAACATTCATTAATCTTCTAGGAAATTAATTCCTAGGCAGTATCCACATATGTAATCAAACAAATACTTACTAAGCAACTATTGTATTCATTTAATGAGCTTTTTAAAAAGTGAGTGACTCCTGTCTGTCAAGTATAGTTCCAGATACTTAGTACACAGCAAGGACCAAAGTGAAACAGACGTTGTACCCCATGGAACTAACATCCTGGTAAGAAAAGGGCAACGTGTAAAGTCAAATACATTGTCAGTTGATTAGAGATTGATTCTGTGGAGAAAAGTAAAACAGGGAAGGGGGTAGGCAATCTGAGTTGCGGAAGGTATTGCATATTGGACAGTATAGCCAAGCAGACTCTCACAGTGAGGGTGCCGTTTGAGTAAAGACTTATTGGAGGCAAGACAGAAACCATTGGGTTTATCTGGGGAGAGTTTTTCAGGAAGGAAGAGCAGAACAAGTAAATTTTTTTAAAAAGAGAAAAACTGACATATTTGAACAAGACAATAGTCTGGAACATGAGATTAGAATAACAATGAGGAAAGGAGGTTATTGGGTGGGTTCTTAAGGATAATTTTAGGCTTTCATTCTAAATAAGGTTGGAAACTATTGGGAGACTTTAAACAAATGTGTATCATGAACTGACTTGGGTCTTAAAAACATAATGGTGGCTGTTACTGAGCTAAGAATCGATTGACAGGGGCCAAGAAAGAACCCAGGAGACTGCATAGGAGACAACTGACAATAAACTAGGCAAGAGACTGATGGAGGGTTTGAACACAGAAAGCACATGGAGATGAATGGATCCCTGACCTACCTTGAAGGGGAACCTGAATTATTTGCTAATGGATTGAAAGTAGAGTGAGAGGGATATAGAAGACACAAGGAGGATCCCAGATTTTTTTGGTCTGTAGAAATGGAAGTTGAAGATATTATTTTCTGAGTTGAATAAGTCAGTAGAAGCAACAGATATTTAGGGTAATTAGGAACTCAGATCTTCACGTGTTATCCCTGAATGCCTGTTCAATAGAAATGTATATTAGTCAGTAGTAGGAAAAAAGACCAGAGTTCCTGGAAAGCATGCAGTTAGACTAGACATTTGGGAGTCAGAATGTAGAGAGTTTGTAATGACACAGGACTAGGGGACATCTTCAAGGAAGCAGTGTGCAGTGAAAGGAGAGGAGGTCCCTGGGCACACCAGTATTCAGTGGTGAAAGGAAATTATCAGGAACTTGCAAAGGAGACTCACCGAATCTAGAGAGACGCCAAGTGAATATGACAACCAGGACAGAATAGACAACTCGAATATATACATCTGATAAGAAGCAGATTTGGGATTAAATTTGGATGTTAACAATGTGGGGATTGTCAGTGATCTTGCTGAGAGAAGTTGGCAGAATGGTAGGGACCAAAGCCCGATGGAAAGTGGTCTAACAGACAATGGGAGAAGAATTGGAAATAGATTATATTGAAAACTCTTTTAGGAATTTTGTTATTTAAAAAAAAAAGAAAAGAAAAGAAAAGAAAAAGAAGGATGTAGCCAGAGTAAAAATGGATAAAGCAAGGACCAGAACTTGTGTTACATTCAGGACACACATTCAGACACACACACCACACACACACCTACTCTCAGTGAACATAGGTCCTTAACACCTCCTTAATCACAATCCAGAAGAAAACAGACAGCCCTTTGTGAAGATGAAAATATAATTTGTTAAACAATATTCATTAGTTAAGTTAGAAAAAATGGAACAATTAATAAGGGGAAGTGGAGAAGCATGGCCCATGTTAGTTCCAAAGATTTTAAGGAAAAATCTGTAAAACAGGAGCTGAGGCCTTGTGTCCTAACCTGCCTGAAGAAAGGAAGAAACTTGTAGTACTGGTAATTTGGGCCTAAAATCTTTTTCTGAGATTAACTTTGTGTCTTCTACTTTGATAAATCCTAAAAGTAAATAGTTTTCTCTTGCTCTCATCCAATGAGATTCGACCTAGGCCCAAGATATATCATTCCAACAGACAGATTGCAGATGTAGTGAACCTGAGCACTGGGTACTGCTGTCCCAATCCAGTTTTGCATGAACAGATGCCCAGCTCTGTCCAATGAGCCAGGCTGAAAATAGTGCTTAAAGTTAATCTGGAATCATTAGACCTACTTGCTCCAATGTGAGTTAAAGAATTTCTATTAAAAGAAAATTCACAGGTACTTTATTGAATCATTTCACCAGTTTAAGAGAGATCTTAAGCATTACCTGAGTCATTTTGGGAGATTTTTTTTTTGAAAAAGCTGACTGCAAGAGATTGACATATGGAATTAATTCCTTGTCACAAAACATGGCACCATAGGAGAACACATTGCTGCTGACCCTAGGGATAGTTTACTGCAGGATAAACTGACATTAGGATAGGAATTTCACATACAACAATAAAAAGAAGCTTACAAATTGGCCTTTTCATAGATGGAACAGGGGTCTCTCTGGATTGCATGATATGACTAAAGAATCTCATTGCCCCCTCCCTCGATCATATTGTCTTTAGACCTGAAATGATCATCAGGTGCCTTTTTCTTTAAGAAAACTGTAATTTACTTTTTCACATTTTATTTTCCTTGGTATCACGTTTTCATCAGAGCTGGTGAAGGACAGATGAACAGATTAACATGAAAATCAAAAAGGACCCAAACCCAGTGGCATTTATTAAGCAGCTACTATATGATCCACATGGAAGGCAAACACTCTGTATATTGGACTCAGTGCTCTCAGTTATTAATCTAGTTTGAAACAGCGGTAATATAAAGCTGCCACACAATCTGGAGGATTGCTTAAAGAAACAGGAAGCATTTGCCCATATATTTCTATAGTCCATGAGCTAACATCATGAAAAACACCAGTCATAACTATATCTAAACTCAGTTTCCCAAAATGGAAATATGGCATTGAATTAGCTACTGAAAATAACAATATTTATCGTTAAAGAATAAGAGAAGAAGAAAAATAAACAAGTAAGAATTTGAAGAAGAGACTTCTGAGATAAAGGAAGGCCAACCAACCTTTATTGCATCTCAATTCCTAGGTTGAATTAACTCACTAGAAGAAGGACCTTCTGAAGCTACTTTCATTATTTCAGATTCCCTGGGGCAGCTATTAAATACCTGCTCAGGTTTTCTTAGGCCTTACAAAGCCTGGATTGATGGGCCAAGGATAACTTCCAAAGAAGATTGCCAGTCATTGCCTGCATGAGGGCCTCTACAGTCTTCTGGGCATTTGCAGGAGACAAGGAGCCAATCTCTCCCCAGGGGGACATGTAAACACTCACACTGAATCCTCAGTGCAATAGCTTTTTCTTCTTATTGCTGACTGCATGGATAATGAAAATAACAGCATGACTCAAAACTTAGAAGGCTTAATTTCTGGTCACAGTTGTGACCTGCTAATTCCCTTAACAAAACAATAAATCTGACATTATTAGCCCCATTTATGAAAGGAAAAACTGTATCTGAGTGACTAAGAAATACTTTTGATGCCTGGAGAAGGAACTTCCAAGTAACAACGGTGTTTTGCTCTAGTTTCAGTCTTTAATTAATAGCAAAAATCAGCCAAATATTAAAGAATATCTCATGCCTTGGGGATTTTCTGTCCTCCTTATGTCTCATGTGATTAATGTCCTACAAACTTCTTTTTTTGGACAATACTGAGTGCTTCAGAGAATTATCAAGGAAACCTCTTAGCTGCCACATTTAAATGATATTTATTGCCTAATTTTAAACAAAGGCTCTTCTTGTGAAAGTAGAGAAAATGAGTGTTAGGTACAAAACTGAAATATCTGAAGTTTTTTAATAAGTAACACATTATTATCTTCCCAAATCTATTCTTTGTCATGTAATTCACCTGGAGAAGGAAAAAAAAACTCCTCTTTTAGACTCATTTATTCTGGGGTTTGGTTTTCTAACATTGCTATTATGCACATGTAAAAGTAACGGTTTTATTTAGTGACTTTTAAAAATGTGATAAAATATGTCTCCTGAAATATTAAATATATATCTAAATCAGAATGCACCACGGTGTAGAGAGAGAAAGACAGAAACACAGTGAGGAAGAAAGATTAAAAGAAAAGGAAGAAAGGTAGGAAGGAAGGATGGGAAGAGAAAAGAAAGAAAAGAGAAAAAAACCCCACAAAACTATAAGAAAGCAAATGAAAATAATTTTCAAGTTCACAATTAGGGCAAGAACTAAGCCTATTAGATTTGACCTATAAAGGCTAAAGCCATTCTCAGGTATGGACATTTGAGAATTTCTATAGTGAAAAGAAAAACTATAATCCACAGGTGCTCCCTGCAGGTCTTGTCTTGCACACTGAACTGAACCACCTGAAACAGAAGGGGGCTGACACAGGAATTGTAGGTTAGAGGGTAATGAAGATTAATTGCAGAGCCAAATCTAGAGCTAAGTGGCTCTTAATTCTGCAGCTCCATTCTAGGAGACTAAAGTAGAAAGAACCATTTCATAATAGCCCCCAAGGGAAGGTGGGAGAGCAAGAGGGCTCCTTGTAGGCCACTCATCCTCTCACATCCACGGAGAGCATTTCAGCTGCCATTTAAGCCATTCTTATACTGATCCATTCAAAGTCTCCAAGATGCCATGGCAAGGCTGTTTGCTACCTTTTAAGAATCAGGCTTGTGATGAAACTTATTTTGGTGATTGAGAATCTATTATCTATATTATCAAATTCCATTTATTCAACAAATACTAATAAAAGAGTTGATTAAGCACATATCCTATTCCAGGTATTGTGCAAAATAATGCTGAAACAGAGATGAACAAGGCCTTTTACTCTTTCATCAAGAGATACAAACATGATGTGGAAGATGGTTTGAACCATATTCAGGAGTGACAGCATTACTGGAGGGCAGAGTGGCCACAGAGCATGTCAGTTTCTTCACAGGGAGGCCAGGGCAGCATGAACTGTTTAAGTCTTTAAAGATAGAGTTATCACCCTTGTAGTTCAGAGTTCTCTTTCTCTTGTGAAAAGAGAACTACGAACAAAATTTCAAAGATTATAGTACAAAAAGGCACAATGGCATAAGTTAAAGAATTTTAAGTAGGCCATTGTGACTGATATGCTGAAGGCTTGACAGAGAGGGACAGTATTCAGGGACAAAAAAGGAGGCAAGTAAGTATCAAGTCCGTGCTCACTCAACCGTCTTTGTAAGCCCTAGGTTGCAGGATTTGACTCTAATAACTTAAGGAGTTCTGAATGCTACTGAGCCCTGGGTTGGGCCAAGTGGCATATTATTTATTACCTCAATGGTTATGGTGAGGATGAGTTTTGGGGAAGTTTACCATGAGGTTGAAAGTCAAAAGAGGAAATTTTGATTGAAGACAAAATGAAATTACGGGCAATCTATTTTTAAAGGCGTCAATGGCAAATGACATGACATGAACCTCAGAGGGAGAAAAGTGGGAGAATATTGTAATTCACTTGGAGAGAAGCCTCCTGTCCTTTTGACTGCCATAGCTCGGGACTTGTTTTTCTAATATTGCTATTGAAATTAACAGTTTAATTCACTATTCCATTTATGAGACAAATGCTCATGTAATATAGTGCCGTGGTGACACTCGTTTGCCTTTGGATTTAATTTACACTGACGGCCTATTTGCCTGTTTTTAAAGGAATTTAATTAGGTTGTCCGTGTATAACACACAGTAAGTTTAATGAGGTTCAGACCTGTCTCCCAGAGCTACCACAGGGTAAAAAGTGTTTCACTTGGGAAATTAGACTCTCTGTTACCACCTTCATTAATCTGCAAGGGGAGTTTGTGCTCCTTTGTATTACAGATCTATAACAAGTGGAAACAGGATGATAAATAGTGATCTATCAGTTTCCAAAACAATTTACACTAAATCATTTATGATTGCTTCCCACTTCTAGCTACATCAACGTGGAAGTGCAGAGCAAATGCCCACACAAATTAGAGTCCTCAGGGTCTTTTTTTTTTTAGACAAATGCAAAGGCTTTTTGGTAACTATTTAACATAAACAGATGGGGGAAAATAAATCCTGGGAAGTCAAGGAAAACACTCCTGGACAGAAAAAATAGACACTATCCACAAATCTAATAAGGGTTATTTAATAATGCACTCTACCCTCATATCCCTTTATAAAGTCTTAAGTTACTCTTATACACTTTGTCCTATAGAATATTCATAAAAGTCCTGAAGATAGTTGAGCCAAACCATCTTCGACAGGTTAAGAAGTTTGCCTATACACAGTGCCTAAAGGAACATTCTCTATTATATTCTCAGTACTTACATGTAATTGAAGCAACTACAATTTTTACTAAAGAGGCGTAAGTTGCTAATCTTTGTCACAGAACTAAAAGTCTACTCATAAAGAATTATACCTGACTAAACAGGAAGAATTTCCTGGCATCCAGGTATGTGAAGTGCCAACCTCTTCTTTGAACCTAGGTATATCTTACTAACAAACTCTTGACTGTGCAATCCAGCAACAGTCAGATAATTAATCATGGTTATATAAAGTTGGTCTGCAAAAGGCCTATAAGGCAACCAAGGAAGCAGGAAGTAGAGGCCTACAGGTCATTGGTGAGATCAGATGTGTTTGCATTTCTCTCTTTGACCCTCCCTGCACCCCTCCTCTGACATGTAAAAGGGAACATGTCTTCTTTGGCTAAAGCCTTTCCTCTTTTTTGTTTCCAAAGCAGAACCAGGCTAAGGGTCATTTCAGCAAAATGTAGTCAGGCTTGGAATAAGTCAATCACACAAATCTGATATTTACCAAACGCAGTGCTATGTATATGAGTTTTGCATTATCTTACTTAGGATTCCTTCTGAAATATGGTTCATGTACTTATTTTTAGGTAAGAAGCCAGAGGTTCCAACAGTGTTCAAATTCACAAGGTATAAATTCAAGGGAAAAAAATGTGTTGACCTTTAGATGTGCAGCCTTTAGATCTAGTTCATTTTTTTTTATGTGTCTCTTTCTCCAACTAAAATCAAGGGAGGTAGATAAGTTTGTAATAGTGAAATGTAAAGAATATGATATGGGGCTAGTTTCTGCAGGCAAGCCACTATGAGTGATTCAAACACATGTGTAGATTTGACTAAAAAGGTCAAATGGTCCTTGTAAGAAGGCAGAGTCCTTGTTTCCCACGGCAGTATTTTCACTGGTATTTTTCACATTGAGAAGAAAGGCTTTCTGATTCATGGAAACTACATGTAGTCTTTTCAGCTGGTGGTTGTGAGTTTGGGTATTCACCTGTATTTTCCTGACAGTCACCAGTCTTAACGGAAACATCAAAAATAGGCACCCCAAATCTGTAAAACCCAAACATCTAATCTCATTTTAGACCTTTGATGTGATTCATTTGCTCCTTCTCCAACACCTGTGGTAGCTAATTATCTTTTCTCCACCTGGAAAAGTCTGCAGTCATTAACAGTCATGATTATGTCTGTTTATTATCCATAGATGATCTTATTACCATATCATTTTCCTCTGGTAACGGGAGGGGCAGTGCCAAAACCCAGATGATAAGCTTCCACCCAAATATCTCCCATCAAGTAGCTGCAATTGAGCTGGGCTTTTACTTGCCTGTACATGCCTAAAAGGGGACAAAAAGTCTACTTCCAATTTCTATCAATCTGTAATTTCTCATTACAGTTCTTGGACTTTACTAGATATGTACATAGCATATTGCAGTATGAATGATGGACCTTGCAAAAATGTTTCTCCTTATTTTTTACACAATATATTTATTTTGTTTTGTTTATTTTTTATGTGGTACTGAGGACGGAACCCAGTGCCTCACTTGTGAGAGGCAAGTACTCTGCCACTGAGCCACAACCCCAGCCTTCTCCTTAATATTACTAATATTTTTAGTCATAATTATGATCATTTCTCTAGCAAAAGACCTTTTCAACCAGAGCTCAAAGTAAGTGTTTCTTTAGTTCTTATTAATTCTTATTTTTTTTTTTTTTTTAGTTTTTGGTACTGGGGATTGAACTCAGGGGCACTCAACCACTGAGCCAAATCCCCAGCTGTATTTTGTATTTTATTTAGAGACATAGTTTCACTGAGTTGCTTAGTGCCTTGCCATTGTTAAGGCTGGCTTTGAATATGTGGTCCTCCTGCCTCAGCCTCCTGAGTGGTTCTTGTTGTTAGTGATGGTATTTCTTTTTTTTTTTTTAATAGTTGTTTATTTTAGTTGTACACAGTACCTTTTTTAAATTTACTTATTTATTTTTATGTGGTGCTGAGGATCGAACCCAGGGCCTCACACGTGCTAGGTGAGCGCTCTACCACTGAGCCACAACCCCAGCCCCAGTGATGGTATTTCTTTCAGTCACAATTTTGTCTTTGAAAGTACTTGTTTATTTTTAATTTTTTTAATGCAGGTGATAACCAGCAATTCACAAGTGTATCACAATGCTTCATGTTCTCCTCAATGCACTGGAATTTCCTACAGAAGATGGCTTAAATAACAGGTCATGGTTCATTCTTTACATACGTATCCTGCAAACTTGACTTGTACATTAGGGTTCTTTAGAGAAATGGAATCAACGAGACATAGGTGGCAGATAGATGCAACATCTAGGGTCAGTGATTGTTAGAGGCATTGGCTCACATAATTATGGAGGCCAAGAAATCTTGCAAGATATCAACCTAAGCTGGAAAACCAGGAAAGCCAGAGGTATAATTTAGTCTTGAGTCTGAAGGCCTGATACAAACCCCAGAGTTGGAAGACTCAAGAGTAGGAAGCTCCAGTATCCAAGAGCAAAGAAGTTGAATATACTACTTCAAGCAGAAAGAGAAAATTCCCCTTCCTCCATCTTTTTGTTCTATCTAGATAGAACATTACGACCCACACTGGTAAAGGTGGATCTTCTCAGTTTACTGATTTAAATGCTAACCTCTTCTGAAAACTCTCTCGGAAATAATGTTTTACCAGTCTTATGGGAATCCCTACATTCTTATTATAAAATGCAATAAAAGGTGTTCCAAGTACAAAGTAACAAGTTGACACATAAAATTAACCACCTTTCTCCTAATTGCATGGTGTTCTGCTCTTGCAGCACTGATGGAGCCCCAAGTTTGAAAACTCTTCCCAGAACTCCCTCCCTTTCCTGCTTCTGTGACCTGCCCTCCATGCTGACTGTGACCTTGGTCATAGTGTTCTATCAGGCTCTCACTTTTCAGCTGGAATAAATGATGGCTTCAGGATTCATTAGGTGCTCTTGGAACACTGGCTTGTGGCCTATGCTATTAACGTCGTCTTCTTTTCTGCCCTTGCCAGAATTAAGATGCCACTGCCAGCAAGTTCATTGTCAAAGCCCAAGTCCTTCAGCCAAATTCTTCCCGGAGATCAAGCCAACATAAAACCCTGCTTCTGTTTAATTTCTGTTCAGCTCAAACTTTTTTTTTCCTCTGCAGTGTTGAGAGGAAGGAAGCCACAGGCTTTCAAAACACTCCAGATATATATACAGTTACCAATCTTTGACATGCAAAACTGTTAAAAATCTCAGCACTTACACCCTGGGGAAGTGCTGCTAGACTGGAAGGCATGAAATCATTGAGAATTCACAATTCATTACTCTGAAATGCCAAGAACAAGGCTGTTAATGTTCACAATGCACAGAGGCAGGTCCTCTGTGGAGGGGGTTGGTGCAGGAACACTCAAGATGGAAGCTCAGAGAGATGAACCACAAAACATATTTCAGCTTCCACTCGGGCAGAAAGATGTACACCCAAGAGAATGTCCATCATCACACTGCATTGCCTAAACAATTGAAGATTAATGGTGGGTATTTAAATGGAAATCTCACTTTTTATTTCATAACCTTTGGGGAGGAAAATGACACATTCTTATTGTAAAAGATGCAATGAAAATTTTAACAAGTACAAAATAACAAAGCAACAGAAATACACATATTCCTTTTATAAGAGACCATCATGATTAACAGTTTGGAGAACTCCTGTGTGGACATGTGCTTATCTCGATATATATCTACATATCTTCATCTACCTCTCTCCATCAGTCAAACGGTAATCTTTGTGGGGTTTATATTAGACAATTAGGACATAACTTTCTTTACTTATAATATCGCTGGCTTCATTTTCTTGGCAATGACAAGGCATAGTCTGAGATAGGGTTCCAACAGAGGTGAGATAGAGCAACCTTTGTGGTATGATTTAATGTGAACCTATTTAGGCCACATAAGATTTTAGAAGAGTCCTCTCTATCCTAGAGCAACTTACTAAAATCCTTCCTCAGTGTTTGGGATCAATGTATAACTAATGAACAAATATAATTTTGTATAATTTGCCTTGAATAACGTTGTATATATAGTCAGTCATGAGATTCTTCCCCACAAGGTTACAGATTGCGGAAAGGTTTAGGAGTTATTCTCTCTGTAGCTAATAAATAATCATAATTGAACTCCATTCTCACAACAAGTTTGGAGGAAGGCAGTTAGCCTGTAGGATTGTAAGCAATCCAGTTTTATTAGAAAAAAAAAGAATAAAAACTTTCCTTACTCTAGAGAAAGGATTGCTGGCAGCTTTGGAGAACTGTACTTCATGTAATATTACCACTGTTTTGTGATAGATGTGTCAAAATAATTTATCCTTTCACATTTAAGATGTATTTTCCTGAAAGTTATTAGTTTCTAATATAACTCTGCATAACAGGGAGAGAATGTGTTGGCTATATGGCTCATGCAGTCCTGTGACAGTTATTTTTCATTTTCAGTGGGAACAAACAAACCCACTTTGTGTTTATGATTTGGTGTCCGAGGACAGGTGGATGGAAAGGCAGTGATGTGGGTCGGCAAGTGTTCTGGTCTAAGTCAAATGTGCTCTTCTGACATTTTTGAACTTAAAGGACACTTGTCTACCCCTAACCAAGCACTTTCACTATTCTTTACTGGAAATAACAAAATCTTATGGAAAAAAGAAAGAAAATCAGTCCACAGAACACCCTTGTGGTCATGGGGCTCTCCTGAGTAGGGCATGAGTTGATATGAACTATATGATGGGAGAAAACAGAAATGTAAAGAAAACTCTCAGGAATTCAATCATGGGTTATTCCTTTCTTACATTAATGTGGACTTGTAATTAATAAAGTGTTATTTTTTAATATCAACATCTCAGGACGGATAGTGTCTAACAATGTGAATTTTACTCAGAAGACTAAAGCTTTGGGTTAATTAATTTAAAAGCTACCTACGGAAACACAGTTCTGGGAGTATCTTAGCCATTTCCTGACCTATTTCCAAGCAGGGAAATAGTCAGGGATTTATTTTGGCCAAGCTATTCAATTTCTTTTACTTCCAAGTAGAAAGAGTGGTAAAAGACATGGATTTAAGGTTACAGATTTCCAAATGATTTATCCAGTTTAATTCTTTTATTTATCTGGAGTTTTTCTAGAGAGTAGACTGTTGAGGGTACAGAGATATTCTAAAAACTCCTTAGTGATCAAAAACCGTGGCATGTTACACTTGAAATAATGACTTCTCAGGGCTGGTGTCAATGGAATTCCTTACAATCTTTTCAAATTGGCTTCTATTATCTCTAAACCTGGGTTCCAAATAAATATACTGGACAACAGGAGATAACTGCGAGCAATGACAAGAGTTTTTGTAAAATTCAAAAGTTGTTAAGCGAATGAAAGAAATCATTGGTAGAAAAATGCACAGATTGAGAACAGGCTGAAATTGAACTGTCAGCATGCCCAATAGTAAAATCCCATCAAAGAAAGAAGGACAGAAGAAAGTCACAAGTCTTGTAGAGCTGACACAAAGAGGCAACCCTTAATGCTGCCTCATTTGCAAAGTCAAAACTGTTTAGCTTCTATTCAGAAATAACAGGATGAAAGACAGCAGCAGGCTCTTCCTGTCCCCTTCTTTAAATCAGACATGCGTATTTCAGGTTAAAATGTATAAATCTGATTATGTACCATATGATAAATGGAAGGTTGATTCATTTTATATACCACTATTTCTGTGGTTTCCTTTTAATGATGTTAATTATGCTAAAATTGTTAGCAACATTTGCCTAGAACACTCTCCTTTTATTCCTTTAGAGATGATTGTTGTTGTTTTTTTCCCTTGTCATCTATTAATAGGGATGGGGCGGGGGAGGCAGGATGTAAGACAATTTGTTCCTGTCAGAAATAAAGTTATAATGAATGGACTCCCTTTGTAAAGGATATTTCTAAAAATAGAATTAGGATTTGTCATTCAATATCCAAAGGCATTGGAAATTCAGTAAACTGGTTATTTAGAGCTGTCTTTCAATGCATCACTCAAGTTCTTGAAAAAATGTTGAATTTGTTATACGTCAGCATTTCCTAGAGTACCTACACAGAAAATAATCTCCAGAAAGGAAAATATGAAAAATAAATATTTAACACCTCCAGCCATTTCTGAAATTGTCTATATGATTCTGCCCACATTACTGAATACACTAAAAACATTCTTGTAATATGTTTTTTGCAGAATGACTTAGAAGCCTCCTACAGTAAGAACCATTGGCCTGGATTTTAAAGCAACTCCCTATAAAAGTCATTTTGCACAATGTACATAACAGGTTAATTAAAGGACTGTTCAACATAATTGAGGTCTCCTGGGTACTGGATGGGTTTTCTGTTCTGTAAATCACTTCAGTCCATTATTTGAGTCACAATGTAGAGAGTGCCCAGGAATAATGCAAAGGTTTTAAAGTGAAAAAGATCTTGGATGCAATTCAGTCCTACCGCATGCAAATTGTGCAATCTTAGGCAGTCAATTTATTTTCTCCTCCTCTCAGTATTTTTTTTTCAGCAGAATGCAACACACAGACACACACACACAATTTCATTGGTGTTACAAGGGTTAAAGAAAATTGTGCATGTATAGATTGTCAGGTAGTGTGTGTCTATTACACAGTAGTTTTTTCCTTTCTTTCCTTTATTGAACTTGTATGTATACCTGTGTGCTTATGGTAAAGATTTTTAATCTCACCAAGAGACCTACTTTGTTGTCTTTCAGACACCTCATCTTAGCAAATTTGTAGGATCTATCTCTGAGCTTTGTCAGGCTAGAGATATGAGTGTTTCATGGCCCTTTCATGAGATGCTTCCCTTTCACAATACAGATTCCAACAAAAGATGAAAGTAATAGCCAGGCATGGTGACACACACCAATAATACCAGCTACTTGGGAAACTGAGGCAGGAGGATCACACCTTACAAGACAGCCTGATCAATTTAGCAAAACTCTGTCTCAAAATTAGAAAATAAAATAAAAAGGTCTGGGGAGGTGGTTCCCAGTGGTAAATGGGTTCAATCCACAGTATTTAAAAAAAATCAATCAGTCAATCTATCTATCTCAGTATATAACTAGACTAGGTATTCTGCCAACTGAAATCTTCCCCTCATAATACTATGTGGGATTATGATGTTCATGTATCAAAATATTTAGTCATGGGATTGTAATAATGCAATGATACAAGAATATTTAATTTGAATATTTTATTATTATTCTCTTATAACCTATTGTGTTCATCTCCATACAAATGCTGTCCCTGGGATGGTTATCCCCATAATTAAGTTAAAGATTGACATCCCTGGGCCAGGGCCCTCATTTTTTCAAAGCATATCTAAGTGGCTCATCTTTTTCTATCCATTTGCCAAATTTTCCTGTTACAAGAGTCTTCTTAGCTATATTACTCTCAGATATTATTATCCTAGACAACTGTCATGTCCTTAGGAAAACTTTCTCTATATCATCAAGTCTTGATCCATTTGACTGATATTTATAAGATTATACAACCAACTCCTTTTCAAAAAAATATTTAAAGATACATATTAAAATATTCAGTGTCATATGATACCCCAAAATAAAGCAAAATATATGAATAAATAAGAGTAATTATGCACAGGTTGATGAAATAAGAGGTAAACTTAACAAACTAAATATGTGCATGTTAAGTTCCAATATGCCATGTAAAACAAAACCATAATTTCAAGCCTGTGAGTCTAGCAATCAGAACAAAGTGGGCAATCGTTCAACTCACATCTATAATGGACAAAAGTCACCTGTTGTTCAAAAGTACAATTATTGCTCAAAGTGGGATGTGTTGCCATTTTTCTTGGAGCAAAGAATAGTCACAGGTGGGGCTTACAGATACACCTGTTTGGCTTGGTTTTATAACACAGTGTTTTTACCAACTTTTGAATTAATTACCAATATTTAAGCACCAAGAGATTCATAAACCAAATTCTGCATTCCAAATCATCATTCCTGATGTCAGATGTTATTCATCATGTTTGCACTACTTCCATTTATTTTCTGTTTAGTGATTTTCTGCCATTTTCCCAAGCCCATCTACCTCATTTCTGTTTCCAGTTGGTCCCTGTAGATACCTGGGTTTGCATCCCTAGAGGGGTAGATCAAATATATATTCATCAGCCAAGTCTTCAAACATTTCTCAAAGGAACGATAAGCTATGAGATAGCCAACTTTTGATTTCCTTTGCTACATCAAAAGGAGAAAAACATAATATGCCAGGAAGCTAAAAATCTAAAATTCATTTGTGCTTATTTTGGTGCATATTTCTTTAGTGTTTTCTGAAAATGCTATCTATGCCTTCCAAATTATTTTCTGGTTCTGATAATTATGAAATTCAAATGCAAACATAAAAATAATGCTGAGGCAAAGACAATAGCTTTGACAGTGTGGATAAATTTATCTGGAAATACTTGTTCTGAGATGACTTAAAAAATCATAATACTGATATGGATAACTGAAAACTAATCATATTTTATAAAGTACTTCAGATTCTACTATTTTAGATTGATAGGAACTATGTGAGTTTTAAAAGCATTTTATTCAAAATATTAACACACTTCAAAGGTTATTAATACATAACTAAATTAAAATTGCAAGTAAATATTTCAGAGTATCTTCCAACTGAGACCTAAAATAGATTATCAGTATTCCAAATGCTCCCTCATGTCTTCTTTTAAGCACCAGCCCAACCTCCCCCTACCCTCACACCAAAGGTTGCCACTCTTGATTTGTATCACAATGAGTCCTTCTGCCTATTTGTTAATTTTATATAAATATAATTGTATAGAATAGACTTTGTGTAACATTTTATTGGTTTAAGATTCCGACTAAAGGATTATCACTGATAGTTTGTACTTTATGTTGCTACATATTATTTCATTAGAGAATCTAGAATGTTTATTTTACTGTAAATGGGTATTTAGGTTATTTTCTATTTTTACTTTTTCTAATGGTGTTTTTAAAAATATACTTATGTATGGCTTTGTTATACACGCATATTTCTGTCACATGAAAAGAAATGCCAGGTAACAGGGTTGCTTATACTCTGCTTTAGGGGGTACTGATTCATAATTTCCCCAAATGGTTGAATCAACATTAACTCTCATCAGTCATGTGGGAAAGTCCTTCATTAATCCTTACAACTACACCCCATAAGAAGCAAAGAAAAATACTCTACTGAGATTTTGACCATGATTGTATTGAATCTGAGAATAAACTTGATAAAAATTAATAGATTTTTAACCTGGCATAGTAGTTGAATATGGTATGAACTTACATTTATTTAAGTCTAATTTTCTTTTTATTAGGGAAGTATATTTGTACATAGCATATTGTTGAGAGCCACAGCCAAAGGGGCCCCAGCAAACTTCCAGCTGCCAGCAAACTTCCAGCTGTCGGCTGATGATTGGCTCACAGCAGCCCCAGCAACATCTAGCTGATTGGCTCCTCCACGGAGCTGCTCATTAGGCTGTTTCCCTACCCTTTCAGACCACAGAGCTGTTCATTGGGGGACTTCTTTGGCTCCGCCCACGCGACCCAGCCAATCAACCTCAAGAGCAGGAGGATTGTGGGAGGTGGAAAGGTTGGTGTAGGTGAGAGGCTTGTGGAAGCCGGTGGTGGCAGTTGGGCTCTGAGGGTTTTTTTCCTGAGGAGCTGTTTTGCTTGGCGTTTGTAGTTCTAAAAATAAAGTTAGTTTCTTTTGACAAGTGGCTCCTGAATTGTGCCCAGCCAGACTGTGGCAGCATATGAGTCCTTTTGACATAATTATACATGCAAGGAATTTGATTTCGATGCCTATTTCTCTTCCCCTTTCCCCCATTTCTTCCCCTTTCTTTTCTCTCTCCTCTACTGATCTTCCTTTTATTCCATTATTTATCTAGTTTTGATTGGTACTTTCTATATATACTTACAAATGTCCCTTTGGTACATTTATATATGTATATTGTATGATGATTCTGTCAGACTCATACATTTATTCCCCTTCCCCTTCCTTCCTCCTTCATCTCCTTTTCCCTCTACTCCACTGATCTTCCATACATCTTGATGATATCTGATTCCCTCACCCTCTGCCTTTTTTCCTTTATTTTGCTTTAGCTTTCACATATGAGAGAAAACATTTAATCCTTGATTTTCTGCATCTGCCTTATTTCACATAGCATGATTTTCTCCATTTCCATCCATTTGTCAGCAAATGCCATTATTTCATTCAAGTCTAATTTTCTTATTTTTGGTTTTGATTTTTCAGTACAGATATTTATTCTTGGCTATTTCATATTTTTTGATATAATACTAAATATCAAGCTTTAATTATCTTCCATTTTATTCTGATATATATATATATATAATGATCTTAAGAATATTTTATTTCCTTAAAGATTACATTGATTAGCATGCTTGACTTCTTAAAAATAAAGGATTAAAATCATAATCAAATTATGTGGACTTTATTTTCAGATACCTTGCTTCACTCTCTTAATCTGTTCAGCTGCTATAACAAAATACCATAAGCTGGAAAGCTTGTAAAAAAGGTATATTTATCACAGTTCTATAACCTGGGAAGTCCAAAATCAAGGTGCCCGTGAATGTGGTGTCAGGAGAGGACCAATTTCCTGCCTCAAAGATGGTAGTTTCTTGCTGTGTCCTTGCTTAGTGGAAGGGGCAAGGTAGCTTCTTTTCTAAGGGCACTAATTTCATTCATGAGAACTCCTCCTCATGTCTTATAATCTCCCAAAGGCCTCATCTCCTAATACCATCATTCTGGGAAATTTGGTTTCCAACATATGAATTCTAGTAAAACATTGACATTCAGATCATAGCACTTGCTTATTAACTGCAACAGTTTTTGATACAGTCTTTTAATTATAAATCCACATGTTAAATAAAAATAATAAATTCATAGCTTCTTTTCAATGCTGAATAGGGTGTTGACAGTGGGCCTTGTTGCATATTTCTTCATTACAGAGGAAAAACTGTCAACATTAACTGTTAAAGATGATGTGTGCTATAGTATTTTTACGTTACCTTGTACCAGAATAAGACTGTTTTCTTATATTAATAGTTGGTCAAAAGATTTGATTGTGGTGGATGATATATTTTATCAGTTTCTTGGCATCTGACATGATGAAGGTTTTTTATTAACTTAATTTATTTTAACTGAAATATTAAAACTAAAATTGTACATATTAATGGAGCAATGTGATATTTCAATACATGTATACATTGTGGGAAGTTTAAATCAGGTAAGTAAGGTACTTATTTTCTTAAATATTTACCACTTCTTCATAGAAAATTTCACAATTTCTAGGTTTTTTTAAGAACAGTATATAACAATACATTATTGTCATCCATAGCTACCCTACTGTAAAATAGCACACTAGAACTTCTTGCTCCTATTCAACTATGAGTACCTTCCCCATGATCCCCTGTCACTCCCCAGTCACTAGAAACAAGCATGCTACTCTCAACTGCTATGAGATCAACTTTTTAGATTTCATATGACTTAGATCATGTGGTACTTGTCTTTCTGTTCTTAGCCTATTTCATTTAACATAATGATCTCCAGAAAATTAATCTGTGTTGTCATAAATGACAGGATTTCATTCCTTTTATGAAAGAATAGTATTCTATCCTGCCTATGTTCCACATTATCTTTATCCATCATCAGTTGATGGACACTTAAGTTGTAACCACTTCTTGGTTATTGTGAATAGTGCTGTGATAAATATGGAAGTGCACCTATCTTTTGGGTTAACTGATTTCATTTCCTTTGATTATATTACATACCCAATATTAGAGTCACCAGATTGTAGGATAGTTCTAATGTTAACTTTTTGAGAATTATCATACCATTTTCCATAAAGACTATATTAATTTACATTACCCTAACAGTGTGCAAATTTCCACTTCCCTTCACATACTCTCCAAAACTTGTCATCTTTTGTCATTTAATAGAAGCCATTCTTAATGGGATAAGATGATATTTAACTGCATTTTCCAAGTGATTAGTGATGCTGAACATTTTTTTCATATACCTGTTGGCCATTTGCATATCTATTTATATCTACTTATATCTATTTAGATCTACATCTATTGAGGTCTACTGGCCACTTCTTCATTGAATTATTAGTTTTATTGCTATTGAGATTTTGGAGTTCCTTTTGTATCGTGGACATCAACGCCTTGTCAAATATATAGTTTGTGATTTCTTCCTCTCGTTCTATGGGTTTTCTCATTACTTGGTTATATCCTTTGCTGGGCAGAGTTTTAGTTTGATATAACACCATTTTTCTGCTATTTTTTTGTATCCTGTGCTTTGGGGTTCTTCTCCAAAAACAAAAGCAAAAATCTTGATATATCCAACATTCTGAAAACACTTCCTCTGTGTTTACTTCTAATAGTTTTGCATTTAAGTTTTTAATCAATTTTGAGTTGATTTTTTGTAACTGGTGAAAGATAGGGATCTATTTTCAGTATTCTTTATGTGGATATCTAATTTTCCCAGCACCATGTATTGAAAAGGGCATCTTTTCTCCAATGCATGTTTTTACCATGTTCTTAGCACATTTGTCAACACCCATTGATTATAGATGCATAGGCTCTCTGATCTGTTTCATTGGTGTATGTTTGTGTTTTTATAACAATGTCATGTAGTAATTACTACAATTTTGTAGTATGTTTTGAAGTGAGGTAGTGTAATACCTTTTGCTCTGTTCTTTTTCCTCAAGATAGCTTTAGCTATTTAGGGATTTTTGTGGTTCCATATAAATTTTAGAATTTTTTTCTAGTTCTTTCAAAAGTTTTTTTTTGTATTTTGGAAGGAATTCCATAAAATATGTAGCTCACTTTGTGTGGTATAGACTTTTATACTACTAATTATTTCAAATGACAAACATAAAATATCTTGAGTCCTCTTCAAATAAAATAAATTGAAGACAGTTTTAATTTTCATTATTGAGATTTTAAACCTCTTTCATTAAATTTACATCCAGGTTTTTATTGGTTATTGTAAATGGGGATTGCTTTGTGGATGTCTGTTCCAAATAATTAACTATTGTTAGTAACGCTACTAATTTTGGTACATGTTGACTTTGTATCCTACAAACTTTGATAAATTCATTTAATGTTCTCTAATAGTCTTTTGGTGTAGTTTTTTAAATATCTAAGCTCATGCCATCTGCAAACAGTAACTTCTTCTTCTTCTTCTTCTTCTTCTTCTTCTTCTTCTTCTTCTTCTTTTTCTTCTTCTTCTTCTTCTTCTTCTTCTTCTTATTATTATTATTATTATTATTATTATTATTATTATCATTTAATATACTGGGAGATTGAACCCAGGGAATCTTAACCACTGAGCTACATCCCCCAGCCCTTTTAATTTTTCAGTTTTGAGACAGGGTCTTGTTAAGTTACTGAGGCTGGCTTTGAACTTGAGATTCTCCTGCCTCAGCCTCTGGAGCTGGGACTGCAGGTGTGTGCCACCATGCTCAGCTGTAAATAGTAACTCTTGACTTCCTCTTTTCCAATTTGAATTTCTTCTTTCTCTTTCTCTTGCCTGATTGCTGTGGCTAGAACTTCTGGTGCTGTTGAATAAAAGTAAAAATGGGCATCTCTGTGTTGTTCCAGATCTTAGAGAAAAAGCTTTCAGCTTTTCCTCAGTCAGTATAATGTTAGCAGTTGGGATATAATAAATGTCCTTTTTTATGCTGAGGTATGTTTCTTTTATACCTAATTTATTCAATGTTTTTATCATGAAGGATGTTGAATTTTATCAAATGCCCTTTCTTCATCTATAGAGATGATCATATATTTTTGTGCTTCATTCTGTTGATGTGGTGTATTATATTTATTTATTTGCACATGTTGAACCATCTTACATTCCTAAGATGAATTCTGCTTGATTGTGGTGAATAATATTTTTAATATTCTGTTAGATTTAGTTTGATGGTATTTTGTTTTGTTATTGATTTCTATTTTTATACATCATGGTCAGAAAATATACAGAAAATGTACACAATAGAATTTCATTTTTTTTTAATTTCCTGAGACCAGTTTGGAGATCTATCATATGATTGATCCTGGAGAATATATTTTAGTGAGAAAACTGTGTGTTCTGCAGCTGTTCGATGGAATGATCCATAGATATCTGTTAGATCCACTTGGTCTAGGGTGTACTTTAATCCTGATGTTTCTTTATTGATATTCTCTCTGGATGATCTGTCCATTGTTGAAAGTGGAGTGTTAAAGTACCCAAATATTATTGTGCTGGAGTCTATGTGTCCCTTTATGTCTATTAATACTTACTTTATATATATTGGTGTTCTGATATTAGGTGCAATTATTTTTAAAATTATTATTTTCTCTTGCTGAATTAACCCTTTATCATTTAATGATCTTGTTTCTTTTTACTTCTTTTGACTTACAAGGAATTTCATTAGATATTAATATGGATACTCCTAATTTTCGTGGATTCTTGCATATCTTGTTTATAACTTTACTTTTAGTTTATGAGTGACCTTAAAGGTGAAGTGAGCTTCTTGTAAGAGGCAACATATAGTTGGATCTTAACTTTATGTCAGTTTTTCTATCCATTCAGTCACTCTATGCCTTTTAATTGGAGATTTCAATGTATTTACATTCATACTAAATATTGATAGGTAAGGTCTTACTACAGCCATTTTATAACTTTTTGTTTTCTTTAATTATTTTCTCACTCTTCTACTCTACATTTGCATTTGACTGATTCATTCTAATAGTGTGTTTTGATTTCTTATTATTTTTGGTCTATTAAAAATTTTTGCTTTGTGTTTACCATGAGGCTTACAAAAATATCTGTTGATCATAACAAGCTATTTTGAAATAAAAGTAACTTGTCATGACAGTGAAAATGAGAATAGAATAAAAAGAAATTTTACTAATGAGAAAAACTCTAAACTTCTGCTCTATTTTTTTCTACATTTTTATATCCCATTTTATATCTCTGTATATTATCGGTCCCTTAACACAATGATGTCATTTTTGTTTTGTGTTTTATGTACCATGTTTGCAATATTAGAGCATTCTGAATTTGTCTAAGTACTTGCTACTTTCCATGTTTCATTCTTTTCAATAACCTATCTATTTTTCTTTCAGTTTGAAAAACATCCTTTATCACTTTTTTTTGGTTTGTTTATTTTTTTTCCAGAACATTTCTAGTGGTAATATGTTCTCTCAGCTTTTGTTTCCCAGGGATAAACTTTTTACCCCTTTGGTATTCCCAAGACCCTCTTGAATACCAATATCCCAAATGTTTGCTCTTTACAACTGTCCCAACATTACCATAAGCTTTCTGCATTCTTCTTCTTTTTTTCTTGTTCTCCTCTAACTGTCCCCATTCTGTTGGTAGCTAACCTCAATGTCTTTCTTTTGCTTAATATTTCCTGCTATTCACACTTTCTATTCTATTTTTAATTTCATAAATGCATTTTTTTATCTGAAGAATTTCTGCTTGAGTTATTAAGTTTCTTCCATCTCTTTGTTAAGTTTCTCTGTTAGAGTATTGAATAAAGTTGCTATGTTGTCTTTAAGCTCATTGTGTTCCCTTTAAATGGCTGTTTTAAATTATGTGAGAGTTCTCAAGGAGTATCTGGTCAGTTTCTGGCACCTTATTTTGACTGGTGATGGCATGGTTTTCTGAAAGCTGTTTGTTTCTTGTTTGTTTGCTTATTTTACTTTGTTTTGATTTTCTGATACTGGGGATGGAATCCAGGGGGACTCTATCACTGAACTACATCCTCAGCCCTTTCCGTTTTTTATTTTGAGATAGGATCTTACTAGGTTGCTTAGACTGGCCTTGCACTTGAATCCTCCTGCCTCAGCCCCCGAAGTAGTCCTGAAAACTCTTGATGTTTGTTGTTGTGTGCCTTCATCTGGACATTGAAGGATTGGGTATTTATTCCAGTCTTCTTAAACTGGCTTTCTTTGTACCTATCTTAACAGAAATTCTAAGCAAGCTTATTTTCTGAGTTTGCAACCACTTCCTCTATTTTGATACTGGTTGGCACCTAGGTCCAGCTTTGCCAGACCTTTGCTATTATCAGTGTTTCAATGCTAGACGATGATTCATGCCTAGATCTGTCCCAAATTTAGAGTCAATATGCGTTTTAGAATGAAACAGGAGGGTACCTAGAAAGAGAAGTTCATTTCCACAAGTCTTTCCCTGTGACCAGGAGGGACTAGATGATCCATCCATAGTCACTGTTCTGTGGTCAGGCATTGCAGGATTCTATTTGACTCTGGGCAGAATCACTATGAATGGACCATCCCCAAACTCCATGTCATACATGTAGCTACCAAGGCTGCTGTGTCGTACCTTGAGCCCTTAGCCCACCAAGACTAGCACAACCCTGTGTTATCAGCAAACTCACACTGTTATGGGATACCTCTGACTGAAGTGGACTGTAGACCCAAGGCTGGCAACCAACCCTGAATGATGCTTGCTGGAATAGAAATCCAATAGACTGGAGTCTTACATCATTCACTATTACCAGAGCTGTTCCAGAGGTTCTGACTACAAGCACACCTGAGGGTGGAGCATGGGATCTTCCCCTGTGTTAGTTTTTTTACTAGCCTAGCACCAAATTATGGCAATGTCCTGAACTTGCTACCCTGACTAATACCCTGTCCTGGGGTTTAATTCCACATGATGCTACCCAAGGTTGAGGTAGTTTTGTTGAAGGCAGTCCTTTGGACACCTAGGCTGATTAAGGTGTGTCACACCTGAATCTCACAACTGCAGGGATCTGCAGTTTCAAGGGCACACCAAGGCCTATTCTACAGCTGCTGTTGAGGCAGGCAGAAACCAGTCAGTCCACTGGGGAATGGGTCTGTACCTGCAGCCAGATAAGATTTAGAGCTCCATCTGTGAACACTGGTCTGTTGATAACTGTGCTGCCCCCGGTTGAGAGATGGATGGTGGAGACAGTCACTTTGCCACCAAGGCTGATGCACAGCTGGTTTGCACCTGAGTCTCTGAGCTACAGTGACCTGGAAGTCTCAAGGAAGTGATTGTTCCCCAGGCCCACTCCAAGGCTGGCAATGAAGCAAGCTAAAAATTGAGTCTTGCCCACCAAAATAGAGGACTCTTGTCTGCTGTGAGAATAGAAATAAAAAATGAGCCTGTGAACTCTGGCTTGGATATAGGTTCTTTGGCTTCCACCTGGTACTGATCCCAACACTGAGTTCCAAATTGTGGGTTCTACCCAGTGTCAGGTTTTCCTTGGGCAGGCCTGGTACTGTATTTCAAGTCCAGGACACTGTTATCATTTGGAGGTGAGGTGTCCCCTAAAAACTCACATGTGAGACAGTGCAAGAAGGTTCAGAGGAGAAATGATTGGGTTGCAATAGTCTTAACCCAATTAGTGAATTAATCCTGATAGTGATTAACTGAGTGATAACTGAAGTAGTAGTGTGTGGCTGGAGGAGGAAGGAATTGGAGTATGGCTTTGGGTATATGTTTGTATCTGATGAGTGAGGTCTCTCTCTGCTTTCTGATTACCATGATGTGAACTGCTTCCCTCCACCACTCTCCCACCATGATGTTCAGCCTCACCTCAAGCCCTGAGAAATGGAGCCAGCCTTCTATGGACTAAGACCTCCCAAACCATGAGCCCCTGAATAAACTTTTCCTCCTTTAAAATTGTTCTGGTCAGATATTAGCCACAGCAGTGAAAAAGCTGACTAAAATAAATGTATCCTCCATTCCTTTATCTTCCCCAAGCAAAAGATTTCTTTCTTCAACCTGTGCTACTTGGAGCTGGAGAAGGGATACCACTGACAATTCCTCCCTCTCTGCCTTCTTCAATGTGTCTTTCATTTTGTTACATTAAGTATAATGTGTAGTCTCTTTCCTTAGCTCTTGGGAATGGAGCTTCATGTATCTGTGGATGTAAAACTTGGTGTATCTGTGGATACAGGATCTCCAAAACATCTTACTTTGCCACCTCTTATTACCCTACAGTAACTCTTCATGCTGATGCTTTTTCTTTTTTAGATAATTATCATTATACATAGTATTTGGGTTCATTCTGACAAAACAATACATGCAAGGAATTTGATTTCAGTCCCCTTTCCCCCACCTTTTCCTTCTCTCCACCTCACACCCTGTTCTCTATACTTTCTTTCATCCCTTTATCTATTTGTTTGATTGGTTTCATATATATATATATATATATATATTGGTTTTATGTATATACACACATACATATGTATATACATGTATGTACACATATATTCATATATATAAAATTCTTTTTGAAGATGTTGCTTATTTAATTAAATATTTCTATCACTTCCCTTCTTCCTTCCTCCCTCTACTTCTTCTGCTCTACTGATCCACCTTGTATGTCCAGTCTCCTTTCCTGTCACCTGTTACCTTGTTTTGTTCTAGCTTTCACATGTATGAGAAGACATTTGGTTCTTAATTTTATGAGTTTGGATTATTTCTCTTAGCATTTTTTTTCCATTCCCATCCATTTACCAGCAAATGTCATTATCTTATTACTTTTTATTGCAGCATAAAACTCCATTTTGTATATATACACCACAATTTCTTGATCCATTCATGATGATTTTAATCTCTTATTTTAGCTCCTATAAAAATGCATTTATTTTTAAGATGGACTCTTACATTATTATTTTCTATGGCTCCATATTATGTTATTTAATATTGAGTACATATAAATTTATTTTTATTATTTATTTACTTATTTATTTTGGTGCCTGGGTTTGAACCCAGGGTCTTACACATTCTAAGCATAAGCATCACCACTGAGCTACACAACTAGCCTCAATATTTATTTTTGTTGATACTCTTGAACTATGTTGTATAATAATTTTAATTACTTTCTAAGTATCCACTTATGTCATTGCTTATCTTTACACTTACATACTTCATAGGTCTTTTAATTACTTTCCTTGGATTTAATAATTTAGTTATGATGTATTTAGAGGTGGTTTTCATTTCATTTATTTTGTATTGCTTAATACTTTGAATCTACATCTTTATGTATATTGTTTATTTGGAGAACATCTGAACCACTCTCTCTTTTATATTTCTTTTGCCCTATTAATCTGCTGCTGCTTTATAGTGAATTTCAATTATTCATGAGTAGACTGTCTTATTCTTTGCCATACATCTTTCATCCTTTTCCTCGTTCCCTCCTCTTTTTCTTTTCCTCTACTGACTTCACTTCTCCTGTTTAATTTTTATTTTCCTTGTGCTCTAGGCAGAATAGGTTCTACTAAACTTTCTTCCAATTTGTGAATTCTCTCTTTGGTTGTTTCTTATCTGTTGCAAACCCAGATACTTGGTCCTTAATTTCCGTTATTAATTTTTCAACTCTAGAATCCTCCTTATTTTATAAAGCCACCCTTCTTTAATTCTCCTGCATTTCATACGTTTACTTTTATATTTTAAACAAAATTATATTTGTCCTTTGTTAATGTGTACTGCTTTTTTAATCCTAATGAATGGCTCTACTGAGTTAGAAGTAATATGAAATAAAAAGCCACTAAAATATTTAAATGTAGAAAATTCAAAGAATACAGAAGTATACAATTTGACATTACATATGTGTGAAAATTATACCATAATTAAGATAATTTTCACATTAATAAGCACTAAACATTTCTGATACAACCACTAATTTATTCTGTCCCTGTATATTTGTTTCCATATTATATAATTAAGAAAAATATTATGCATTGATAATTTTTAACATTTATTATTTAGTTGTAGTTGGACACAGTACCTTTGTTTTATTTATTTGTTTATTTATTTATTTATGTGGTTCTGAGGATGGAACCCAGAGCCTCACATGTGGTAGGTGAGTGCTCTACCACTGAGCCACAACCCCAGCCCACATTGATGATATTTTTGTTTGTGTTGTTGAGTAGTATTCTATTCTGTAGCTATAATAAAGTTTGCTTATTCATTTATCAATCAGTAATCTTTTGGGTTGTTTCAAGTTTGAGGATTTTTCTGGTTTAGATGTGGTGTCCCTAAAAAACTCACATTTGAGACAATGCTAGAAGGTTCAAGGAAGAAATGATTGGGTTGTGAGAGCCTTAATCCAATCAGTGAATTAATCTCCTGATAGGGATTAACTGAGTGGTAATTGAAGTAGCAGGGTATGGATGGAGAAGGTAGGAATTGGGACGTGGTTTTGGTATATATATTTGTAATATATATTTGTATCTGGTGAGTGGAATGTCTCTCTCTCTCTCTCTCCTTTGTGATCATCATGTGAGCTGCTTCTCTCTTCTACATTCTCCTACCATGATATTCAGCCTCACTGAGAGCCCTGAGAAATGGAAACTGCCTTTTATCTTCTAAGACCTCTGAAACTCTAAACTCCTGAATAATATTTTCTGCCTCTATAGTTGTTCTGGTTTAGTCACACCATCAAAAAATCTTAATAAAACTAGGATATTAAATATAAAGCTAGTTATGAACATTTGCATAAGAGCTGTGTTTTTTTTCCTCTTAGATATATAATAGGAGTGAAATGTTTTGACCATAGGGTGGATCTATTCATAAAATTTTAAGAAACTGCTAAATTATTTTCCAAAGTAAAAAACAAAAAAAGAATAAAGTGAGAAGACTAACACTATCTGATTTTAAAAGATTGATGTTAAAGATTAACAAGTAAGTCAGTAGAAGAAAATTACAGTTCAGATTAGATCCCCACATGTATGGATACCTGCTTTTAACAATGGTGCAAAGGCAATTGATAAAGAAAATAATAGTTTTCTCACATGTTATTAGAAAAGAAGCAAAACAAACAAAAACAGAGCTTTTTGTATGTCATACAATATAAAAAAATTACTCAAATAAATCACAGAGTTATATATCAAATCTAAAACTACATAACTTTCAGACATGAATATAGTAGAAAATCTTTATGACCCAAGATTAGGTAAAGATTTCATAAATAATACACCAAAAACCCAAGCCATAAAAATAATAAATTGATAAATTGGATTTTATGGAATTTATATTTTGAGTTTTGAAAGATACTTTTATGAAAATGAAAATATAAGCCATTAATTAATAGAAAATATTTGCATACCATGTCACTAATAAAAGACTAGAATATGTTAAAATGTCTCAAAATTCAAGATAGTCCTCAAGTTGCCACACTCTAATGTCTGGATCATCTTTGGGTTCTGTTTAATACATCTGTCTTTTGGATTTGGGTCATCTGGTCTTGTCTACCTGCATATTTGGTCATTTTTGTGGAATTCAAGACATTAGGTTTATAAATTTGCAGTGACTCTATATGGTATTTTCTTTCTTCTAAGAGGACTTATTTTTGTTTGGCAAGTAGAAACAGATAACACAAATTGATAAGGAATTTAAATAGCCCAGGAGAAGTGTAAGCATTTTGGAGTGCTTTATTTTTTAAATCATAGTTTGCAGTCTTTTCTAGAGTGTAGATTTTCAGTAGTCACAGTTCAAAGTCTGGAATGTTAATCAAGTCCTCTCATTCTTCATTGGTCTCAAACGATAATTATTTTCCACCCTCATGACATGAGACTATTAAAAACCCTACTTATAGTTTTAGCTTTTAATCTGTTCACTGGCTTCCAACTCACCAGGTTTAGTTAAAGATCAGCAAATATTTCAAATGCAAAGCTAGTAGAGGATTCTGGGCTCACCTAAATATATGACTTTTCTCAGGGATACTAGTTTTTAAAATTTTGCATGTTTTTGTTTCTACTCAAATGTTTTTAAATAGTTATGTTTTCAACTTAATTTTACATGCCTTTTTATAGACAATCACAATAAAGTTACTGGCCTGATAGAATCTACTCTGTCATTGCCAAAAATGGATTTCTTTTTCTTAGGTTGTTTAACAATATAAAGTAATTAAAAATGAGAGAGGAAATGGTGTACCATTTTCTCTAAGGAGTTCTGAGCAATTCATAGAGTTCACACCATCAATCTTTACCATTCCCTTGTCAACATGGGTAACTCATTACCCATTCAAAGGTCACTCAACACACCCATTAAAGGTCCACAAATAGAAGCTGAACATTAAACTCAATCCCCAGAGCCACACAGTCTACTTATGTCTGACATAAAAATTAATCCTTATCTAGGAAGTACTAGGTATTTCTATCAGTGACCTATCCGTCTTTCTTGTTCTCTGTCCTATATTCTCTGTGAAAGAGGAGAAGAAAAATGAAAAAAATGATCATAATTTTAGTAAGATTGGTGACTAGTTATTTTAAAATCATTTTAATTTTTTTATTTTTGTCTATTTATGGTAATAAAAGTCAAAGGGCAAAAGACATCTAACTTCTGATTATATTTACCAGAAAAAAAAACTGAATAAAATGCCAACATCTAGATTCTTGTGTTAAAATATGGTAGAAACTGATATATAATTTCTACAATTCACAGAGATAACCATTTATTTATCCACTTACTAATTCTGTGTTTAATGTATCTATGTGAATTTGTTTGCTCTGGGCTAGGTAATAACACAGAAGTCTTCAAACACATGCAACATTTATTCTTATTGAGAAAAAAAAGGTCAATATACAACAAACATCAAGAAATGTTAATGTATCTATGTGAATTGGTGTGTTCTGTGCTAGGTAACAACACAGAAGTCTTCAAAGACATATAACATTTATTCTTATTGAGAAAAAAAGGTCAAGATACAACATACACATCAAGAAATAATAATTGCTATTAAGAAAAACAGGGCAAGGTATAGGGGAGAGCAGAAATACTGTTTTAGACAGCAAGACCTGGGAAGGTTTTCTGAAAAGGTGATTTCAGACAGAGGTCATCCTAAGGCCAGGGTTGGGAAAGAACCATGTGGGTTTCTTCAGAAGACACTTTCCTGGCAGAGTGTGGAGAAAATGGAAGGAATCTAAAATAGGAAGTTCCTTCTCATACCTGAGAAAGAGAGAGCAGAAAGAATACTTGTCAAGGGCACCCAAAGTTCAAGGACCACACCACACACCTGAATCCCACTGGAGAGATTTATTGTCAGAGCATGGAGCAAACTGACAAGGCTGTCCCTCCAAGGAGAGCAGCAGCCCGTCCCACTCACAGGGCAGCGTTATAACCCACAAGAGGGACTTCACAAGCAAGCTTAGGGGTCAGTCATGGGCTGGGGTGGGGTCAACCCTTTAGCAGCTCAGGATCTCTAGATTAAATGGCTCCCAACCTAAAATGGCTGATCTGATGCCAATAAGAGCAAGGAAGATAAGGGCTGGAAATAGGATGGGATAGCACCTGGGGAAGATCAGGGACAGACTGGCAGGTCCTGGCAAGTGGGAACGAAAGGCAGAGGGGTACCAGCAGAAGGGGAGGACTCACTAGGCAGCAGGAATCAAGATGAATGTTGTCAGTGGCTTAGACTAAGATGGGAAGAGAGAAGAGAAAGTGGAGTGAGACCAGGGCCAAGGACAGGTAGCTGATTATCAAAGAAAAGGAAATGAGTAAATAGCACTTAGCCATCAGGGAAGGGAAGGATTGCATTTTCCAACACAAACTATCACCCCCTGGATGGCTCTTTTCCTGCCCTTTGGTCACATGGGCATGAGAAGAAAGAAAACCTAAAATCTATAAAGGGGCAAGATATTCCCGCATCTTCTCCCCTCCTCCTCTCCCTCCTTCTCTGCCCTTTTCTCCTCCTCCTCCTTCTTTTTTCTCTCCGTCTCTCTCCCCGGCCCCCTCCCCCCCCCCTCTCCCCCCGCGGGCCCCCCCCCTCTCCCCTCCCCCCCCTCTCTCCCCCAAATAAAATGTACTTTCTGTTCTTGCCTTTGCATTTCTCAGGTATTTAATCTTCAATGTGGTTTGGTAGGAGTGGCGACAAGGACCCAATCCTGATTTTCAGGACAGTAACAGAGGAATGCTAAGTAGGCTTTGTTGGTAGAATTGTCAGAAATTGCTGACAAATTGGAAATGGAGAACAGTGAGAAGTAAGGATGATGCTATGAATTTTAGGGTAGGCAAATGGGTGAGCTGTGTTGCCTGTTTCCATGTGGAGAAACACTGAAAAATGGTCAAATTGGGGAAGAAAACAAAATTTGGGAAGAAAACCATGACCATCTTTATCCCAGGCTCTTCACTGGTTTTGAATTCATTATTACAAAGAGAAGTGATAAAAATTACTGATTTGCTTCTTTCTCGTGTGTTCTACCATCCTTAAATTATTAAATTTTAATAATATGTGAGATGAAGTAGAAATATAAGAGAATAAAGAAAAATGGAAAAGGAAGGTCTATGGATGAGGAAGCCAAGGAAATTATGAGCCAAAGGAAATATTTATGTGCGATTGAAATAGCAAGATGCCCTTTCCCAATTGGTAAAATGTATTGAAAGATAAATATTTCCTGTGAATTGTTCAATGATCAGTTTTCTCCTGTGGGCTCCAGATCTATTTTCAATTAAGTATAAAGAACACATTCATTCATTTTCTTAACCTCATCTCCCCAAAGCTCATAGAGTCAGATTCAGAGGAAAGAGACCAGAGTTGAGGGGATTATTTAATGCCACTTCTTAATCCTTTTAAGACTGACAGCAATTGCTAGAGTGGCCTAGTGCAGATCATGAAAAATTGTCTCCTATACATTTTGCACACAATGATTGGATCTCTATCTCATCTGCCATTTCTATGATGCCAGTTGACATGGACAAGTCAACAAAGATTCAAATCTTGTAGGGGTTAAAACAAATCCCACAAGATGCTATTTTATGGTAATGTTCTCTTACTGCTTTTCTCTTTCCTTTTTCAATTCCTAATGAAATATATTACTGTAGGCTTCTAAGAAAAAAAATAAAGCTATTGAAAAAGTGTCCAGTGATCATAGTTGCCATGTTGTGTTTTTATAAAAAGAACTACATTTTCAAATTCCTGGTAGTTAATTGTGAAGATGCTCTCTAAATATATCGAATCTCGTGTTCAGTTCATGGGCTGAAATATTAAAATTTTAATAGGTTCCTGTGCATTTGCAAATATGAATATGTTATAAACTTCTATTTCCTTTGTAAGAGCTGCAATCTCTGAGCTGTAATCTGCCATCTAATTTACATTTTTATAATGTGTCACAGATAGAATATTCTACCTCAAACCTACCTATTTTTCTCCTCAGAATTTTTTTTTTACACTGCAGAAGGAGCCACAGATTTCATAAAATAATTGGGGCTAAAGTGAAGATGAAATACTGATTTCACCAACTGAGAATTGTGAGATCTGTTGTTATTACAGTATTTCCTATATTGGTTCATGAATATCTCTTAACTATTCCTATGCTGTAACTTGAAGAACACAGAAGATTTTAAAATCATTACATTCATATTGGCCACATTTTCCATATATGTACTACTCTTTTTTAGGTGCAGAATATGCCATAATAAAATCCATTAGAATGTGAATAGAGATGCTACAGGATGGGAGAAAATCTTCACCACCTGCACCTCACATAGAGCATTAATCTCCAGGTTATACAAAGAACTCAAAAAACTGAACACCACAAAAACAAATAACCCAATCAATAAATGGGCAAAAAACTGAACAAGCACTTCATAGAAGAAGTGAATTGTCAAAAATAAATTAAAAAAGTTTAATATCTCTAACAATTAGAGAAATACAAATTAAAACTACATTCAGATTTCATCTCACTCCAGTCAGAATGGCAATTATCAAGAATACAAGTAACAATAAATGTTAGTGAGGATGTGGGGAAAAAGGTACTCTCATACATTGTTGGTGAGACTGCAAATTGGTGCAACCACTATGGAAAATAGTATGGAGATTCCTTAGAAAACTTGGAATGGAACCATCATTTCACTCAGCTATCCCACTCCTTGGTCTATACCCAAAGGACTTAAAAATCACCATTCTGCACTGACACAGCCATATCAATGTTTATAGCAGCTCAACTCACAATAACCAAGCTATGGGAACAACCTAGGAATCCTTCAACAGTTTAATGGATAAAGCAAATGTGGCATATATACACAATGGACTATTACTCAGATATGAAAAGAATGAAATTATGTCATTTGCTAGTAAATAGATGGAACTGGAGAATATCATGCTAAGTGAAATATGCCAGTCCCTCCAAACCAAAGGTCAAATATTTTCTCTGATATGTGGATTCTAACCCATAACAAGGGAGGGTGGGGAGGGGAAGAATAGAAGTACATTGGATTTGACAAAAGGTAACAAAGGGAAAGGAGAGGAAAGGGAATAAGAAGAACAGTAGAATTAATCAGACATAACTTTCCTAGCCCTGAATACATGACCCAGGGTAACTGCATTATATACAACTACAGAATAGGATTCAAATTAGAATAAGTTATACTCTGCATATGTATAATTTACTAAAATACATTCTACTGTAATGTATAACTAAAAGGAAAAATTTTAAAAATCTAGGAACTTTTAAATAATTTCCTATAAGTGAGTCAGCTAGAACTAACTATATTTCATTAATATTTTCATAATTTAAAATTCTTTTGATTCTTTAAGGTGAATAAAATTTCTCTGATATTGAAAATGAAACCACCAACCTCCATTTGCTCTTTAAAATAACCAAAAAAAATCCATTTTTTATTTTCATTAATTTTTTGCAATCCCTTTCAATAGTACATCTCAAAACTCCACTATAGTTAAATTAAAAAGTAATAAAAATGATAATAATTCCATTTTCTATATTAGTATTTGGAATAAAGTTAATTCACCATTCCTGGAAAATAATGTGGTCATTAATGGAATTATGAAAGAGAAATCTCAAAACAAAGGACAGGCTTATGTTGTTTAAGATCTTAATCAATACTGATAAAACTGTTGAGTTACTCTAAAAAGCACAAATCTATATAGTCAGAAGGGATTAAGATAAAGTAAGATGTGTGTCCTGGGACATGGGAGACTACTCAGTGAGGGCCCATTGCCTATTAAAAAAAAAAAAAAAGCACACTACAGCAAATCTGAAGTGGCCCCATGACTTAGATAACTTAAAACAAGATAATGAAGAGAAAGTGGTATTAAAAAATAATACTGTTTTGTTATGAAAGCATTTGCATGCTTACTATGCTGTGATATTCCTGTTTGGAGTTAGGAGTTAGAGATTAGATTATAGAGATTAAGGGTAAGAAAGAAACTGTGAAATCACCATTCTCTACAAAGATAACCAGTATACAGTCTTCCATTTAGAACAAATGATAGGGAACTTTTTCTCTTCCCCTAGAAAAGAAGAGCTATCTGAATCTTCTCAGATGTCAGAAGCATAAAAGGAGAGACAAACAGGGGCTGGGGATGTGGCTCAAGCCGTAGTGCGCTCTCCTGGCATGCGTGCAGCCCGGGTTCGATCCTCAGCACTACATACAAACAAAGATGTTGTGTCCACTGAAAACTAAAAAATAAATATTAAAAAATTCTCTCTCTCTTTAAAAAAAAAAAGAAGAGACGAACAGAGGTATCAAGACAAGCATAGAAAAAACCTGATTATGAGTTAATAACTAAGACATATAGAAATGTGTTTAAAATCCTCTTCCAACTGATATATATTTTTCATTTCTTAACCATGCATTTATTGCTTTATAAAATAGAAAGTTTTAATTAATTTAGTGGGGCAATGGGTGTGGCTTAGTGGTAAAGTATTTTGTTAGTAATCTTGAGGCCTTTGGTTCAATCCATACCACCACCCATAAACACACACACACACACACACACACACACACACACACACACACACACATTCTAATTAATTAATTTATAATCTGCCAAGAAAAGGCATCTCTCCTAATCACTGATTAAAAATCCCTCTAAACACTGTACGTTAGTACATTTGTGATGTTTTTGTTTTGTTTTACTCTTCCAAACCTTTTTAATAACAGCCTGCCTTGGAGAGACATCAGAACAGTATTAAAAAACAGAACTAGCAATTTACAAAGATAGACAAATTAAGAAGTATAAGATTAAAGTTGGAGGCTATGCCAGTCATTTGGCTCCATGGGATTTCCCATCCAAAATTTCAGCTTTAATGGAAATCAATGCTATTTAAAAACAAATTAAGGTGCCCTTATGGAGGCTATAGCTGCCAGTTCACCATAAGTTTTTCATGTTCAGATTTCTTTTAATTTCTGGAATCTTCACATTGACAAATTAGACCCTCATATCATAATTACATTTCACCTATCCCCAACCCATAAAATTCTGAGTGCTACGATCTGTTCAGTGGAGAAATTCAGGTTTTCTTAGTGTAGTTGTTAACCTGATAACTGCATTGAAAAAAAAAAGTAGATAAAATTATCAGCATGCTTGAGCCACACAAAATATCTTACTGACTACAAGAATACTTACAGTGAGACTATTTCTCTCAGAGATACAGCTGAACAGCATTTTGTTGGTGGGTGCACAAAGAATGGGGACTATCTTTTATGCACAACTCATTGTTTTGAATACTGTCTCCAAAAAAATAAAAAATTGCCACTTCACAATATAGACAGAAAGACAGCCTGTTTCATTTCTCCTTTCCTAAATCTGGAGGAACTGTGAGAGGACCCCATCTTGGTCCCTTTTTAATTCATCCCAAAGCTTCTGCCTTCCAGGATCTTCTTAACACATTAAACGTTGTCCTTCTGATCCATTTTCATCTGAATTCAATGGCCCTGAAGATGGGCCCCTGCAGGGATTTGAAGATGTGGACTCAGAATATGATCCAAGCATGGCTGAAAGCTGTTGAATATGGCCGGTAGGAAGTCTGCCCTCATTCTCAAGCAGGGCCTATTTGTCCCTCCATTTCTGAAAGAACAGAGTGTAAAGATCAGAGAAACACAAGCCTGCCCTCCCAGAAAGGTAAGTGGTGCTCCTTCTCACCTCCAATTTTCACAGTTCCAATTCCACAACAATGACAATTTATTTGTCTTCTGACACAATATGATGTCTTTGCAGTGGGCTCATTAATCTCTCAGTCAATGATGAATTTCTCCCCTTTGATAGCAATGCTCTCTTTTCTTGACAGTTTTACTCTCTGCAAGCATTTTGGATTATTTTCCTTTTTATCAGTTGACCTTATTAAGTTATTTTCTGAGACCATAGGCAATATATATGTACACTTTGAATACTCTCACATTTTCTTGGTGTAGTTATTAACCTGATAATTGCATTGAAAAAAGAGTAGATAAAATGATCAGCATGCTTGAGCCACACAAAATATTTTACTGACTACATATCATGCATCTCTCTCTCAGTTATCAGGTTAATAAGTACACTAAGAAAATATGGGAGTATTCAAGGTGTACAAATATATTGCCTATGGTACAAGAGTCCTCATTCTAGACATTATGCTAGAGTACCTCCCAACAATCTTCTCTCTTTTTGGATGGAGGGTAGAAAGAACGTGCATACCATTTGAGAAGGATGATGGTGCTATGAATTTCCTCTCTTTGCAATTTCCCAAGGTTAATGTCCATGTTTTTAGAGGAAGAACTAAAAGTTCAAAGATATGATACATTGACGAAAAAGTCGGAAGGTAGCGGGAGCTAATTTGAAGCTAAGTTTGATTCCTAAGCCTGTATTCTACATTATTTGTGAGTTCTCTATTAACTTTAAGAGTATCATGTCACTAAAGGCAGGCAGTTAGGGCTGAGAGCAAATCAATAAATTTTATTATATCCCCAAAGTAGTGACTCTACACATGGGTATCTTGGTGTATAAGCTCTAATTCAGAAGTTAGTATGGACATTCTTGTAAGAATTTGGTGTCTTCTGTCCTGCATCCCTTTTTGTTTGGAAACAGATACATAATGCAATTCCCCCACAGGTGTGGTCTGTAGCCAAGGCTGAGCTGATCCTAACATCCCTTCCACCCTGTTGTGATGATTGGCTCCTGCAGAGGCTCTTTAGCCAAGCCAAGATAATTAGAAACACCCTCTGGGATATTTTGGCTGGAGCATCAGGAAATGAAATTCCAACTTGCCATGTTCCCTAGTCTATGAAAATGTCCTTCAGCTTTAATTGCAGTGTATAACATTTTAAAAACAATAAAGGCAGCATGAAGGAGAATATAGTTCACTATGGGTGTGTAGCACAGGTGAGAAAGTAGGACAGAGGGAGCTGAACAGGAAATAACAGAGGAGGCAGAAAGAGAGAAAATGAGCTAATAACTTTCATTACCTATGGTTAATCACCTCTGAAGCTCCATCCCTGTTCTATTTTTAATAAAATAGTTAATAAAACTATTAAAAACAATTTTTAATAAAATAGTTAAGTTTCTTGTATACTGTTTTTGCACTCAAAGATTCCTAATATACATACCTGTCAAATTAATTATGCCATGATAGAGCTTATATTCTTCTTATTAATTACCTCTCTGGTTAAGGAACTGAAAGCTAAGACAATATTAACGTAGGAATTATATTACTTAAAAAGGTAAAAGTAAATTCATTGCTGGATGAGATGGCACTTGCCTATAGTCTTAGCAACTTGGGAGTATGAGGCAAGAGGATTGCAAATTTGAGGCCAGCCTCAGCAACTTAGCAAGACCCTAAGCAACTTAGTGAGACCCAGTCTCAAAATGAAATAAAATAAATAATAAAAAGGTTGAAATGTGTCTCAGTGGTAAAGTATTCCTGGCTTAAATCTGCAGTACCACAAAAAAAAACAGAAAAAAAGAATAAATTCATCATAGCATTGGTACTCAGTGTCTTAGCACACTTATAAAAACACTTGTCTTACCAGATGGCACCTAAGCTCTAATATAAATTCTGTTAGTAGTTATTTGAGATACTTTGGGCATGCAATATGTGTACTTCAACTTCTTTTATAAAAATGAGGGGATAACAGGAGAAAAAGTTCTGGTCAGTTATTACACATTAGATATAGACAATGATCATGTACCGTATACATAGAGAGAATTCATAGCACCATCATCCTTCTATATAATATATATAAATATATATATAATTGTTTTTTTAACTAGCATAAGGTATTTTGAATGTTTTCACCAAAAGAACTTATAAATATTTGAATAGATAGGTAAATTTATCCTGATTTTAACATTACATATTATATACATTTATCAAAACACCACCATAAATATGTATAATTTTAATTTATCAGTTAAAAATTAATTCCTGTACATAAAGATAAAATAACAAGGGGAAATGTCTTAGGTCAATTCCAGTATCCTTTCCAGTACTCAAATCCTACTGTTTTCTAACATGGAATGCTTCTCAGATTCACTTCATAGTTTGAGCAGATAATCCAATTTCCGTGCTGAAAGAGGATAACAAAGAGCAACATAGACTATCTGCTGTCTAAATATCAAGCTTCATAGTATTGATAGCTGAATGGATTACTGAGAAGAAACACCTCATTGGGTCTTAAAGACCTAGTTGGTCATTGGAGGTGGCTCAGGAAGGGTTTATCTTCTCCCTGGCCCCTTCCTCTGTCTCTGTCTCTGTCTTTCTCTCTTTCCCTTCACATTTGTTTTTTGTGAGTTCTCTATTAACTTCAGAGTATCATCTCACTAAAGGCAGGAAGTTAGGGCTAAGAGCCAATAAGTAAATTTTATTATTTATTTACTTTTTAAATTTTTTTTATGTGGTGCTGAGGATCCAACCCAGTGCCTCACAAGTGCTCTACCACTGAGCTACACTGAGCTACAATCCCTGTCCTCTAAGTTGTTCTTATTAAATATTTTGATCACAGCAACAAAACAAGCTATCACAATATCAAACTTAAACTGTAATATAATTCACAGGTTACTTAGGAACTACAATAATCATTTATTTTAAAGAGTGGCTGATCTACTTCTTTTAAATGTTTGCCAGTTTTCTATCCTATTAAATTGGATTAGTAGTTTTTTCTTGTGATTATCCCTAAATTGGAAGGCACTAAAGACCAGTGCACCCTAATAATTAGAATTCTTGTAATACGGAGAAAATAACCATGAGCCTTTGTATCTCCCTTAGTTTCCTGGAAGACTTGGGAGTATTTCAAGTAAATCAGAAGAAACACCCATGTGAAGTCTCATTTGGTAGCTGGCATATGCTTTGTTACTGAATAGTGTTCCCTAGAATTTAGAGAACAACTTAAAATATGATTGGCATAAATAATTAAGTGAAGAGGGGAATGACTTAAAGATTTTAATAAGCTGTACTAAAGGGGGAAAAACATGAATCATCTCAATAAAAATAAAAATAATCCAATAATATGCCTAATGCATTAAGCCAAATTTGACTCTTTGGAAAGAAATTAACATCTTTAAGCAACTATTGTGGACCAGGTGCTTTATGTAAGTCATCTGACTTGATGCTCACAGTAGCCCTCTATAGTAGGTATTATTATCCATGTCAGAAGACCAGTCTAGACCTAAGATCCTGCCCAAGTTCATAAGATAATACATGGTAGATCTGGAAATCAAATTTGTCTACCTTCAAAGTCAATCATAGTTTCTATTTGCTTCCCTGAAAACCCTGCAACCACCCATGTGTCATGATAGTCCAAAGTACCTCATTGGAATGTACTGGTGCAAGAATAAAAAAACTTAATACAATATGCTACATTGTCAGAAACATTCCACATCTAACTGTACCTTATTTTTATAAGATACGCATAGCTCAAAGGACAAGAATAGATTTCCATGCATTTATTATATAAAGAAAGATATATGCTATATTAGTTTTTGAATATGAGAAAACACAATTTATAGTCATCAAGAGAAACCCAACTCCTTTCACAGATAAGTTTCAGTAAAAATTAGAAAGTCATTATCTATTTCATATAAGCAAGCCAGAACATATGACCCCAAAAGCTAGGCATGTTTTCCCCTCTGGAGTTCCACTATCTCCTCTTCCTGTCCAGCTCCCAAGCCTGAGTGCTAATTAGCTCAGAGGGAATGAAACTAAGGTGAAGGGAGGCCAAGGCATATTCAGACCTCATTCTTCCGAGTGTCTGGTTCTCCTTTTCCACCAGAAACAAAATAGCATCTTAGTCTCCAAAGTTGGCCTACAAAATATTCTTGATATATCTTTATTTGATTTCTGATAAAAATGATGATGTTATTGAAAATCATCCAATGGCTAATTCTGATTTAATGTGTTTCTTTTCCCATGAAGCATATTCATTCTAATAGAAGTTAGTGATTTAACTTAAAACCATCCTTAAAAATTCAGCACCATGTAGGATAAGTAGAAGAAGCATTTTGAGATTATTGAATCTTTAATCTCTTCTTCCACTATATGTGTAGGTATTTCCTTATGCATGTATCACAAAATCTAATAAGGCAAACTTCTATTTGATTTGTTGTCTTGAGTTATGTATAAATCCAACTTGGTGACTTTGTGCTTAATAATGTCTGATATTTAAGTCAACATCATATTCACATAAGGAATTAACAAATTGCATGGAGAAGGTTGATTAAAAATATTCTCATGATTTCTGCTAATTGTGTGATATATTGGAGAATAGTTGAACATAACTTCTGGATTACTTGGTTTAATCAAATATTGTAAATAATTTGATAAATGATATATCAACGTCTTTGGTACAAGATGCAAAGAAATTTTATATCTGGAGTTTTAAATTATTTTGCAAAACTTTCTTTCTACTTAGTTGTGAAACCCACATTTCTCTACAATCTGCTAATTTAAATATATTTTCAAAATAATTTTAATTTTTTTTCTTATAAGTCCATTTCAATCTTTTCTGAGGTTTAAGGTTTTTGTCTATGACTACAAAGTTATTGGTATTAGTTCCTTGGTCCTTAAAACCATGAAGGTTTGCAATATTAAATTCCTTTGCATTGCAGTTTGTCTTCCTAAATATCTTCTTCATGATCTCTACAATACTACCGCAGAAATGTGCTATAAAACCATCTCATAGACAGGGAGGAGTTTAGGAAAATGTACATGATTTCTTGGATGCCATACTCTTGGAGACAGAACCTCAGCTCTCTAAATACTATTATCTCAGGCAAATGCAGGGAAAAAAGGCTCAAGACTTTTTGGACTATCTGACTCAATCATTAAAAACAATTTTCAAAATAAAAAGAGCCATGAGAGAATATAAAACCAAAAGTCGATAAAGTATAAAAGTGGAATTCAACCAGGTTACACTCAGAAATTCTATTCTGGGTATTATATCAGTACTCAATTTTGAATGTAAAAAATGTTTGTACTTCAAAAGAAATAAAAGTAATAACCTCCACCAAAAGAAAAATGAGTGCCTTATTTTCTCTTGTGCTTTTCCTCTATCTTAAATATACAAATTGCTGTTTCTCTAGTGTGTGTGTGTGGGGGGGGAGTTAACTTCAAGAAAGACCCTTACAGAATTAGCAAAAACTCCTTGGCAAACAAGTAATTTCTCGTGAGTATATTTAAAGTTTTAGAATTCCATGTAGGATATCAAAGTTTGTAAGTGATAGCATTTATGAAAACATAGAAATAGGGCTAGTTTTTTAAATTCTTATTTTACTTTCAATATAAATTTATACTATGTGTATGCTTTTAAACTCTGGATCTTAGCTAAGAAGTACAAGAAGATAAATGAGGACAGAAAAGCAATATGAATTGCTTACTGAAAAGTTGGATTGGAGAATACATTAAGTTCTTCTGCATTTTTTTCTAGATCCCTATATCCTCATTCAGCTTTCCTGTTCTTCATCTACCCCTCCAGGTGCAGGCTGGGAAACTAGAGGATACTAAGCAGATTACCCCAAAGTACCCCTGGAGGGGCAGGCAGAGTGCAATATACCTGGAATTCCCGGACACACAGATTCTGAAATTACAACACAAGAAAGAAAAATCTGTAAAGAGGCACCAAAAGTTTGCACTCCATTTGCTAAGGTACAATTATTTCAGCAGAAAGAGAACTTTGGCCAGGAGGTATGATTTTATTGAATCAGCACTTTTCCAGACTTGACTGAGGATCAGAACTACATGGAGACATGGCTAAACTTTAAGTTACCAGTCTTCTCCCTAGAAATTCCACCCTCATAGATTTGGGCTAGGATTCTAAAATTTTTAAAAGTATATGTCCGCGAATGCTCTAGATAGTTCTTATGTCCAGGCAAGTTTTTGAGTCACTGCTACATTGATAAGAGGACATGCTCTCCTAGTGACAGTGAATAGAAACCAATGTTCAGTCCCATTTAGTGCGAAAATTTTGCAAAGCTCTTTTATTTTACTCTAATAAGTTATTATCTTCATTTTACAAATGAAACAAATGAGGCACAGAGAGATTAAGCCAAACTCAATATGTCACATCAAGGAATTATCGGGACCAAACTTCATTTTCTCACCACCCTCTCTAGTCATACTTTTGATTGTGTCATTCTTAATTACTTAAATGAAACTGAAAGCAGAGAATATTATTTGGTATAAGTACTTCTGGATGCTTCTTTTTTTTTTCCTTCACAAACCCACCTAGATTTTAAAATTGAAAGCTCCTGTAGCGTTAGAATGAATCTCAGTGATATTGAATATCAGCGGAAAGGTCTCATCATGTATATTGGAAAGGTTTCATTGTGTATATTGAAAATCCCATCATCCCTTTCCATGCTGAGCTGAAGCACTGTGATTTTCTCGCTGGCAGGTCATTTATCACTTCCTACCGGCCATCAATAATTGATTAGGGAGATTGGATTCAGCACAATGCAGATCAGCCTGTTTGATCAACCTGGAATACAGTTAGTGTCAAAATGTGGTAACCCTTTGAATTTGTCTGCTCTCTCATCTTTGATGGACTGTCTAGGGATTTTCACTCACTCCTTTAGTATTAGAGGAAAAAAGGAAAGAATCGGGCAGAGTGAAAATAACCAGCTGGTTCTGCTTATGCCAATGCCCTTAAAACGATTTGCAACTGACAATCTGTTTTTCATCCTTACCTAAAAACAAAAAGTGAAAGGATGCTTTGAATCAGGGGCCAACTCCATGGTCATTTTAGGGCAGAACCTCCAGGCCAGCTCCTAGATTCCCAGGAGTGGGATGCAGATTCTCAGACTGATTGCTTTTCCCTTTAAATACTGCCAGTATCTTCTTTCACTCTTAATATCTGTTTTCACAAAATCCTGCTTTTAGAGCAGTATATAGTTTCTACATTGTCTATGCTAAAGCTAAATGCACAGGTCATTTGTTTTAAGGGTCCACTGACCATCATGGCAGAGAAACAGAAAATAAAAGTCATAAATGTGAGCAAGCTACAAGGAGTACAGACTTCTAAAACCTCCTCTTTGTGATGCTTCAGGGCTTTTGAGTCCTGATTCCATTCTTATAAAAAAGATCGGGGGAGTGTTTCTATCTGCTGATTTTAGTTCTGCAGGCAGAGTTTACTGTACTTCTCCTCTTCTCTGGATTTGTATTGAGAGAAAACTCATCTCTTCTTCTAGTGCCTCTGGGACAAAAATCTGAACAACCACTTATCAGGGAACAATAGGGACCCCCACACACCCTTGAATCTCAAGTGGGCAATTTGCTTTTCCCAGGCATCTTCATCAGGAGGAAAAATTGAAGAAAAGGTAAGGACAGCCCATATCGATAGTCTTGACGAGTGCCAGACCAATCCATGTGTTTTAAATGGAAGAGCTGATTAATTCCTCATGGAGGCTCTAGGCAGCAGAAACATGTTTATCCTCTGCCAGTTAGATGATGCAACTAAAGTGGGGGATGCTCTGTCCTTCAGTTGTTTGTGAACGAGGTGCATATGGAACTGGAGCCTGCATCACAACACCACTAGACCCTTCTGATCAGAGTTTCCCACTCTCCTGGGCCTCTTCCCTGTGTTGGAAGATCACTTTTTGATATTCTCACTTGGCCAAATTTCATCTGATGACATGAAGAAGGAAGTCCTCAGCATTGATTAAAAATGAGTATGCAATCTCTTTTCCCCATAGACCCCTAAGTTCTTTGAATATGTTTGTGTGTGGGACATTGAGAGTCAATTGGTGTAGGGCTGGGGCCAGTGGCTTCTCAAGAACCAGGTTTTCGGGTGTTTGACTGTCCTTCCCTTCCCTCTTTCTGAAAAGGGTGCCTGGGAGGGGCTGAGGTCACACTGCCACTACCAACCTTAACCAGGTCAGTTCACAAAAAGTGAAGGCCTACAATAAAATCATTTTCTCTAGATTTCAGCCAAAATGATCTCTGCATATAAATAATATAAAAGAAAGGTTTAGCTCCTTTCAGAATTGCACCTTTAGAGAAATCAACAAACTTTTGAGTTCAAAGATTGCCTGAGGCTTTTTAAATAATTTTATCCATTCACCTAGGAAGTAAGAAACATTACATTATTACTTCCTTTTTGTTCAGCTTTGTTTTTACAATATGACCAAGGGCTTAAGTTTTCCCTTGATGCCCTTCGGTAACTGCCAATAATGTGAACAGGACACAGAAGTGTTCCTCAAAGACATATGGACGCTGTGCATCCTGAATAATGTTTCAGGTGTACATCTTTCTTACCTTCCCTGGCCTCCAACTCTTCTCTCTCTCAGTTCCCTCTCCCCCCCAAAAAATGTGTGTGTGTGTGTGTGTGTGTGTTGTGTAAAATTAGCTAATCCCTGACACTGAATTGTGATGGAGTCAGGCCTCTTCTCTCCTGAACTTTATCAGAAACTTCAAGAAATGAAGCTGCCTAAACTTGTGAGAAAAAGGAAAACATTTACTGCTATAAATATAACTTTGTGAATCTGAAAGCATAAACAGCAAAGGGGAGGTTGAAATGTACCTAGAAATTCATGTAAAATGTAGGAAGTGAGATGAATTCACAACAGATATAGATTAACTTAGGAGAAAGGTATGAATGCTAAGCAAACACAGAAGGTACTGGGAAAATTAAACTGGGATGTACATGAAGTTTATTAACAGTATTATTCAATAAAGAATAATATTCAATTAATGGGTTCCTGCTAGCTAGGCAAGGAAACTAGTATTAACACTGAGGTTATAAAAGTGAAAGATAACAGCATTTTCCATGAAATCATTCAAATGAGCAAGGAAGTCAAGAATATACCTAACCAATATATATGATGGTATATGATGGATGAGATACACGCTGTACATGGAACGACCTCTCATTTAGCCAAGGAGAGATGGGGAGATTTGAAAGAGATGTGTGCATGAAAGCATTGGGCAAGTGAAAAAGTACCAACGAGGGTGGGCAGAGCCTTGTAGACTGAGTGAAAAGTGTAGGCGTCAGTCCAGAGACATGCGTGAGAGAAGCGCATTTGCAGAAAGCTTCAAATTGTTACTTGTCATTAAACAGGGGCTCATCATTCAATCCAGTACTCTCACTACTAGCTATTTATCAAACCAGTTTGAAACGTGTGCACAAATATTTATAGAAGCTTTATTTGTGATTGTGAAGATTCAGAAGTAACTAAGACGCTTTTCAATCAGTGAATAGACCATAGCCTCTTCATACAATGAATTAATATCCAGTTCAGTGATAAAAGAAGCAAATTATTAATACACACCACAGTACATGTGAATGAACAAAGACAGTATGAAAAGACCATATATTGTATGGTTCAATTCATACTACATTCTGGAAAAGCAGATTTATAGGGATAGAGACATATTTTTGGCTAATAGGGGAGGATATTTAACTAGGAAAGTGCAGAGGATTTTTAAGGTGATGACTAAATACCTGAGGACTACAGTGAATACTATATAGCCATATATGTTTGCCAAAGCTCACAGAACTCAAAATCACAATGAAGAAACCTTACTATATGAATAAAACGACTCATAGAGAATCCCAGAATGGAATGCACTGTGACAAATAAATCTGTGACAACTTCAGTGAAAAAGTGTTTTGCCTAAGTAGCCTTGAAAATGGTGCTTTGACTAGAAACTGTAAGGCTAACAGACAGTGATGGATGTTCCTATTAACACTATAGTCTAATTGATAAAGTAGCATATCATGGAGACATAAGTTTAAAAAGTCCTGAAACTGCTTTACAGATATACTCAGATTGAACAAATAAATTAGAGGATGGTGGATGGTGGGAGAAACACAATATCTCATTGGTGGAGACGGAAGCTAAGAATAAGCAAAGGGGAAAGGGGAAAAAGCCTAGGAACCATTAGGTATGGGAGCAGATGCAGTGACATTCTATATTAAGCTGATTCTTAATATAGAACCACCATAATGGACTCATGCTTAAATATAGAACCAGAAGGATGCAAAAATAATTGCAGATAAGTGTTTATATGGCTTAGGAGGTATAAATATACTTACTAGTTCTGTCTGCTAAGACAGCCTAGACTCAATGACACCTGGTTAGTAAGAATACATATGGCAGTTAGACTTTAATAACTAATACCATTCATCAGTGAAAGAAACCAGAGTTCCTTGGCTTTAAGGCTGAGGTAGGAATGTATACCTTATAAGGCCAGAAAGTAAAATAAAGAAAGAAAGAAATATTAAAGAACCTCAAAAATTAACCTAAAAGCTCTTCAAGGCCAAGACTGGAATAATTTGAAGACAAAAAATAAATAAATAATGCAGTTCTAGAATATAACCTAGTATATTAAAGAAATGTCTAGTTATACTGATTAAATAAATGGTTGAATAAAATAAGTAAATGGGGTTAGAAGACATATAGCTCACAAACATAAAATTCCAAATAATTTTTATAGACACTATCAAATTATTTAAGAGTTAGAGCTTAACACTCTCCCCCCACCCCCTGAGCATGGGCAGACTTTTCCAAGAACAGAGTATAGAAAGAGGGAAGGCAGGGACTACTCACAGTGGGGAAAGCTTGCCAATACTCTCACAGTCAGATGATCAGATTTTATATCATCACGTATAAGCCACATGTGGTGTGGCCCTGATAGGATAAGAATGGCACTTCTGTGATCTTCCTCCCCAAATCCTAAATTCTACTCTAACTATGAAAAAAAAAACATCAGATCCAAATTGAGGGCATTCTACAAAATATATGACTATTCTTTAAAATTCCCCAGGTCATTTAAAAATGAGGAAAATAAGACATTGCCACTATCCAGAGGAGATTGAGGACATGTGATAATGAATGTAATGCTGTATCCTGAATGAAATCCTGGACCAGAAAAAAAAAAAAAACAAAATTAAAAAAAAAGATATTATAGAAAAATCAGTGTTCTCCAAATAAATCATGGACTTAGTAAATTAATAAGGACATAAAGATCTTGTTTCCTTAGTTGTGACATTTGTACTGTAAAAATGTCAGGTGTTAAAAAATGGGGAACTGGTTAAGGGATATACAGAAATTCTGTATAGTCATTGCAATTTGTCCATAAATCTGAAATTATTGTGAAATTTAAAGTATGTGTGTACATGTATATACTCACACGCTACCCATGGTGAGTCACCAACACTCTTGTAACAATATGAAGAAGAGGGGAGGCAGAGGTCCTTGCAGGGTCTGGTATGGGTTGGGAATTTATGGCGGATTTGTGAAGGATTGATGTAAAATCAAAGACCCTTGTAGTGGGACGTCACTCACATGGTATCCCAGATGAGAGATCCTCATCCAAATCAGCAGTTGTGGAGTCAGAAAAGCAGAAGTGACATAACCCAGTGACCAAATTAATGGAATCAAGGAATCAAGGAAAAGAAAACATTTTACAAGGATCTCAGATTTCTTGAGTGAGTGAGCAGGGAGTGTTTACTGAGCCAGGATGACAGGGAAACAAATGTTTAAAGAAAAAAACATCAGAAAGTGCTCCAACTTTATAAATGCTTTGTTGGAACTGATCATGAGAAAACTAAGAGGAGATTTTCTGTTTTCCTAAGACAACTGTAAAAAAAATATTCTTTTTCTTACTTTCTATCTGTGTATTCTGCATCCCATTAATGACCCCAAAGGTCCATGTCTATTGAATATCTCCACTAGTAAAATTTGTCCTCAATTAGATATCTGCTTGGAAAGTATCTGATACATTATTTCATGCAAAAGGGAAGAAATATTTTAATGGAGCATTATTTTAAAATATGTCTAAAACATATTTAAGAATATATCTAAAGTTGGAGGAAGCTGGGAATAAATGGGGCTGGAGCCCTAAGGATGTTGCTGGACACCTGCACAGGTGTGCACTTCCTGTCTGGAGTTGTGATGAGGAGGTCCTCTACAGAAAGAAACTCAGTCATCCAAGTAGCAGTCTAAATGTAAGAGGAGCCAGATGCTACATGGGGCAGGAAAATATACAAAAAGAAAAGATCTCAAAGAGGTCTGGCAAAAGTCACAGACGACAGCTACATGCCATTAGGTTTTTAAAAATAACTTCCATGTTCCATGTATTCAGCTCACAAATACGTGCTAAGCCTTCTGGCGTGCTCCACTTTAGAAAGTTTGGTAGGACAGTACCAAATGTACCCTGTGCCATAGACCTTACATTCTGGTAGAATGACAGAGATCATATACAGATAAATAAAGCTAATAGTTTGCAAAGTACTATGAAAAAAAATCGTAAAGTTGATAAGTGAATCAGAACTTGATGGAAAAGAATGAGGAACCCATTTAAACAAAGGGTACAAAAGCATGCAATTCATTTTGTTCAACGTTTTAGGCAGAGATAGAGAATAATTTTATCATTTAATGCTCTTAACATAAGCTCTTCCATTAAATTCTCAAAACAGTAAGTGCTAGGTTTACTTCCTTTTCATTTAATAGGAAACTGGGAGTTAGATATTAAACGACTTGCACATTACTTGCTATGGGATGAATTGTTTGCTCCCAAACATCACATGCTGAGGTAAGTCCTAACTCCTAGTACCACAGAATGTGGCTATATTAGGAGATAACAGTTTTAAAGATGTGATTAAATTAAAATGGGTTCATAAAATTATCTTAATCCTACCTTGTTGACATCCCTATAAAAAGTGGAAATTTGGGCACACAAACATACTAGGGGTGCCCGTGCACAGAGGAAAGACCAGGAGAGGACACAGTGGGAAGGTGGCCATCTACAATCTAGAAGGGAGGCCTAGAAGATGCTAAATCTGCCAACACTTTGTTCTTGGATTCCCAGTTTCCAGAACTGTGAGGAAATACATTCTAGTTGTTTAAGCTGCCCAGTTTGTGATATTTTCTTATGGCAGCCTTAGAAAATGAATACAGAAGTTAGGATGGTGATATAGACTAAAACCAAGGAGATATTTCAGACATTATTTAGGGACTCCCAAGAAGAAGGCATGTTCTTTCAAGAGCATTGCAAAGGCAAATGTACAGTAGATTTAGGAGACAATATACTCAGGAAATAAAGCCATGCTCCATGCTAACAGGATATCAAGCACAACTTTTTTATTTCATCTGCCTAACAGGTTGACTGCTAGTGCTGAGTGGTCAACTCAGGAGTTGGATTCAAATTCATGTTCTCCTACTTACTGGCTGTATTATCATTGACCATTTATCTCTACATTTCCATGTTTTCTCATCTCTAAAATGGGGATAAAATAGAACCAGCTCACAGAGGGCATGTGGGATTTATGAACAAGCACAACACAATTGTTTTAATCAGCTTTTCACTGCTGTGACTAAAGACCCAATCAGAACAGCTGTGGAGGAGGAAAAGTTTATTTAAGGGCTCACAGTTTCAGAGGCCTCAGTCCATAGGCAGCCAGCTCCATTCCTCAGTGTTTGAAGTGAGGCAGGACATCGTGGAGGAAGAGTGTGGCAGAGGGAAGCAGCTCACATGGTGATCAGGAAGCACACAGGGGTCCCCACTTGCTAAAGCCAGCCCTTATTCCACCTCCTTCAGTCACATCCTACCTCTTCAGTTAACACTTCATTTCCCCTGTATCAGGGGATTAATTCACTGAATCATTCTCCTCTTAACCTTCCTGCATTGTCTCACAGTGAGCTTTTGGGGGATACGTCACATCTCAACCATAACAACAATCAATTCACTATAAACACTCACCAAACATTAGCTAATATTACTGATAAAGCAACTACCTGTACCTATCCCTAGAGCCAAGGAGGGGAGTGGGGATGGATTTTTGTCCTGTTTTGTTCACTTCTGTATCTGCAGAACATAATATGTCATGAACAAAGACTTATCGAATGAATCCTATCTAAGTGTCATTGAGACATCAATCAGAAAATACTTTTTAAATGTAGGACATAAAAATTGTGAGGATTTAAGAAAGAGAAGCAGTGGCTCAGTGGTCCCCACATCATGTCACTATGATATTAATTTTAACTTTGCCCAGAATACTACCTGGGCAGAATACCTCTGTAATAACCCTGGGCCAAATGAAGAAGGCTGTGTGCATTTCTTCTGAAAATGTGTCCTCTAAATGTGTCCCGGGTAGGCAACTACCCCTTCCCTTATGATCTGCCTTTCTTGGGAAATGGGAAAGAGACAAAGTGATGAAGACCACAAGGGCATAAAGAGACTTTCAACATTTCTATACAATCAGTTCAAGGTAAGAATATCCTTCTCTGTGGCAAGGACAGCCTCTGCAATTTCAAAAGTCTTCAAGAACACAGACTGAGTGCCCCGTGGGGGTAGATATAACTCTATATCTTACACCATGGAGCTATCTAAAGAGACAACAAGAAAAAAAAAATATTTTGAGACCAAAGGGACACCTGGCTAATTGCTGGAAACCTGGGCAGCCAGCAAGTAGATGCACTGCTTGAGGTCTGACAAGTGCTTCCCGAGGTCAGTTGGCTCTGTGAGTAAAGAAAGCAAGATCGTCTTAAAGAAAGAGCTGCTGCCAAAACTGTTCCCATTGTCTGATGATTAACAGGGCTATTATTTATTCCTTTTGTGATTACCCTTGAATATGTGACACAGGTCCTTTGTCATCAAAAGAAACCGTTTTTACATTCTAGGGAGAACAGAAGAAAGGTTTAATTACTACCCATAGCATCTGCTTATTTGAGTCGTCTTATGAATAATCACGCAGACCAACGTATCCAGATGGCCGGGCTGTCTTCCTTTCTCTTCCTTTCTCAAGATCAAAGGCATTTTATTTTATATCCAAAAAAGTCAATTATTGAAAGATATTGGAGATGGGGCTCCAAATGCCTGGGGTAACATGGAAAAAAAATAAATCTCAATAACAAGAAAGTGCACAATAGTCATGCAGACCAATGGGTGGATATTTGCCTCAGTCTAGTAGGTCTTCTTGCATAATTGAGTAGCTCTTTTCAAACCATCTCTCTGCCACAAACTGAAAAGTCTCTTTATCAGAGGTAAAGAGGAATCTGATTTAAATGTAAAATTACATTTATAAAAAAAATTGCAGATAACTTATCTTTTGGGACTTACATACCCATTAATATTTACAAAATTATCAGCAGTTCATATTCAAACAGAATAAATATTTCTTGAGCAGTTTTCTAAATAGTACCCAGTCCACAACCTGTTATTTGGTGACCTTACCAAAAGAAGAAGGGGTTTTCATTGATACATTCCCTATCATGTAACACCCTGATTTCAAAATAAGGACCAGAAATTTTACAGTAATTGGTTTAAAATGTTCAGAATAGGTTCCTCAACTCTTTGATCTTGAAATGATTTTGTTGTTCGTAAGTTTATAGAAGTCCTACAAAAATGGAAACTCTGTGAGGTTCATTTGGGAAGGACTGTTACTCACATTGCCTTACTTCCAAAGACCCCCAGAAACAAACTTTGCTTCATTGTGGCACATTTTAAATGGGACTATTTAGAAACTGTGTTTGCCTCCTCTGATGACCATTCTGCTTTCCAAACCATAATGGGCTGAGGGCATCAAGGTACCTGCCCAAATGGTCATAGAGAATTAACCTCACTTCTTACTAGAGAAGTATTTTATGTCTTCGAAAGTAATAAAGTGGCTTATTCTCAGCACAGCAGTTGCTTCTCACATAACCTAAAGATTAACAGCAAGACTTGGGTGGATTTATAGAGCAGGATATTTCACCCTGAAATAAGAAGTTGTTGCTAATTCTCATTCTCTTCTTTAATAGACTGACAGCTTGTAGTCTCCCAGGAGCTTCATGAAACAAATAACTCTCCAAATAACCCACCTGGGAATGGGAGACCTCAGAGGTGACTCTGCTCTGTGACCTATCACAGTTCATTGCGGCAAAGGGACAGCAGTACAAACACTTGCTATCACACAGTTCTTCTAAGTATGTGCAATAAATATCAAGTATCAGTCTTGGGGGAATTTGTGGCTAGAGTGGAAAACTGGACTATTCCCTCCCTCAACCCCTCCGCCACATGACATGCTTCCATATAGCCACTGTCAATCAGTCTGTACCTCAAGACCAGTCTCTAGTGTCAGAATCCACTTGGAGCATTCACTCCTTTCTCACCTTTCGGTGAGACCACAGGTGATATAAATTTCCAGTGCCATAGAAATAAGCCCAATGCCTTTCCCAACTGAAGAGTTGTCTAAGTTGCTTCTGTTCAACTGTTTTTCTTTCTTCTATTCAACTTGTTTTCCCTTCCTCTCTCCTTCCCTTCCTTCCTCTCTCCTTCCCTTTCTTCTTGCAAAATTTCCCTCAATCAGAATCAGACTTGTGTCATGGTTTGTCAGTACTCCCATTCTCTCCCAGCACTCCTCCATTATCTTTTACAAATATTTCCTCTAATTCATTTCTTTCATGTTTAATCCAATCTTGGCATCTTTTCAGAGAACCTAGAGGAACTCATAACTGAATCTCCTGATAAATGGCAAGATAGTTCTATCTTTCAGTCTTTTCTTAGCATTCCATATATCCATTAGTGTTTTCAAAAGTTATGTCTGTCCTAAAGGGCCATTATAGTGTTGCATAGACATATTAAATGTCAATAAAGTCATATATAGTTGAAGTAACTTTTTTCCTAAAGAAGAGAGCAAGGAAGGAAGTGGAAAGAAAGGAAGAAGAGATGTATAATTTTACTTCAACATCAAAGGAATCTTGTAGAAGAATAGGTGAGGTTCAAAAAAATCTAAGCATCATATGAAGAAACTAAAAATCACTGAGGTGGATAAACCCACATTCTAAAATTACTATTTTTGAGACTTGTGCTTTTTTGTTGGTACATCATAAAGACTCAAACTGTATTCTATATGACAGATATGTCACTCCAGATATATTTAAATATAATCATTGAATGCATACACTCATAGAGACCTATCTATATGTGCACATACAAAAGCACATACAGAATATTAAGGGATAATATGTACATAATTATATGCACATATATGTATAAATTCTTGGGTAGATATATACATAGGTATAAAAGCATGCTCATGGATATTCTGCATGATTATGTGGCATAGAAGTTATTTAAATCCAGCACACAAGTTATCAAGTTATAATCAACATCATTTTTTTAATAAGGAAAAAATCCGTTCTTAAACAAGGATTTTAATAAGTAGATGGCTGAAGATGTCAATGAAGACAAAGCATCAATAACACCCAGTGGAGTTGTGATCTGTATTTGTTCTATTCCATTTTATGAGTACCATTTGATGTGAAAGTTAAGAATGGATCAGGTCCCTGTAACTAGCAGAGGAAACCAATAGCTCACCATTGGAAATCAACATTCTCCTATTAGTTCTTGTCAAACCTGTTCCTGTCTCTGATAATGTGACCAGCCTGATTAGCAAGAAGCAAATAGGACAGCTTAATAGTTTTAGAAGGAAAAATGAAAAGATATTTCATTTCATGAATGACTCTAGTTGGGAACTCTCTATGCAAAGTATGAAAAAGGTAGCGCTGGACTGAATGACAATATCTTCAGAGTAACAGGTGTCCATATATTTCTGAAACCAAATGTTGTGCAATTATTATCCAACTTTATTACAACATTTTCAAAGTCACATTGGTAATAAGTGCTTAGAACTGAGTCTCTCCTTCTTCAAAGGTGAAATAGATTACAAAAACTTACCTCTGAAGTTCTGAAAATTCTGACCTCTCTCTTTGTTTCAACAACCCTCTTTTGGTACCATCTCCAGTCTCAATTATTATCAGTGACTCTCTATACCACACACACACACACACACACACACACACACACTCAAAGTAATGGTTTGAATATAAGGTGTCACCAAAAAGCTCCTGTGTGAGACCATGCAAGAAGTTGAGAAGTGAAATGGGTTCTAGCCTTAACCAAATCAGTGAGTAAATCCTATGATAAGGATTAACAGGGTGGTAACTTCAGGTGGGTGTGGTGTGGCTGGAGGAGGTGGGTCATTGAGGGCATGTCTTGGGGTACATCTATTTTGTATCTGGCTAGTGGAGTCTCTTTCTATGTGCCAGTCATCGTGGGAGCCTCTTCCCTCTACCACACTCTTGCCATGATATTTTCTATCTCAAGTCCCAAGGAATGGGGCCAGTTATCTATGAATTGAGACTTCTGAAATCATGAGCCCCCAAATAAACTTTTTTTCCTCCAAAATTATTCTTATCGGGTATTTTATTAGTCATCACAGCAAAAAAAAAAAAAACTGACAAAAACACATACATGCACATACTTTGTCCCATTATTTCTGCCATGCATGATTGCCTCACACTCTTCCATTTTCCCCTATGAATAAATGAAGAACCAGTCTCATAGCACTTTACCTGTCCCACAGGTGGCACCTGTAGCAACAATAATGGTAACAGCTCAAAGGGAGGCTGCCTTGGTTGGGCCAGTTCCCTAAGAAAGGAACCAGCAGGCTCTGGCAGAACACCTCCATGGCTGAACGAGTCCCCTTTGCTAACCTGTGAGGAAACGGGCCGTCCTCCATGTCCTCCATCAGGTATTGCCAGCTGGGGTGTGATCAAACTGTTGCATCTCAAAATAAAACAATAGTTATATACAGAAAAGATACTTTTGCAATGACATAAATGCCAAACTATTTCCTGATTAACTGTGAAAATGAATCATGGGAGGTGGACCCAATTTGGGGTAATCAACTTGGTGACTAAAGGGAGTGACCTCTATCTATGGCAAAGAAGGAGAGCAAGAGTGAAGTCAGTAAGTCTTTCTTTCCTTACAGAAAGATCATCACAGGGAGAGATGCTGGCCATGAGAATGATAAAAGACTATTGAACTAGAGCCTTGGGCAGAAGGGGAATCTTCCCTGACTCAGGAAGGATATTCAAAGTAAGTTGTAATTTAATCTAAAGGCGATGAAACCCCATTGGAAGATTTCACAAATAGGGCGTAGTGTGGTGTAACTAGAATGTATTAAAATCTGCCCAGCCATTATGTGGGACTGTGCTGCAGGAGGCTAGTTCATTTATACATAATGAAACATGTGCAGAAGAAAAGGCATTTCAAAAGCACACACATTTTACAAAGTACAGCAAAGATTTAAATTCAGGAATGCCTTGGCTCCATAATTCAGTAAGATAGTACTTCTTTAGGGGGGATTTTTAGTGCATAAAGTTACTTCAATTTTTATCTACTCAATGTAATGAGCTGGTTTCTTTGTCTATGTAAGATATTGGTCAAAGCTTATGAAAGTTTTGGGGTTTTGTTTTGTTTTGTTTTGCTAAATGGCATGCTATAAAGCGCTCTTAACACCCCTGACTTACTGCAAAATAGTTCCATCACTATTTAGCTACTGGTGCCTATTACATCCCATTATCACCTGATGTTGCCAATAACCAATCTCTCTGTTTTTATCTTAACACCTTTCTTGTATAGCATAGATCTGGGAATGAGACTGGGTATGTAGTTTTAGTCAGGACCCCCAATCCAAAAATTTTAGATTTTTGTGTTAGTTTAAGGGAAAAGCATTTTCAATCTTTTGAAGAGGTTGAACATTAATGTAAATTTTTAAATAAGTAGCACACTCAACTTCTTGTTATAACAGATTAGCCTGTAGCACACCAGTCTACCAAGAACAAGGACAAATGCTAGATAAAATGCAAAGCACATCTGTCTGAAAACATCATAGAGCTACTCAGACAGCTGGAAGTTAAGAGACCAAGATCCCAGAAGAAAAGCACAGAAGCGAGATGGCAACTGTCAGCGTCATTCTTTCCTTTGAGGCATTTGAAGAAATAACATCAATCTTAAGCTCACTTCTCTAGAGAAGAGAAAATACTTTCCAATTCATTTTGTAATCTTAATACAAGTATAACAGGGATTTAGAGAGGTTGCCTTTGCTAAAAGCAGTGAGTCCTAGGCCTAGAAATGCCCTACAGGAACGAGAAGCAGGATAAAGCTCGGCATATCCACCTTCATTTGGTATCTGTGTCCTTTATCACCTCAAACTCTGGGTCTGATCCCTGCTCAACTCTGCACACAGGCATGTTAATTGTTTCAGGAGCATTCATCTAAAGACTGGTAGTGTAAGATTCATTACTCCTAAATTTGCCCAACCTATTTTGTCCCCCTTCAAGACTGAGACAAGATTTGCAGGGACATTTGTCTTTAGACTTTTATAGCACCAGACCCCTGAAATGGTGCTTGGGAGTCTCTAGTCATCACCCCTTCTGGGGTCACAGATCTGATGGATAAACGCCCTGAGTAACAACAAGTAGAAATAGCTCCTTTCAAGTGATAAGGACCTCTCCAGAGCTACCTCATAGAACCAGAAATAATGATCAAACAGATCACAGTTCAACCAAAACTGCTTATTCATGCTGTTTTGACCCCCAGTTGGCCCTTGTCCTAATTCTTCCTCTGTTTAATACTAAAGTTCCCATCAGCATCCCCAAAACTGGGTTGATATTCTTGATCTCAGTTTGCCTCCCAAATAGGACCACATTGATTAAAGGTTCCCTTCATTCTTTCCACCATTTCCTTCTTTGCTTGGATTTTGAGGCAAGTGGCAAGACATGTTTTTTGGGGGTCCCCCAGACTTATCAGTCCTTTGGCCTAAGACTTTAGTAATATTGGGATCTTGCAAAGGTCATTATAAGGGAAAAATTTCCTAACAAGCTCTCTCAAAATATAAGTATGAAAACCACCACAACCAGTAATGAGTAAAAAACAAAGGTAACATGCAAAAGTATATTAAAACTCACGTGGCAAAAGTTCATGCCGACACTGGAAAGTTTGTTTAAAATTGTGAAAGATAGTCTATTTTCCCCTTTGTCCTTAAATAAAGGAGAAGCATCATGTGATCATTTCAATAAAGGAGAAATGTGAACTCTTACTTCATACCATGAACAGAATCAATTACAAATGAAGCATGTATATCAATGTGAACAATAGTATAAAGAAGATTTTGAAAAAAAAAAGGATGTTTTCATGATTTTGGAGCAGGAACACAATAAGCAATGACCATAAAGAAATAATGTTAGATTATTTAAATAAAAATTTTGTTAGTCAGAAACTGGAATCAGGAGAGTAGAAAAGTAAGGAAAGCTACAGGAGAGAGGAAACAATAGGGATTACATATCCTCGTCAGAGTCAGAGTATTTGGCTCCATGATATACACATAATGGACTATAGATGCATGAAAAGGCAATATGGAAAATCCAAATGAACATAAACAAAATACTGGAAAGGACAGTTTACAAAAATTAATTCCCATCAGCTAACCCTTATATGGGAATCTCATTAGTCATCAGGACCTATCAGTAACAGCACAACAAGATACTATATCATCATTTATTGTCAAAAGATACGTATTGGCAAAAACCTGAAGCAACAGAGGCTCTTGTACTTTACTGGTTGAGGGAAGTACATATTAGCATAGTTGCTTTGGAAACAGGCACACGTATGCATGACATATGCCTCAGCATTTCCAGTCCTGAGGATGTGCCCTGTAGAAATTTTTACAGATGCGAATCAAAGCATATGGCCAAGGATGATTACAGCAACCATGTTTGGTTAGCTCTAAATTGCCAAACTCCAATTTCACTGAAGGTAGAATGGTTAAAAATGGTGCTTCATTCATACAATGGACTCTTACACAGCAATGAAAATAAATTGCCAGCTACTCACAACATGGATAAATATCAAAAACATAATACAGAATGAAGTCAGACCCAAAAGAATACACGTAGCCAAAATTAACCTGGAAATATTAGTCAGAAAAAGTGTTTATCTTTGAGAGAATTGGTGACAGGAAGGAGCCCTGAAGTGGATTCCAAGGCCATTGGTACTCTTCTCTACCCTGTTCTTTGTAGTCCTTACGTGTGTATATTTCATTTGTAAAAATCCGGGTGTTTGCTGATGACCGGCTCTCAGGTTGTGTGTTTTCTGTGGCTTGGCCATAACTGACTTTGATGTCCAGGATGAGAGCTGAAGGAGGAGGCTCTTTCTTGGAAAGGATCAACTTGTAGTGGAGGGAGGAGGGTCTCTTGGAATTACATGATACAGCAAGGCTGCCGTTCAGGAGGGGAACAGGCTACATGCACCTACATCAGGACCAAAGCTAGTCACACGGCTCACCTGATGTCAATGGAGCAGCAAGTCTAATTGTTCCATGGGGATGGGACTTGTACTGAAGGGGAGAATATATTTTGAACAAATACTACAATTTTCCTCCCATGATTCTCTTTTTGACAGAGTAATTCCACACACTTATATAGCAAAGTGTTTCTTTCTTGATAAATTTAAAACTTTCAAAGGAAACAAGGTTAAAAAATGCTTTTGTAAGAATTTCCTAAAATTTCCAAAGAAATTATATGTGATTGATTCCAAATAAAATGATCTATAATTCTGCTCAGGAAGACTTTTTTTCTTCTACAAGAAGTTTCTACAAGCTTTACAAAAGCTCAAGCTATTAATGCTTCTCATCTATCTACAAAAGCTGAGTTATTCATCATACTAAATTTCAACTTTGGGGCTGTTTTGAAATCTATTTTTATTCTGACCCTAGAGATGTTATTTTTTCACATACTGTAGAAATTTTTATGTGGCTATTATATCATTTCCAGAAAAAATAAAATAAAAACAATGACAGAAGAAAAGACTGTAACAGTATACGTGAATATATGTGTTATTTCAAATGCAAATAGTTCAACTTAAATTATTTGTAGCTGAAACCTCATAAGTCATATGTATTTAAAAAACAATTTTCACATTTCTAGTAAATGAATACAATTAGATTTTCTATCTAGTATATATAACTAAGATTACTTTGCATCATAGTTCTTTGAAATTGTGTGAGTACATATATCTTTCAGAGTGTGGAGACCAGAATTTACTAATGTTCATGGACATCTACTGTGTGTTAGGCAGCTTACTTGGTCTTTATACACATTCTCTTACTTTTCTCAAAATTAGTAGAGATAGAGCTTCTTTTTTTACATAGACAATACTATTGGCATCACCTCGAGTCCCCTTCTAGCCTAACAAAATGGTAATTTTCATTTCCATGTTATAGTTAAAAAACAGAGACTCCCCAAAATAACAAATTTCCCAAGTGCACTCAGCCATGTTACAAAGTTTATGCTCTTTCAAATAAATAACCTTTCTCCTTCACTCATCCACTTTTTGCTAATACTTGGAAATGCCAAAATATCGTATCAGTGCTAACAAATCCTAATATTGCAAACAGATTGCACTACTCCTTGCATATTAACTGGCATTTCAGTTTTATTTTGACTGTGCCTTGCTTCATCTGTATTTGCTTCTAGTCTGTGAAAAGAAACTTGTAAGTAAACTCTTCTGGAAGTGGCTCATTGGTACATTATGACTTCCACATAAAGTCTTTGTAGTTTCATTGATATGCAAAGCCTCTTCATTGACCATTGCCAAAGCTTAGAAAAGGATTGAGAGGATAATCACAGTGGTGTTAACAATTCAGGTGCGTGTGTGTGTGTGTGTGTGTGTGTGTGTGTGTGTGTGTGTGTCCTTGTTGTGAATGGAAGTTTGGGATAAAGACCTTCAAAGGAACAGATAGCAGGACCAGTGGGTAACCAACAAGCACAAGATGGATTTCTTCAAAAGCACAATAGTTGTTTGCCATGACTTACTGAAATTTAAATCAGAGGTAATGATGGATGTTAGAACAACCCAGAGATTTCCTTAATTGTATATGTCTGAACAGGATTTTTTTTTTATTGTTGGTCGTTCAAAACATTACATAGTTCTTAATATATCATATTTCCCAGTTTGATTCAAGTGGGTTATGAACTCCCAATTTTACCCCGTATACAGCTTGCTGTATCACATCAGTTACCCTTCCATTGATTTACATATTGCCATTATAGTGACTGATGTATTCTGCTGTCTATCCTATTCTCTACTATCCCCCCTCCCCTCTCCTCCCCTCCCCTTTTCTCTCTCTACCCCCTCTACTGTAAATCATTTATTCCACTTGTATTATCTTGTCTTACCCCTCCTTTCCTCTTATATGTAATTTTGTATAACCCTGAGGATCACCTTCCATTTCCATGCGATTTCCCTTCTCACTCCCTTTCCCTCCCACCTCTCATCCCTGTTTAATGTTAATCTTCTTCTCAAGCTCTTCATCCCTACCCTGTCCTTGGTTACTCCCCTTATATCAAATGAGTCATTTGACATTTGTTTTTTAAAGATTGGCTAGCTTCACTTAGCATAATCTGCTCTAATGCCATCCATTTCCCTCCAAATTCTATGATTTTGTCATTTTTTAATGCAGAGTAATACTCCATTGTGTATAAATGCCACATTTTTTTTTATCCATTCATCTATTGAAGGGCATCTAGGTTGGTTCCACAATCTTGCTATCGTGAATTGTGCTGCTATGAACATTGATGTAGCAGTGTCCCTGTAGCATGCTCTTATTAGGTCTTTAGGGAATAGACCGAGAAGGGGAATAGCTGGGTCAAATGGTGGTTCCATTCCCAGCTTTCCAAGAAATCTCCATACTGCTTTCCAAATTGGCTGCATCAATTTGCAGTCCCACCAACAATGAACAAGTGTACCCTTTTCCCCGCATCTCTCCAGCACTTGTTGTTGTTGGACTTCATGATGGCTGCCAATCTTACTGGAGTGAGATGGTATCTTAGGGTGGTTTTGATTTGCATTTCTCTGACTGCTAACGATGGTGAACATTTTTTCATGTACTTATTGATTGATTGTATGTCCTCCTCTGAGAAGTGTCTGTTCAGGTCCTTGGCCTATTTATTGATTGGGTTATTTGTTATCTTATTGTCTAATTTTTTGAGTTCTTTGTATACTCTGGATATTAGGGCTCTATCTGAAGTGTGTGGAGTAAAGATTTGTTCCCAGGATGTAGGCTCCCTGTTTATCTCTCTTATTGTTTCTTTTGCTGAGAAAAAAACTTTTTAGTTTGATATCCTATAGGCTTCTGCCTTGATGGCTTTGGCTATATTTCTTAATGAATAATTATTAAAACTGAGTTTCACCATGCTTTCAGATAATATCTGGAGCCTTGCCAGGAGCAAAAAGAGGTGGAGGAGATGGAGTAAGAGGAGGAGGAAGAAGAAGATAAACTGATCATAATGATAATTTTTAAGCAAACTCCATATCAGTTGGTTCATGGTTGATTTGGATTGGATCTCTCTCTTTTTTTTTATTTTCCATTGCATATGTCAAGATATATCTGCCTCTACCCAGACACTGTGGACATACTGAGGCTCTTTTGTTTTTAGTGCTAAGGAGTGGTACAACATCTATGGTTGTGATCCCATTCTTTCCATTCAGTCTCAGAACAATATATAAAGTTCAGAGAGAAGAGATCAAATGTGCCTTTTATTTATTTTTTCCCCAGTGGGAGAACACAGAACTTAGATGTCTGGATGGCACTTTAAAATATGCAAATGTTAGGCAAAAGAGCCAACTTTCAGTCATGTAAATGCGATCATTTAACCAGGGCTACAATGGCTGTTGTTTTATTAGAAGAGTCTCATTTTTCAAATCAGTCTTTTCACTTCAATTCACACAAAGCTTATTTCCATTGTGGAACCTTCTTACTCTGGCTGTGCCCAGGGCTTTTGAATATGTTTGCACCCAGAAAAGCACTGAGAGTTCTCACAGAATTACCATACCATTCCAGATTATATTATTTCTTGACATTTCAACTGCCAGATACAATTAACTTTTAAAACAATTCTGTTCAGGGCCAGATTCATGTATATGTATACATTACATATGTCATGGTTTAGATATTAGGTGTTCCCCAAAATCTCATGTGAGACAATGCAAGAAAGTTTAGAGGTGAAATAAATGGGTTATGAGATTTTAACCCTATCAGTGAATTTACCCTCTGATACAAATTAACTGGTGGTAACTCTAGGCAGGTGGGGTGTGGCTGGAGTAGGTGGAACCCTAGGAGCGTGGCTTTGGGATATATATATATATATACATACATATACATACATACATACATACACACACACACACATACACACACACAAACACATACATATATACTTTCCCGCCATGATGGTCTGCTTCATCTCTTGCCCAGAGGAATGGACCTGGCCTTTTATATGACACCTCTAAAACTATGAGTCCCCAAATAAATTTTTCCTCCTTCAATTGCTCTTGTCAATTTTTTTTTGTTCACATCAATGAAAAAGTTGCCTAAAAAATATATAATTATAAATAGACAATATTATTTGATTTTAGTGTGTCAGTATCAGAAAAATATTGTATTGATTCATTTGGAAAAGGCAACAAAATATTATTGACATACCAGACTTCCTTTCACCTTTTCACTTTTGGACTTGTATTTCTATTGGCAACAACTAGTCACCACTTATTTGCATATGCTGAGTACCCAGGGGATAAGTGCTACATGTGGATTATCTCATTTAATCCTCTCTGTGCCCAAAAGGTGCGTGCTTGTACCACTGGGTCCTGTTATAGCAAAGTGAAGTTCAAAAGATAAAAACCACATAAAATGTGGTGCCCTGTCATTAACAGGTTAATGGAATGCCCAGTGTGAACTGTAGTTAACTAGTGAAAGGCCAGTGTGGTGGTGAGGATTAGAGAGGGTGCTAGTCTAGCTGTGCTCTCTCCCAATCTATGTGGGTTCTGCCTGGAGTCTGGCACCACCTGTGGGTGGCTATTTCACAGCTGTGGAATACTGTGGACAGTTGCAATCAATATAGAAATCTCAGTTAGTGGCCATTCCCTGGATTCTATTTTGAGACACTAGAATTCATTCTCTGTTCCTTTCCAGATTACTTCATAAGGTAAGAATTTTAGGTCATCCCTATTAAAGAAGGACATGGAGAGAAAACTTGATGCATTCTCCCTGAATATGAACGTAGAGCATATTATTACAAAGTTGTATTGTATTTGCATTTTGAAAAGTAACTTTCCTAAGTTTATGTAGGCACTAAGAGGTACTATGTAGGAACTCAAGCTGTAGATCATCTTAGTAAGATTCAAAATTATTCCAAAGCCACATAGCTATTGATGCCAGAGTCTGGATTTGAATCAAAGTCAGTTTGCTATCAAGTTGGTATTACACTCTCTAGGAACATGGATAAAATTATCTAAAAGTAATGATAATTTAAAAGTTAGTCACATTTATTTGGGAAATTCTGTTGCAGAAAATTTAATATAATTTGTGATTTGTGGTTTGTTGTGAAAATGTACAGAATTAAAATGTAAAATATGTGGTCTAATGTAATGCTTCATTTAGTAAATCAAATACATGGGAACCTCTCATAAAATGGGTATTTCTTTACCTCCCCCGTGTTATGTCTGAAAAAAATTTTTCTGTTCAGAGAGCTAATTTTTTAAATTTGTTTTAATTAGTTACACATGACGGTATAATGATCTTGACATATTACATTTGAATCAGATGGAATATAATTTCTCATTTTTCTGAGTGCACAGGTTGCAGAATTATATTGGTCATGCAGTCACATATATACCCACAGCAATAAAAATGCCTATTTTATTCTGGTGGACATCAGAATAAAATGTCTGAATTTTGATATTGATTTGTTTAAGTAATAATTTTCATTAGTTAAACCTTAATATCTCCCCCTAAATAATCTGACCCTTAGAGAATTAAATAATTATCTCCAATTTGGAGTGTTGTGTACCAAGGACTTGGATGCAAGTCTGTCTGGTTGTGAAGCCCATGTTTTCCCTACTGTAATCCTGCCTCCTCCTCTTTTGCTGTCAGTGCAGAAACTTCCTTTAAGACATTCAGTGTCTAGCTGGGTGTGGTGGCACTCACCTATAATCCCAGCAACTCAGAAGGATGAGGCAGGAGGATCCCGTGTTCAAAAACAGCCTCAGAAATTAGTAAGGCCCTAAGACCCTGTCTCAAAATAAATTAAAAAAATAAAAATGGTTGGAGGGAGACGTGGATCTCTGGTTAAGAGTCCCGAAATGCAATCCCTCATACCAAAAAAAAAAAAAAAAAATAGACATTGCAATGTCTGCCTTCAAATCTTTAATATCGCCTTGCACAAAACTGACAAGATGAACACAGGTGAGCTGGCAATTGTTTCTCAGCATAGGCAAATGAAAGAACAACACTGATCTCATCGCTCACACGAGAACACAATGCCATCCATTCTGTCTCACACGAAGCATGAAGCTTTGGCAGCTTCATTTTCCTTTCTGTTAGAATGAGGAGAACAATTTAGCCACATGAGGATAGATGTCTGTATATTGGACTTTCAGGGCCAATAATCAGCTAGTAGGTTCAGGAATGTCCTTCAAATACCCAAGATGCAAACATCACTCTGTGCATTAAATTACCAAGAGAATAAAACGGACATATATGAAAGGCAAGACATAAATAAAATGGGTTTCTGGACCTTTCCTTTTCTTATTTCGTATTTGATGTCAATTAGGACTTGACTAATCACACAGGTCAGACATTTAAAACATCATTGGGTAGTTGGGTGTAGCTCAGAGGTAGAGCACATGCTTAGCATGTGCAAGGCCCTGATTCCAATCCTTGGCACCTCCCCATAAATAAATAAACAAAAATGGCATTAAGATAAACACATAAATTCTCTTAATGTGGCCAAACTCTACAGAAGAGCCTTGAGAGGTGATGAGCCCCCAAAGGCATGCTATGCTGTAGCTTATTGAAGACATCCTGCAATGTCATCCTAAAGATGATGTCCTCAAGGATCTGAGAAGGAAAACAAACACATTTTTAAATCATTCTAAGAAAATCTGACATGAAAGAGATGAGTGTTTTTCCTTTAAAGAAGATTAAGATTGATATAATGAAATCCTCATGATAAATGACCACAAAAGCCACTATTTTGACTTTGATTTTCATGACTTCATACACATTTCCTTCATTTTTGCTTAGAGTCAGTCAACATTTAGTGAACATCTGTTTTTATTGAGGCATTATCCTAGGCCCAAACAAATACAGTATTGAAGAAAACCCGGTTTCATGATTTGCAATTGATCACAACCTACTAGGGAAGAGAGATCTTTGAAAAAGTAACAAGTTCAAGACACTGGAGTGGCCGCTATAAACACTTATTGATGGGATGCTATAGAAGCCTAGAAAATGACATCTAAACCAAACCAGTGTGTGTGGTGGGGGTGGGACTTAATCAAGGAACTAAATATTGTGGGATGAGCAGGAGAGAACCATATATGTTACTTTTGGACTGTGGAAGGCATTGCAAGCAAAGATAATAGCTTGTACAAAATCACAGCATAGTGTGATATTTGGGAATTCATAAATACCTTGGTTGACTTGATCTGGTAAAGGTTATTCAGATTCACATTTCCAGTTAGGCAAAAATCACATGATTCATTAATTTTACAGCCTGGCTCCTCTGTTTCGGTTTTCCATAGCTTGATGCAATTTTGTTTGTTTCTTTTTGAGATAAAAGCTGATTGACCTTTGAGAAAGAGAAAGCGATATTTATATGCATTGACAATCGACCTGTTTCAAAGTCAAGGCTACACAGAGGTTATCTTCTGGAGCTTTACAAATTTAGTTAGCACATTGTTGACTGTAGTAACATTTCTACTTTGCCTGAAGCATTTTTACACTTCCTGACCTTTATGTAACACTTTAATATTCATATTTGGCTGTGGCACTATCATAACTCTGTACAGTTTCAAAGCTGCTAGTCTGATCATTTCCCTCTGTTCTTCTCACCTTTCTTATTTAGTCCCTCTACTGACAGCAAAAGAAGAAACAGATTTAATTTAAATTTTGTATCATTCATAACTGATAACCCAAGGGAATATTCAGGGCATGACTTTCTTTCAGCAAGAATATCGTGGGTGAAGAAATTCAAATGAATACAGTAATTCAGAGGATGAACTCAATTACATCAATCAGCAACTCTTTGCTTACTTTCCACCCGATGCCGTGCAATATACCAGGTGGCAAGGAGAATGTCTACATGTGTTTTCACAGTAAATTGCCCCAGCCTGATTAATGATATCAAATATATATATACATTAATTTATTATTTTATTTATTCATTCCACAAACACTTCTCCAGTGTGTGTCCTATTATATAGTATAGATATGATAATAAATAGAAAATGGACTACCTCCTAAGAGTTTGCTTTTGCATAAGAATGCTGACAAGTAAAAAGAAACAGGGTGACAACCATTAGTATAAAAATAACCACAAGGTCACCAAAATGCATCTGGAAAGTTTAGAGAAAGCTCACAGAAAAATGTGTTCTCTTAGTCGATATATGAGGAATGAAGCAGCTTTCTCTAGTCAGAAAAGAGTATTCCAGGAATTGGAACCTGCACATTGAAAAGAGACAGATAGAACTTAGCATGATGCAGGGACCCAGAGTAGGGATTATAGCTCTAAGTGCTCAAAGTCGTAAGGTACATATGTTAAACACCCACACTCAACATATAGCCACATTCACAAGGAATCTAGGTGGCATGATTGAAGTTATACTCACTTAGGTAAAATCTGCAAGTCCAGGCTCAGCAGCAGCAGTGGCAGAATGTGGACGCTGGAAGTAGTGGCATAAAGGACAGGGTGCTGGGGAGCAGAGAAATGACAAAGCATAGAGCAAAGAGGTGTGGGAAACAGAGACCAAAGTCCTACTTTTTCATTTTGGACCTGATGTTGTCCGCACTAAGCACGAAGAGATAACAAGAAGATTAAAAAATAAATAAAACCCATGTATTCGAGGGTCTAGAGGAGCCCTTTGAAAACATGAAGGAAATGAAAGTGTCACAGATCTTTCCGTGACCCTTCTCTCATTCTCTGTAACCTCTTCACAGTGTTTGATTCTGGCTTCTCTTGTCTTCATTTTCTATATTAGCTCCCTTAGAATCTTCTTTAAATATGACCAATTCAATAAAAATTCTTGAGAATGTAACACAAACCTAAATATTTCTTCTCAACTCTAGACTCACTTTTCTACTGCACATCTGATATCTCCATCTAGTGTTTTAGGCAGAAAAATTAAGATCTTTTCAGTATCATTACAGAGTTTACAACCGACATCCCCATAAAATAAAAGACAGATTAACAAGAGAAAAACATAACAAATGTATTTAATAAAATGCTAAAAGATGTAGGTAACTTCAGAAATGAAGACCCAAAGACTCAACAAAGAACCTGGACTTTTGTGTTCTAGTCTGATGAAAGAAGTCAATAGTTGTAAAGAAACATGATTGGACAAAAAGGAAATGATCTAAGTAACAAGCTGGAGCAAGGTCTGTTCACATTCTTCTTAGCCTCTCCATGTGGTGCTCCTTCCTTCCATGGATGGGGCAGGACACCTGCTACGGGGAGTCTGATGTTCTACTTTCAGGGTTGGTAGGTCAGAGAGTGACATATCTGGGGCTTATGGCTTGCTTGGTTGTAGAAAGAGAGGTGGAAAATAGGAGTATAAGAGAAGATCAGAAAGTGACCTTCTTGGATTTGAGATCTTCTTCCTTCAGCTTCAAGCATCCCAAGTGCCAGACTTTGGGGTGCTGTGTTCTAAGTTCCCCATGTCAAAGAAGCATCTCATATTTAACATCTGAAACATAATACTTGATTTTCATCACATTTCCCAAACTCTACTATATCTCCAGCCATTTCTATAACCAATGATGTCACTTCTTTACAGAAGTTAAAACCAAAAAGCTTAGAGGTGTTTTTGAGCTTTATTTTTTCTTTACAACCAAATGCAGGCCACTGGCTAGCTCTGCTGACTCTGCCTTCATAATGTGTCTGGAATCCAGCCACTCTTATCACCCCAGTTTGAATCAACACCCTCCCTCATATTGTTACTAGAACTGCCTCCCAAGTGATCTCCTCATTGTTTTCCTTGCCCTCCTTTATCTATTTTTCAGCACAGCTCCCAGAGTCATCTTTTAAAAGTCATTGACCCAGCTGTCCTTCTCCTCGGTCTATACCCAAAGGACTTAAAAACAGCATACTACAGGGACACAGCCACATCAATGCTTATAGCAGCGTAATTCACAATAGCTAAACTGTGTAACCAAACTAGATGCCCTTCAGTAGATGAATGGATAAAAAAAATTGTGGCATCTATACACAATGGAATGTTACTCAGCAATAAAAGAGAATAAAATCATGACATTTGCAGGTAATGGATGGAGTTAGAGAAGATAATGCTAAGTGAAGTTAGCCATTCCCAAAAAACCAAATGCCAAATGCTTTCTTTGATATAAGGAGGCTGATTCATAGTGGAATAGGGAACAGAGCATGGGAGGAATAGACGAACTCTAGATAGGGCAGAGGGGTGGGAGGGGAAGGGAGGGGGCATGGGATAATTAATGATGGTAGAATGTGATGGTCATTATTATCCAAAGTACAGTTATGAAGACACGAATTGATGTGAATATACTATGTATACAACCAGATATATGAAAAATTGTGCTCTGTGTGTAATAAGAATTGTAATGTATTCTTCTGTCATATATAAATTAAAAATATATATATTAAAAAAAAAGTTAAGCCATAGCTGGGTGCAGTGGCACACACCTGTAATCCTAGCAGCTTAGGAGGCTGGGGCAGGAGGATCTTGAGTTCAAAGCCAGCCTCAGCAACTTAGGCTACAGATATGCCTTAGTGGTTAAGTGCGCCTGAGTTCAGTCTTTGGTAAAATAGAAAACAAAACAAAACAAAAAAACTAAGCCAGCATTGTTAAATTTCAGCATTACTGACACTCTAGAACACATGATGGTTTGTTTTGAAGTTGTCCTGTGTATTATAGGACATTTAATTAGTAGCTTCCCCAGCCTCTGATCACTAGTTTCCAGTAACATCCTCTCCCCATGGTTGCGTGAAATAAAGATGGTTCCAGATTTTTGCCCCTTGGGAGCAAAATGGAGCTATATTATGAACTATTGATCTCAATTAGACCATAAGATTGAAATAAAATCAGGATAAACCCCAGGTCCTTATAAGGGACTCCACACTTTCTGCCAATTCCAAGACCATCTACCATTTTTTGTTCATCTCTATTTACTCTCTTTTGCTCCAGACCTGCTAAGCCCACTCACTGCTGTTCCTTGGAACGTTAGACACTCTACTGTCTTTACCAAGCAGGGCTCATGTCAACCTTCTTGTAAGCATTTATGCAAACATTACCTTTCAAATGATTCCTGATTACACAATTTGTAAATCACAACCAAGTACAGTTAGCCCTTCATATCTGTGATTTCTGCACCCATGAATTCAATTCAATCATGGGTAGAAAATATTTTTTTTGTGAAAGTGTACTGGAAAATTATAGAATTTGATTCTTGTCAGTTTTTTTTCTAAATGGTATAACAGCTTTTTATATGGAATTTACATTGTATTCACTATTATAAGTAATCTAAAGATGAATTAAAGTTTATCAGAAGGTATGCATAGGTTCTCTGTAAATACTATACCATTTTACAGAAGGAATTTGAGGTTCTGTGGATCTTGGTATCCTTAGGTGGTCTTGGAACCAAGCCACAGTGGATACTAAAGGACCTCTATAACTTCTGTAGTCTTGTCCACTTCCTGCATGGGCAGTGGAATTTAGGTTTCCTCTGTGTGGAGTGAGCTAGCTGCAACAGAAAGCTAAGAAAAGAAGGTAGCAAAAAAAAAAAAATGACACTATACAGAAAATAATTTTAGAAAATAGGGATGGCTCTTTGACCTTAGGGGTCAGCTTCCACACTAGAAAAGAGAGAGCGAGAGCCAGCCTTTGGTTTATTTATATGGGGGAAACATCAAAAGGTTTTCAAAATGTTCTTTTGCCAAATACGGTAGGTGGGCTACCTTAGGCCCAGTGGGTTATGCCCAATTCTGGAGCTAGAAGAGCAGTCTCCCTAGTTGAGGGAAAACTGAGGTCACATGCATTGCATAATCCATTAAGCAGGAGGAGCCACAAAATAATTTGCAAAGCCAAACCAAAATCTTCTTGGCTCAAGGCTGAGTGAAGATGCTAAATAGCTCAGGGGTGAAGTCCCACACTGTAGCACTGGTATAAATGGTTTTCTCCTACGTTTACTATTACTTACCACCTTGCAATGTATAACTTCCTGATTCATTCAACAGCTATTCACAGAAAACTTCTTTTCTAATAGGCACTGTTTTATGCTCCTGGGGTTTAGGAGCAGATAAAACAGATCCGAGATTCTAGCTAGGGGAAGCACACATTAATCAAATTAACAAATAAAAGATATAAATGTCAGATAGTGCTAACTGCTTTTGAAAAACTTAAAACTGGCAAGAAGATAAGAGGATAAATGCTAGTGGAGAATTGCAATTTTAAGTAGACAGTCAGGAAAGGCCCTGTTGAGTTATAAAATCTCCGAGACTGTCTTTTTGAGTTTTGTGTTTTCTATGACTATGTTAGGTTGTAAGCCTCATGAGGCCAGTAATTCGATTGTCTAGGTGTGTGTGATTTTGATCCTTGAAATAATTCAACCAACTTCAGTAGTGCCTGACAATTCATAGAGCTCAACAAATACTTCTTGACTAAATGAATAGACTCAAATGAGTCAAAGAAAATGTGCTAATGTGTGCAACTCAAAATTTTGTTATTTGGGGAGAGGAGTTCATCCTGGAAACATGTCACTCTCATTTCTTGCATGAATCTGATATGAATGTATCACAGACTGTTGGCCTCATAATTGCCTATCCTGTCTTCATGGAAAGAGAACAGCTACATAAATCAAAGCTCTAAGTATTATATAAATGACGAATGCAGTATTTTCAAGGGACAGAAATGGGACAATTCATTTCAGGTGGCCAGGGAAGGTATTTAAAATGTGCCTTGAAGGAAGAATAGAATCTCAATTATGAGTTTTTTTTAAAAAAAATCAGAAAACCAGCACAAAAATAAAGAACCCAGTGAGGCAAATACTAGAAGTCTGGCTCGGCACATGTGCCAGCCTCTTGCCTGATTAGCCAGAACGGGCATAAGTACCAAATGCATACACATTGTTGCCCAGCCCAATGTACTTCTGCAAGTGAAAGGATATGTTAATAAAAATCTCGCTAAGAAAATGGGAATGATTTGGGACCATAACAAGCAGACCTCATTCACATTTTTACAAACTTTGCATCTTGCCCCCTTCTAATATGATTTCTTCTCCTGTGTGGTCTCCATCATGCCTCTCTTCCTGTGCTGGTTTCCAGCCCAGTGGCAGAAGAACAGTACTGCCTCTCCCCCTTCCCCAGCATTCCAAGTGTCTGGAATCTTTGCAAGTGTTTGAGCCCTGCTGTTTACTTCTGGGGCTTCCTTCTGATTGATCAGCATCCTTGGTTCTTTTTTAAACTTGAGACTTTTCAGTAATAATCATTTAGCTCTGTCTGATTGTGTTTTAATTAATTCCTATGTAACACACCCTACTTTCATACAAGTTCCACACATAACTTTCAAAAGGAAAATTCCCTTCAAAGGGAAAAGAGCATTTCTCATCATGATTATTAAGAGAAACTTCATGCTGAAAGTGAGGTTTAAAGAATAAATAAAAACTCAATACATAGATATGATAACCTCCATAAAATGAATGAACACATATTAATGAAGATAGTAGGAGTAGACTGATGAAAACCAAATGTACTGAAAAGAATAGAAGAACTATTCAGAGATAATTGGGATGGTTAGTAAGATTTACACACACAAGGGAAAAACCTAGAGAACTAAGTTGATGTCATATTGAAGTACTAAATTCCAACTCAGGAAGATGAACTTTATTTGCAAATAATAAGAAAAAAAATTTTTTGTCTGAGCTCTTGACTCTAAGCATTAATTTTCAACTGAAAGGGAATCATAGGACTGTCCACAGTACTGCTGAGCATTTCAGGGAGGTGGGAAGCTAGAATTTAAATTCCAGATAAAGGCATATGAACAGAGATGTGGATACAAGAAAACAAAGAAAATAAAGGCTAAGGAATTCTATGAAACTAAAGTAAATTTATATGCTTTCCCCAAAGGATCAGACATCTGTTAAGCAAAAAAAAAAAAAAAAAAAAAGAAGAAACAGTGCTGAAATATGAAGAGAATTGGGGCCCTTTAATTGGGGTAGTTTAAGTAGGTGTATCCTGTATCATTGTTACTTCTCTATCATCATTTCAGGAAATAATTTAGTTCATCTAATCCCTTGCATGTTACTTCTCGGCAAATAACTTCCTTTGTCGGATTCACAGAACAATCACCACAGCACAAGTTTGAATCTGGGTCACAAAACTGAGTCTCTATCATCTTCATCCCTATCACAACAGTTAGAAACAGGCAGAGCCTGGATATACTCCAGCCATAACTTCCTGGCTGTTAAAACCAACCTCTTAGTCATTTTGCTGATAGGAACTCTTCACATAGGACAAAGAAGTAGGAGTAACCAGGAGGAAATGAGTGTGCATATTTCTTGGGAGAGTAAATTAGAATGGTAAAGAGAAGAGCCACCTGAAAAACTAGAAATAGTCAGAAGCAAAGGTGAGTGAGTGGAAATGGAGAATGGCAAACATAAGGCCCAGACTATTGACAAACCATGGCCCTTTGGCAGATCTATCCTGCTCCTGCCAACCATCTCTAGCCTTCCCTTTCTTGTACCTCCTTGTGCATAGGCTCCTCTCTGAACTTCTTCCCTTTTGCTCACATCCTGATAATGGCTATTGCACGCCTTATCCCAGCCCGTCCTCCCAGTCTCCATGCTCACACATAGCTCGGCTCACTCACACCTTGGGAACCCTTGACCTGTACTCAGGAGGGAAGAGACAACCTTGGGTTAGGCACTAAATATGAAAACTTCAATCTTGGAGTCAGTTGCCTTCAGGAAAAAGGGATGCAAGGGATGGTGGAGGCAAAAATGATTCAAGTATGGACAGGATTTGGAATAACCAATATAGTAAATGCAAACAATGTAGACCTCCTGCCTTAGCAGGTCCAGTGGTGGGAGCCTGGATAGGAAAATGATAGTAGATGAGCTTATAGGAGCAAAGGTTTATTTTATATGCACATAAAAGGGGGACTCAGAAAAGTAAAACTTCTAGAAAGGTAGTTAGATCTGGAGGCTTATATACTATTTTAAGAAAGGGTGGCAAAGCAAGGAAAAGGAGAATTTGGGCCTCTAGGGTCAGGGTGTACTTGTGGGAAGAAAACTAGGAAGTACAGAGTCAATAAAGGTTGTTGGGTAAAGTTTGCTATGTGACCACCAATTATCCTTGTGGGAATAGAAGTGAAATTTTACAAATGGAGTATTATTCCTTTCCAGAAGGGAAATGTATGACCGGCTTTTAGGCAGGAATGGGGAACACAGGAGCTTCTTCATGTTGTGTCTTCAATGTCTTCAGTTCAAAACAAGCCTTTGGACAATGTGGCATATTTGGAGTACGGGGCGGGGGGCAAGTCATATTCTGATTCTTTTCACAAGATTCAATAAGAACAAATGCATTATTTTCTGATGATGGTGAGAATCCAATTTAAAAGATGCAGGTCTCATTTCCAGAAGGAGGTTCATGAGTAAAGAGGGAAAAAATGTGGGGTTTACTGAGTATGTTTATGAGCAAAGCTTTGTTAAGACCAAATCAAAATGTGAGTCTGCAGAACCTCAGTCTGCTGATTCCTGAACATGATTCCCAGCAACTCAATACCTATTCCAGCTTGTAGCATCTGTAGAAGAAAAGACCTGGGCACCAGAGATTCCTGAGGCAAATTCCAGGTCCAGGCTTTTCAGAAACCATAAATCTATATCTCCTTCCACTCAGGAATCTGGAGAATATCTCCGACTTTCTCTTAATTCACTTTTCTTTGTCCTTTTTCCTTTGTTTCTGGCCTGAAATATCCTCCCCACTGCCCACGTCATAAATCTTCAAGATGAAATTGGTAGGTCTGTTCTTCTTGGGTTATTCTTCTTGCATCCCTGTGGGGTCTTATCCATTCTCTAGTTTGATATTGGCACCCATCTAAATAGGATATTTGGGATGGTCATGCCTCTTGTACTTATCTCCATGAAATATCTGAGTACTTCCACAATTTCTCCTATTCCTTTTCATCTTTATCTCCTATCTAGTGCCCATCTTCTAGTCTGAAGGACAATTTCTGTTCTCATTGTTTGATTTTGGTCCTTAGTCAATACAAAATTTTGAAACACAAAAACAGCAACAACAAAAACAGGCATTAGGAACATACTGACTTATTTGGTCCAAACTTCTGCCTGACTTCAGTACATTCCTCCATTCTCTCCTTCAAGGAGGATCAACTAGGAAGCTCTGGCACTGCTCCAAGACACAGCAATCCCACACCCTCTCTTCTCCCTGGTTTTATAGAAATGGCAAAAACTAGCTAGCTGCTGGCAATAATAGAGGTAAGAGGGGGAAAGATGTTTTTCCAAAAGAATGGGAAATAGGGAGCAACACGTTTTATTTTCTAACTTTCAATATAAAGCTACAAAGCTGTAGGAGTTAAGAAAATGAGGTAAAATTTTACTTAATTAGAGTCTACCCAAATGGCTTTTGAAGAGATGCACTGTTTTTGGATAAAAGCTTTTAAGCTTGAATGACATTCCCGAGTGTGGGCCTGGTGAAGTTGATACCTTCAGTGGAGCTTACATAAGCTCAGTAGAGTTACTACATTACAGTAGAGCAAATCAGACACTCTCCTACTTAAATGCTTCATTTTCTTCAAACAATGCTTGTATTTGCTTTGCTTTCATGTCAATTTTTTTTCCAGTAAAAAAGTATCTGAAGCCAGATTTCAATATCTAAATCTTCTAACTACAAATAAAAATTGGTAGTTGACTTTTAGTAAAAACCACTCATATACTGTGAATTACTTCAAATTTTGTTTCTGAATAATATGTTACAGAGTTCACATGTCAGAACGTTAGTGCACAAATGACCTGTGTGATAAAATCACTGTAACTTTTTATATAAAAATAGCTCAAAATTGAAATCTAGGGAGATTTTTCCTCTTTCTCTTGCCAAAGAGAAATGGCTTCTAGTAGTGTTAGTGATGACATTACCTTCAAATGGAATAATCCTTCATGGAAAGCACTCAAATATATTTAGAAGCATATGCAGGGCATTTTCAGTGCTAAATCATATGTACCTGGGTTACCTTGTATACGACCCCTTCACAATTTATAGTTCTGTTTGCAAATATTTTACTCTAACTTTCCTGTAACTTTTTTTTCATCATTAAAAGAAATATGAGGATTCAAGCAACATCTAGTCTAAGGTCCTTTCTTCCTAAATATTGCACCACGTGACTCAAAAATTTTTATAAAAGGCGTAAACAAGAAATCACAGTCAGTCCTTGGAAGCTATCCCAATATTAACTGAGCCCAGCCCATCAAGGTAGGGGGCAGCACCACTCTATGAGGGCCACTCTTTAAGGAAATAAATCACTGGCCAATTCCGTTACATATGACCAGGTTTTTTAAATGGTAGAGCACTCATGTTCAGTGAGAGCAACCAGGTGGTCAGTCCGACAGTGCTGGAATTCTATCTGTATTTTTTTATATCAGGTCTTTTTTATGTATAATATTTTGAAATTTCACATACCTGCCATATTATTTAGCCTGATTTATCAGCCTGAAATTTGCTTCAAACAACCCAGGCAGCCCTTGATGTGTTTGTAATTCCTTCAGTCTCACAGTGTTCTCCGAAGTTAATTCTGACACTACTTTGTGTTGCCAAAGACAATGTGTTTCTTCCCAGTGTGCTCATACAGCTGAGATGTATTCTTGGTCCTTGGGGTAAAATGAGTTGTTCTCATTTCCCAGGTTATTCTGTACTATGGTTTTCAGGAGCCCATACCTTTCACAAAACCTATTACTGCAAGTGTTTTTTAGAACAGTTGTTAAAGATTGTGAATTATGAGCACCTGAAAATATTTGGCAAGGCCTTATGTCTAGCAAAAATATAAAGACGTTTGTCCACAGGTTCCAATCAATTTTACTGGAATATGTAAAGAGAAAAAATATAAAGAAAATAGAAAATCAAAGAAAGTTCTGACTAACCGACCAATGCATCTCTTACTGTCATCGTCATCATTATTAATTATCATCATTCCTATAAGTATATTAACACTACTATTATTCAAAGAGTGCAAATTAAAATAGCACTAAGATATCACATTTTTCTCAGCTTAGATCCAAATAATAATATATCCCCATGTTTCATGGGTTTAACAAATGTACACTCTTCTCCCAGTGGAGAAAAGATAAACTTGAAAGGAAAGCAGATAGAAAAGATTTCATAAGAATGAAGAAATATTCATTTTTATCACTTGTAGTAAATTATTTAAATTCATCATTTTCTTAAATGTATTGGAGTGATTATATCTAGTGATGCTACTTTCTGGAAATAAAAAAAGGCAAAATCATTACACATGTAGAATGATCATTCCTGTATGATTATAAGAACAATTGATATACTCTAAGTGTTTAAAAGGATAGCAGTTAAATAGTTATAAAACTATAAAATGCATTTCATAAATATGGTAACATTCTTAGGATAATGCCACATGTAAAAATAAATGGGATGGACTTAAACTAAAAACCTTCCCAACAAAAGGAATAATCAATGAGGTGAAGAGAGAGCCTACATTTTGGGAGCAAATTTTTGCTACATGTACGTAAGATAGAGCATTAATCCCCAAGATATATAAAAAACTCAAAAAACTTAACCCCCCAAAATAAATGACTCAATCAATAAATGGGCTAAGGAGCTGAACATACACTTTTTAGGACAAGATACACATTTGATCAACAAATATATGAAAAAATGTTCAAGATTTCTAGTAATTAGAGAAATGCAAATAAAAACTACTCTAAGACTTTATCTCACACCAGTAAGAATGGCAGTTGTAAAGAATACATACAACAATAAATATGGCAGGGATGTGGGGGGAAAGGCACACTCATACATTGCTGGTGGGATTGCAAATTGGTGGAACCAACCTGGAAAGCAGTAGGGAGATTCCTTAGAAAACTTGGAATAAAACCACTATTTGACCCAGCAATCCCACTCGGTGGTCTATACTTAAAGGACTTAAAGTCAGCATACTATAGTAATGCAGCCACATTAATGTTCATAGCAGCACTATTCACAATAGCTAAATTGTAGAAGCAAACTAGATGCCCTTCAATATAAAAATGGATAAAGAAACTGAGGTATTACAATGGAATATTACTCAGCATTAACAGAGAATAAAATTATGGCATTTTCAGGTAAATGGATGGAGTTGGAGAATCTCATGGTAAGCAAAGTAAGCCAATCTAAAAAACCAAAGGCCAAATGTTCTCTCTGATAAGTGGATCTGATCCGTAATAGGGGGGCATGGAAAAAAATGAAGGAAATTTGATTAAGTAAAGGGGAGAGAGGAATGTGGAAGGTGCATGGGGACAGGAAAGATGGTGGAATGAGATGGACATCATTACCTTAGTAACATGTATGACCACACATGTGGTGTGGCACTACATTGTGTGCAATCAGAGAAATGAAAAGTTGTGCTGCAATTGTGTACAATGAATTAAAATGCATTGTGCTGTCATATATACCTATGTAAAATTAAGTAATCAATTAATTAATCAACAATACAGCATTTTACATGCATGATTATAATTTTGTAAAATGCATGTTTTGTGCACAAGTGTGTATCTAGCAAGTTATACATCACTATATTAGCAGCATGTATCTTTTAGGTAGTAGAATTATAGATGATTCTTTTTTTCTTCCTTATGTCATTTTATATTCTTTAAATGTTTTGGAACAATCATGAATTACTTTTCAGTAAAAAAGTGAAATTTTTAAAGGATTCTTAAAGATATTTTTATTGATACCTGAAATCTGAACCAGTTGCTAGCTGACTATTGTCTAAATACTAATGCCAGCTCGGCCAACAAAAAGGAATTTAATCACTTAAGAGTAATGCTCTAACAAGGTTTAAAGGTGTTGACAACTTGCACTGGCTTGCCAGTTAAACTGCACAGTATGAAAAGACAAGTGTTTGCCATATAGTTATTGTATACCATCATTGAAGCCTTTGGTAGATTCTTTCACTGTAAAACTCCAACTCTTCTGGTGCTCAGAAACAGTGATCTCATGCTTCATTATCCAGAGAGTAATAATAAATTCAGGTGGGCACAGAGCTGGGGGCAGCAGCATGCACACGTGCAGTCCTCACTACTTGGGAGGCTGAATCAGGAGGGTGGGAGCTCAACACCAACCTGTGCAACTTCACAAGATTCTGTCTCCAAAAACAAAACAATATAGTGGGTCTGAGAGTGGATAGTGTAAAGCTTCTCAGATGTGTTTCATATGCAGCCGTGCTTACCAACATTGGATATAGACAAGGGCTACTCTCAGTGTATTGCTGTCCCTGAACTGCTCCTTACAGTCCAAAGACAGAATCATTCAGAAATCAAAAGTGAGATGAGAGTAAACATTTGTTTATGGTACTTGGACATAGCTGTGACATCCAAACAAGTGACCAGTGAGTATCTCTCATTAAGTTACGTATAAAGCAGTAAGCTTACTTGATGAAACATATGCAGATACCACCTATCAGTTCATGATGAAGTGAAAAAAAATTAAAAACGAAAACTGATCCTTTAGGACACGGAGGTTTAATGTGCTTAACATCTCAGGTACATTACAAGCTACGGAGTGTCCTCCAGAGGACCTAACACAAACTGCACCTACTGCAGGTACTCTTGGAAATGCTTCCTGAATTGTAATGAATGATGATTCAATGTTTTTCCATTTAAGAAATTAATTAAATTTTAACGAGGGCCATTAGTATCATTATGTCTTTACAATGAAATAATTTACTTAGGGTAGTGGAGGGTTCTGACATTGTGGTTAGACTGACTTGAGATGTATTTTGAAGCAGAACAAGCTTCTTAATGTCCTTTAAGTGATCCTTTGTCTCTGGTTTTACCCAGTTGACTTATTCATAATGTAACAGCTCTTACTGGCCCAGGTCCATGGTCTCTCTTGCACAAGAAGCTATGTCAATCACACCAGTGGCATCCTTAGCCCATGGCTCACTTGTCTCAACCTTGTAAAGATCATACAAAGAGCTACGCTTGGATCTTTCTCATCAGTACATGTATCCGCTGGCTCACTTTTGGGCTTTTGAGGTTGGAAGACATTTACCAGGAATAAAAATTGGGTTGTTGAAACTACAACAATTCACTGAACAAATATCCTTTGTTGTACACCTCAGAAGTTTGTTCAGAGCTAAGATGACACTGTCATAGAAATCCAAGGGTAGGACTTCATGAACCACCATAATTTACCAGGGCTTCTATGAGGAAGAATACTTTGCCTCCCTATTTGTGACCTCATTGTTATGTGCTGTGAATAGTGGCCTTGTCAGAAAACATGGCAGATTGTTTTTATGGAATATTTTGAAGAGCCAAAGAAAGGAAGAACTTGTTATATTTGTATCTTCATGAACTTCTGCTTACAGAGAGAAGGACAAGGGAATTTCACATGGTAGAATACTGTTAGGAAAGGCAGAGAGATGGGGGAGGTAGAAGGTTTACTTGGGAAATTCTGGAAAAATAAAGTGTGTCTGAAGCTGGGCTTTTTTAGATTTCTTGAGGAGTGTGCTGTAAGACAGCTTGAAAATTATAGGGTCCTCTGAGAGTGTTAAAGAAAATATTATTCTGACACTTGTAAAAATGGTAAGACAGGCTTTATTCAGGAATATTGCGATAAATGTCAAGACTCTCACAACAGGGGAAAGCTACAGGGCTCAACTTCAAACACAGCAAGCACAGCTGGAGATTTATTGTCAACCTGGTGTGTGTATGGGGCAGGGGATGTACAGGAATGGAAAATAACTAAGAGGAGACATCAGGGACAGAGGGGATTCTTGACAAACCAACTTGGACAGAATTTTGCTGATGGTAGCCCAGCATGATCACTTAGCAAGGGAAGGGGTTTCATCACATATTAGGGACAATCAGATATCAAGGGTAGGGAAATTCTCCCTCTGCCAATTTAGGAGGATATTTACTAACACTGGAGAAGCAGGCCAGAGATAAGAACCAAGGATGAGAAGTAATCAAAGGAACCAATGCAAAGTTTAGTCAAGGGCATAGACTCTGTAAAGGGTCCCATAAAATGTTTACATGTGCTTGTTTGTGTAGGTTCACATACGGGAATGATCTCTTTATAATAAACACATTTGTTATAGAAAATATAGGAAACATAGAATACTTAGGGGTAAAGCACACATTATCCCTCTGCGCAAAGGCAACATTTTAAGATTTTCATTGTATTTTGTTCCAGCAATTGAATGTATGAGCATAGGGTTTAAAGTATAATGACAGTAAATCAATCCAAAAACAAAACAGAAAAAGTTTTTTATAGTCCTTAACTGTATGCAGAATATTGAGGACAAAACTTACCCTACCCCACCCTCAGTAGCATCTTGCAGATAGAATTGTTGATTTGAGGGCAATTGTCTCCCATGAATTTTACCAATGTGTGACAATTACCCAAGTTCCTGGGCTGAGAAGCAGCCCTGCTGTGAAAATTTATAGTGCTCAATAGTCCTCAAAATTTCTCATTTGTTACCCATGGTGAGATAGAGAGGTAGCCTTGGGGGGTGGGTAGAGAAAGAACTGAGTACAGAAAGGAGTGCAAGAAGCTTTTGCACACCAAGTTGAAGCTTGCAAAACAGAGAAGCAACAGTTTAAATTTATGGGCAGGAATGAATCACCCTTCTAATGTTTTCTTTCTTTCTTATTTATTATTTATTTATTTGTTTGTTTGTTTGTTTGTTTGTTTGTTTGTTTTTGCATGGCAGCTATACTGAGTCTTCTTAATTTGAGATCTGTTATAATTGCTACCTGGGCTGTCAACTGAAGATAATGATACCTGCTGTACCAATTCATAAGGTTTTTAGATAACATCATTTACAGATTTTCAAAGAGCCGGACAAGTTTAAAGTATTAAATATAAGGAAGTATCATTTTTTTTGAAATTTATAGGGGTGTCAGCAAACTTTTTCTATAAAGGGTGAGAAAATAAATATTTTAAGCTTTGTGGATAAGATAGTAAATATTTCAGGTGCTGTGAGTCACACTGTCTCTTTCACAGCCACCCCACTCTGCCTTTGGGGTGTGAAAGCTGGCATATACTGCAAGTGCACAAATGAGCGTGGCTAGTCCCAATAAACTTTATTTATGGATCCTGAAGTAGGAATTTCATTTTCTCATTTATTCACCATGTCATTAGATCCTTACCACAATTTATTTCTATAGCCTTTAAGTTGCTACAGGATAGAGCCCAGCTCAGGCTTTTGTGCCAGCCAGATGCTAGATTAATATTGAACAAGAGATCAAAAGTCTTAGGCCATGTGTTGGCTAAAGAACCATGGAAAATAAAGGTGTCGAACACAAGTCTTGCTTCTTTGTTAATGTAAGAAATTCACACTAAGCCATTAGTAGAAGCCTTGGGATGCCAACATCCCTGTCTACCTATTTTTTTTTCTTCCTTTTAAACACAGAAACAATCCCTCTTAAGATCACAGTGATAACCAGTATGCTTTTGGAGAACAAGAGCGGCCAAAAGAAATGACTTAGGTCTCCAGGAGAGCAAGCAATCAATTTCAAGAAAAATGGTTTCATTACAGAGACTGAGCTTCTGAGGAATTTCAATTCCCTGGTGTTCCCTGAGGCCAGCCACAGGGGCTCAGGGTTGGGCAGGTTCTTATTGGCCTACACAATGAACTGTTTTCTGGGATGAAAAGGAACAAGCCTCTTCAAGGAATGAAAGAGGGCAGCAAAGTCCTAAGTAAGGAGAACCTTGAAATAATTCCTTCTCCAAGGAGCTGAGAGAAGATGGACTTCCTTAACTGGAATATGGCGGCCAATAAAAGCAATATCAGAATGAGCCCCATACTTTACTGCCAGGACCTTAATAGACTGAGTAGATCACTTATCATTAGGTCAATAGACACTGTCTGACTTCTAGAATGTGTCCTTGTCTTGTCAAAAGCATAGTAGGCCAAAAGATAGAACCAATGGAAGCAACCAGAACTTTAAGAAGTTGACCTTCATTTCTTGGGAGAGATATTACCTTCTATGCAGGGGAAAGAAGATTCAAAATTGATGACTGACCCTGTGAACTCTGACTCTTCCTCCAAGCCTCCTGTCAGTGATACTCATGAAATAGGTATTGTTCAGGAATGCTGGGATCTCAAGAATTCTCAGGAAGCTTTTCATGATCATTGCAATTTTCAGTGTGGAAGTGAAGAGGTGAGAAAACTGTTCTTGCTTGCACAGACCTATACTCTGTCTTTGAAAGGATACTTGATAATGTTGACTTTAGTGAAAGGTAGCAGAATACACCAACCCCAAGTATATCTCTTTGCCTTGAAGATTATTTTGAGCTGAAGTAACTGAGAAGAAGTGAGTCAATGAAAGCTCTCTACACTCCCCATCCCTAAAAGCAGGACATTAGAAAATTTGCCTCCCCTCCTTTCTCTACCAGGAAGAAAAAGTGTCAATTACTGGAAACAGCGCTAGACCCTCATCAGCCCATAGATGGCACCAGAGGACACCTGCGCAGCAAACCTGACTGACCAGTGTGGGAGACGGGAGTGTGTCTCTTCAAATCAGGAAGGATGGAAGACAATGAAGAACATGCAGATGTAGGAGAGCTCTCAGCTCTCCCAGAATAGGACACATTTTCAAATTGTACCAAAGATATTCTGAACCCCTTTCTATCAGTAACAAAGGTTAGTCAATGAAAACAACTTTGTATCCTTATTAGACTGTAGATGACACCAGAAAAGTCTACATAACAAGCTGTACTAACTTGTCTTTATCTGCTGCCTTCCCCCAATTAGCCACCACTAGAAACTCAAAATACTTTTCACTTGTCACTTCTCTAAAAATTCACTGCTCTGGTGAAGAAGCCATATAACCTACTATTTAAAGCCATCTCTTGGAGAACTACTCATCATCTGAGTGTCTCCGACATATGCATGAACTATCCATATTAGTCACTTTATGATTGGTGTTCTCTCTTTCCTGTCTTTTGTAACAGAGGTCCATTTCATCTAAGAATCTCTGGGGGTTATTCTTCCTTACCCTACATCAGACTGTACGTCACCAATTTCTCCATCTATTTGCTTCTTACAATTTGCATTTCTAGAAACTCAAAGTCCTTTTCCTTTGTCTTACAACTTCTTTAGAAATTTATTAAGGTTCTGCATAAGTTCTAAACATAATCACTTTGAGTTACCATCTCAGTGTACTTCATATGTATGTGTGATACACAACTTCTGTTTGCTTTACTCTTCATAATTTGTCTTTTGGCAGTATAATTATGCAAGATCCTTATCAGAGGAAAGTAAAAAGAAAGAAATTTTTCCTCCCCTACACTGGTAACTCCCAATCTTCATTGAAGGCCAGAGGAAAAACACAGCCAAATATATAAAATTCCCTTACCACAAAAGGTCTAGAGCGTTAACTCTATCTATGGATTCACAAATGTTTGCTTAGAGACTTAAGTTCTAGATCAGTCAGAGACCCTTTACCAAATACTTTCATTTTATTCCCTATTTCCAATTTCCCATCCAGGTAAGAACCCCTTAGTAATTTCTACTACAGATACATTATATTTAGCATGTTTTTGTTCTGGCATGAATTCTCACAGAGTGTGCATGCTGTATGTACTTCACTTAAAATAACCATAGCCTCTCAGCATTCATAACCGCTAGTGATTGCTTTAAATAAAGAATTTAAACTCCTACCATATGTCTGAATTCACAAGAAGCACAAGTGGTGCTACCTTAAAGTGCCTCTACTTCTAACCTTTTTGTCTCAGAGGTTATATATAAATTCTAGCATTTCCAGCTACATGGAATCAACTGGACCCTACTAACCTACTCTTAATATGTGCTTCAGGTCATTTCTGACCTCTGTTATCCTTCTCTATCTAAAAGGCCCTCAAGACATGTACCTTAAAATATCATAGGCACAAAGTTGATATTTTACTGCTGCCTACTTGTAGGCATGAGATTCTGATCACCTGCATTCTTATAGTTTAAAGACTTAGATCAGAGGTACCTAGGTCGATAGAGTTCCCCACTACCACCCTGTGGTTCTCAAACCTAGAGCCTTACGCATGTTAGCTAGCACTCTACCAACGAGCTGTATCATCCCCAACTCTAGAACAGCTTCTTTACTTGTTCCAGAAAACTCCTATCTGGAATGATGAAGCTGTAAATCAACAAATATTTTTTTTTCTTTCTTCCGGGAAATTCCAGAAAACAAATTTATCTCATAAACAAGCCTTCTGGATAAATAGATCTTCTATAAGAACTTCTATAAGATCTTCCATCTGATAGGTCATCAGTTAAATTATCAAGAGAGGCTTCTAGACCCTCCCTTGTTACGTTTCAATTCTAAACTCTTAGACCCCAAACTTTATCTCCATAAATGAGTTTCACACCCAGGAAGACTCAGTCTTAAACCCTTTGATCCCAGACCCCCCACCTTAAAACTGTCTTCTGATCTCCTGTTCAAAGTCAATGCCACACTGCATTCCCCTTTTTTTTATTAAGTCAATAAGTAGCTTGCTTTAGCTTTGCCTGATCAAAAGATAATTCTAGTGGTCTTTTGAGGAAATCAACATTTGATAAACATGGACTGAAGAAGCCCAGCTCACCTTTTGTTTTCTTTTCCTCATTCTACCTTATATCTGGGCTTCACTCAATTTATAGCCTAATACAATAAAAAATGATTATTACATTACAGCAACAGCTAATGGCTATTGACATGATATACTTAATAACATTGGCTCATTTAATTCTCATGGCCACTCAATGCAGTAACAATTATTTTTACTCTAACTTTAGAAACAAGAAAACAGAAGCATAGATAATTTTAATAATTTGTCCAATACCCTGTACCTAACAGATGGTGGGGCTAGACTGGAACTCAGGCAGGGTGGATTTAGGGTTTGAGGTCTTAGTCACAATCATCCTATTCTTCCAAAGAGTACTGCTTTTCTTAAACTATCAATACTTTTAAAAAATTTGTTTATTTATTGGTACCAGGGCTTGAACCCAGGGGTGTTCTACCACAGAGCTACATCCCCAGCCCCCCCACCCATTTTTTATTTTGAGATAGGTTACACTAAGTTGCTTAGGCCATTCCTTAATTGCTGAGGCTGGCTTTGAATTTGTGATCCTCCTACCTCAGCCTCCAGAGCTGCTGGGATTATGGGTATGCACCACCACGCCTAGTGTTAACTCAAGTCTCTATTGGTTCTGTTTTCAACTGAAAACTCTCAAACCCTCATTCAGAATTCCATCTGCATTGAAACTCCAGTGAGAAAAATTACCCAGGACCTCCCTTTTCTCTAGACTCTCAGTGAAATCACAAATAAGAAACTTTACAATCTCTTTAATGCATGGATATGCTTGTCCTCCTTCCTCTGTGGGTTTCTTTGTCCAGTTTATAATTTCCACAATATATGGCATCATCATATCTATCAATCATAACTTGACTTAAAGCATATCACTTATAGGAACCACCTTTTGCACTGATCTTAACTATAATTAAAGTGCAAGTCTCACTTCAAATTCAATAGAACTGTGATTGGCTTCCCCAACCCCAGGAGGGGAAAATATCAGTTCTTCCTCCTTCTTTTCTAATTGATTTGCATTTAGCCAGTTTCCCTGAAAACTTCTATATCTCAACTATATCAAATTTTCCTGAATAGCACTGTCTTAGCTACATTATGGAAATGTCAGTTGCATGACAATGCAAACAGTGAAGAAATTTAAAATCTTTGTGATCTGGGTGGAAGAGTCTGTCCCCTTCCTAACACTGTGTGTGTCCATCAATGCATACTCACTAACAGTGGGCTGGTAGAAATAGAGATGGGAAATGAAGTGAATTGCATAACAATTCCCCAAATAGGATCATTCTCAAACAGAAAATAGAAGTCACTAGAAAGGATGCATTTTTGTCTCAATAAGTATCTTATCTTTCAGATCTGAGTCCATAGAATTAACTACTTAGCAATTTAATGAGCATTCTGGCCGCTTTGACTATGGAGAAATTCATTCACCTGGCATTTTGCAGAGAAAGTCTTTGTTGGAACAGGAAGCTTTTGTATGCTAAAAAATCTATGAGAAAAAGTTTTTATGTGTCAATGGATTTGCTGAAACCTCTGTGGACTGCAAAAGGGAACACTCTCAGAGGGCAATATTAAATTCAACCCAGATGCACTGGCTGAAGGTTTTCCTTATTTTATTGATCCCAGGAAGACAGAGGGTTATTGAGGTTGAGATGAGCTTCGCATCATATTATCTTTTCCAGGACTCTCCAGAGGGCAATGGATGTCTTGGTCACAGCACCTCCCCCAACGTCTGGTATTAGCTCTTGGGGCATGAGGTACTTGAGTCCCTTATGGAGTTTTGAGAAAATCTTTGTTGTCTTGAAACACTGTAAAATTGTGTTTAAAAGTCTACTCAAACACTTAACAAGTTGCTGTAAGGATTTTGCTCCGGCAGAAATAAATTATAAAAATCAGTTATTGAATAAAAACCCCAGGAATCTTTGCTGGCAAAGGATTTTAAAATAAAGGATTCTAGAGTGTACATCAAGTTTTAAAGACAAAGAGTGATATTTAATTATCCAGAGCAGCTAACAAACAGTCAATTAGCAGCTGAAGATGTTCCTTAAGGTTTCTGGATTTGGAAAAGGCTGAACCTCATTTCAAAATGAAAATGGTTTGCTTCTGAAGTTGTGTGTGCCCTTATTTCTAACAAAGAGATTTGTTATTTATTTTCCCTACTCTGCCATCACTATTGGGTTGTTTTTTTAATGTGTGTGCTTTAAATGTGTGTCACTTATTCATGCTTTTCTTCTCAATGAGAAACTTCAAAATCAGGATATTTAAGGAACATTGGGAAAGACCTCAACAGAAGTGACACTGAGCTGCAAACAAGTATAATTCCCTGTATGATGCATCATTCTAGTTAGCTCCAGCACCTCAGACTCAATGTGGCTTCAGCATTATTCCCCTGGATTCTTCTGTAGCTCTCAAAACCACAAAGCATCCCCAGTCCCCATCTGATATTCAAATCATCAATGACTTCATCTCACATGTTTATTACTGCTTTTTTCTATATCCCAAATACCTCAGAAGTCCATGACTTGCCCCTATATTCACTTTTATTCAGAAAATTTGTCTATATTTTATAGATATTTGTAGGCTACTAAATTCTACCTACTATGTGCTATCATTTGATGTCTACAACCACTGAGATGTAAACTCCAAAATTCTCATATTTGCACTATTGCAGTTTGCCATATAGATTTCTACTTTCATAATTGACCTCTCCTTTATGGTCTGATTGCAAAATCACCAACTGACTGACCTTTTGGAAGAAGAAATTGGTTACCATATTCCTGTGCTTCAGAACCTTCCCTGGCTCAGTGTGGTATAAACAACCACATCCAAATATCTTATCTTTAGGACTCTGATCAGCAGACCACAAGAGTAAGCGTAACTCCACTGAAAAACTCCCTTCACTTTGCACCTCTGCTTTGGAGTTATTTTTCTCTTGATGTCATGAATATTCTATCAAAAAAATGTTTTAATGAGTATTTGGTACACAGACTTTTGTAAACCTTTGTAAATACATCTGTATGGTAAATATCTTGTAGTTCACTAAATAAAAAGTACATACATTTTAGTATGAGAAACATGTTGACAAATTGCATTCTAAGGAGACACAGATTTACACTTTACATAAAGAATGGGCCCTTATTCTGACCTTTGCCCAGCAAGGCTTAAGCACTTAGAGTCCAAGAGATTAAGTAAACAAAGAAACTGACATTTGAATTCAGCCCTATTTAGTTTCCATAATTGTTCTATTTCTATTATGTAACAGAGTCTTCACAGTTAAAGAATTATGATTGTTAGGAAGGCTAGCTGATGTTTATATTTTATAGATATTTGTAGGCTATTAAATTCTACCTACTATGTGCTATCATTTGATTTCTACAACCATTGAGATGTAAACTAAAAAGGGATTGATTGACTGGCCTAAACACATGTAATTATCTATGAGCCTGCACTCTGCTACTCTACTGCATCCTTACTTAGAGCTCACAGGATCTTGAGCATACCCTCCAAATTTCTGATTTGTAAAATTAAGAGGAAAAACAAAACAGTTAACTAGATTATTTCTATGATAACTAGTAGTTTATAGCTTCTTAGATTTTTTTCTATTCTTTTTTTAGGGATTTAAAAGGACCATCCTACTGGCTTTCAGATAATACCATCAAAGTGTTATTTATCCTATTTGTAAAGAGTATGCCTGTAGGTGTGTAAAGGCAAGGAGGTGCATGTGGCACACAGCTAATACTCTTATAAGTGTTTTATAATAATTGGAACTTCCCAGGTGTTGTATTTGGCTGCAATGTAACCAGTTTATAATTAACTAAAGTTTGGTTCAGGTGTGTTGTGTAATCTAATTAACTGCACTTCTCTTGCAGGACTTGGAATCTGAATATCTAGCCACAAGTTTTTAAAAGTTATTTTGTATCTCTGAGCTTCCTTCAATGATGTGGAAGCAAACAGAAGTCCCCATTAAACCACAAATGGGCTAGACAAAAGAAAAAAAATTAAAATTTCAATAGCTAAAGATTTGTACAGTTATTAATTTGTAGCCAGGAATTTTTATTTTTCAAGAGTTTATTCTCTACATATCCTCTTGATTTGAGTATTGTCAAAGTTAGATATATTTGTATTTTTCCATGTTTTTTCGTGCTTGAACAAAGAAAGTGAGGCCACAATAACACTGGATCACTCTCAACTAAATCATGACTGCATTGGGAGTCCTTAGGGTGGTCACTTGAATATCACAGTTCCTTTACATGTAAATAGAGGATGATAAAAACTATAAATAGCACAAAAATGATGATCTGAGGAAAGTATTTAGCATTAAATATGTTATTACCCTCTCTTCTCATTGTTGTCTGCCCATTTAGCCCTTGCAGAGTTTGGGAGGTTTTATAATTAGGGACAAAGGACTTGGACTTGGAATAGCATCTATTACTTTCTTAAATAGAAAGAAGATCAATGAATGCAATTTTATTAATTCTTATTTTGAATTTCATTTCCAAGAGTCTAATATCCATCTTGATGTCGATTTTTATTTTCACTAAATGATTCCAGAGCTATTGAATGAATGCCTGCCTTCCATAGTGGTGCTGTACTGGAGATCATGAAACAATACACTTTTATAATGCACTTTTTATAATGAACTTTTATAATCCCAGTTCGACTTTTTTTTTTTTTGCTTCTTCAAACAGTTCTTGGAAGGCTGTGTCCCTTCTGCCCTATGACCTCTTTTTTAGGCCTTCATCGTGGTATCCATATCGCCAAGCATATTTGCCCTTAATACAGTCACAGTTAATTTCAGAAAGGACAAAATGATTCTCCATGCCTGATTCTACACAAACTTCTCTTCATTTACTATCAAATGCATCCATGCTTTTGATTTTATTTTTCAAAACTCTTCATAATCTCAGTCCATATCGATTATTGAATATCTTGAATTCAAAACCATCAGCAAATGTCTTGATACTTTTATTATACAAAGGAAAGGAATAAGGAATTATTAAACTTTTTAGAAATTTAAAAATCTCATCAGCAAAGCCTCAACTTTCTTTCAAGCTAAGATTTATTTTTTCTTTGGGGAAGATCTTTATCATCTGAAAGTCTAATCTGGGCCAGGAAGAGAAGGGAATTCACATTTCTCTGGTACATCCTTTCCAAACCTTTGTTCTATCAGAAGGACTTGTTCCTTTTACAATATGGAATGATCACATCATGCCCATTCATTGAAAGGCTGGTTTCTAATGGATTTGGCCAGACTTGGGGGGCCGGCCTAGCCAAGGTAATAACACACTGTTCATTTCTTCACCTAGTTGTTATTACTTCAAAAGCAATTCATCCTTTTAAATAATGAGGTAACTCTTGGGGAGAATCACAAAAGCAATTCTTGCCAGCTGGCATTTGTCAGTGAGTAATATATCACTGAAGGGATTGGACGTGTTAGATGGGTGAGGCTAATTCATCATGCAGATGAAATGCTGTTTTGATATATTGAAGGAGATAAGTATGCCCAAGAGAGAGTGTGTGTTTTCCTATTTTTTTTTTGTTTGTTTTAGATGGAGGAAAGATGAAAAGGAATGGGGGGAAGACTTTCATTCCAAAGAGGATCTTTAAATTACAGTTTAAATTACAGTTGTGACATTGGTGAAGTGAACTAACTATGGTCAATGGAGTGAGGCCATTTTCCTTTAAAAAAAAAATATATATATATGTATATATTTTATATATATACAAAGTTATCTTTTCAATGGTAAAGCATTAGGAGGTGGATTTTCTCTTAATAAGTCAGCCATAGGTTAAGTTTAACTTCCCCAAATGTTTCCAAGCAATACAGAGTCTTGCCTTAATGTTACTAAGCAAATAAAACTGTTGGTGATGCCATTTTATAGATAGGGAGCTCTTTTACTGAAGGACGGATCCTTTTCCCTCTGGGGACTAGGCTGAGCAGGATGTTTCCTACAGGCCAAATGTGTTTCCAACTTAAGAGATGAGGCCTCCAGTTGCCATGGCAACATTATGATTGTAGATTTTCCTCATCTGGAATATACAAAGCTAGCCTCCATGAAGAACAGCATTTCAACATAATATGAAAATCAGATATTTGAAAATAAAAGCATTTTATTTGACTTCCCAATCTTTACAGAATGACAGCAGGTTTAAAACACCTCAGTTTGAAAGCCTGGGTTCTTGAGAGGACCCTGGGCTTCCTTTTCCATTAAGATGTAGCAAATATGCTGCTTAAATTTAAAGGGCTCATGCGTTCAAGCTTCTCCTGGAAATATTTGCTACAAATATCAACAGCTTGAGATAACAGCCAGCTTCTACTTAGGAGACTGATAAGGTCCAGATAAAAAGATTCATATTTTTGATAGGTGGTTTTAGGTTTTCAGTGCCCAGAGATTATAAATGTTATGCCTGATTATTAAAAAGGTTCTTTTTTAAAATTTGTTGTTTTTAGATATGCATGGCAGTATGGTGTATTTTGACATATTATACATACATGGGATGCAACCCATTACAATTTTGTCCCATTCTTGTGGTTGAACATGATGTGGAGTTATAGTGGTCATGTGTTCATATATGAGCATAGAAAAGTTATGTCCTGTTCATTCTACAGTTTTTCCTATTCCCAATCCCCTCTGCCTTCATTTCCTTTTGTCTAATCCAATGAACTTCTACACTTCCTCTACCTCCCCTCCCTTATTAAAAAGTTTGAAGGTAGTGTTTATTGGGTCAAGAGAAAGTGACTTGTCTTTATAAATGTGAACACCATATCAAGGGACTGGAATACCAAAAGGGTAGATACTCAGAGTGAGACCCAGTATCATATTTGTGGTTCAAAAGCAAGCAATTCCTTCTATAAGTGTGAGAAGAGACTTTGGATATTAGGAAAAGTTAGCAAGGGGATTGAGTTTGAAGAAAAATTTAGAAAAGTATAAGATAACTTGTTCTCCTTTGTTCCTGTGTTTGTCCATCTCCTTGAGAGCTTAACAACAACCCAAGAGAAAAATACTGAAGGGGATTGCTCATCCAAATTTATACATGGTACAGTGGATAAGACACATGCCGTTCCTGGAGGGGCTTACAATTGTGTGGGAAGTGAGTATCAGGAACATAAAAGAGAAATGCATAAAAACACAAAGCAAAGGAAGAGAGCAAAGAAAGGGGTTCTGTGCAAAGTGAAACCGGCAGATCCTGCGGCAGCTGCTCTACACTTTGCAGATCCTTGCTTTGTCCAGCGCAATTGGAGCATTGCTTACCTCTCCTCTTGTTTGTGAACCAAGAAGAGTTTGTGCAGTTGTTGCATCTGTACTGAAACTGTATGGAACATTTTTTTGTCATTATTTCCTTAACAGTACATTATAACAGTTCCAAGTATTCATATTGCGTTAATTGTTATAAATAATTTAGAGATGGTTTAAAATAAACAGGAGGATATTCGGAGGTTATATGCAAACACTGTGTCATTTAAGAGACTTAAGTATGTGCTGGTGTTAATATCCTTGAAGGTCCTGGAAACAATTCCTAAATGATGCTGAGGCATGACTACTTGTAATGTTTTCTCCTTATAGAAAAAAAATATATTTTTACTGGGCAGTGGAGAGAGATACCCAAAGACCCTGACACAAAATACATTTGAGGGCAATTTCCATGGAAAAAGTATTTCTTTTATCTGTCATCATGGAATTTTAAACTCTCAATACGGAAATAGAATAAGACTTAGGCCATGCTATTTGCACTAAATTGATTATTAAACATATCAAAAGGGAAAGACAGTAAAACAATAAGTGATCTTTAAATATCTTTAAATATCCTGAGAACATTTGCATTGTTATTTCTTTGTAGAACCTCTGTAAGCAAATAGAGAAGGCCACATTTCAGTGAGCCAGTTGAGAATGGAAAGGTCATTGCTGAACATTTTCACTGATGATTAATGTAGAAGAAGAGTAATACAGGGCACTTTCAGATGGGACTCCAGTATCAGGTATTGTCAATGAATTTTCACTATGAAGATGAGTCATGTATGTATAGGTAAACTTATTTATTCATGCTTAAACTTGAGGAAAGAGTCTTCTAGAATAAAAGGCCTGAACAATCTAGTAACATCTGGTTAATAAACTATTTTGAATAAAAAAAATATTGGGATTTTGTTGACAGCCCCCTTTGTATAGTAGTAAAATATCTTGGAGTTCTGAAAATTTCACTCATTGCATTATAGAAATAATTGAATAGTTCAGAGTCTTAAAGGAGAGGGGGGAATCTTCTGGATCTTAGTGGAAAATTTTCTTACATAGAATGCTATAGCCAGGCACAGTGACATATGCCTATAATGCCAGCAACTTGGGAGGCTGAGACAGAAGGATTGCAAGTTCAAGGTCAGCTTCAGCAATTTAGCAAGGCCCTGAGCAACTTAATGAGACCACATCTCAAAATAAGAAATATAAAGGGCTGGGAATGTGACCCAGTGGTTAAGCACTCCTGGGTTCAATCTCCAGTACCCCACTCCCCAAAAAATACTATGAAAAGGAAAATAAATAAAAGAATTGGGATGGTGGGAGGGAAGTGATGGCAGCTAAATGGAAGAGGGATGGGAGAGAAGGGGAAACGAATGGCAGAGATCCTCTGCAACAGACCTCAGAGGAGCCTTGGAAACTGCACTTTCAATGTATCTCCATGAAGTCTCAGCACATTTTGAGAACTAGTTTACTTTTGCATTTTAATGCAAGGTTTCTGTTAAATGCTGATTTATGGTGGGCACAGGGTATAAGACAATAGATTATAGTTTTATACATACAGGATTCCCAGAGGTAACACACATGTGGAGCATGTTGGGTAGGACAACAAGAGGTGGTGATGAGAGTACAAAGTTTCAAAATTCTGAGCCTACTTAAGGGAGCAGCTGTTACATAGTTCCAACCAACTGTTGGCATGGCTATGATTAATTTCCTCATTTAAAAGAGTATGTGTGAGTCAATTTGACAAATTGGTGGGCTGGAAGTGGCCCCTGGAAGTCTCGTTTTTGACCTTTATCTACAGCTTCAGTTTCAGTAGGTTTGAACAAAAAGAGGGAGAAGGAGCTTGATTTCAGGCCTCAACATTTCTGTCTTATTACGTAGGCTGTGAAGAGCTATGGAAGATCTGTGAGCTGACGAATGATATATACATAGGAGCAGTTTCTAACTTGGCAACTGAGTTTCCAATTAAAGAGACAATTTGTTGTAATAGAATGGGCACCGATTTTCATGGCAAAATCTCCCATTTGTGTCCCAGTTGAACCACTTATTTCTTGATTTAATGAAGGAATTCCATTTTATTTCTGTGAGCTTTTTTTGCCTTCTCTATAAAATGAGCACAGTACCCTAATTGTGAAATTAAAAAAAAATAATAATGTATGGAAAGGATTCTATACCTTGTAAAGGGATGTTCAAATACATTTGTCTAGGATTTTAGGTCAAAGAGGAGAGAGAATGGAATCTCAGAAATGCCTTGGGAGCCTAATGTAATTGTTCAAGGAAAAGAGGGTGGAACTAATATTTGCATAATGATCAGGCTGATGGCATAATTTGGGAGGTTAAGTAGGATGAGGAAACTCCTCTGGGAGCTCTTCTGCCTCATTCTATGCAGTCCATAACATAGGAAAGAAAATGCATAGACTAAGCTATATTATGACAGATAAGCATTTCCGGTTTCTTGGGAGGTGCTTCTATAAGTTCTGTGGGACAATTCAATACTGGTTGTCTATCTTTAGACTACTATGGGCCTTTTACAAAACAAGATGTCTATGACATCATGCTCAGACGTTTAGATCTTAATCTATGAATTCATTCAATGTAAGAGGCATCAAGGAATTGGAGACAGCGCAGCAGACAATCCTGTTGAAGAGATTTAAATAGAAATAAGTGCAGGGCATCCATACCATGCCGTTTTGAATTTCAGATTTCCCCATCTTAACCAGGCAAGAAGGTTCTTCTTCTACTTACCACCACACTCTCTTTCCCTCTCTGCCTTGGAAGGGTCAGGGTTCCCTCACTTACACCCACATTGTTAGAGGGTGGTGGGCCAGCTCTGTACACCTGGCAGGGTACCTGAAACATCAGCACAGCATAGCAGGGAGCAGGGTAAAGGCCATGGATGTGCATCCAGGATTCATCAACCAGAAGACAGCAGCAGTGACAGGTAGCATCCATTCACAACCTGGCACAGGATGTCATCCAGATTTCTAACAGCTTGAGAGGGACTGGGTAAGAAGTAACAGTGAGCTGTGTGAAGAGACATCCACAGTGTACTACTCCCAGCCTAACTCTATGGACTCCAATAGAAGGCTGAAAACAGATGGATCCCTGCAGGCGATGGCTGTACTTTGGTGCCCAGCCAGTTACCAGTGAATGGCAAGAAACTGGTTAGAGCAGTTTGGTTTTGAATCAGTTATTTTAACCTCTGATTGTTCTCATGCTCTGCAGATGGTATAAATGACAAGGCACAGCCATTATGTGCATGCTGGGTAGTTACGAATTTTGTGGCAAAGGTTTAATATGGTTCCTTTTTAAGATTATATGATATTTAGATGTACCAAAAATAAAAAATAAAAACCAGCAGAATTGTCCCATAAACTCCAGAATTGTGAAGGATTAGGGACTATCTATGATTGGATAATCAGTTTCCTAGTTAGTGCTAGCATTATATCAGATGACTCTGACATCCCCAGAAACAGTTGGTTAATGTCACCTGAGTGCCACTGTATTAGACTAAATTTATGCTATCTTAATCTCAAAAGTTTGGTGTTTAAGTTAGTGCCCTGCTTCCCAGTGGTGGTTAATTTTAGGTTACAACTAGATTAAGAGATTTCCAGACAACTGAGAAACAATTACTTCTGAGTTTATCTGTGAGCATTTCCAGAAGAAATTGACATTTAGATCAGACTGAAGGGGGATAGAAGAAATCACAGATGAAAAAGGCAGTGGAAATGTGAATTTGTTCTCCATCTTCTGCAGCAGGATGTCAGAATTCCAGTTTCTTAGGCTCCTGACTAAGACTCACTCTGTTGACTTCTCTGGCTCTTCAGGCTGCAGGCAGCCCATCACGTGACTTCTCAGCCCCTATAACTGAGTTACCCAATTCTACTAATGAATCTGCTCTCATGTATAACTATCTCTATTTCCTATTTGATCTGTCCTTGAAGAACCCAAAGACACTACACTCAATAGTCCTCTGTAAATATATTTAATTGTCACTGTGATTGCAGGGAGGACATGGAGAGCAGGCTGTGCCCTCCTCTGAGTGATTTCGATGAACAGGAATTTTCAGACTGTGCCCAGCCTTGAGTTACCCAATTTTATAAAGCCACAGTTTTCCATGACTTTTTTTATTCCATTATGAGTACAAGTGCCAAGGTAGGATGACTCTACGCCTTGTTTATAAAAGTAAACAACTACCATCAGCACGGCACAATCATGAGGTAGAAACTAATAAATAAACAGGCAAATAAAAAATTACCTCTTGTGAACTTATCAAATTACCTCAGAGGCACATGGATGCATGAGTCTATCAAACTCACACCAAGAAACAAGGTCAAGCACATCAACAAACAATGAAAGGCACCTGAGATGATGGCACATCAACTCCAACAGCCATCTTCTTATCAGAACACAGGATGATGTGTCATGAGGCTCACAGGCACCCAACTCCTGACTAGTCCCCAGAGCTGCACCCCACCCCCTGTCTCCCTGCCAGATGCCACCTTCTTTGAAACTGCCCCTATGGAGACCTTCATCTTGATTAGCTCTGTGCCTTGAACAAGTTCCACACCTTGAAGAAGTTCTGCAGCTTGGTTCATAAATCTTACCTGATCACCAGCAGGGACTCCTCTGCATGTGGACCAGCTTTCTGCATTTGTTTTCTGTTTTGCCTCTTGAAACTCTGCAGCCACTGTTAACCCTTACATAGCTGTTCTCTAACCTACCTATAATTGTGTGAAGTATGACGTGTGACTTGACTGTTACAGATATTAGTCATTGAAATGGAAATGCAGCAAAGAACTTGTGATTGCCCTGCCTGTGGATACTAAGTGGATCATGAGTACTTGATGAATTAAGACTGAAAAAATTGATGTAGCTTATGAATTTACTGTTATTTGAGAAATTCTAAAATTGTGCAAAGATGCAAATAGTCTCTGTTAAGCTTGCTCATGAGAGAGTCTTCCAAACATAATACCTTTTATAGAGTTCTATGGACTACTTCATTATATTGGATCCATAAGTCTAAAAACCACAATGACGTCTTTTGAGAAGGGAAGTAATGATACAGGCAGAAAACGTAAGTTTGTTATTATTTTTGTTATTTCCATTTTTACAATGCATTCAACTCAGAATAGTTCACCTCTGGTCACCAAATTGTAAGATTTTTTTGTTTGTTTTCCCCAACAACCAATTTCAAGGCAGAAATGCACAGATACCCTCCAATTCAATCCTGACACTACTACCTAGACACAGCATTAGATACCACAGACTGAAGGCTTAGTTTTCAAAGATGGCCCTCACTTCTGATGCCAGTTACAATTAGTAGGTTGTCCCCTATACTTCTGACCAAGTGGCTGTAAACTAGGGATTTCTATAACCTCTGCCTCAGCCTTGATTAATTTGGTAGAGTGGCTGACAGATCCAGGGAAACATTTTAATTATGATTACCCACTTTATTGTAAAATGAACAGCCAGGTGGTAGAGATGCATGAGGTATGAAAGAAGGGACTTAGGGCTTCCATCCCTCTTCCAGCACACCACCATGCAGGAACCTCCACACATTCAGCTATCCAGAAGCTTCCCGAATCCAGTAGCTTTAAATTTTTATAGAGGATTCATCATGTGAAAATGACTAATGATGTCATCTGCAACTGTTGCCAACTCAACGTTTATCCCCTCTTAACTCCCTGGAGGATGGGAGATGGGATTCACAGATCCAACCCTCAGTCATCTGGTTGTTTCTGGTGGAAATCATTCTCCTCTAAAGGCTATTCAGAAGCCCCCATCCCCCAGACAATTTATTAGCTTGCAAAAAGACACATCAGTTTATAGATTCTGGGAGTTCTATGCCAAGAATCAGAGAAGAAAACCAAATATATGTCATATTATAATATCACAGCCTCCTAATGTTTGGATGGTTTACAGGATCTTCCTTAGGAACTCTTTCATTGGGCAGTGGCTCCGTTAATGAGCATAAGAGATTTCCCTCCCTCTTGCTTCCTTTTACTAATGTGCATGACACTAGCCACACTGTTGTCCTATAAGAAGATTGAGGAAGTGGTCTTTTTTGGATAAATTCATCTAACATTTTTTAAGTAAGAGGTAGGTTTTTATGGGTTATGACATAAGAATTTCAAACCTGCAAATGTATCAGGGTTCAGCCTTCTGGTATGTAAAGTTAATTTGCTTTTGAATAACTCCATCTAAAACTATCATTAAGGATCATGGGATACTAGCTCTGAAGATCTACAGGATTTCAGAGGGATTATTCCCAAGATCCATAAGGAGGGGCCACTCTCATGCTTGAAAATGAATACTCAAGATTTTTTCTAACCAAAGTCACAATGGCTGTCAGACCCAATATTCTATTTGTTTTACCACTTTTCTAGCAAACCAAGGTGAACCACAAGAGCACATATATCAGGAATTTTAGTAGAGAGTTCATTTAAACTGTCATTCCCATATCCAACACTCCCAAATCTGCTTTATATCACCTGTTAGGTTTTATCTATATCTAATCTCTTTCTCTCTCTCTCTCTCTCTCTCTCTCTTTCTCTCTCTCTCTCTCTCTCTCTCTCTCTCTCTCTATATATATATATATATATATATATATATATATATATGTGTGTGTGTGTGTGTGTGTGTGTGTGTACCTGTGTTTTATAACTTGCTGCATTATTTTGTCTTTTAAATTTTGACCTTTTTAGAGAAATATATCTGTTTATAGAATAGTCCAGTCACATAATAGGACTTCAATAAATATTTTTTCTTTTATGAATGATTGATGTCAGCATATCTGAAACTCTTGCCATGCCCCAGTCCAAAGTTCTAAGTCTATATATTCCAATTTCTACCAGATATAAATCCATTTCCTTTAACCCGATTCATTTTTTTCTCCTTAGTACTTGCCACTCTAACTTTATAAACAGATAAATGCTTACTCAAAAGTTGTCTTCTTCTTCACCATTCCCCCAAGTAGTATACAAGCTCTGTAAAAACTAAAATTGTACCTCCCTTTGTTTATTGCTCTTTTTCCTATTCATAGAAAAATACCTGGAATATGGTAGCATGAACCTAAAAGATAATTGAACTCATGATTTTCTTTCAAGGGTCCCTACTGTGCCCTTTCCTTTTTGTGCAAATGGTCAACATAACGTACTTCCTTTCCCTAGATCTAAAGCTTTTTGTTGTGGAATATTTTATAGATGTGGAGACTCTTCACCCTTTGTTATTTGGCATAATGCTTTTTATAACACAAGTATCATTCAGAGATAAATCAAAAATAGAGTATTATCAAACACAATAGCAGTTTGTCCAAATGGAAAATATGAGTGTAATGTGAAAGCTCTCATTTTTCTTACATGAATTGTAACTGGCTTTAAAACTGAGGAGAAGTTGGGTAGTGCACACCTGTAATTCCAGCAGCTCAGAAGGCTGAAGCATGAGATCATAAGTTCAAAGGCAGCCTCAGCAACTTAGCAAGACCCTACCTCAAAATTAAAAATAAAAAGGGCTAAAGATGTCGCTTAGTGGTTAAGTACCTCTGAGTTCAATCCTTGGTTAAAAAAAAGTGGGGAGGGGAGAGGAAGAAAGGCAACAAAGAGCTCTCTAAGCAGTGTCCACTATGAGCCTGGGATATCATTCACATCATTGAGTTGTTAATTTTCTCAAAATTCTTTTGAGATACATTCTGACACAACCATTTCATATTTGAGAAACTGAGGCTTGGAGAAGGGATATTTCATCTCCAAAAACATGTAGTTGGTGGCTGGTAGGCTCACGTTCTTGCCTAGGGTTCCCTGACAGATGAAACTTCCCTCTTCCTTGTGTACAGATCAGCATTCTGTAAGCATTCCTAACCAGGGAAAGTGGGTAAAGGCTTGTTCTTTCACAGTTTCCTTTAAATACATCATATGGTCTTTAGGAAACAAAGCCAGAGTGTCAAAATCAAGTAGCAGAGAGAAAAGGATAATCACACTAAACCAAATATTAACATGAAGTAACAAATACTGCTTTGCCACCTAGGAGGTAATCCATGTATCTGTTAGATGCTGGGACACTGAAAGTCTATTCTCTGTACTTTAACTCAGTGTGTCTTTCTCTCACTTTATAACCTCTAGTGTTTACTTTCTTTACTGCCATATTACCTAAGTATATTAACATTTCATGCTTATTGATCTTTCACAATCAAAACAATTAAATATATTGAAAATAACAAAAAATATAATTTAGTACTAACAGTGTTTATTTAATGTGGCTGATACATGATGCTGTTTGATGATAGAAATGGTTATTCTTGATATGAGTATAGGTGAAATACTTAGTGTAGTAACTCCTTTTTAGTTTGTCTAGAATATAGTACTTGGTAAAATATAATTACTTGATTGTTCTTTGACTCTTAGAAATAAGTGTAATCTTGGCATAGTGGTTGATTTTTTACTAAGAGAAAAAAGCAGTGTTTCCCTACCACGCCCTCTTCTATTTTTAATTGATATTTAGTTGGTTTATAGTCTAAGACAATTAAAATAGTTCTAACTGGCACCAGTTCTACCATAAATGTATTTTGAAACAGGTAACAAATATACAAGCACTGAGCCATAAAGTGATCATGTAGCATAAGCTTTGCTTATGCATATATTTACTTTAAAATCTAATGAAATAACCCAATTTAAAGTTATTGTCAAAACTAGCAACCCCTCACAAAAACAAGCACATAACTTCCCCCAGTCCTCCAAGACTACATTAAGCCAGTTTACAAAACACTGTCAGGGGCCATGCACAGCTGTCTCTAGGCCTTCAGAGCTACGTCCAGGAGCAACCTCTTGTGCACTCCATTGGAGGACGAACCCATCTGGGCACAGCTGGAAGAGATTCCGCCACTTCACTTCCAATGTCAGTTAAGCAAGAAAGCATCTAAAACATGTTCACTGACATTCACACATTTGCCTCCAATCCATATTTATGTCTTTGACTTGTCTGGAAAACCATTTTCTAGTAATATTAATGAAACATCAATCAAGAGTAAATTGGAACCTTCAAAGTTGCAGTGACTATAATGTTGATTGCTTAGCTATAAAGGAGACACAGACTTGTTGGCTATACTCACCGGGGTGACAGGAAGGAAAAAGTCTTGCTGAAGTGGACTATCATTTTCCTTGTGGGCAGTGAACAGTGTTCAAGTGAGTTCTGTGAGCAGAGGCTTCCAAAGCTACCTTAGCCATGATTCCTTAAAGAGATACCCTCAGCAGTGTCCAGTCAGAAACTCCAGAAAGATGGGATTTAGAGGGCAATTTTCCTCACTGATTATAATGTCAGAGAGAGAAAAGCAGGACTGGAAGGATGAGAGGACAAGAAGAAGGAGGGGAAAATAAATTGAAGGAAATTAAGATTGCTTAGACATCAAGATAAAGATCTTGCTGTTAATTTATATAATTTAAGAGAAGAAGGAGAGTTCTGTGTTAAGAGCTTAAAGTAGAGGGAATTAAGTTAAAACCAATGGCTCTGTCAGGTACTAGCTATATGTCATTGGAAATAAGCCTAATAAAAAAATGGCAATAAAAGTAATATTCTTTCCAGGATTTTATAAGTCAACTGTCTATTCCCAGGTCATTTCTATTGGGGAAAATACTTGTGCCCCTAGATAATGTATGTACTCGTAAAAAACAAATACCAGCAATAAGAAATGGTTTAAAAAAAATAATGGAAAGAAATATGGTTGAAGTGGCAAGAGTAGAGGAGGTATTTCTAAAACGATGTTTTTTTCTTTTTCCTGAAAGAAGAGAGCACACAGAATGCTTAAAAATTAAACTAACTAAGTTATAAGATAAAATAAAACAAAACTATGGCCCTATCATGGAGGGACTAAGGTGGCTCATTGAAAGCAAGTGTATGCAGGCTGAACTCATGTGCAGAAATCAAGGCTGAGAGACTGCATGGAGGCAACAGGGGTGGGCAGGAGTGATAATTCACTTCCTTGACTTTTTTACATCATTTAAAAGCCGTCCTCTATTTATATTCTTTAATTTTTATAAAAATCTAGACTCTGGGAACACAAGATGGGTATTCTTGGAAGTTCATCAAATATTCTGTTCTTGCTTTGTTTTGTTTTGGTACTGGGAATGGAACCCAGGGCTTCACATATGTTGGACAAACACTCTACCACTGAGTTGCACTCCTCGCCCTACACTCAGCAAATATTCTGACACAGTATCCACATTAGTTCCCCAAGTAGGAAACTTGATACATTGATCTCAATGCAAGCAATTCATATAACAACTGAACAAAATCTGGGAGCTTAGATGTTAAAATTCAACAGAAGAATTCAGCAAGGTGCATTAAGAGTCAGCTACCACTGTGGATGATAAGAGATCAAACTCTTGGGGATGCTTTGACCATCAGTGCAAGGTTAACATCAAACTTACACCATTCAAATCACAAGGTAGTTGGGGACATGCCTACCAACCCCATGTCCTTCTTTGGCGAGGAAACCCTTGAGGAAGGGACACATTGTTCACTGTTTCTTCTGATCTGCTATGTAAGTATTTAAAGTTGGCTTCAGAGGGTAGATTCATCAGATAAAGAAAGTCCAGACAGCACAAAGTTGGGCTGGTGCACAATAAAATTGTTAGAGAGAAGGAACATAAGTGAAGCAAACTATCTGCTACAGTACAGTGAAATCCACCTGTGACCCAGGTTAAGTTCACTTTGTCATGTCACTGATTCCTTTAGGTTCTTGTCATTCAAAATTTATTTTCTTCTTCCCTTTTTATTTCCAGTACTAGGAATGGAACCTAGGGCCTCACACATACTAGGGAAGCAATCTGCCACTGGCCTATACCCTCAGCACTAAATATCTTAAAAGAATAAATAAACATATAGAACTAAATAGGAGATGAAGGAACAAGTTTTATATAACCCTTTGATAGGTGAGTGATTCCTTTCCTTCATTCATCACCTAAATTCTCCCTCAACTTTGATCTGCTTACCCTGTGAGGTCACGCTGATATTAGACATCTGCCAATACCTGCTTATAGAACTTTTTTTTTTTTTTTGGTACTGGGGATTGAACCCATGGGAGTTTAACCACTGAGCCACATCCCCAGCTCTTTTTATTTTATTTATTTATTTTTTTATTTTTGAGAAAGGGCCTTGCTAAGTAGCTGAGGCTGGCCTTAAACTTGACATCCTCCTGCCTCACCCTCCTGAACTGCTAGGATTATAGGTGTGTGCCACTGCGCCCGGTTTATGACACTCTAAATCGATCATAGTTACTAAAAATTGTCATTTACAGATACTATTTATCATGTAAGCATCAAAGAGTCTCCTCCTGCCTACTGTGACTCCCCCTGAGTTCTAGACATGTCCTAGAGCCTTGTTGTGTTGCAGCATGATAATCAGGCTCCATCTCTCCTGCCAAGGTAGTCACTCTCTTCTTGGCATGCTAGTCCTCCGGACATAGGGATTCTGCTCAGCCCTTCAAACTTTAAGTTCAGCAGAAATATTGTCATGTCTCCTGGTAGAAGTGTCCCCCTTTTTGCTAACTGAGAATCAGGATATCTCTATCATAACAAAACTTAAATGGTAATGGGATCAGGAAAGCACAAAGCCCTACCTGAATCATTTAGACTGGGGCATGAAGGGGACTATGTTCAAACTTTAGTGCCTCTCACTTTTAAGGTATGTACCACCATATGATGATCATTGATTCAAGATGTATTCCTCATTTCAAAGGATACTGACCATTCTTGGAGGGGTATTTCCATCTAGAAAACCTTAGATGAAACTGTAAAAGGTTATTCCAGTATTAAATTAAGTTGGCAACTACTGGCTAATGTGGTATATGTTAGAACCAATAGACCCATGCCTTTTCTCCATTGTCCTCATTCTTTTATATAAATTGGGATCTTGGTATATAGTAACACTGTGCAAGAACCCACAGCAGTAGATCAGATCCAATGTGAGACACAAGATAAGCCTTGATCAAAAAATTAATCCATACTGTGAGGACCATGGAGAGCCTTCATCTTTGCTACCATGGCTCTAACTACTCAAAACTTTGGAGTAGTGAGGGTCATGAGCTGGTTGAACTCACTGAACCAGCCATCTATTTACAGGGCACTGACTGACTTTGCTACAGTAGGTCCTATCTGACAGCCATTGAAGTGAATTCAGATATTCACACACATTTTGCACATTATCATAAAAGTTCATCCACATGCTTCTTCCTCAGATGTCTTCAGATTCTCAGATAACTCAAGTACCATAGGTTCTGTTAGTCAAAAGACACAAGTAGCAGGTTTATTTATTATTTATGTGTTGCTTTCAAAGCTAAAGAAATTGGCCAAATACCTCTCTCTCAGTGACTTCAGTAGTCATGTTTTAGAATGCTCTAAACTATTTCAAACCAATGAACTCTTCTAGTTTGCACCTCGTTTCAGGTCCCTTAACCTTTGTAGGAGTATTTCGCCTTCCTGTGCCATATTTTATTTCCAGAGCATCCTGCTTACTTGCACTTTCTTCTAAACAATTTCATTTAACAAGATCATTACAGTGATAGTCTACATAGTGACAACAAAGGTCAGATAACTTCAGACAGAGTGCTAAGAAAAAACTATGACTGGGCATTGCTTTTAGTTTTTGGAGCTTTAAAATAATATATTCTTCTTATCAATGACAATATACTAACTGCTATCTATAGACTATCTCTGTAGAGATAGTCTTTATTCTAATAAAGATACCATGTCTGACTTATCAGCTACAATTATAGCTCTTATTTTTCTGTAGGCTACCATCTTCCATCAGGATCCATCTAGTAAATTTTATGAGTATGAGTTAGGGACCATATCTGTGCACACTTTCAACCTTCAAATAGCACAAACCTGTTAATTCATTTAAATTGGAATTATTGCTTATTTAATGTCTTAGAGAGGGAGTAATTTCAGGGGCTTAAACTTGTACTTCCTAACTTTCTTACAGAATATATCCATCCCAGTTTCTTCAACTACAGAATATATCTATCCCAACAATGCTCTCACAACTGCAGACCTGACCACAGGTGGATTAATGGGCCTGTTAAATCACTGTGAGACTTAGGGCTAGATTATAAGCATCCACCCTTCCCTTTGTATGTTTCCACTCCAAGAAGGGCCATGAGAGTTTACTGGATCACCTGAAATCAGTGTAATTTCAGACCTTATATACAACAACTTTCAAAATACCTGGATATACCAGTAGGTAACTATTGAGGGAAATGTCCAAAGCTTTCTTTCAGAATGGAATGGAAGAATTTTCCATGATGTTGCTAGTTGTTCCTCCAAGAATTCCTCTATAGATGGGATCTGGGTCTGATTAGCTCAGGTTACAGAAACTGGAAAACAGTTATGATTTACTTTTGCTGTAGATAAGTTTTTGTTTGAGAAATTCAAGCAATTTTTTTGTCGATTACCTCTGGTTTAACCTGGGTTTTTCAAAGAAACTGAACCAAGAGAATATGTATACATAGAGAAGGAGATTCATTACAGGTCAAGTGATCACAGAGGTTGGTGACTTCAAAATCTGCAATGGCTGGCAGGCTGGAGACCCAGAAGATCCAATGGCATATATGAAGACTGAGGACCATCTGCTGGAGAACTCTCTTCAGATGGAAATTGGTCTTTTTGTTCTCTTTAGGCCTTCAGTTGATTCAATCAGGCCCACTCATATATGTAGGCAATTTAAATCTTATCCAAAAAAATTCTAAAAATTGACACATAAAATGAAGTCCCATCATCTATCTTATCCCTACAAATCCTGTGGTTGATTAGCTTTTACCTGAGAAGTGAAACAGAGCCTGCTAATTCTCTTGCTGTTATAGTAATAGTGTCTTCTTACCTCTGAGGATTACAAGATACTACCATACATTTTGTACTTCAGAATTCTACCACCTTCCCTGACACTGGGGAGTCAATTCTACAGCGGTATCATCCGGCTTGGAGTACACAAACCAGCCACCATTGAACTTCTTAGTGATGTTAGTCCCACCTCCTCTCACTAATAAACTTCTTGCTATTATAGTGAAGGGAATGTTCTCGGGTCCCTGAAAGCAAATATAGGCATTTGGTGGGATGTTGGTCTTACCCAAGTTCTTTTTGGTATAAACTTTTCAGTCTTTTGTCTCCTACCTCTCTATAATCTGATAATGAAATTCAGGGTAATTTATTTCATTTTCTATAACCCATTCTTATTTTCTAGCTTTAAGAAGCTATTTTAGAAGCATATCAGATCCATTTCAAGGTGCCCTTGATGAGATACTAAACAGTGAATAACGAGAGATGGATCTCATATTAAAAAACTCTCCCCTATCCGAGTGCATACTTTACCACCCCTAGTTCAATGAATTGTCATGCTCCAGCTGGTACATAATTATGACCATTGCGTTATTAGGAAAAGTATATGTAATTTTACTTAAAACAAATTCTGCACAAACAATAATTATATTTATGGTCTTATTATTTTGCAGTAGATTTATGTTTATGTGAATACCTTTTACTATGTTAGACAAAACTTGGCAATTTCTGTCCTTTTAGAAAGTGTTCTTTTTTAAAAAAAATATTTATTTTAATTTGTTATACATGACAGTAGAATGAATTTCAATTCATAGTATACATATAGAGTACAATTTTTCATTTCTCTGGTTTGTATACAAAGCAGAGTCACACCATTTGTGTCTTCATACATGTACCTAGGGAAATCATATCCATCTCATTTTACCATCTTTCCTACCCCCATGCACCCTCCCTTCCCGACCCTCTAAAGTTCCTATCTAAAGTTTACCCTATCTAAAAAGTTCCTCCATTCCTTCCATGCTCCCAACCCATTCCCATATGGATCAGCATACTCATATCAGAGAAAACATTTGCACCAGGCACAAAACTCAACTCAAAATGGATCAATGACCTAAAAATTAGACCAGAGACCCTATGCCTAATAGAAGAGAAAGTAAGCCCAAATCTTCAGCATGTTGGATAAGGCCCTGACTTCCTTAACAAGACTCCTATAGTACAAGAATTAAAATGTATTCTTTATTTCAATGCCTCTCAAAGTTTATTGGCACTTAACTGAAATCTACTAACAGTAGAAAAATAGAAGCATATTTCAAAAATAGGTCTTAAATACACACTTTTACATATTCTCAGAAACTGATATTTACATTTGCAAAATATTTAATGAGTTTAAAAGTCAGGTTCATTATTTAAGCAACACATGAAACAAATACTAAAATTGAAGCAAATTTATTTACCATAATTCTAAAAGTATTATAAGAAATCTTATTTTTAAACAGAATCAAGGGTTTCATTAGGTGGTATGTATTTTAGTATTAAAAGGAGATTAAGATAGGATAGAGAGAGAAGATGTGAGGGAAGGGGAGGGGGGATAGTAGGGGATAGGAAAGGTAGCAGAATACAACAGTTACTAATAGGGCATTATGTAAAATTGTGGATGTGTAACCAATGTGATTCTGCAATCTGAATTTAGGGTAAAAATTGGGAGTTCATAACCCACTTCAATCTAATGTATGAAATATGTCAAGAGCTTTGTAATGTTGTGAACAACCAATAAAAAAAAATTTAAAAAAGGAGATTAAATAAAACATAACAGAGTGAAGAATGGTGGGTATCTGAATTATAGGCCTTTAAAATTTCTCCTGACATATTAAAAATTTATTGAATTTAAAAATACTAATTAATGAGCTTTATGCTTTGTGAATGAATAAAACCATCTCTTCTTCATGAAGACTTCTTTGACTAAGATGGAGATATAATTTATATGCTGGAAGGTTTCCATAATGACCATAATTACTTGTAGTATGTTTTCCAGTCTGCTAATAGCCAATCAAAATCTTTTCCTATGGCTCTCCTATGGCTTAATGCCCTTTGTAAATATGTTTGTATCATTTCTCATTCATATACTTTAAAATCGTAGATTGACCCGTAGACTTAACTCACTTAGTATGGTAATTGCTGAACAGAAAAGTTTAATTGCTTTGCAAACTGTAATGCAAATGATTCAACAGGGACTCTTCCTAATTATAGTCTAGTAATTTGTGTTTTCCAATATTCATTAGCTCACATAACCAATATTGCAGTGTTACATTATAAGTATATATCTATTAGCTACCTTTGTATCATGTAATATAGTCTCTTTAGAATTTTATTAAAAAGTGACCACGAAAGAGATAACAATCTCTCATGTTAACACCTGAAAGTTATTATCTTATTTCATCTAAATTAAGACACCCAAATGTTAATTAGATTCATTGATAATCATGATTCGATGTACCACTGACAAAGATAAACTACAGCTAAAATTAAAATTCTTCTAATGGTAGAGATCCAGTTTTCAAAGATATCTAAAATGTATTAAATATTTTCATTCTAGTGCCCATGAAAAATGGTAAATAGAATGCATTCTCTATGAATCAAACATAGATCAACAACATATATTTATGAAACTCATTAGAATACATACCTAATAAATATTATGGGGGCCTACAGTTGGAAGCATTGACACATTTGTGAAAAAGTTATCAAGGTCATGCTTTAATTTAGTGAGACTCAAACAATAGAAAAAATATTTCAAAAAATTTTCTGTCCTTTTCCTCCTCCAGTGAAATTTCACATCTAATCCTTGGTCAACATCAATCCTGGGGAGAACCTACTAATTATTTTTAAAATGAGTATTGACACAAAATTAGAAAATTTTCCCAAGATGGCTTACTAAGCTCATGATTACAATAAAGACCATGTTTGTAAGTTGCAGAATTGCAAGTTCTGGCCAACTTTAAGATGTCTTAAACAACAATTAAATATAAATATCTTTCAACAAATATTGCTGAAACAATTGAACACCCACATCAACAGAATGAACGTGGAGACCCGGACCTTATATCCTCATCAAAATTAACTCAAACTGTATTATAGATATAAAGGTAAAAGAAAAACTATGGAATATCTAGAAGGTAACATAGATGACTGTCTAGATAACCCTGGGTCTTGTAATGATGTTTTAGAGATAACACTTATTTTGGTTTATATATGAGGTATCCTCCCCAAAGTTCATGTGTGAAACAATGCAAGAATTTTCAGAGGCCAAATGGTTAGATTATGAGATGTTAAAACTAATCAGTAGATTAATCAACTAATATAGATTAACTAGGCAGTAATTGTAGGGAGATTGCATGTGTCTGGAGGAGGTGAGTGGCTGGGGGCATGACTTTTGAGTTCACATTTTGCTCTTGGTGGGTAAAGCTAGTTCTGTTTTCTGTTATGTCATCTCCTGAGCTGATTTTCATCTGCTATGCCCTTCTACCTCCATGTTCTACATTACCTGGGGCCCAGAGCTGTGAAGTCGACCATCTATGGACTGAGAGTTCTGAAACTGTGAGCCAAAATAAGCTCTTCCTCATATATATGGTTCTTGTCAGGTCTTTTGGTCACAGTCACAGAAATGCTGATTAAAACAACACCAAAGGTATAAGCCACAAAAGAAAGAACCGATAAGCAAAACTTCATTAAAATCAAAAGCTTCTGTTCTACAAAAGACAATGCCAGGGTAATGAAAAGAGAAGCCACTGACAAGGAGTAAATATTTGCCAAAAATATATCTGATAAAGGTCTTTTGTACAAAGAACTTTACACTTGACAACGAGAAAACAAAAACCCAATTGAAAAACTTGGCCAATGCCTTAAAAACATTCCTGACCAAACACCAGACAGACAACAAATAGCACATGAAAAGATTCTCTACATTATATGTCATTAGTGAAGCACAAATAAAAACAATTAGATAACCACTACAAAGCTACAACTGCAGCACTCTTAAATAACAAATGCTAGTGAGGCTGTGGAACTATAAAAATTCTCATTAATTGCCATCGGGAACACTAATTAATTGCCACTGGTATGGCCACCTTGGTGAACAGTTTAGTGGAATCTTAAATTCTAAATATACTCTACATACAATGTTAGATGTATGTCATACTGTTGGAGAACATTAATAATGGTTTGGGGTATATGGGAAATCACTGATTTCTCAATTTTTCTATGACCCTAAAACTATTCTTAAAAAATGAAGTCTATTTGAAATAAATAAACACTAGGGTAGTATAATCTGTCTTGCATTCTGTAATCAACCATGACAATCTCCAGACCATAATAAAAATCCATGTTCTCAGAGGAGTTAATAAAGAAAGGCACCAAAGAACAATGTGTACATAGTATCACAAACAGAATCTTGATTGAATTTCATACAGCATAGAGGAGTACTGGCTTATCCTAAGTAATTCAAAATAAATATTTGACATGTATTTCTGCACTAATCAGTTACTGAACATCTCGTGATTTTTCATACAATTCTTGTTTCTGAGACTTAGGAAGTGTTAGTCAAAAGAAAGAACAAATGAGAAAGATGAAATTCAACCATACTGAAGTTGACCTCCAAATTAATTAGAGTAAAGCACTGTCACAAATAACTCCATGAGTGCTGTACTGTATAATTACACTTTGTTAAATCAGAAAACTACAATCATTCCATTGTTTGAATTTAGAATGTACACACTTTTCTAAGACAATATGATTATTGTGTTATTTTAAAATGTCCTTATTGTAGAATTTATAAGATGTACTGTAATTATTAGTTGTGGATATGTTCATATTCTCTATTAATTCTGAGCTTCCTGAACTGGAAGGTGTTCCAAATTGTTTTTAATTTATCATTTAATAAATTCAAAAGAGTATGTTAATAAATGTATAATTTTTCACAATAATTATAAAATGAAAAGCCATGAACACACTGCTCAAGAATACATTTTCCAAATAATTAGTACTCCATATATTGATTCTAATTCCACATTTTTTCTACTAGTATACTCAATTTTATTTTTCATTATTTTGCTGTCTTTTGTTATAGTGTTAATTTTTCCCTGCTTGGCTTTTTATGGGTTACATCATTTTTTAGCTTTATAAATACCAAGTTTCCCCATAACATCTATCCACTGTTGTTGCATGTAGCTATAGCTCATTCATTTCTTGGGATATTATAATATTCCACTGCTTGAATTTCCCAAAATTTACTTATGCCATTCTCCTGTGCAGGGGGTCATTGCTGTTTCCTCTTGCTTTTGTGAATATAATATATTACATTCACATGCAGGTTTCCTGAAAAACCAGTGGGAATTTCTCTAGAGGACACACACATCATGCATATGCATAGAGAAATGGAATAATTGTGTTTTATAATATGCACCCACTTTTACCAAAAGGATAAAGGTGCATCCACTATTCCATATTTTTAGAATAGTCAAAAGTCCTGATTTCTATTTTGTTTTTTTTAATTGATCTGTGAGTATAAAATGCTGTTTTATGTTAACTTTCATTTTCTTGATCATGTGATTGAGTAGTTTTATCTTGAATTCATTCACATTTTCTCTCTTTAGATGCCTCATCTCCTCAAGTATACTGCTTTCATTCAGAATTGAGTTATTTATTATCCATTTGCATGGTTTAATTTTAGCACAATGTTTTTTGAGATTTACCCATTTTATGAGTAACAATAGTTCATTCATTTTCATTGTTGAGTAGCATTCAATTGTATACTTGTAAAGTAATTGGATAATCGGTTTACCTACCAATACATTTGGACTATTATTAATAAAGCTGCTGTAATTTTTTCATAAACAGGCTTTGTATAAACATAGTTTTTACTTTACTTGTCTTGGGTAAATGGTTAAGAGGGAATTTGAGAGATCATATAGTGAGACATATTTAAAATTTTGAGAAGCTGTTTTTCAAAAAGATTGTAGGATTTTATATTCTCATTAGTAATGGGTATTATAATTGTGCCACCCTTTACTAGCAATTTATATTAATCTTTTTGACTATGAACATTCTATTGGATGTGTAATGATCTTTCACTATGGTTTTAGGTGTCATTTTAGAGCAATTCATGATGTTGGGCATCTTTTCATGTAGTCATAAATTACTTACAGATTTTCTAGGTCAAATGTTCAAATGTTTTTCCCAATTTTGAGACATGGTCAGTACCCCCCTATTGAATTGTATTTATATATTCCAAACAAAAGCCATTTTTCATATGTATGTATTTGATATTCATATATATATATATATATACACACATATATATACACACACATACATGCACACACACATATGCATCTCTAGTGTTTTCTTGCATTTTGTAGCCTTTAATATGGTTCCACTATATTTTGGAACATCATAATACTTTAAATCAATGAAATACAATCTACAATTTTTATGATTCATTTTTTCCTGCATATTATCTAAGAAATATTTGTGTATTTCAATGTTGCAAAGATTGTCTTTTGATTTTGAGGCTGACTCTGAGAAATTTTCATAGCTTTATCTTTCAGATTTAGGTCTATATGGTATGAAGTAAGCATCAAAGTACATGTTTGACAAATGATGTCCTAGCACTCGGGATGATACCTGTTCATGTTTTTTTTGTATGTGTGAAAAGATCATATACTTCCCTAACTTACTATGGTTCAACCTAAATTTTGGCATTACACTGGTCCAATAGATATACACTCTAAACTTTTAAATTTTGATCACTCTCCTGGTGAGTGTTATGTGATACAATACCCTCTCAAAATGCAGGTTATTGGCAGCAAGCTGTAACTCCTAGTCAGCCATGGGATCATGAAGGAGGTCAACTGACATCCTGCAGTGTACTATGTTGCTTAGATATGATAGTTAGTATATTAAGTGTACTAAATATAGTTTCAACTTATATTTTTAACTAACAATGGATTTAACAGGATGTAACCCCTTCGTAAGATGAGAAAGATCTGCATATCCTTTATCCCCATTGAAATAACTTGGAACTTTTCATGAAACTGACCATATGTATGTGGGTATATTTTTAAATTCTCTTTTGTCTTATTGATCTATGTGAATTTCCCTATACTCAGCCTCAAAATCAAGTTGTTTAAATATCCAACTTTGTCAGTTTTTTGCAAAATCTTTTGTTTATCCTACTTACTCTGCTGGTCAATAAAATTTATAGAATCACCACATTCAAGTCTACTAGAATTTTGATTGGCATTATATTCAATCTATATATTGATTTGATAAGAATATAAACTTAAACATTATTGAATTTTTTCTGATTTTTACACATTGTCTCTCTCCATTAATTTAGGTGTTTTCTAATCTCAGAAGTACAATTTTAATTTATATTATTTAAAAAAATTCAATTTCCAATTGTTCATTGCTAGAATATAAAAATACAATTGAGTTTTTTTGCATACAAACTATACACTATGATCTTACTAAACACAAATGACTTCTAGTAGTGATTTTTGTAGATCACTTTGCATTTCCTATACATAAATTCATGGCATCTGAGAATAAATAAAACTTTATTTCTTATTTTTCTTTTGCATGCTTTTTGTTGTTATTATTATTATTTTTCTTTCCTTATCAATGGTAAGGACCTTCAATTGAAATGGTAAATTGGCCACTGGTGGTTTATTCCTTAAGAAGAAATAATTCTTTCATTATAAAATGTAATGTTAGTACAGATTTGTTGTATATGTCTGTTCTTAGATTGAGGAAATTGTTTAAATTTCAATTTTTTCAGGAATTTTTTTTATTATCTATTGAGTTGATAGTTTTTTTCATTCTGTAAATATTGTGAAATGCACAAATACAAAAAATGATTTTCAAAAGTCACACAATTTTATATTGATTGAAATATGTTTTACAGTAAGTTATTTTGTTCATCTTGGTGACCATTTCATAGACAATTAATAGAACACACATTGTCTAGTAGTTGTGTTCTAGGTTATGTTAGGCTAAGTTGATTGATGGCCTCTTGCATACCCTTACTGACATTTTTTTGTGTAAACTATCAATTATTAACAATTGTTGATAGTATTTATGATCATCATTGTGGATTCGCTCTCACCTTTTAGTTTGATGTGTGTTGTTTTCCATAAATTCCTGAGTTCTACTTTAGTCTTTAACATAAATGCTCTAGACAAGTTTACTGCTTTAGGGCCTCTTTAGTCTCTGGAAATAGTCCATCCTCTGAAATTACTTTGCCTAATATTAAGAAGTCAAGCCACTATTATTAATGTAGTATTGCTTGGAGCACATTTGGCCTTCTCTTACTTTGACCTTGTATTGTCTTTCAGTTCAATACAAGTTTCTTGAACAGAATACTTGGAGCTTTACTATTTCATCCATTCTGAGACGCTCTGCCTTTTTATTGGGGTTTTACACTATATATTGCTAATGAAATTATTAATAAAGATGTGTTGCTATCTATAATCTTACAAAATGTATCAAACTTTTCTCAGCTATTCTTTGGTGAGATTGTTCCCCCTGCCTTTAGGATTTATGAAGTATATATAAAAATATATATTTTTAAAACACATTGTACTTTCTATTATTCATTTTCTTACTAGTTATGCCAGTTTATTTTTCTAGGGATTATTCCTGGATTTATAATATACATTTTAACTTTCCTCAGTCTATCTTAAGCAATTTGTCATACCACATATTATTTATTAAAATACAAAAGTACATTTCCATTTACCTCTTTCATCCTAGTTGCAATTTTGGCCATTATATTTATTTTATATATGTTACAAATCCCAGAGTATGTAATTATTATTGCTTTTAAGAGTTAAACATCGGCTAAAGATGTTTCTTTTTTTTTCACTTTGTTCTACTTTATTTTATTTATATTTTTGTTCCAATTAGTTATATATGACATTAGAATACATTTCATCATTATATACAAATTAAGCACAACTTTTCGTTTCTCTGGTTATGCATGATGCAGAGTCATACCACTCATGCAATCATACATGTACATAGAAATAATAATGTCCATCTCATTCCATCATCTTTCCCACCCACATACCCCCTCGCCTCCCCTCACTCCCCTCTGCCCAACTGAAAGTCCCTCCATTCTTCTCTTGCCCCCCCAACCCTATTATGGATTAGCATCCACATATCAAACAAAAGATTTGGCCTTTGTTTTTTAGGGATTAGCTTATTTCACTTAGCATGATATTCTCCAATTCCATCCCAAATTACCTAAAAATGTAATTTTTAAAGAAGAATGTCATTCTTATTTAAGGCTGAGTAATAGCCCATTGTGTATATATGCCACAGTTTCTTTATTCATTCATCTATTGAAGGACATATAGGTTGGTTACACAGTTGTTATTATGAATTGAGCTGCTATAAACATTGATGTGGCTACTTCACTGTAATATGATTATTTTAAGTCCTTTGGGTATAGACTGAGGATTAGTATAGCTGGGTTAAATGGTGGTTCCACAATAGCCAAAGCAATCCTTAAGCAAGAAGAGTGAAGCAGGAAGCATCACAATACCAGATCACGAACTATACTACAGAACTATGGTAACAAAAATGGCATGGTATTGGCACGAAAATAGACTTGATACAATGTACAATGGTACAGAGAAGAAGACACAGAGATAAACCCTCATAATACAGTTATCTCATACTAGACAAAGGCACCAAAAAACACATATTAGAAGGGAAAAAAAGCCTCTTCAAGAAATGGTGTTGGAAAAACTAGGAATCTATATGCAACAAAATGAAATTAAACCTCTCTCTCTCTCATTCTGCACAAAACTCAACTGAAAGTGGATCAAGGACCTAGGAATTAGACCAGAGATCCTGTGCCAAATAGAAGAAAAAGTAGGACCAAATCTTTATTCATCATGTTGGCTTGGGACCTGACTTTCTTAACAAGGCTCCTAAGGTGCAGTATGTTTCTTTTCAATATTGTTTATATATATATTTTTCCATTTATGCTGTTATTTTGTTGTTGTTATTATAAAGCAAAATTTCTATCTGGACTCATTTCTATATTTCTATAGACTCCTGTCTATAGAAATTTCTCTAACATTTCCTTTTTAGGTAGTTATACAAGAAAAAAAAATTCTCTCAATCTTTATCTGAAACATTCTATATTTTGTCATCATTAGGGAATGATATTTTCACATAGTATAGAATATAATGCAAATAATTTTATCATTTCAACACTGTAAAGGTATTACTATCTTTTAAAAAATTGATTGATTGATTGATTGATTGATTTAGTACCAGGAATTGAACCCAGGGAAGCTTAACCACTTAGCCACACTTTCAGCCCTTTTTTATATTTTATTTAGAGAGAGGGTCTTACTGAGTTTCTTAGGGCCTCGCTAAGTTGCTGAGGCTGGCTTTGAACTTGTGATCCTCCTGCCTCAGCCTCCTGTACCACTGGGATTACAGATCTGTGCCACTGCACTCAGCATTTCAGATTACATGACTATAAGGAGAAGTTCATGGTCCTGTCCTCTTGTTTCCACTATTGCAAAGAACAGCAAATTTTCTTTATAGAGTATTACACATTAAATATTTTAGGCTTTCTAAGCCACATTAGATCTGTTTTATATTTTCATTTGTTCTGTTGTTGTTTCTTAATGAAAAAATGAAAACCACACATAGCTTGAAAACTGTACAAAAAAGCACATCAACTAAAGTTGGTCCATAAAATATAGTTTGCTCTTCAGACTTCATTTTGTATAATAGCTATTATTTTGAGTCCAATTTACTGATCTTTATTTTCTATAGATTCTAATCTGCTCTTAAGACCCTTTAGTGAAATTTTCATTTTGGAAAATCTTTTCACCTTTTAAAATTCTAGTGTTGTTTCTTATGATTTAATTAAACAATTGTTGTGGTGCTAGGGAATACACCCAAGGGCCCACATGTACTAGCAAATGCTCCACTACGGAGCCAAATCCACAGCCTTGTTTATATATTTTTACTCCATACGCCTATTTACTTTTTTTATGTATTTATTTAAATTCTAAAGATTAGCAATAAAATCTGTTTGTTTTTAGTGTTGTAACAGCTTTATTGATGAATAATTTCATGCCATAAAATTCACATGCTTGATCTCCATGATTCTCAGCTAATTGGATGCCATTCCCACAATCAACTTTTAAGACATTTCCGTCACCCCAAGTTTTGTTGTCAACCTCTTATTCCATCCTGAGTTCAGAAAACTACTTCTCTATTTTCTGACCCTATAGATTTTTCTTACTGGAATATCTCCCCCAAATTAATCATACATCTGGTCTTTTGTCTATCACAGTACTTTACAAACTAGGTAATTTTGCCCCCAAGGGATATTTTGCAATATCTACAGACATTTATATTATAGGGTATGGTTTTCAGCTCTGAGTACACACTTGTTAGATATACTAAACAACCTAAAATGCAAAGTACAACACTGCAGAAGAAAGGATGATCTAAGTTTAACATCAATATCACCAAGACTGAGAGAATCTGACTATATTTGAGTGTTATGGTTTGGCTCTTCAATATTCCCTAAGCTACAAGCTTGATTGATAATGTCTCGGCACAATTTTTTGGAGGGGTGTAACTTTTAGAAGGAGAGTGGTTGGTAGAAGGAAGTTAGGTAATAGGGGGAGCTCTGGAAAGGGATTCTGGGATTCAGGCCTCCTCCTCTCTGTTTCCTGTCCACCATGAGGACAGCAGTCTTCTTGGCCAGGCACACTCTCCATGATAGGCTACCTTACCCCAGGCCCAAACCAATGGGACCCAGTGACTATGGAATAAACCTCTAAAGCTGTGAGCACAAATAAAATGTTTTTCTTTTACATTGTGTCCCACTGATGGAAAATTTTCTAATACAAGTAGAATTAATAGAAATTATAATAATTATTAGTGTTTCTTAGCCATATGTAACTTATTGAGGATCTATTCAAATCTTTTAATGAGATTTTAATTGGGGCTTAGGTATCTCATTAAGGGTTCTTAATATATTCTAGATATAAGCTTTTCATAAGATTTATGATATGAAAATATTTTCTCCCACTCTGTGGCTTGTCTTTTCATTTTTCTTAAGAATCTTTTGTTACACACACATACACACTGAAAAATTCTGAGAATATATTAGAAAAACATGAAACACTCATATAGAATTTTTCAATATATTTTTTATAAATCGTAAATTTCAAAAGATCTCATTCCTAAAGATCTTCTTTTTTTTATTTTTAAGAAGGCCTGCAATAAAGGTATTTACAAAGGTTCTTTTTTTATCTCTCTCTTTTTAATGATCTCCTTAGAGAGTGAACTTTTACCCACCTTTGCTTGTATTGTGTCTCTTTTGAAGATGTTGCCAGAAGTACAAAGGAATTCTCCATTCATAAATCTCCATTCATAATTAAAACCAATTTTCGCATAACTCTATGTTCTAGATAGAACTACCGTGTTTATATTCTTTATAAAATAAACCTGTCTTGAATGCTGGTTTCTCAGACCCCTCACAATCCTCCTTCCTCCAGAGTAAACACTGTTCTCTTCTCTACCCTGCTAGTGTTCAAGGTTTTTATTCTCAAGCAGTTTGAGGCTCATGACAACACAGCACATGCTCCACGTACTTGTCAAAATGGATCAAATCCTCCAATAAAGAATAACTATATTTGATTTTTAAACATAGGCGTCATTAAACTTTTAACAATAATGCAAAGATAAAATTAATATATGCATATATTAGTCTGAATTTATGTTCATTTTATTTATCAACTTTCACATAAATTTTGTCCTGTTGATATTCATAGGTAGATGGTGGGTCATTTGCTCTCATGTTGAAAAATTATTACTTATTTAATATTACAAATACTTGCCCTGAATAAATAAACTTCAGTGATATTTCCCTCAAAAGGGTTAGGCTATGTTTCTTTCCAACACATAATACTGAATATATTTATTGTACTGTCAAGATAGCCTTATGCATCGACTTATCTAAAGAAAAATAACCTATTAAACAATGATAATACATGATTGAAAAGAATATATTATCAAAATCATGTTTGAAAGATAAGAAAAATGGCAACTGAATATCATGAAGCAATACAGTAAGGAGAAATTTACAGAACACAGTGTGTGTTGGGTATTGTGCTATTTGTTTACCAAGGATTAGAGACCATTTTCTTATATGAGAATCTCATGGTAGATATTTATATGACAAAAAAAAATTTAAAGGAAAGGAAATCATGCTCAATGAACAATGAATTAATAATTGTATAATACTTATTAAAACTTATGTGATAGGTGGTATTAAATACCAATAAAACAACAGCGAACAATATAGAAAGTCACAGGATGTAAAATATTATGAAAAAGAACTCATTTAAAAAAAATTCTTCTGTACATATTGTCATGTATTACCTATAAGAACTTTAGGAAATGCACAGAATTATCATATATATGAATAAACAAACAGAGACTTTGAAGGATACAGATCCATACACAAACATTTGGAAAGAATTATCAAGTTCTAATATGTGCTTTCAAAATAAAGCATCAGTTTATCTCCAATTCACCCCACATATCAGCTGATATGTTCTAAAAGATGGCCCATGCAAACTTTGCATATTTAAAGAAGTAGACAACTGTCAGTTTAAATTAGAATTTTTCATATTTGTCTCTTCCAACCTGTATCCCAATGATCATGTACATTACCAGTGCACTTCTCCAACATTCCATAAAGTATTTGAAGAAAATTTGTCTCCAGTTCATGGAATTCAGAAGAATTTCTCAGTAAGACATCAATATTTAGCTTGTGCTACTCCAAGTCATTTGTTGCAATACATTGAATGAAGTTCTTTATCAGTTCTATCTTTAAAAAAATGAGAACCCTGTGACAAGAATGTAATTTTTTCTGTGCTCTGTTTAAGTTTTAAATAACCAAAAATAAATCTCTTTAGCACCAATAATTTCTTAATTATTTGGCATTTCCAAATGGCGAGGGAACAGAAGCCTAGCTACCATTACTTGATTTTAACTTTGAAATATTTTTTGAGCATTAAAAAGTCCAGAAGCAACAAAGTAACTGCATCAAGAAAGAAAAAGTTCAGACTGAGCATAAATCTGTTTTGGAGTACTTGCCTAGCATACAAGGAAATTAAAAAAAAATTATATATATATATATATATATATACATATATATATGTATATATATATATATATATATTTTCTTTTTTTAATTTCCTTGCATGCTAGAATATATATGTGTGTGTGTGTGTGTGTGTGTGTGTGTGTGTGTGTGTGTGTATATATATATATATATAGAGAGAGAGAGAGAGAGAGAATGTTGGAACTCAAGCAATTCAGAATCCAGAATGTACATTCTGGGAGAATATGTGCAACTTCTTTATCAATAATGTGACTACAAAATGGTAGATAGTTATATTTTATAAAAAGAAAGAAATAACAATCAAAATATTAAAATTAGGGTAAATTTTCTCTAGAAAAAAACTAAGAAATTATTTAAAGAAAAGAGATTTACCTCTTAACAAAATTTAGTTTTTTTATATTCAAATTAATTGGAAAATTCATATGACGTTATTGCTTAAAGAGCTATTATCTCCCTACCTTGCTATGTTACTTCTGGCCCTCTAGCAGCTACAGCAGTAGTTTTCCAATGGTTGTGTACAAATTTAGAGTCCAGATTTTGATTTCTAAGTATAGTTCATTAAAAAGAAGCTGAGCTATTTGGGGATTTATAGATTCTGCATCGTAGAGAGAAATAAGAATAGGCTTGAAAAGAGTTTCATCCTACCATAAAGTAAGAAAATTCAAAGATGCAAGTAGTTGTGAAAGTACCAAAAAGTCCAGCCATTCTTTTAATAGATTTGTCTATTGTAAGGGTCCGGCAAACGTCGGAGGAAGAGACCACCAAGAGACCGACTCATGGAAAAGCAAAAGGGGGTTTATTGAGGATCTAATCCAGCGTGCTCTAGGGGGGCTCTAGGCTCACTCAAGAAGGGAGAGCGTCTCAGAGCCCCGAGCAGGAGTTGAGCAGTGCTTAAGTACACTTTTTGGGGAGGGCAGGAGCTTTACACATGTCATGGTTCCCTTTAACAAATCATCATACACCGCGGGAAAATCAAACAACAATTCCTGAACATGATTAGTACATTCATTGGCGGGAACAGGTTGGGCGGGAGTGAGAGTCAATCCTAAGGAGGGGATACATTCAAACTGATTGGTTTGGGCCCTGAATGCCTACGTCCCAAACTGCACAGGGTCCAGGTTATTTAACAACTAAATGGTCAGTACCAGGCATTGTCTTAACTGCCTCAGGGATTTCAGGTTCTGTATGCAGTTCAGAAACTTTACAATACCTAGTCCTTTACTTTTTATCTCAGGCTTTGCAGCTTAGAAACTTTACCCTTTCACTATAACTAGTGTTTTCAAAAGGCTATAATTACCAAATTATTTATTCACTAGCCCTGGTATATCTCAAACAATTCTGAAATCACAGTAACCTTCAAGAACTAACATTTATTTTTCATTCCTACTACATGTGTGCGGCTGCATCTTTGCTTAGCATTACTTTATAGGTCTTCTCCTCAGGGACCTAGCCTGAAGGGAAATTTGCAATAGGAGACCTGTACATTCTTGGGATGAAAGACAGAAGCAAGGAAGATCAGGCTGTGCCATGAAACCTTAGATATGACCTTTCTCAGGTACATTTGCATGCCATTAGGAAAACGAAATTTCATGGGTAAGTGAAACTTACCATGAACACTGCTAAGACAAGCAAAGATATCCCTGCCTATCATAATATTCAAAATAAAAAGAATCATGACATATATAACAAGTGAATGCAGAACATGTTGAATTTTTAATGAAATATTTTAAAATGAGTGCTAATAGGCACACATATTTATTTCTTTAAATATAAGCCACTTCATAAAATGTAGATATGTGTTCTTTCTTGGGCTTTACTTCTAATTGTGGAGATGGGTATGGAAGTACCAATTACTGTCAGTGGTAATGCATAAGAGAAAAAGAACAATGCAACATGTATTCACCACAGATGGTCATACCCTATGATGAAGCAGAAAAATGTTTTAACCATATATTTCAGAAGAAAAGTTAGCAAGTATTCTAAGCAAAGGTCTGGTTGTGCTTGTTAGATTCCTATCCCTCAGGATTTAAAGCTTCTGTTTTAGTTGCTGCAGTCTGGCTGGGCACAAAATAACCAAGCCGCCGCGAGGCACTTGTAGGTTCAAACAGGAACTACTTTATTGCCTGAATTCCACCTGCACTCCAGCAGCACTCTCCGGGAACTATCTCCAGGAGAACTCAACAGGAACTCTGGGAACACCTGCAAGAACTCAAAAGTAGCGGAGCCTGAGGCAGCAGGATCTGCCCTATTGCCGGACAGCAGGGGTCTATATACAACTGAATACACTGCCTGTTTCAATCCAGCATCATCCAGTCACAGCAATTATACACAGCTTAACTTAATTATCATCATCTTAATGGCTCGCTGGCATCACTTCTCAACCACTCCTTCTAGCAAAATGCCATGTGCCATCCTGACTCAGCTGTGGCTCTCAACATTTAGTAACATAGTATTTAGGCTAAAGTGCATTATCACTAAGTTCACAAGTCAGTTCAGTGCATCATAATGCCAGGACAGAGGGTCAGGTAGCACCATCTGAATGAATTTGAAGAGGATATCCATGTATAGAACAGGATGATAAAGCTAAAACAAAGGAGGAAGGGGCAGTCCTAAAAAGTCAAGCTAAGGACTTTTACTTTCAGGGAAAAAGTGGGCACACTTTTCCACTCTTTGTGTTAAATATAACTATGAATATTGTTTGTAAAATATACCATAAGACTCAGAAAGATGAGGAGAAGAAAGTAGAAAGGATACAGGTAGGATCTTTGCCATCAGAAGAATGACACAGTGGCTGTTTCCTGTTTTCTTTTACCTCACATATATCAAGATTAGAGTCAGCCACCTGGAACCACCAACAGGTGCCAAAAATAAAAATAGTCCCAACAAACACTTGTTCTCTGTGGCCAAAGGAAAGGAAAAGGGTCCACAGAACAACACAGAAAGCTTTTAGACAATAATTGCTCTGTTGTCTATCAGCCAAATATGACTGAAAAATAAGCAAACTGTGGCTGTATTGTCATTCATGTTGAGAAAACCTGACTAGTTAGTCTCGATTGTCTCCATTTCCAGGTATGCACTCCTCCCACCACGGGTGGTGTCAGAGAAGGGACTCTTCTCCTAGCTAGGTAGTGAGGAAGTTCCTCCTGCTGGAATGTGTGGGTAGAGTCACATGCAGAGCTTGCATTTTCACCCTTATCTGGAAATAAGAAAATATCCCTCCTCCTCCGCTGGGGGGGGGGGATCAGTGGAGGCTGGGTGGTGGGTGAAACTTGCACCCCATCTGCAGTCAGAAAAAGCTCTCTTGCCCGAGTGCCAACAGAGGCCAAGTGGGAAGTCAGGAATCTTATACCTGACAACAAGAAGTTGGTATTCCTTTTCCTGTCAAAATAGCATCATAAGGAGATTTCTAAAAGAGAAGGTTTTAATGAGATACCAAGACTCATAAAAGAGCAAAAATGATTAAAATCATCAGTTATATTAAGAAATGGGAAGATCTCAAGTTTAATGAAGAGAGACAATCAAAGGACAGCAATTGGGAAATGATAGAGAAGTGGGATTATAAGACAAACTTTGAAGCAACCATTATCATAAATATTTTCAACAATAATTATAACATGCTGGGAACAAACAAAACAAAGTTTCAGTAAAGATAGAGTATACAAGGAAAGAAATAAAAACTTTGGAATGAAAAAAAAATGTAAGGGCTGAAATTAAAACCTCTCTGCATGAGCTCAAACACAGTTTAGGAAACAGTGGCAATAATCAATGACTTTCCATACAGAACAATTACCCAATCTAAACAACACAGAAACAGGTGGGAAGAAAACAACAACTAAACCAGAACCTCAGGGACCCAGGGGACTCTTATAGAAGATCTAATGTTAAAAGGCATAAGCAGACTCAAGATGCTTGGTTTAATAAAGCCCAAGAATCCATGCCACCACAGATCAGACTTACATTTCTAATCAATAAAGAGAAAGAATAAAGCTTGAAAACAGCAAAAAACAATAAAAACTAACAATAGTGGGATACACTGTAATAACAGTGTTTTTTTCATTGTGAACAATGGAGGGCAAAAGGATTTGGCTCTGTAGCTCTCTGACACTGAAGGAAAAAAAAAAAAAAACACATTAACCCAGAATCCCATTTCCCATGAAAACATCCTGCAGGAATTAAGGAAGAAATAAATATATTCTCAGGTAAAGGAAATCTAAACCAGATGCACAGTGAAAGAATAAGTAAAAAAGTTTCTCCAAAGGGAAAGGGCATGTTCAAAAAAAAATCTATGGAATATCAATGTGGTAGACTGAATAATGATTCTCTAAAGATGTTCCTGTATTAATCAGAAGGGCTCTTAACATATATCTTATATTTTAAGAGCCCTTCTGATTATATGTTCATATATATGTCGTGCACAGTCATATAAACTTTTCATTTGTGATTATGTTAAGGTTAATAAATGGGGATATTGTACTTGAATATTCTAATATTCATAAAGGTATAACAAGGGTTCTTTAAAAAATAGGATCAGATTTTCTAATAGGAAATGGACAATGGACAAGCATGATTCTTGGTATAAGGAAGGAAGGGGTAAAGAGCTGGTAATATAGGTCACCTCTAGAAACTGAAAAACAAACAAGGAAAATAATTTTCCCCAAAGCTTTCAGAATGAACTCAGCTTTTGCATACTTGATTTTAGACTTTTGACTTCCAGAATTGTAAGAGAAGCAATTTGTTTAGTTATAAGTCACTAAGGTATGACATTCAGTTACAGTAGGAGTGGGAAATGAATATAATCAAGAAAAAAGAACATCATAATCCCAAACGTGTAAATACAGTCAATTTTGCTTCTTTTGAATTTGACTCACATTGAAATGAAAATTATAATGTTGTGTTTTGTGGTTCTACATGTATGTAAAAATATTTAGGATAATTATGACAGTAGAAGGGAAAAGGATGGAAAAGGAGTAAAACTTCTTTGATCTTCTTGAACTTGCAAAATGAAAAATTGTATAGATATGTCAAAATATAATAGGAATAAAAAGTTCAAGTAACACATATGAAGGCAAGCAAAAAATAGAAAAATAAAAATCACATAACAAATATACTAAAATAAAATGGCAGATTTTATCCCTACTATATCAATAATGATTAAATGTAAATTTTCTAAATGTTTCATTTGGAAGACAGAGATCAGGAGAATGTACCAAAAAATATGACTCAACTTTATGCTGAAAGAAATACCCTTCTAATAGGCAGGTTAAAAGTTACAGGATAGAAAAAACATACCATGGAAACAATATTCAAAAGTAGGAGTGAGTATATTAATCAGTAGACAAAAAGGACTACATAGTAAAGAAAATTGCCAGAGTGGTAAGTACATAATGATAAAAGCCTCAATCTGCCAAGAGCACTTAGCAATTCTAGATGTTAGCAATCCTAAATGTGTATGCCACCAACAACAGACATACAAAATATGTGAAGCAAGAACTGATAGAAGTAAAAGGACAATAAATAAATCCACAATGACATTTGGAGGCTTTAATAATCATTTCTGAATAATTGAAAGAACAACCACATAGAAAATCACAAAGATACTGGGTATGGTAAAACACACTTGTAATTCTAGCAACAGAGGAACCTGAGCCTCTGCAATTTAGCAAGACTCTGTCTCAAAATAAAAAATAAAAAAGGGTGGAGATGTTTCCCACTGGTAAACATTCCTGAGTTCAATACCCAATATTACAAAAATAATAAAATAAATTAAATAATAATGATGACATTGAGATACTAAAAAAAAAAAACCATCAAGAACTAAGAGCAAACTGAGAAAACCTATGTAGTCCTATCTATTTATGGGGAGAAAAAAAAAGCACCTAAGAAAATTTAATACCTACTTGTATTTAAAAACTCCGAAAAACACAAATTCCTCCACTTAGAGCCTCTATAAAATTCTATAGCTCAAAGGATCCTCAATGATGAAAAACTAATGTTTCCCCCTAAGACTAGAAACTAGCCAAGACTGATCACATCACTTCTACCCCAAAGTGGGTGAAAATTTTAGCCAATGAAATAAAGAACTAAAACTTATATGACAAGAAAGAAATAATGTTGTAATTACTTATAAATGACATCATTATCTATTTTGATAAGCCCAGCATATCTACATGTTAACCCTTAGAATTTACAAGTGAGTTGAATAATCTCATATGATACAAGATGAACATAGAAAAATCAATTGTATTTTTATGTATTAGCTTGTATTGATATTAAAAATGAAGTAGATTCAGGATCACTCAACAAAAGGAATACTTAGCTGTGAACACTAATAAAATGTACAGGATGCTAAAAGCTATAAAAAAGCATTGAAAAAAGTCAAATAAAGCATATTATAGAGTTTAAGATTGAAATGTTATTCTCCCCTATTTCATATATACATTTAATGCAAAGCCTATCAAAGTCCCAGTAAAAATTTTTGTTGATGTAGAATTTATATGGAAAGGCAAAGAGAGTATAATAACTAAGAAAATTTTTATAAAACATAAATGAAGTCAAAGGAATCAATCTAATTTTAAAATGCATTATGTCACTATAGCAATTGAGACCCTATTTTATTGACAGTGGAAAAGACACATACATCATTTGAAGAGAACCCAGAAAAAGACACATGCATAGACACATAATTGATGTTTTTAATTTTAATTTGTTTTACATGACAGCAGAATGCATTACAATTCATATTACAAATATAGAGCACAATTTTTAATATCTCTGCTTGTACACAAAGTAGAGTCACACCATTCTTGTCTTCACACATGAACATGAGGTAATGATCTACTTCTCACTCTACCATCTTTCCTACCCCCATGCACCCTCACTTCCCCTCCCTCCTCTTTACCCCCTCTAGAGTTCATCTAATCCTCCAATGCAACCCACAAACCACATTATGAATCAGCATCCTTAAATTGGAGAAAACATTCATTATTTGTTTTTTTTAGTATTGGCTAATGATATTCTCCAACTCCATCCACTTACCTGCAAATGCCATGATTTTATTCTCTTTTATTGCAGAGTAATATTCCATTGTGTATATATGTCACATTTTCTTTATCCTTTCATCTACTGAATGGCATCTAGTTGCTTCCATAGTTTAGCTATTGTAAATTATGCTTCTATAAACATTAATGTAGTTGTGTCCCTGTAGTATGCTATTTTTAAATCCTTTGGGTATAGACCAAGGAGAGGGATAGCTGGGTCAAATTGTGGTTCCATTCCAGTTTTCCAAAGATTCTCCATTTGCTTTTCATATTTGCTGAACCAATTTGCAGTCCCACCAGCAATGTATGAGTGTGTCTTTCCCCCCATATCTTCACCAACACGTATTATTGTTTGTATTCTTAATAGCTACCATTCTGACTGGAGTGAGATGAAAAAAAAAAAACTAGGAATAACAGGAACACATCTCAACATTGTAAAAGCTATCTATGCTGAGCCCCAGGCCAACATCATTCTAAATGGATAAAACTTGAAGGCATTCCCTCTAAAACCTGGAACAAGACAGGGATGCCCTCTTTCACCACTTCTATTTAACATACTTCTTGAAACTATGGCCAGAGCAATTAGGCAGATGAAAGAAATTAAAGGGATACAAGTAGGAAAAGAAGAACTCAATTTAGCACTGTTTGCTGATGATATGATTCTGTACCTAGAAGACCCAAAAAATTCCACCAGAAAAAATTTAGAAATAGTGAACGAATTCAGCAAAGTAGCAGGATATAAAATCAACACACATAAATCAAAGACAGTTTTGTATATCAGTAACAAATCCTCTGAAAGGGAAATGAGGAAAACTATCCCATTTATAATAGCCTCAAAAAAAGAATACTTGGGAATCAACCTAACAAAAGAGGTGAAAGATCTCTACAACATAAACTATAGAACACTAAAGAAAGAAATTAAAGAAGACCTGAGAAAATGGAAAGATCTATCTTGTTCTTGGACAGGCAGAATTAATATTGTCAAATGACCATACTACCAAAAGCACTATAGATATTTAACACAATTCCAATCAAAATCACAGTGATTTTATTCCTCATAGAAATAGGGAATGCAGTCATGCAATTCATCTGGAAAAGTAAGAGACCCAGAACAGCCAAAGCAATCCTTGGCAAAAAGAGTAAAGCAGGTGACATCATTATACCAGACCTCAAACTATACTACAGAGCAGTAGTAACAAAAACAGCATGGTATTGGCACCAAAATAGACTTGTAGACATATGGTACAGAATAGAGGACACAGAGAGTAACCCACATAATTACAGTTTTCTTATATTAGACAAAGGTGCCAAAAATATAATTGGAGAAAAGATGGCTTCTTCAACAAATAGTGCTGGAAAAACTAGAAATCCATAGGCAACAAAATGAAATTAAGTTCCTATCTCTCACCATGCACAAAACTCAACTCAAAATAGATCAAGGACCTAGGAATTAAACCAGAGACCCTGTGTCTAATAGAAGAAAAAGTGGGCCCAAATCTCCATCATGTCAGATTAGACCCCAAGTTCCTTAATAAGACTCCCTTAGTGCAAGAATTAAAATCAAGAATTAATAAATGGGATGGATTCAAACTAAAAAGCTTCTTCTCAGCAAAAGAAACAATTAGTGAATAGAAAGCCTACAGTTTGGGAACAAATTTTTACTGCAAGCACATCAGATAGATCACTAATCTCCAGGATATATAAAGAACTCAAAAATCTTAATACCAAAAAATTTAAAAAATCAATAAATGGGTCAAGAAACCCGACAGACACTCCTCAGAATAAGATATACAATCAATCAACAAATATATTGAAAAATATCCAACATCAATCAATCAACAAGTATATTGAAAAATATCCAACATCTCTAGCAATTAGAGAAATGCAAATCAAAATTCCTCCAAGATCTTGTCTCACAACTGATTTTTGACAAAGTTGAAAAGCAATTCAATAAAAGAAAGACAGGTGGTACTAAGGCAATTGGACATCTACTAACAAAAAGAGGAATTTCACCATTTTACTCCTGTATAAATATTAAATATTTAAATATTTTCATTTTATGTATTTAAAATGAATAATAGGCTTAAATACAAAAAAGCAAAGCAATAAATATTTCAGAAAAAAGAAAACAGAGGAAAATCCTTAGGAAGCTAGACTTGACAAAAATTCTTAGACTCCATCAAAAACATGATTCATAAAGAGAAAAATTATAAATTGAAATTGAACACAAATAAAAATATTCTCTCAGCAAAGGAGAAAAAGACAATCCACTCACAGAGACAAGTGATTCGATAAGAAAACTGACAAAGAAGTAATATCTCACTGAAGAAGATATATACATGGCAAATAAGCATATGGAATGGGTGTGAAATCATCAACTATTATGATTTGAATACACCCCACCTCCAAGAAATGTGCTGGAATCTCAATCCCTAATGCAATATAGGGAGGAGGGGCCTTGAGAGATGCTTAGGTTCTGTGGGCCCTGCCCCAGGAACAATTAACACCATTATGTTACATAAAGAATTATCGGGAGTGTGTAGTCTCTTTTGTTTTATACCTAAGGACTTGCTTTTCTCCTCTGAGTAGATGCAGCATTCAAGACACCCACTTACAAACAGAAAATCAGTCCTAATCTCACAGGGCCTTGATTTTAGAATTCAGCATACAGATTCTTGAAAATCTTGCATTAACTACCATGTAACCCAGCAATTACAAAACAAAAACATGTACCTGCAAAAACCTATACACAGTTGGGTAGTGGTGCACACCTGTAATCCCAGTGTCTCAGGAGGCTGAGGCAGGAGGAGGGCAAATTCAAAGCTAGCCCTTTGAACTAGCAATTTAGGGAGGCCTTAAGCAACTTAACAAGATCTTGTCTCAAAACAAACAAAAAAATTCTAAAAGGCTGGGGATGTGGCTCAGTGTTAGAATCTGTAAACAAGTCAGGATGGCCCTGGTATTTTGCCAGGGGGAGTGGATTGTGAGGTGGCACCAGGGAGCCATTAAGTGTGGAGATTTCTTATTGGTTGACTGCTGTATCTAGTTTATGTTAATTAAGATAAGCTGTGTGGAATGTATAAATACCTCTGTTGTCCTACAATAAACAGCTCCTACTCCTGCTGTATCAATCTACACAAGTTGTTCGTCACCCCCAGTTATTTTGCTGCAGCCGGACTGCAAAAGCTCAGTGGTTGAGTGCCCCTGGCTTCAATCCCCAGTACCAAAAAAAAAAAAAAAAAAAAAAAAAACAGACAAAATCTAAAACAAAACAAATCCTGTATGCAAATGCTCATAACATCTGCATTTATTATGTTACAACCCCAAGCTGTAAACAACCAGAGGTCTTTTAATAGACGAAAGTTTGAATAACTAGCATATTTTTATCTTGGAATATTCTTCAATAATAAAATGGATTGAAAGATTAATATGCTCAATAATTTAGATGGATCCAGTGGCATTATCATTAGTGAAAGAAAGTCAATCTTCAAAGATCATATGATTTATGACTCCACTTTTATAACATTTTGGAGTGGTAGAATTATAGAAATTAGAAACATTTACCAAGAGTTAGGTAGAAGGAGGTGGCAGGAGGACATTGAGAGTGGTCACAGTCAACACCAGAAACCCTCGTGCTGATGGAAATGCCTTGTTTCTGTCAATATCTTCGTCATGATATTGTAGGATACTTTCAAAACAGTAGCCTGGGAGAAACTGGTAAAAGTATATGGAATGTCTCCATATTGTGTTTTACATGTGTATGTGAATCTAGTCATCTCAAAATAAAAAATTGAGTTAAAAGAAAAATGATAATATGAAGTTGAGGAAGGAAGTTGAGGAAGAGAATGGGCCCTTTGGCTCTGAAATTATCTTAACTCAATTCCTAAGAAACCATAGGTTAATAATTCAGATCCTATAATTTTAACTGCACAAAACATATCAAAAGAAGTTCAGGTGGGGAGGGACTGATCAACATTACAGTTAGGAGCAGGAACTCTGGTGTACCATTGCACAGTAGGCTTGAGAAACCAGCCTCTACCTCAGAGCAAAGCCTGTCCAAGGAAGGGGGCGTGACCCTTGTCCTTGGAAAGACCCACAGGGCACTCCTAGGCACATGCCCACCCTGCTGAGTTGTTTGTCTGCAAATAACAGGAGAGATCTGCGGAGCCAGGTGTCCCTGACTCAGTCAGGCTAGGTGAGGACCCATAGCAACCACCAATCAGCATGAGACAGGGAAAATACCTGGGATGCTAGATGACCTTCCCAGTAGTTTATGGTGGTTGATAACATGTTGGGAAACCATGTAGTTCAGTACATACTCCCCTTGGTGGCTTAAACCAATCAGTTCTAAGGAATCCCCCTCTTGTATTTACCAATCACCCTTACCCAATTTATTCCCGCCAGTGAATGTGCTAATCATGTTTTAGAGTTGTTTTATGATTTTCCCGCAGTGGTGATGATTTGCTAAGAGATGCTATCATGTATGTGAAGACCCTACCTTCTCCAAAGAGTGTATAAAACTGCTGCAAACCCTGGGCTTGGGACCTCTCAGCATCACCAGTTGCTGTGTGCGCAGAGGACTGAGGTACCTCGCAATAAATACCTCTTTGCTGCTAACATCAATCTTGATCTCTGGTGGTCTTTTGGGGGTCCTAAATTCAAAGATAACAGGCTGACTGTAATGTTACAATAAAGCACTCACATTTCAAAAAGCTAGAAGAAAGGATTTTGAGGGTTTTAAGTATAAAGAAATGATAAATGTTTGACATGATTTAAACATTATATAATGTATACATTCATTGAAGCATTAGATGGTACTCCATTAATAAGTACAATTTTATGTTTCTATGTATCAGTTAAAATGTAAGTTTAGGAATATATTTTGAATAAAGTATAAAAACAAAAGTAAGTAAAAAGCTAAATCCTGAAAAAAAGAAGAAAATATTAGACTCATCATGATGATAATTTTATAACCACTAAATATAGTTAATAAAATTTTATTTTATCTATTTTATTTTTGACACTGCTGGAGATCAAACCCAGGGCCTTGCATATTCTAGGCAAGTGCTTTACTACTGAGCTACATCCCCAGCCCCCTTCTAATTCTTACAAAAATTATAATAACTTGGTTTATTTGATGCTTTTTTAAGCAAAAAAAGTGTATGTTAGATTTGTTATTATAAAAATATACTTAAACATGTAAATTTGATATAATAAGCTTAAGAACAATAGGTAAATATCCAGAGATCTTTACTTTATTAAATTCACAAGTGTTGAACTGGCAGTTTAGGAGAATATCACTTAATAGATGTAAGTCAATATTAAATAGAGTTTTAAACAACAAAGTTTGAAGGTAGTTGGTTTCATCTCTTATACACTCCTGCTCATGATAGATTACAAAGTGTGGCTAACATCCAGAACTTCCTAATTTTGTAGCAGGATTAAAATATTTCATCTTTCTTTTGGTTTCTTGTCCCATTTCCTTAACTTCTTTTTATTGTGGGTGAGTGTAATTTCCTCCGCGATGCTCATGAAATTTCATAGAGGGACTAAGAAAATACAGAAAATTGAATTGATAAATCCAACTCCCATGGATTAGAGAAATAATCCACCACAAAGCATCAGTAAAAATTTGAAACATCCCAGTCATCGAAGACTGTGCAGAGAGAGGCTTCAGACCAGTATAGTTCTCAGGTCTTTCTTTGTGGTCTCAGATTCACTCAGCCAAAAGGCACGTGTGAGTTTCTGAGTAAGGGTAGCCTCTAAGTCATCTCCCATGCAACATTTCTTATACAGAAGGGACATATTTTGATTATAACACATTCCATTTTAAACTCTGATACTAATTGCTGCATCATTTTCTGGGGAGCTATGTCCCACAAACATCAATTTAACAGCATGTTTGACTAGGTAACCTCCTCCTTTTTCTGGAGGTACCCCCTTGAAGGAAAGGACTCTCTGGGTACCTACTGCTTCATAATTTACTACCCACTGTATAACAATAATATCACCCCAAATCTAACTCCACACTAATGACTACTCTTTGTGTTTTGGGGTATTCCTCTACATACCCAGTTATTCCATTCTGATATAATTCTTGATTCCAGAAGGCAACAACAGTTAAAGATGAACTTCAAATTGCTTCAGATTCCACTCTCCAGTCTGAATGACTCTGTCTCTCAGGATCTTGTATATCTCATCTTCAAAATCAGATGGTCCTACCCAATGATTTCTATTGAGGTCTTGATTTATTTTATACACTCCCAGACTCTTGTCTTTTATGGAAAGCAATCTCTGATACTTTAGGGAACTTTCCAAACATTATTTCCAATTCAACTCCTCAATAGACTGCTCGTAATTTACAAGAAACAAATTTAAAAGACACCCATATTAATTGAACCTTATTTCCTTCTAGTGATTTGTCAGATAGTCTAAATTGATACTCTAGATTTCAAAACTGATCAAGTAATCAGATGGATCTTTGTGCCTTTATCTATTTTTCATGTCAATTACTTAGAATTAATTTTCTTTTCAGTACTGGGGATTGAACCCAGTGACATTTCAACACTGAGATTCATCTGAAGTCCTTTTTTATTTTTTATTTTGAGATAGGATCTAAGTTTTTGAGCGTATCTCAGATTTGCTGAGGCTGGCCTTGAACTTAGAATCCTCCTGCTTTAGCCTCCTAAACTGCTTGGATTACAGGTGTATGTCACTACACCCAGCTGATAAAGTCTCTTTTATTTCCTTTTCATTTGGCACTTTCATGATGTGGCATAAATAATGAGTGAAACAAACTCTTCAAAAACTCAGTTATCAGATCTGATAAGTGGTGTATAGTATATCATATTATTGGTTTAATTTAGTAGCACTCTCATCTATATAACCTTAAAATGACATGAATTAGAGAAAAGTGAATTATTTTGCTACAAGGAGTCACAAGCAAAACAGTGTGCTGTGATTTTATGTGGTTGTTGATGTATTTCATAAGCATGTATTTTTGGCATCTTTTCTATTAACGATAATCAGCTCATTAATTGCAATGTCTATTAATATTTCTGTGTGCAGTTCATGGTGATGTCCAGATAAGATACTTCTGGACTGAAAATGTACCAGGATGTGATTCTCCAGCTGACATTCCTAATTATAGTCAGACTAGACTGATTACATCCCTCCCAGACATATTTTAAAAGCCTCAAATCTACAAGCACATTTTGTTTGGACAACTAATAAATAGCAGTGACAGATGGAGAAGACTGCTGTGTAGCAATTGGGAAAATAAGGGGCTGAGGAGAGCATTTGAAAGAGGGGGTTTGGGGGAGAGGGGGAGGAAGAGGGTATGGGGGCAGGAAAGGTAGTGGAATGAGATGGACATCCTTACCCTAAGTACATGTATGACTGCACATATGGTACGATGCTATATCATGTACAATCAGAGAAATGAAAAGTTGTGCTGCAATTGTGTACAATGGATCAAAATGCATTCTGTTGTCATAGATACCTAATTAAAATAAATTAATTAATTAATAAAAAAGAGGAGATTCATGAGTGTGAGTTACCTGGCTCAAACAAACCTGTTCCACCTGCAACTTCTACATTTCATTTCATGTCTACTCTACCCTTCAATTTGTTCAAGCCAGAAACTGAACTTTTTTCTTCTTTCAATACCCCAGATCAAACCAATCTGGGAATCTGTTATGGTTTGGATGTGAGGTGTCTCCCGAAAGCTCATGTGTGAGACAGTGCAAGAGGGTTCAGAGAGGAAAGGATCCGGTTGTGACAGCTTTAACCCAATCAGTGAATTAATCACCTGATGGGATTGAGTGGTAACTGAAGGCTGGTAGGGTGTGGCTGGAGGAGGTGGAGCATTGGGGGCTTGGCTTTGGGGTATATATTTCTATCTGGCAAGTGGAGATCTTTCTCTCCTTTCTGATCGCCATGTAAGCTGTCCCTCCGCCACATTCTTCTGCCATGTAACAAGAGGCCTTACCTGGAGCCCTGAGCAATAAAATGGGCTGTCAATGGACTGATACCTGTGAAACCATGAGCCCTCAAATAAACATTTCCTCCTCTACAGTTGTTCCCGTCAGATCCTTCAGTCACAGTAGGAAAAAAAAATACTGACTAAAACAGAATTCTACTTGCTCTTCAATTTCATTCAAACCCTATTTAAAACCATCTTTCTTTCTGCACTGCTACCATCTTGTCTGAGTCGTTTTACTGCCTACCTGAAGTACTGTAAAAACCTCCTAAAACAAATCCATTCTTTCCTTGTTCCTACCAAACAGAATTCTGATGAATGATTCTTTTAAACTGTAAAATGCCATTCTTATTCTTTCAGCATTTTTGACTCAAACAACATCCCACTGCCAAGGAGATCCTGCATCACATATTCCTTTGACTTCTCTCTCTTTCTTCCTCTATTCCATGGACACAAGTCTCCTCATTCCCTTGAGCAGAGCAAGTCACTCCCATCCTGGGTCCTTGTTCCCTCTTCCTCCTTCAAGCCTTGATTAAGCCTCACCTGGACTCTTCTTTGTAATGGTGTAATCTGTTACAGCCCCCAGTCCAGCAGCATTAATCTCCTTGACATTGCTTTTACTTTTTTCATCTTTCCCCACAGGCTTAACCGTCTTTTATTCTAATATAACCTAAAATCTAACTCCACACTAATGACTATTCTTTGTGTCCTTTTGGGCCCCCACTACCCTAGTTATTCCATTCTGATTTAATTCTTAGTATCACAATTTATTGACATTGATATTTATTAATTAGTATCATTTTCCCCTATTAAAATGTAAACTCCCAAGGACAGGAATCTGTTTACTTTATTCTTCCATATAGCCTAAACTTTTAGACTAGTATCTGAAGCTCAATAAAATGTGTTCAATGAATGAACTAATACAATTTATTTATTTGTTTATAAACAACCATACTAAACTAAAAACATCTGCAATGCACTTGGCCTGGCATTAAGCCCTAGGGGGAAAAAGGAGATATAATAGATGATACGTGAACAACAGAAAGTAAGTCTATTGAGGAGAGAGACTTTGAATGAATGACAACATTGTGATGCTGAGAGAATGTGAGCGCATATCCATGGATGTCCATATTAGATGATAGAGGTCGACATCCCCTTCCTTCTTGTTCCCCAACCAGAGTTTGGTACCATTCTTTAATCATGTGTCACTCCCCCTTCCCCAGACATCTTGTTATGATTGTACAGAATAGATACACAGGATTTAAATATTATCAAGGACCATCTGATGTGAACTATGAGAGGCAAAAGTCTCAATGCAAAAATACCTAGTGATCTTGAAAAGATCCCCATTATATCAGAAGATAGGCTCTGCAGAATGATACCCACAGGCAGGAAGAAGATAAGATCATGGATTGACAGCCTAGGAGGAGACAGCCTTTGAAACTCAGATTTTTGCCTTCTCTTTCTTCCCTGTCATTCCCAGCTGATTATTTAGGAATGCAACTTGCTATGGAGATGTTAAAATTGGGAAAATATAATATATTAAAAGATATATTACGTTAGTATATTGTTTGAACTCAGCATCAGTAATTATATCATATGTTTAAATGATGCCAAGTAGCATTGTGAAACAAATAATGTATCTCTAAATATTAAAAACTAAACTAGCCTCTGTCTTCAGTTTTCCCTGTTGATTCCATACGGAACTCGGTCATTAAAGGGAAGCTCCAGCTATTTTGAAGGGGCATAGAAAGCTGCTCAGAAAATAAGTTATTCTGAAAAACAATGGTATATTAGCCAACTTTCTCCAGAGAAACAGAGCCAACAGGATTGTATAAAGTAAGAGGGAATTTATTAGATTGACATACATGATTAGAGGGTGAAGAGTCCCACAATGGCCATCTGCAGGCTCCAGAGCCTGGAAAACAAGCAGCTGCTCAGTCTAAGAAGCCAGAAGCCTCAGAAGGAGAGAGAGAGAGGAGAGAGAAGCCAATGATACAGCCTAATCCCTAAGCAGAAGGGCTGAAAGTCCTCAGAGAGACACTGGCACCATTCTGCCTTCAAAGGCTGAAGGCTCTGCAGTCTGATTTCCACAGGTAACAGCAGCAACAAAACAGGGTCCTTCTCAAGAAGGGTCAAGTGTGCATACACATCAGCCTCCCCTTCTTTCACTTTTTGGCTCCTTCTTGGCCCTTAACCTACTGGATAGTACTGTCCACAGTCAGGGTGGGTCTTCCCCACCCAATTAGCTAGCTCACATACCAATTTTCCTCACAGACATGCCAAGAAGTCGATTTTATTAACTTTTGAGGCATCTCTCAATCCAGTCAAGCTCACAACCATAACTAAGCATCACGCATGCTCAGATACATTTTGGAAAAGAGGAAGGAGCAAGGCATTCCAGGAAAAGGAGGGAGCTTAACCAAAGGGACAACAGGCAAGAAGCAAAACAAGGCATGTGGAAGAATGAGCTGGATGCTCCCAGGGCTCAAAATCACTGAGGAAGTACATTATGTAATACTGAAGAGAATCTTCACCTTCTTCCTCTCCTAGTGTATGATTTCCCTCAGAGACCTAATCTGAATCTACAGATCAATTTGTGTATCTTTTTGCATTCTCAGATTTGTAGCATCATCTCTTACTTGAAGTGACTTCCAAGCCCAAAGATACAAACATCTTTTAGACAGTTAAAAATTGAATCCAGGTATGGTGGCACACACCTGTAATCTCAGTGGCTCAGGAAGCTGAGGCAGGAGAATCCCAAGTTCAAGGCCAGTCTCAGCAATTGAGTGAGGCCCTAAGCAACTTAGTGTCAAAATAAAAAATAAACAAAAAGAATTGGGGATGTGACTCAGTGGTGAATTGCCTCTGGATTAAATCCCCCAATTAAAAAATATTAGCCTGTAATTTAGTATCCCAACTTTTCTGAAAATAAAATCTCTGAATGCATTAACATTCTCTTGGTAATTTCCCTATAATAACATCTCAAATCATTCAAATTTTCTTTGGGTAAGCAGATTTTTCTTTTAGACTCAACTTTGGTTTTGAATATTGTTCTTGTCAGATTCCCCTGCCCCCAACCTCTCTGGCAGTTCTTTGCATGATTCATTTTCTAGGTACTCTAAATTTTTCTTAAAACACTGGTGTTGTCACTTCTCTTCCCATCGTTCCTGAAATTAGTTCACTGAGACTCACAGTCTCCACTGGAACGTGTCTAAAAACTCCTAAGTTACTCTCTGCTTGTCTGACCTCTCCTTCCATTCTCTGCCCTACAGACTCAAAGCCTAATGGGCATTGACTCCCAGACATGTTGTTACTGTATCAGTCCCCATTTTCTAGATTGATTTTATCATTTTCTTTCCAAAATATATTGCTCCTGTCACCTCAATTTTATATTTCTATAACTTTCAGGGCACCTGGTTCAAATTTTGACAGTATCTATGATTTCTTTCTCCTCGTATTTTTTATTTGTGTGTAATCAATTCCCACGTTTGGTCTCCTAGGCTTGAAATTATCTCTGAAGTATATCCCTTTGTCTCCTCGTCCACCAATTCACTGATACTTCAACAATATTTACTTTCCCTCTCTAACTTGCTCCAATTAGGAAATTCCTTTAACAGGAAGATAGAAGATGGCATGTACTTACTAACTCACAAAACATTTTATCTTGTGAAAGACAACTTTATCTCAGTACCTTAAGTGGCCTCTAATGCTCCCTAGTTCATTGTTTAGAACTAGCCACGTGGTGGTGCCTGTACGCAAAAGGGTTTGGAAGTTATAGACTTTTGTGTGTCCTAGAGAAAAATGAAACAGTTTGCTAAACACTTTCTTTCAAACAAAATGTATGAATTGTTGAAATCTATTAATAAGAATTACTGGAGGTGATAAGCATGAAGGTAGGACTTTTCATCATTTATCCTCCTTCAGTACCAGCAATTTTAACCATTATCCATACATTAAAACATCTTCAAAGAAGTTTAAAAATTAAAAAAAGAGAGAGAGAGAGTTTACAGCACCCAAGTATGACACAGAAAACAGGAATGCATGGACAGAGAGATTCTCTGCTTGAGTGAAGGAGAAGAAAATGAGCAACAGATTTTGCCTTGAATCCTGGAATCAGACCTACCTAATAAAACCCAGCAGTGGGCAGGCCCCGTGGCCCTGAACTCCAGACCAGTACCCTCAGACTGAGAGCCTCCAGGCCCATTCCAGTACCAAGTGGGATCCTGAACTTGATTTTCAGACTATAATAACAGACCCAGGCTCCAAACCAACCCCAAACTCCAGATTATTCCCTGTGCCTCCAGACTCCAGAGGATTCATGGTCTAGACCTTCTCCAACAGACTCAGGGTTCAGGCCAACTCAGGTAGACACTGATACTAGGTCCTAAAACATGGATTACAACTCCTAATCACTCCTAGGTAGACCCAAATTCCAACTCAGCCTCATAGACCCAGAGCCCAGAGTTGCTCCCATGGACTCAGGCTCCAGGTCTCCCCCAGAACCAGAACAGACCTCATGGACTCTGGCTCTAGACCACGGGATCCAGGCTCTAGGCTAGTATCAGTGTCTGGCCAGCCACTCATGCTTAAGGACCACCAGGGGGCAAAGTCAGAGCTATGTAAATTATTACAAATTATCAAACAAATTCTAGCCCGAAAAGTGCAATCAATGAATGGGGAAAAAAAAATGAGAGAGCATAAAGAGCAATATTAGGTGAAAGAAAGAATCTCTTCACTCAAAGACAGGTGTATGAAATAAAAGAGTCAAAGGAAAAAATGAAGAATGAAAAGGAATAAAAAGCAACCTGAGGATTTATGAGACAGTGTCAAAGAGTGAATATTTAATTTATAGGAGTTCATCAAGGGGAAGAGAAAAATAAGAGTTGAAAGCTTATTAAAAGAAATAATAGCAATAAATTTTTCAAATTTCAAGAAAGTTAAAAATATCCACATATACAAATATCAAACATCTCCAAATTGAATATAATTACATCAAGGCATATTGTAGTTAAAAAGTCAAATATAAATACCTAGACATGACCATGAAAGCAACAAGAGAAAGCTAGCAAATAACAAATAAGGGCATTTCAACAAACGGAGCAGTGTATTTCTCCGTAGACATTAAGACTGGAGAGGTATTTCCATTTTTATCTCGAATTCTGCTAATCTGAATCTTCTCTTCTTTTTGGTTAGTTTGGCTAAGGGTTTATTGATCTTGTTTATCCTTTCAAAAAACCAACTCTTTGTTGCATTGATACTTTGTACTTTTTTAAAATTTTTCAATTTCATAGATTTTTTATTCTGATTTTAATGCCTGTCTTCTACCGGTTTTGGTGTTGGTTTGTTCTACTTTTAGGGCCTTGAGGTATAGTGTTAATATTATTTACTGGTTATGTTTATATCTTTTGTAATGCAAGTGTATTTATGGGGTATCTTTGTATTTTTTTTGATGTAGGAACTCCGAGATGTAAACTTTCCTCTTAGAACTGCCTTAATATTGTCTCAAAGACTTTGATATATTGTGCCACTATTCTCATTTGTTTCTAACATTTTTTTGTTTCTCCCCTGATTTCTTTTGCTATCCATTTGTCATTCAAAAATGTATTATTTTAATCTGCAGATGTTAGAGTGTGTTTTGTATCTCATAATTTATTTCTAATTTTATCCCATTATGATCCAACAGGATATTAGAAATTATTTTTATTTTGTTGATTTTGCTAAGATTTTCTTTCTGACCTAAAATATGATTTATTATGGAAAATGTTCTGTGGGCTGCTGAGAAGAAAGTGAAAGTACTTCCTTTAAAAACAGGAACAAGACAATCATGCCTCTCTCACCACTCCTATTCAACATAGAATACAAATGGCCAACAAGCATACATATAAAAAAATGTTCAACATCTCTAGCAATGAGGGAAATGCAAATGAAAACTACATGGAGATTCTATTTCACTCTAGTCAAAATAGCAATGATCAATAATGCAAATAACACTAAGTTTTGGCAAGAATGTGGCGGGAAAGTATACTCATGCATTGGGCTTTAAATTACTGCAACCACTTATAAAAGCAATATGGAGGTTTCTCAAAAAACTAGAAATTGCACTACCATAGGAGCCAGCTATTCTACTCCTTGGTATATTTCCAAAAGGTCTAAAATTAGCATACTATATGAACACAGCCATATCAATGTTTATAGCAGCATAAATCATAATAGCCAACTAAGGAACCAATGTAGGTGCCCTTCAACAGATAAGTATATAAAGATAATGTGGCATATATACACAATGGAGTATTATTTGCCATAAAAAAATAAAATCCTAGCATTTGCTGGTCAATGGATGGAAATGGAAACTATCATGCTAATTGACAAAAGCCAGGCTCACAAAGTCAAATGTCTTCTCTGATATGCAGAACATTTTCCAAAATAAGGAGGAGGGTGAAGGGGATTTAATCAAAATAGAAGAGAGATCAATGGAATAGACAAAAAGATGTAGGGGGATGAAGGAGGGATGGGATAAGGGAAGGACAGTGAAATGAATCTGATTTATATTTGAGGTAGTTATTGATAGAAATTTAAATTTCTTATGTACCTATATGAATATACCATAGTAAATTGCATTTTTATGTATATCCATAAGATCTTAATTAAAAGATAAGTAAATAGCAGAAAGATCAGTACAGTAGAAAGAATGAATAGGGGTAGGGCGTAGGGCGGAGGGGAGGACCAAACATGAGCAAATGATATTTTATGCTCTTATGTTAAAATGAACCCTAATGTTTTATATAACTAAAAGAACGAACTAAAAAAATAGCCAACAAGAAATATCCTGGAACAGCAATCATTCAAAAAGGAAGAAGAAAAGATTTTCCCCAAACACAGAAAATCTAAGAAAGTTTAACATAAAATCTGTCTTAGAGAACCGCTAAAAGGAGTTCTTCAAGCTAAACACGTGCTAACTCAAACACATTTAAAGGTACAAAATTCATTGGTAAAATTAAATAAAGTGAATTTAAGAATATTTAAATGGTGGTGCATGACTGTAATTGCAGTGACAGGGAGGCTGAGAAAGGAGAATCACAAGTTCAAGGCCAGTGTCATCAACTTATTAAGGCCCTAATCAATAGTAAGACCCTGTCTCAAAAAGTAAATAAATAAGCAAACAAGCAAACAAATCAATAAATATAAAAAGGGCTGGGATGCAGCTTAATAGTAAAGCACTTCTAGGTTAATTCTCAGTTAAAAAAATACTTCAATACTGTAATGGTGCTGTATAAATCAATTGTATCTTTAGTATAAAGGTTAGAAGAAAAACTACTAAAAATCATAAAAGTTAAATAATTTGATAAGGGACACAATATAAAAAGATGTAAATTGTGACAAAAATTAAACAATGAGGAGTGATGGAGTAAAAATATATAACCTTTTTATGCACTCAAATTTAAATTGTTATCAGTTTCAAATATTCCATTATAATATATAAATATCCCATTATAATATACTTTCTATATTCCTCATGGTTACTGCAATGCAAAGACCTGTAGATAAAAATAAAAATAAAAGTATACTGGAGAAAATTGCTTATCACAAGTAAAGATATCAAGAGATTAAGAAAGGAACAAACATTTGCAAAATAATCAGAAAACTAACAAAATGGCAATAAGTCAATGTCTAACAATAACTACCTTGAATATAAATGGATCAAAATTTTTCATCTAGATAGAGTGAACGGATATATGTTAAAAGAAAAAAAATAACAAAGTTCCAACTATATTCTGCCTACAAGAAACTCACTTCAATTTTAAGAATATATACCAATCCAAAGTGAAGGGATTGAAAAGGATATTCCATACAAATGGAACCCACAAAAAGAACAATCATAATTAGGCTTCCATCAGGAGGCCATTATATAATGATAAAGGGATCAATGCATCAAGAGGATATAAAAATTATAAATATATATGCACCTAATATTGGAGCACCTAAGTATGAAAGCAAATGTTAATAGATAAATAGGGGAATAGAATGTAATACAACAATAGTTAGCAACTTCAATATTTCAACAGAGAGATCATCCTGACAGAAAATCAATAAGGAAGCATTAGACTTAAACCACACACTAGAACAAATATACCTAACAGATATACTCAGAAGGGCCCATCCAATGGCAGTAAGGAAGACATTCTTCTCAAGCACACATGAAACATTCTCCAGGATAAATCAGACATTATGTCATAAAGAAGTCTTAACAAATTTGAGAAGATTAAATCATTCCAAGTGTCTTTTCTGACCAAAATGGTACAACATTTTAAATAATAACAACTGGAATCTCGGAAAATATTCAACCATATAGAAGTTAAACAACCTCCTCCTGGACAATCAGTGGGTAAAGGATGTAAAAGTAAAAGATTAAAATATCTTGACTCATATGAAAATGAAAATGTGACATACTACCTATTATGGGATACAGCACAAGCATTTTTAAAACATAATTGTTCAGTAAATGCCTACATCATAAAAGAAGAAAGATCACAAAAAAGCAAGCTAATATCACACCTGAAGGAATTAGAAAAGCAAAAACATACTAAGCCCAAATTTAACAGAAGGCAAGAAATAATAGAGAGCAGAGCAGAAATAAATAGAGACTTGAAAAAGAGTAGAAAAGAACAATGACACTCAGAGTTTTTGACTTTTTTAAAGATAACCAAATCAACAAAACTTTAGCTAGATTAATTAAGAAAAAAAGGACAGGAGATCCAAAATGGCCAACCAGAGGGAGCAGCATTCTGCGTTGCTCTGTGACCTGAGACTCAAGTTATTAAAATACTGTTTCTCTGCAAGCAAAATTCCTGCTCCCAGGTGGGACTCATGGCCACAGTGCCTGTCCAGGGTACCCAACTACTCAAACACTCAGGACTACCAGGTACCTCCCCACCAGGGCAGAAATTACCAATATGATTCCCACACAGGACACTTGTCAACTTCCCACATGCAGTAACTCATGTGGACCCCCATCTACCAACATAGGCTTTCCCATTGCAGCCATCTTGGGACCCTGCAGCAGCTGAGATAGTCCCCTACATGCAGTAGCCGGCCTGCACCTGAGAACTTCACATAGGCTCTAAAGTCAGCCAAAAGTCACACACTGCATGCAACATAGCTCCTGGCTGAACTCATTGTCCAATGCCATCACTCCACTCCCCACACCTGACCTGGCAGGCTACTGCTGAAAGCAGGTGCCTCCATCTTGGGTCACCTTCATCACCATCTTCAAGTGGAGGACAACACTCAGTTTGGAACTCTGGCTGGCCAAGTATCCAGTTTCTAACTCCCCCTCTCCCTAGCAGCTACTACCCCAGCACAGTGACACTCTAGTTACCTTCACCATCCTGAGGGCAGAGATGCCAGTAACAACAGATGAGTCCACCTATTGGATGAGAAGGAAAACAAGAAGATATGGATTTCCAACCAAAACAATCCTGTTTCTTCCTTCAATATTTTTTTCCCCTTTTCCTCTACATTTGCCCTCACATTCCCAACACATGTGAAACCAAGTACTTTGCATGAATTAGGATTTTGAGGACGGGGACATCTGAATAGTATATTACAAACTACAGCTGTGTTGTATATTCTTTTTTTTTAATCTCACCATTTTCTACTGTTTTAACATTTATTATTTTTTCCGAATATATGTGTGTGTTTGTTTTAGGTACTCTATTGTCTTTGAACTAATTTGTCTACCCAAAATTACTTCCTCTCCCTTCTCCGGTTACTAATCTTCCTCTTTATATTTCTCTTTCAAATGTCCTAAGATATAACAATTCTAAATCCTCATCTCTTACCTTCTCAGCATATAATCTTACTCCTCACCCCTGGTTCTTTGTCCACCATGAGAAACTGTAAAGCCTTTTAAAAACCTACTGAATATATTGTAGATAATAACTGAATTCACCATTTCTGTACATTGTGACCAAACTGTAAACATCTTAATAGCAAACATTTGTTTTCAGGTTGCATATTGTTTATATTGGGATCTGATAACATTGTCTTTCACCTTGAAGGAGAGGTGTTGGATCCCTACAGAGGCACTAAAAGCCTATAGGGTAAAAATAGTAACATTTCAGATCCACAGTACTAGAGGGAAAACACACAAGCACTATGAAAAGGCAAGGGAAGAAAGTGCCCCAAACATATCAAGATACCACATCATTAGAATCCATGGGCAGCACAGCAGAAGAAATGACAGAGAAAGAGTTGAGGATGCACATAATTAAAATGTTCTGTGAGTTAAAGGATGATATAAGATAGCAAATACAGGTAGCAAAAGATCACTTTGACAAAGAGCTACATAAACAAATACAGGAAGCAAAAGATTACTTCAATAGGGAGATACAGGCTCAAAAAAAAAAAAAACAATCAAACAGAAATCCTTGAAACAGGACCTCAGACAATGAAGACAAATATATATATCTTTAAAAGAATGTAGACCACACAGTGAAAATGGTAAGAAACTGTGAGCAGGATATTCAAGAAATATGGGATAGCATAAAAATACCAAATTTAAGAGTTATTGGGGATAGAGGAAGGCATAGAGTACCAGACCAAAGGAATGAGCAATCTAGTCATTGAAATAATATCAGAAAATTTTCCAAAAATGAAGAATAAATTGGAAAACTAAATTCAAGAGGCTTACAGGACACCCTATGTACAAAATTATAAAATATTTACCCCAAGGCACATTATAATGAAAATGCCTAATGTACAGAATAAGGAGAGAATATTAAAAGTCACGAGAAAAAGGAATCAGATAACATATAGAGGGAAAACAATTAGATTATGTGCAGATTTTTTAACCTAGAAAACTAGACGATCCTGCAACAACATGTATCAAGCTCTGAAAGAAAATGTATGCCAACCAAGAATCATATCCAGCAAAATTAAGCTTTAGGTTTGATGATGAAATAAAAACCTTCCATGATAAACAAAAGTTAAAAGACTTCACAACTAGAAAGCCTGTACTACAGAACATCCTTGGCAAATATTCCATGAAAAGATATTGAAAAACAATGAAAATCAGCAAAGGGAGGTATTTATTATAGGAAAAAGTAATCAAAGGAGAAACCAAGTTAAGTTAAATACCAACAACAAACAAAAATGGGTGGGAATACAAATGGTGTCTCAATAATAACCCTGAATATTAATGGGCCAAAATCATCAATCAAAAGATATAGACTGGCTAATTGGATTTAAAAAAAAAAGAACAACAATATGCTGCCTCCAAGAGACTCATTTCATCAGAAAAGACATCTATAGACTGAAGGTGAAAGTTTGGAAAAAAATCATACCACTCATGGACTGTGGAAGCAAGCAGGGGTTTCCATCCTCATATCAAATAAAGTAGACTTCAAGCCAAAGTGAATCAAAAGTGATAAAGAAGGACATTTCATACTGCTTAAAGGAAACAATAATCAACAAGACATAACAATAATAAATTTATATGCCCCAAGCAATGAAATGTCTATGTCCATCAAACTCTTCTCAAGTTCACGAGTCATGTAGACCACAATGCAATAATTCTGGGTGACTTTAACACACCTCTTTCACCCCTGGATAGATATTCCAAACAAAAGCTGAAGAGGGAAACTATAGAACTCAATAATACAATCAATAACTCAGACTTAACTGACATATATAGAATATTGCCTCCTTCAATGAATGAATATACTCTCTTAGCAGCACATGGATCCTTCTCTAAAATAGACCATATATTATGCCACAAAGCAACTCTTAGCAAATATAAAAAAGTTAGAGATACTACCCTGAATTCTATCAGGTCATAATGGAATGAAATTAGAAATAAATGATAAAATAAGAAATAAAAGCTACTCCAAAACCTGGAGACTAAATAATATGCTACTGAATGAACAATGGGTTTCAAAAGACATCAAGGAGGAGATTAAAAAATTCTAAGAGGTGAATGAGAACACAGATATGACATATTGAAATCTCTGGGACACTTTGAAGGCAGTACTAAGAGGAAAGTTCATTGAATAGAGTTCATTCCCTAAAAGAATTAAAAGTCAACAAATAAATGACTTAACATTTATTCTCAAATCCCTTGAAAAAGAAGAGCACATCAACACCAAAAGCAGAAGAGAGGAAATAATTAAAATTAGAGTTGAAATCAATGAAATTGAAACAAAAGAAACAATTGAAAAAAAATGACAAAACAAAGTTTGTTCTTTAAAAAAATAAATGAAATTTACAAACCCTTAGTCATGCTAACAAAGAAGAGAGAAAACTCAAATTACTAACATATGTGATGAAAAGGAAATATCAAAATAGACACTACAGAAATACAGAAGATAATTAGAAATTATTTTGAAAGCTTGTACTTCAATAAAATAGAAAATATCAAAGGCATTGACAAATTTTCTAGAATCATATGACTTGCCCAAATTGAATCAGGATGATATACACAATTTAAACATCAATTTCAAGCAATAAAATAGAAGACACCATCAGAAACCTACCAACCAAGAAATGCTCAGGACTGGATGGATACACAGAAAAGTTCTACAAGACATTTAAAGAACTAATACCAATACTCTTCAATTTATTTTATGAAATAGAAAAAGAGGGAGCACTTCCAAACTCATTCTATGAGGCCAATGTCACCCTGATTCCAAAATCAGGCAAAGACATCAAAGAAAGAAAACTTCAGACCAATATCTCTAATGAACATATGTGCAAAAATTCTCAATAAAATTTTGGCAAACCGCATACAAAAACATATCAAAAAGATTTTGCACCATGTGCAAGTGGGGTTTTTCCCAGGGATGCAAGCTTGGTTCAAAATATGGGAATCAATAAATGTAACTCATCACATCAATAGATTACAGATAAGAACCATATGATCATCTCAATAGATGCAGATAAAGCATTCGACAAAATATAGCACCACTTCATGTACAAAACACTAGAAAAACTATGGATTACAGGAACATATCTCAAAATTGTAAAAGCTATCTATGCTAAGCCCCAGGCCAACATCATACTAAATGGATAAAAATTGAAGGCATTCCCTCTTAAAACTAGAACAAGACAGGGATGCTCTCTTTCACCAACTCTATTTAACATACTTCTTGAAACTATGGCCAGAGCAATTAGACAGACAAAAGAAATTAAAGGGATATAGATAGGACAAGAAGAACTCAAATTAGCACTATTTACCGATGATATGATTCTATACCCAGAAGACCCAAAAAATCCCACCAGAAAACTTGTATAAATAACAAATAAATTCAGCAAAGTAGCAGGATATAAAATCAACACCCATAAATCAAAGGCATTTCTGTATATCAGTATCAAATATTCTGAAAGGGAAATGATAAAAATTATCCCATTTATAATAGCTTCAAAAAATACTTGGGAATCAACCTAACAAAAGAGGTGAAAGACTTCTACAACAAAAACTACAGAATGCTAAAGAAAGGAATTAAAGAAGACCTTAGAAGATGGAAATATCTACCTTTTTCTTGGATAGACAGAATTTATATTGTCAAATAACCATATTACCAAAAGCATTATACAGATTTAATGCAATTCCAATCAAAATCCCAGTGATATTCCTCATAGAAATAGAAAAAGCAGTCATAAAATTCATCTGAAAAAATAAGATATCCAGAATAGCTTAAAGCAATCCTTAGCAAGCAGGTGGCATCACTATACCAGACCTTAAACTAAACTACAGAACAATAGTAACAAAAACAGCATGGTATTTGCACCAAAATAGACTTGTAGACCAATGGTATAGAATAGAGGATCACAGAGAATAATCCACATACTTACAGTTATTTTATATTAGACAAAGGTGGTAAAAGTGTACATTGGAGAAAAGATAGCCTCTTTAACAAATGGTACTGGGAAAATTGGTAATCCATATGCAACAAAATGAAATTAAACCCCTATCTCGCACCATGCACAAAACTCAACTCAAAGTGGATCAAGGACCTAGAAATTAAACCAGAGACCCTGTGACTAATAGAAGAAAAAGTAGGCCCAAATCTCCATCATATCAAATTAGGCCTCAACTTCCTTAATAAAACTCCCATAGCACAAGAATTAAAATCAAGAATTAATAAATGGGATGGATTCAAACTAAAAAGCTTCTTCTTAACAAAAGAAATAATCAGTAAGGTGAATAGAGATCTTAAAGCTTTGGAGCAAAATATTTACCACTTTCACATCAAATAGAGCACTAATCTCTATGGTACATAAAGAAGTCAAAAAGCTAAACACCAAAAAAAAAAAAAAAAACCACCCACAAAAACAAAAACAAATAACCCAACCAATAAATGGCCAAAGAACTGAAAAGACACTTCTCAGAAGGTGGTATACAACTTCAACAAATATATGAAAAGATGTTCATCTTCTCGAGAAATGCAAATCAAAAGTATTTGAAGATTTCACCTCACTCTAATCAGAATGGTAGCTATTAAGAATACAAAGAACAATAAGTGTCAGTACGGATGTTGGGGGGACACACTTGTACATGGCTGGTGGAACTGCAAAATGGTGTAGCCAATATGGAAAGCAGTATGGAGAATCCTTGGAAAACTGTGAATGTACTACCATTTGACCCACTCCTCAGTCTATGCCCAAAGGATATATGAATCATTTAAAAACAGCATACTACAGGGATCCAGCCACATCAATGTTTATTGCAGTACAATTAACAATAGCTAAACTGTGGAAGCAACCTAGATGCCCTTCAGTAGGTAAATGGATAAACAAAATGTAGTATATATACATAATGGAATATTACTCAGCAATAAAAGAGAATAAAATCATGGCATTTTCAGGTAAATGGATGCAGTTGGAGAATAGGATGCTGAGTGAAGTTAGCCAATCCCCAAAAAACAAATGCTGAATGTTTTCTCTGATATAAGGAAACTGATTCATAGTGGGGTTTGGAGGGGGAGCATGGGAATATTAGATGAACTCTAGATAGGGCTAAAAGGAGGGAGTTTAAGGGTGGGGGCAAGGGGGTAAAAATGATGGTGGAATGAGGTGGACATCGTTACCCTAAGTACATGTATGAAGATACGAATGGGATGGATATATTTTGTACACAACCAGAGATGTGAGAATTATGCTCTATATGTATATTATGAATTTTAATGCATTCTGCTGTCATATATAACAAATTAGAATAAAAAATTTAAAATAAAAAATGGATGAAAAAAGAAAAAAATGGAGATATAATCAGAAACAAAAGAAGAGGTAACATTTGATATCATAGAAATACAAGGGATCATAAGACTACTATAAATAATTGCATGCGAAGAAGTGGGATGACCTATGGATAAATTTACAGGAAATTAGTGTACAACCTACAAAGACTGAATCATAAAGAAATAGGAAATATGAACATAACACTAATAATTAAGCAGACTGAATCAGAATAAACTACCCCATTAAAGAAAAGCCAAGGACCAGATGGCTTCACTGCTAAATTAAACCATGCACTTACAGAACTACCAATCCTTCTTAAACTCTTCCAAAATATTAAAAGAGGGAATATGTCAAAAGTCATTTCATGGAATCATTATTACCCTAAGACCAAAGTCAGAATAGTATATAAAAAAGAAAATTATAAGAAAATATTCCTGATGAAAATAGATACAAAATTACACATCAAAATACCACTGAATCAAAAAAATAGCATATTATAAAGATTATTCACCATGCTGAAGTGAAATTTAACCCAAGGTGAATGAATGGTTCAATGTATGCAGATTTATAAATCTGTTGTATCAGATTAACAGGGTGAAGGAAATAACTTTTATGTTTGTCTCAACCAGTACTGATAAAGAACTTGAAAACATTCAACTTCTTTTCATGAGTAAAAAGAAAACTCAAAAAAGTAAGTATAGAAAGAAGGTGCACAACCATAATATGGCCATATTTGATAATTCCATAGCTAACATAAAATTCAATGGTGAAAAGTTGAAACCTTTTCCTCAATGATCAGAAATAAGACAAGGGTGCCCTCTCTAGCCATTTCTACTCAAGATTGTCATAGAAGTCTTAGCTATAGCAATTAGGTAAGAGAATTAAATATCTTTAAATCAGAAAGGAATAAGTAATACTGCAACTATCACAGATAACATGAAATTATATATATATATATGAAACACTAAAGAACCCCCCCAACAAAAAAAACTTTGATTCAGTAAAGTCATAAGATATGAAGCAAATATACAAAAATCAGCAGCATTTCTATGCACAATGAACTATCAAAAAAAGAAATCAAGAAAACAACACTATTACAAGAGTTATAAAGTATATTTAGGAATAAATTTAATCAAGAAGGTGAACAACTTGTACAGTGAGAATTATAAAATATTAAAAAATAAACTTAAGATAATAGAAAGATATTTATATTCATTCAATGAAGATACTCTTAAAATATCCATATTACTCAAAGTTGTCTATGGACTCAATAGAGTTTTGTAAAAATTCCAATGATAGCTTTTACAGAAACATAAAAATCCATATTAAAATTCATTTTAATATGGTTTTCTAGATGTATGTGTAGTGAACACACAGAATTTTACAGTTTCATTTGTGCATTTTATTTTGTTATTTTAATAAACATAATTTGATACTAGTATTTTTTGATCTGCCCAGGATCTCCAGAATACTAACTCTAATAACAAAATAATTGCAAACACATAAACCACGAAACTCAATTCATCCCCACCCACATTCCTTATTGCATAGGCCTGGCCTTTCTTCTTTAGGAAATGGGAATCAAAATTCATCCATTATCAAAATCATTAATAATGATTTAGCCAAGAAAAGGAGAACCCACACCAAAGTACCTGAAATCAGGCTTCTTTCCATAGCCAAACTGCCAGGTCTGCTTTAGAGCTACTGAAATTTCATCAACGTCAAAGTCAGCATAAGCCTCCCAAGTCAAATGAATTATTTACATCACTATGGGATGTGGGGATCACAGCAGCCCTAACCCTTGGAGATGCTCAGTAGTTGACATTCACACAGGCCTCTGAGATGCCTCCCCATCCTACATTTCAGAGACTCAGCAAAGTCTATACTTTACATATGGTCACTGAATATCACCTTCCTGGGCCCTATTTGAGTTAAGCCTATTTCTAACCTTACAGATCTAAAGGGGATTATCATAAAAGGAAAATTCAGCATCAAGGACACCTGTCAAGGAAATAAAGTTAATTTCTCAACCATCTGCACCACTTTCTTCTGAAGAAGGAAGTCATTGATCTATCAATGAGTGCAGTAGAGAGAAATTTATTTAAAAAGAAAAATACGGCTCAAGTGTGAAAATCAATGCTGCTGAGAAGAAAAATGGACTCACAGAGACTTTGCAGATATTCCACTAAGAGGGAGAGAGAAATGACAATTGAATTTCAGTGAAATCCAAATACGATGAGAAAATGAAATCACTTTTTCATGCACTTTAATTTCTAAGAAGAATGTCTTGAGGGAAAAGCTTCTGTAATTTTAATTCTATTGCTGATGCAGAGAAATAGTCTAAGATTTTTTAAAAATGACCCAACTTAGAATAAATAAAAGAACATATTACTTAACCTACATGAAATAAAATAGTTTCATCCTCCAGAATCTGAACTATTTTTATACATATCAATTTGTTATCTCCAAATGATGTCTGCTTGTTTGTTTCAATTGGCAAAAAGATAAGCAATGTCCTTCTCAGACAGTAATACCATTGCCTTTTCTTCTACTTTCAGTTCTCTGATATTATAGCATGGAAAATTATGTACTTTCACATAAGTGTTAGAGGAGTAGAGACACAGCTCAAAATTACCAAGTCTGTAATAGAAAGTATATTGTCATATCAGATTTTGCTACAATAACTGCACTAACACAAGAATAAATACATGAAGAAAAACATTTATGGAAATCTCTACCAAATAAAAGAGAGTTTAAAATTAATTAAATTAAATTTGCAGGAAAATATAGTTTTTGGAGATTAAAAAAAAACTTGACTTCAAAAGTATCAATCTATAATAAGATAAAAATAATAAATCATTAAATGAAAACTTACTCTGAGATCCTAATAAGGCAGATAATAAATACTGAGGTACAATGAAACAAATAGGCACAGAATTCTTGCATTTTTGATTATAAAACATAACAGGAAAACTTTTAGGTTATTGTAAGAAATATCAGGGGTCCACAAATAATTTATAGCAATAACAAGTAGAAAGATTAAAGTATATGGGGTGCATGCTTTAAAGATCAATCAGCTATTTATACCTACACAATAACAATGGAACTTTCAAATGAAGGTCCTGAATGAGAAAAAGATAAATTCTCTTCATCAGATTGTTACTAATAAAGCAGCAACCAAGGAATTCAAATAGCTTGTTATTACATATCCCATGAATGGACAATTCCTAATCGTCACATAGCTGCAAGATGTGTAATTCAATAAAATGTCAATATTTATTTATGAAATAATTATTGATAAATTACTGACGGGAGACTCACTTAAGATGTCTTAACTGTTGGCTAGTTTTACTCATCAATGTATTAAATAATGCAAAAATAAAGTTTCTTATGAAACCCAGAATTAAGAGAAAGGTAGCTATTATCATCATTATTACTTAATATTGATAGAGAAATAATAGTCAACAAAATAAAATGTGGAAAAAGTAAATTATGTGTGTAAATTTTTTAAAAATGATGAACAAAGTTTTGCTCTTAGAAATAGAGTTCAAAATTGTCATTTAAAGAATGATTATAACTTACCTTAGCAAAGTGAATTATTTAAAATAAATATACAAGTCCCATATATGACAACTAATTTGAAGATGTAATAAAAAAAAATTCCCAGGAAGATTTCAGAATTGAAGTACCCTGGTACTACTTAGCAAGGTAACTATGTGGAACGGCATTTCTATTACAGGTATGAAACAAGAGATAAACAAGGAAACCTAGATAATTGAAGAATCATACCCAGGCTGCTTGAGCAAAACAATGCTGCAATTGTGACAGATCTTCAGAAACCCTCTTATATTTTTAAGCTAATAACAAATGAAAACGACAACAACAAACCTTTCACATCTTATAGAAGATTAAAGAGCTTAAAATATGGGAACACTTAGTGAGACCCTAAGCAACTCAGCAAGACTCTGTCCCAAAATAAAAAAAAAATAAAAAGGGCTAGGGATGTGGCTCAGTGGTTAAGCACCCCTGAGTTCAATCCCTGATAACAAAAAATAAATAAATCATAAAACAAGTGAAAAGCTAAAACAATATTTTTGAAACAAGGTTTATATAATGGGATTTGAGGACACAGAACTTTAAGTGACATTAAAGATTGTTAAAAATCTGTAGTAATTTTACATATGGATAAATGACACAAAAATAGAGAAACATCATCTTCCTCCAGATGCATCAAGTAGAGAGCTATTCATGCACCAAACTGCCTTTCCCAAACCTCAGGAAATCAAGCCAGACTATAGTGTCTGCTTCTAGTGTGACAAAATGAGAGACTTACTACAGAAAGCATGAAAGACAGAGTCAGGGTTACCCCTCCACAACTCCAAGCGGCCCAACCTGGAGAGAGATGAGTTCCACTTGGGGAAGAAAGATAATTAAATCCAGTCATCAGAATCAAGACCCAGTGCCATGCAAATCAATACCCACATGGTGAAACAGTGCTGTACAAAGCTTCAGGACCCTACTCTCAGCCCAATCAGTACCAGATGAGTGAGCTTACCAAGGGGCACACCCATCGTCCTACCTTGAGTAGATACCTCTCTTTCACCCTATTCAAAACTCAATTAAAAATGGACCAAAGACCTAGGTGTAAGACCTGAAACCTTGAAACTGCTAGAAGAAAATGTAGGGAAACACTTCAAGAAACAGGGACAGGCAATGACTTCCTGAATAAGACTACAGTAGCTACAGTAGCTCAGGAGATAGCAAGGATTAACAACGGGGCTGCAGCAAATTAAGAAAGCTATGCACAGCAAAGGAAAGAGCACAGACAGCCTACAGAATGGAAGAAAATCTTTGCCAACTATTTTTTCAACAAAGCATTAACATCCAGAATATTAAAAAAAAACTGAAAAAAAACACTTGACAACAAAAAATCACATAACACATATATAAATGGGCAAAGGAAATGAAAAGACACTTCTTAAAACATGAAGTACACATGGCAATAATTTTATGGAAAAAACATTCAACATCTTTAGCCATCAGGGTAATGCAAATCAGAACTACATTGAGATTCCATCTTAACCCAGTCAAAATGACTATTAAAAAGAAAAAGAAAAATTCCAGTGAGGATGCAGGTAAAAGGAATCCCAATATGTTGTTGGTGGGGCTGTAAATTAGTACAGTGACTATGGAAGTCAGTATGGAGATTCCTGAGAAAACTAAAAATAAAATATTATATGATAGAAGCTATGTCACTTCTCTCTATATATCGAAGGAACTAAAAACAGCAAAATATAAAGATACCTGCATATCTATGTTTATCATTTCACAATTCACAATGGCCAAGGTATAGATTAGCCTAGGTGTCCATTAATAGATTAATGGAAAAAGAAAATGAGTTTATGTGCACAATGAAATTTTATTCAAGCCATAAAGAAGTGTAATCGTGTCATTGCAGGAAAATGGATAGAACTGGAGATCATCAATATTAAGCAAAATAAGCCAGACTCAGAAAGACAAGCATTCCTTATTTTCTCTAATATGTGGAACCTATTAAAAAACAAAAGAAGAAAGTAAATAGGAGACTCTTAGAGAAGAGGGAGTGTTTCAAGGGAAGGGTAAAGAGGGTAATAAGAGAATGGGTGGGTAAGATTGATGAACTTATGTTATGCAGGTACAATATGCCACAATGAAACCCATTTTCTGCATAATTAATATACACAAAAATTTAAAATTTTTAAAAGAAAATGTGGTACGTACACAAAGTAGAACAGTATTTGAGCTCAGAAAAGAATGAAATCTTGTTTTTTGTAACATGAATAAAACTGGAGATCATTATATTAAGTGAAGTAAGGCACAGAGAACAAGTACTCCACTAACTCACTCACATGTTGAATCTAAAGATGCTGTGCTTGTACAAACAGAATATAATTATAGTTACTAGAGGCTGGGAGAATGGAGAGAGGGATGGGGAAAGACTGACCAATGGGTACTAAGCTACAGTTAGGAATAAGAAGTTCTGCTGTGCTGTTGCACAGTAGGGTGACTATGGACCACGATAATTTACTATTGTATATGTCAATAAGCTAGGAAGAAGGATTTTGAAGGTTTTATCATAAAAAAGTGACAGATATTTGTGGAGAAAAACATGGTTAACCTGATGTAAACATCATGCAAAGCATATATGTATTGAAACAAAACATGGTACCACACTAATATGTCTACTTTTTATGTTTTTATGTATCAGTTTAAAAATGTTTTAAAAAAGTGACATGTCCACCTTGTCAGCATTAGACGTGATGGAAAGAAGTGTGAGGCTTGATGGTTCAGTGATAGCATTCACTAGGTGTGAATGGGTTTGTGGCCACCCATGTACTTCCCACATAGGGGTAGAATGTGAGGACAGTGGAGGCGGGTGCAAGATCATAAAAACTATAGGAGCTGCTACTTTGAGTCAATGAAACTTGTACTCCAAAAACTTAGCTTGGATAATGTGGGTTATTGCTATGCTAAGAAAAATGTTCCCTCTGTTCCTGTGGTTTTCATCTTCATAATCTTTTGAAAGATCATATTCTATCTACTCTTTGCTTTGGATTCCTACAAAGGTCTTCAAAACCAATAAAATTATTACTGCTTAAAGAGAAAAAAAGTATCAAAATGAATTATAGAGGAGATTATTTAACAAATACTACTGCAAATAAGTCAATGAATCTAAAAATATTTTTATCTTTACATAATACTCTGAAATAAATTCTAGAAGGATTATAATTTTAAAATAATAGAATAAGTCACCAAGGTGAAAACCCAACAGATTTGATTCAAAATATTTAACAAATCTGCATTTTCAAAAGTATTATAAATACACTTAAAAGATAATCAACAAACTGGAAAATTATATTTGCAAAAAAAGGAAAGTCATGCAAAGTACAAGGTTAATAGCTGTGCTCTCTAAAGAGCTTACAAAATCGAAATTAAATAAAGACCTGCATTTCTCATTAGTCAAAAGATAATTCACAAAAGAGAATATACAAATAGCTAATAATCATATGAAAGACTTTCAACTTAAGTAATCAAAGTAATTCAGATTAAAACAATGGGACATCATCTTCACCTTTAAAATAGCAGTTATATTTCTATAAAACAGATGAAGTATAAACTGGTACATAATTGCTGGTCTGCACTTTTTTGTCATTTATCTTTTAATTTTTACAGTAAGCAAATATTTGTTTAACACTTACTGTTAGTAACTGTGCTTTTTTTTTTTTTTAACCTCTAGGGTTTTTCCCTCACCTTTCCTTGGTTCACAATAGACCTGCTGTCTTCTTTTAGATGAACTCCCCAATTTCCTTTAAACTGCATTCCTAGACATGGGATGAATTTCCATCAGGTACAAAAGAATGTGTTTCACTGGAGTGGTGAGGACATTATATTAGTTTCCTGTTGCTGCTGTAACAAATAACCATAAACTTAGTGGATTAAAACAACATACATTTCATATCTTACACTTTTGAAGTTCAGAGGTTTGACCAGGTGTCACTGGACCAAACTCAAGGTGTTGACAGCATTGTATCTTTTTGGAAGCTCTAAGAGAGAATCTATTTTGATGCTATTTCTAGTCTTTAGAAGCTAGTCTCATTCCTTGGTTCTTGGTATTCTTCCACATCCAAAAACAACGGTGGTTGTTTTAGTCAGATGTTTATTACTGTGATCAAAGACCCGAAAGGAACAACCTAGAAGAGGAAAGGTTTATTTTGGCTCACAACATGGGAGTTTCATTTTGTGGGTTGGGCCAACTATAGATAGCTCTGGGCCCAAGATGGGACAGAGGTTCAAGGTAGAAGGGCTTGGTGAAGGAAGGTAGTTCAGGAAGGGAATGAAGAAGCAGAGAGAGAGAGAGCTCCACTCACCAGAGAGAAAATATAAACCCCAAAGGCACACCACAGTGAGCCACACCCTACCTGCCTACAGGTACTGTCCAGTTGTCACACTCTCATACTATAATCATTTTATCTCTGAATGTTTTTGAATTGTCTCATACAAGAGCTTTTGAGGGAAACCTCATATCTAAATCATAACAGTAATCATTTGAATCTAACAATTCCATCTTTCCTTTTATTATCTGACTTCACTTTTCTTTCTTAAGAGCCCTATTTATTACATTTGGTCCACTCAAGTAGTCCAAAATAATTTTTTTATTTAAAGGTCAGAGGATTAGCAATCTTCATTCCATCACCAACTTTAATCCCTCTTTTCCATGTAATAAATACACTGAATAGGTCTCAAGGATTAAGATATATATATATATATATATATATATATATATATATATATATATATATCCATCCACTGTGGGAATAAGAAGTCATTATTTAATTGACACAGTAATTAACTGGAAAAATATTGATTTTTTTTGGTCATATCATTCTTGTTTTTGATTTTCATTCTTGTCACTTATGTTTTATATTTGTGACATTTTCAAAGATTCATAGCTTCTCTCAGACTCTGGAACTTCATTAGTACAATTAGAAAAAAAAGTTATCATAAAATTATCTGTAACATACAGCAAACATATGATAAATGGTGGCTGTTATAATTACTCAAAAATTATCAACATTTTCAATTTAATATGTATCATATTTCCATGGGATCCTTTTATATGCATCTAATGAAGCAAATATTTGTCTTTGTGCATCCACCTGCCCATATAGTTAACAACCCCAAATCATTTGAATGCTAAGAATTGTGCTTATGCCACTCAAATTAATTCCAAAAACACTGATACTATACTTATTGTGAGATTTAAAGTCACAACCAATGGGTTATTTTAGCAACATAAAAAAATATTAAATATCACTTTCTTGCATCAGCGATTTAAATATGAAAATAAGTCTAACTTGTGAAACCAAAGGGATTATTAAATACATCAAGAATGGTTGAGGAATGATTTAACAAGATAATTGTGAGGTGAGATGGAATACTGTATTAATTGCAGGTACAAAACAGTTGAACCAGCATAAAAAATGATATTTTTTGAGTTGTGTTATCAAAGACCAAGTATGCATTTTCCGATAATTATTTCTTGTTGATTTATAGTGAGTTCCCCATATTCATTTTGGAATAAAGAAAGAAGTTTGAATTAAGGTAATATTAATTACTATTTTACTAGTATACAGAAGATAGCATAATATTTGAGGTAAATAATAAAAGTTTAAGTACAAACCATATTAGTGACAAAAAAGAATTCGGGGAAGAGAGTCACCTACATGAGATGTAAAGGATAATACACCTTGTGGTTTTAAATATAGTTCATGTAAAAACAAATGACTGCGCTTTGAAATGTCTCATTTTTCATTCTCTGTTAAAATTCTGTTTTTTCCTCAATTCTTTCTGTATTCACTTTTCTTATTCTCTTCATTCCTAGCCTTTATTGAGCTGTCTTACAGCACAGCACTTAAATGGGACTTCCATTAGCTATTATAACCCTTACATATGGGGTCATGTCTTGGTCCCCTGGGATTGCCCACCACCCAGTGTGGGAGCTATTTCCCAAACATGTTTGCACCCAGGAAATTCCCACTAAAGCAAAGTAGATTACTGAATCATAGAAAGTTCAAAGATCTGCAGTAATAGAGCTATGAGACATAGATAAATAAAAACAGGAGATAACACAAAAGCCTTGACATTTCATTTTATTTGGTTTTGGAACTTGGCTTTATAACATGTGTTAGCACTGTAAATCCCCTAATCCTTGAGCAACCACCTAGACTTCATGTGCTCATGAAACATATCAAAGAACTCTCCAGGTCCATCAATATACAGTATTACCTAGTCAGGTCTTTGTCCTCCAGGCTCCGTATCATCTCCTATCCTGAAAAGCTGGGTAGAAACATTTCTGGTATTCTGTGAGGATTTCTCAGTCTCCTCTTGGTTCAACCTGGAGCAGATATACTATGCAATTTTCTCTGTGCATTAGCTGGGCCTCTGAGCTTTCCCTGCTGTGAAACAGTCATCCCTCTGGCCTGGCAGAACTTAACATATTCAGAGTTTTAAAGCCCACTGGCATGATCTGGTCAAATATGTACTTTGTGAAATCATTATATATATACATTCACAAATTATGGAGACAAAACATTCACTTTCAAATAGAAACAGACATTATTATCCCCTTTTGCTACTACCTACATTGACGGACTCTTGGAATCCTGAATCTTTAAATCACTGATGCAATAAAGTGATATTTAATATTTTTTAGGTTGCTAAAAAATTGAGTTTTCACTTTCTGATAATGGAAGAAACTTATCCTAAACCCACCCACCTCAAATAATCCATTATGTGGGAATGTTTTCAAGTCGATGATCTTCTGAGGCAATGTGTGTCAATGCACATGTGGTTCTTGGTCTGCCTCATTGTGTCAGTTGTTTGAGAAGAAAGAGAAAAAAAAGGTGGTCTTGAAGGAATGTAGGATGGAAAGGGTGGAGAGCGAAGAGGGGAGTGTAGGAATGGAGAGGGAAGGAAGGAAGGACTCAAAGGAATCTTCTATATGAGACAGCCATAGGGACTTGCTAGGACCATGGAAAATCTCTGCTACATGTTATAAGGCCAGGTTTGCCTTCTAGATCAATGTCATTCCTCTTTTGTCCCCTAGTGTTGAGGAGGTTTGTTCCTAGACTCCAAAAGTTACTATACATGGTATTCATGTATATCTTTCAACTATGATTCTTAAAAGACTTAATCCACAAATTCTTTAAAGTTCATGACTAGGTTTTTTTTTGTTTGTTTTGTTTTATTTTCCAGATCATCTACACTCTCCTCTATGCTAGGGAAGAAGTTACTAAGTTTTCTCCAGGAAAGGAATGAGAAATGTCAAGGATGAAAGGTGGGAGGGAAAGGGAGAGAGAAGGGAAATTGCATGGAAATGGAAGGAGACCCTCAGGGTTATACAAAATTACATACAAGAGGAAATGAGGGGAAAGGGAAAAATAATACAAGGGGGAGAAATGAATTACAGTAGAGAGGGTAGAGAGAGAAGAGGGAAAGGGAGGGGAGGGGAGGGGGGATAGTAGAGGATAGGAAAGGCAGCAGAATATAACAGACATTAGTATGGCAATATGTAAATCAATGGAAGTGTAACTGATGTGATTCTGCAATCTGTATATGGGGTAAAAATGGGAGTTCATAACCCACTTGAATCAAAGTGTGAAATATGATATGTCAAGAACTATGTAATGTTTTGAACAACCAACAATTAACAAAACTGTTTATTTTTCAAATGTTGATTTGCAGGAGGAAATAATGACAACAGCTGCTTATTATAATACGTAATAACAATGCATTAAGTACTTTTTATGAACCATCTTATTTGCAAAGCACACAAATAATTACTTGAGGAAAGCATCTAGACCTCCACATTAAATATTATTTCCAAAAATTTGTTTGATTGTTTATTGAGTGTTTACTATTTGCCTGGCACTATTCTATGTGATATGATTTTACAGACAAAAATCCTTAGAGCAGAAGACAATGTTCTAATTGGGTGAGATAAACCATAAAAGAGTGAGTTTTCCAGATGGTGTTAAATATTATGTATTAAAATGAAGCATAAGGGAAAAAAAGATAAGCAATGCCAGGATCAGGGTGAGGTTTGAGATCTTAAATAGCTTCTTTGGGGGGCATATCTTACTGAGAAAGTGATACCTGAGCAAGAATGTATGTGAAATCATTAATCACAGTGAAAGGCCAGATGACTAATATTACTAGCAACTGTCAATCATCATTAAAATGAAGGATATAATCACAACAATGATAATGATATGGATTTATTATAGAACCTAGGTCTATGCCAATCCAGAGCTTATTCTCTGAAACACTATTTTATTAATGACAATGTAGATTATTCTGTATGATAGTCAATATTTAATCAAAATTTTAACAAATTCATTGTAAACAGACCCTGATTTACCATGGTTTGACTTAACTTTTTGATTTTAAGATATTGTGAAAATAATGCAAATTCAGGAGAAACTGTGCTTTGAATTATTGTTTTCTCATCCTGGGCTGGCCATATGCAATGGATATACTTTTGCCATGTTAGGCAGCAGCAGGAAGCCATTGCTCCATGAGCACTGTGGTCACAAGGGAAGCACTTGCAGCTCTACAGAGCACTATGTTGCTGGGTGAGGGCGTTCAATAGGTTAGGTGTTTTAAATGCATTATCAATGTAGGATATTTCAACTTACAGTGGGTCCATCAGATAGAACCTCAACAAACCTCAAAAACATCTGTAATTTTTTTAAAAGGACTGACCTTACTCTGCTGTTATTGTTCTGGATTCACAATAGGTAATGATATTTAAAAATCTGATTCTTAAAGAATTATGACCCAGTAAGGTCATAAACAGAGCTTCCACTTTGATTCCTAATAAGACACGTATGTCCTTGTAGCACCCAGAAAGCAGCTGGTGGCTTTCAGGATCTAAGTATTATAAGGAGGCTATTCCCTTGATCTTACAAATACTCTCTCCTTGGAGCCTCATTTGCATTTACCACAAAGTTCTATTTCAATTATATATAAATCATCTAATAGCAAAGTGATATTAGTTCTATCATGGCATAATGTTTTTTAAAACTGTCTGCAAGATATTTGCCTTGGAGTGTAAATAGAACATTATCCTATATTGATAAATTGAAAGAAAATTAATGGTCCCAAAAGTATTAAAATCTTTTTTGACCCCTTGATTTTTTAAGAGTTATAAAATCTCAGGTATCAGTCACTCTTTAATTAACATAAATAACCCACTATTAGTTATTAAAATTCCAGCAGATAAGAGAATGAGAAATGCAGTTTATAAAGTCTATATTGGTAGCAAGTATAGTTGTGTTACTTCATTCTAATCTCCACCAAAAGGGCAAAGAGACCCATGAGCCATGTACAACTTTCTCCATTTCATAGCTAAGAAAAAAAGATAGAGAGCTTCAAGGGATTTAAATAACTTGTACAAATCCCCAAGGCTAAAAGTCAAGGATACTTTTATCTGTGTACTTTCCATTGGATAACTAAGAAAACTGTGGTTGGGATTTTAAGTAACATCTGGAATTATACAGTTAATAAGTGACGGATCTGCATAATGTAAAGCCCTATTGCAGGTGCTTTGTCCCAGGACATCAAGTTATCTCTAACACCTCTGGAAGAAATAGGAAATGATCATTATTTCCATGGTGACCAAAGAGCAAGGAATCAAGGCACAGGACACTATGGAGGCAGATTAGACCCTGAAGGCCAGAAGCCAAGCCCACCAAGGGGCAGTGTGAACATCCACACATGGCAGTGTTACCATGACAATAGAACCCAGATTGCTGGGAGGCAGAATATGCAGAGGTTTCTTGGTAGAAATGTAGTCCAATGGAATTAGGAAGCATGAAGAGGAATTTGAAGCTAAATAAAACTTGGAAACACACACACACACACACACACACACACAGACATAAGGCAATGATATCGAGGCAAGGCAAGGGCTGGTACTACAAGGGCATAACCCAACAACAAGAGGGCTCCGAGAGAAGAGTACATCTGCCTTGCACTTTTGCCCCGTGCTAGCCCTTCCTAACGTTGATGGAATAATTATCAGGGCCCAATTATACAATAAGCTGCAGTGATTTATGATGCTCTACAACCAGCACTGAATCAACCTGTCGAGGTAGCCATAAGTCTGCATAAAGTTTTAATTACGAACATCATAAGTTGGTCAGAGCATATGGAGAAAAATGGCTTATGAATTTATGATGCAGTGAATTTCCCCGGTGAGCAGCTCTCCTCCTGATCGGAGCCTGGCAACAGAAGGACACAGGCACCCAGGAGAAGGCAAATTTTTGACAAAGCATCCGCTCCTTTTTTTTAAAAAGTGAGACTGGGGACCAGAGCTGCGGGAGTGTGCCAGAGGGGATGTGGAGAGATGTCAACTGGGCTTTGGGACATTCTGACTGTGGCCTCAGGGGAGACACAGCTACCAGTTTTATGACAGTGAGATGCTCCCTCAGATTGGCATATGACAGTGTAGGAATGAACGTGGAAACTGACTCTTGCTCTTGCTTAACAGATCTGTGAACACTGCTTTTAGAAGAGACTTTCCTAAATCAATGAATTGTATTTTCTCTGTAGGATTTTATGGTTGGCTAAGCACTTACTGAGAGCTGAAGGTGTGCCAGACCTCTAATGAATGCTTTTTGTAATTTTTATTGTTATAGTTTTTTTTTTGGTTTTTGAGGTGTTTCTCTTGGGAGTGAGCATAAACAAAGACAGCCACGTTCTAGGAGAGCCTTGACTAGCAGAATGTCAGGTTCGAGTGTTTTGTTTAGGTGGGAAACTGAGGAGAACCCAAACCAAAATGTATGTCACAGGAGAAACATGTTACTCTCAGGTCTCAGACAGGGTGGGGTGCTGATGGGATTCTGATGGAAATTTCAGATGAGCTTAACCAATAGACAGGGGACAAAAAGAAAGGACCTCTTTGTGACTTTATTAAGGCACAACTGTGTGGTTGTTAACCATATGTCTTTTCCCAGGGTGGCAGGGATTTCTTCATGGGTTGGCTGAAAATAACATGGTACAGGTGGGATCTGTGTACGTGAATTTGGTGCTGACCATGGGTTTTATTATAGTCAGCAGTTAAAGTATGTTGGGTTTGGGGTTTAGGGTTGGTGGGATAAGAAATAAGCAGGCTATATCGCAAGAAACTACATGGGGAGAAGAAATTTTAATCAGGCCAAAGTTGACAGAGTACAATCCAGTTTCAAAAAAATATGTCAGGTCTAAAAATGGGGATTGAGGCATCAACTATATTAAGCAAATTTATGATCCTGGACTAGGTGTGCATGTGAAGGCCTGGCGGCCTGGCCTGAAGGTTGACAGCAGAGTCATCACAGAGGCAGAACTCCCTGAGGGGGCAGCCAAGTCATTGTGACTGTTGGCAGCAACAACTCTCTCTGCTCCTTCTTTCCTTCACTTGCTCCCACAAGTGCTGATATGGAGAGCAGAACCTTATAGACTTTCTACATGCTGATCTCCATCTCGGGGTCAGCTTCCCTGGGAGTGTGACATGCACAATTCTGGGTATCATTTCTTGGTACTCTGTTTCCTGCATTGGCACCCAGACTTGGTAAAATTGAAAAGTATATCCATGTGTTCTTGCCTTCATTTATTATAAACTCATTTCTTAGTGTTTACTGTGCAGAAAACACTACACTCGTCATAAGGGAAACAGATTTCTATATTGAAATAGTCAATCAAGAAGACAGACACGGGACTAGGGCTGTGGCTCGGAGGTAGAATGCTCGCCTGTCATGCTTGCCTAGCACATGTGAGGCCCTGGGTTTGATTCTCAGCACCGCATTAAAGAATAAGTAAATAAATAAAGATATTATGTCCAACTACAACTAAGAAATAAATATTAAAATGAAGAAGAAGACAGACAGGGGCTGGAGAGATAGCAAAACATGTAAGAAGTCCTGGATTTAGTCCCTGGATGAAAATAAGTAAATAAATAAGATAAATAGTAACCATTTAGTGCATTAAATAGTATGGTATAATCAAGATCAGGGAGCTACAGGAATGCTGAAGAAAGCTGCATCCCTCAACATGAATACTGGGAGAAGGTCAGGCAAGCACCAGTGAACCAAGTAGGAGTGTAGGCCATATGCTACTTCTGGCTAGACACAGGCTGAGGAAGGTTATCAGCTGGGAAAGAGGGCAGGCTCTGCCAACTGGTCCTAAAACCGGAGCTGGAACTCATAAACACAGTCAGACAGAAGGACCAGAACCAACATTCCCAGAAAATTCTGCCCACTTTCTGAGGCTATCCATCTGCAACTCACCTGGAGGCTCATTTCTTGGTTTCTCCTGGATGAACATCACAACACCCACAGTGTGTCATTGGCACCTTCCACCTTTGACTTTGCAAACAAGACAGACTTGTCCATACCCACTCAGCAGGGAAGGTGACGAGTACTGCAGTAAAGTCACCAAAAACATGAGATTGAGTAGTACTATTGACTTTAATCTCTGCCTAAAGGACTCACCTCTTGTGATTAGCATATCTTTTCATGTTTCTCAAATCAAAATTTTGAGGCAGCTACTTCTGTGCACTCTACATTAAAGCAGATGATAAGTTATTTTGAAGCAGAGGCAAAGAGCTTAGACTCCCACCCCCAACTCTCACTTTTAGCTCTAGCAGCTTGAAACATACTCATCTAATTAATTTATATTTAAAAATCTTTAAAGTTCTTTGATATGAAGCCACTCTAATCCTTCCTTCCTTCCTCTCCTTTCTTTGAATATATAAATAGATGATAGATAGATTATAGATAGATATTCAAAATGATTAAAGCAACACCCTCCAGCTCAAATGCAGCTCATTTGAAGGGAAAGAGCTAAAAGGCTATAGAGCATTAACAATCTAATAAGCCATGTAATGGTCTAAAAATACACTGGCTTGGAAGTCTATAGACAACTTTTATCTTGGTCTAAAAGAAACATACACCTAAAAGAATCCACTAGTGTTCACAGTAGCAGAGAACAAATCTGGTAATTGTATTTTATACCATATGCAGATAATTGCATTTCAGAATTATAATTTATGTCTATAATATGCACATAAGTGCTATATTTGATGTAGGGCTGATGTTTAAAATAGAATACTAATAGTTAAAAACAAAAGTGTAAAACATCACTAGTAAATTAAAACTAAGGAATGCAAACTAGAACAATAAATCACATTTTTAAATTATCAAAGCAGCAAATATTATGCTCGATATTGTTGACTGCGAAAGACTCAAGATTTCTTATGCACTGAAAATGTTTATGTGAACTGATAACCATTCCAAGGGATAACTGTGCAAGAGTCTAAAGCCCTAAAATTACACGCAACTTTACCAGCCAATTGTGCTAAAAAATCTACATTAGAAAACATACATACACACCACTACCATCTCAACTATCTCTGATGCTATCAGCAACCCAGGGCAAAAATCTACCACTATAGGTTGCTCACTGAGAAACTTTTTTGATATTAAATTAGAAGAAGCAAAAAGTGCCAAGTAATTGGTCAAAGGATATGAATGGACACAGAAGAGCAAATCTAAATGATCAACACACATAAGACAAGTTGCTTAAACTGTAATGAGGTTAACAATCTAAAAAATAAAATATGCACATTTTTGGTATCAAAATAGCAAATGTTTGGAAATTGGCAAAAATCTATTGCTGTTGGAGATATTATTAAAAATCACATAAAATTGCTGAAATGTAAAATGTAGTTATTTTTTGAAAAGAAATATGAATCAAACAAAAAATATATAAATATTCATCCTAGGGAAATATGATGGAACATTTTTAAAAATATAAAATTAGTTACAGTTATATCAGTTAACTTGATGTTTCCAATGGAGTTTTGTTTGATAAGATGAAAAAAATATACATATGGTACCATTTTCTGAAAAAAAAATTAAGATTGCTCTCTATGCATTTGTGATTACCAGGTTATTAAATTCAGTGTTTGTACATTTATGTGAATTTGTATATGCAAAAAGAAATGAAAATATGGAAAAATACAACTAAGATGATTAATATAACTTATCCAAATGAGGGTGGGTATCGAGGCAAACACAGAACAAAGTAAAGATATTGCACATAAATACCAAAACAACATCTAAATAGTATGAGATCATCATATATTTATATAAATTATATGAGTGTATGCTTAGAATATATTTTAAAGCAAAATTAATTTTCGAAAGATGGAGACTTAGTAGAGGTACCTCTTCCAGATTTCATTGTCATTCATTTTGGAATGGAAAACCAGGCACCTGTATATTTATGAAGAACCTGATGATCCCAATGCTGCTTGCCCATATACATCACGACACATGAACTATGTGGAAGAGTAGTAAAGAGAAGCAAGCATTCACAGCTTTATTTAGGATTTCAAGTTTCATGAAGCATCTGTCTCGTCTTCTCCAAAGTCTGACAGCTCTTAGAAAGAGTCTTGCTGAGGTCTGGTTACCATGCTTGGGGAAGCTGCTCCGCCCTTGCTCAGTTAGAATGTTTTCTTTATCCAGGTCCTCAGTTTTATTCAAGTATTAAAGTCCCTCCTGGTCAATCCCACAAGACTGGCATGTCTAACTGAAGTTCTCCCAGTAAGACTGACCTTTATCACAATGCTCTAACCCTATTGGAAAGTAGAGACTACACCTCTTGAAAAATTATACCCTTTGTATACATTTGTAAAATTCAATTGCATCCAGCCCCTTTCACTACAACTGGTTTATGGTAGACACTCATTAAATTGTGATGGGATGTTGTAGAAAGCAACACTTTCTTCTGTGTATTCCCTTTCTTACTACTAGTATCCTGGCAGGTATGTTCTTACTGGCATCAGTGAGGCAGGGGAAAGCCTCCGTGGTGGTGAATCAGAGCACCTTGCTTTCACTGCCGGGGAATCCAGAGAATGGATGAGCTTAGGGAAATTAGAGTCATTTGTAATGAAAATACATTTACTGTGAAAATGGTCATTCCATCACAAAAATCTGAATTTGGAGAATGATTGACCTAGTCACATATTTTGTTCTATAGCCAATCGTGGTAATTGGTTTAAAAATGTGCAGACCATTTATTCAACTTAGATTCTGCCTTTACAAAACTTAAATTCTAGTTACAAGCCCAGAGTACATCTGAGTGCAGTCGTATGGTGATAGATCACAGACATATGTGAAAATTCATAAAGCATAGACTCATTCTATTCCAAAGAAAGCTCCAAAAATGATACAAAGGCAGCATTGTTGCAACATGTACACAGTCCCCCAAAGAGCCTTCTTACAAGAGTCAGACATTTATATAATTAGTTTTTTATTTAACAATCAGTTGCGTGACTTTATAGTTACACTATATATTTGTGTAACTGTGTGCACGCATTTTTTAAAAAGTCATTTTCCCCCACAAGAGATCACCATTTGGCACCATTCTCCTCACCATCTGTATACCTTGATTATATCAATTTTAAATGTAAATTCCTTGATGCAAGGAACAATATACTACATTAAGTCTTAGCAAATCATAACTTTTGATGGATGATTATTATAGTCAATAACACAACTCACTTATTATTAAGAAGAGGTATCTACCCTTCTGTGCAAATCATGGGAGTTACTTTTACATTTTAATATGAAAGAATGATTATAAGACTGTCAAAAGCAAATAGAGTTCATTTCTATAAAATTCAGGGCCATTTTTACCACTAGAAACTGACTTGCTTAAAGGCATAATAACATAGATGGGAAAAGTATTAAAGTCAGCAGTTACCGAGTAGTTTCTCCCCAATAAAGTGACAATCTAGGGAGGAAGTCAGGGCAGAAGGATGTCCAAAAGAAGAGGGATAATGATCATATATGACCCCTAAAGTGACTCAGGTTTTAGCATCTCCCTCCTCTCTAAAACCAAGCTATTCTCAGTAATAATAATGAAAATAAATAAGATCAGAAAAACATCCATTGAATTTTGCCAATTTATAACCATGCCAGTAAATAATTATTAAAAACTAATAGAGTAATCACTTGAATTATTATTATTTGGGCAGTATGGGTTGAACCCAGGGCTATATGCATGCTAAACTTGTGCTCTATCACTGAACTACACCCCTAACCTAACCCTTACTTTTTTTAAAAAAATGTAATTCATTATTTTATTAATAAATCGTAAAGAAAAAAGTGTGGAACATAATTCTGATAAAGGGAACTCCTCAAAGTTTATAGAAAGATTTGCACCTACAATGCGCTTGACTGAAACAACTCAAGTCCCGTTTCTTTTTACAATCATTGTGCTCCCTTTGTTTATTTCAAATTTGGTCTCTCAATACAGAAATACATAGTATAACAGTGGGCAAAGTCAAGAATTACATCTAAGGCCAGGCTACATGCTTTTGCATTGTTCCCCACGCTTACTGCTCATTATGAAGAAGAGTGTGTATATCTGAGTGTATGCACGTCGGGTCCAACTACATAAGTAGGAGTCTTAAAAATTACCATCCGGTAGAACACAATGTTTATTGAGTTATATATTAACAGTGTATTAATTTGGAGCTCAAGTAAATATCACTAAGCACTTCACAGTAACCATAGTACCTGTTTAGCATTTAAACAAGCAGAATATTTTTCATGAATATTTTCATGAAGGATTTTTTCCCCCTGACTTTGCTTAAAATTGCTGGAGCATAATGATAATAAAGCTGGAGTAACTTTTAGATAATTTTATTATAATTCCATACTGATTTCATTAGATTATTTTATAATTATTGAACAGATAGTTCACTCTGTTATCACCTGCCCTTAGGTGGACAGTTCCTTTTACTCCATCTTTGCACACCAGCTCTGGGAGCACCCGTGGAAGACTTAATTAGATTCTAGAGTATAGCAAATATATTTTAAAAGAGGAAAAAAATTCAGATAATTTTAAAACTGTATAATTTTAAGAAGTGCTGTTGCTCATGCCCCACCATATACAAAGGGTCATGGGCAAATTCATAGATGGAGAATACTTAGCCCTTGCTTCCTCTTCTGCCATTCATGCAACACATTCTTAATACATCACAGGACTCTGCTCCCCACTCCTACTGGAGCAGGAAAAAGTGTCAAGCTCATAGTTTTCAATCCTGTCACTGATCAAAATAATTCAAATGTATTAATTCTTTTAACACTTTCCAGCTCCCAATGAGGTAGGTAGCATCATTATGATCCCATTTCATAGATGAAGCTCTGAAGCAGAGAATAGCTAGGCAAATAGCCCAAGATCATCTGGTTAGTGGTGGAGGTGGGATCAACCAAAGCAGAAAGTCTGTAGAACACTTCAGGGAAACATGCTTATGGTCTCTTGTATACTGCTGTAATTTCAAACTCTCATGATCTCTTCTCAAGTTCACAAGTGAGATGGATTATTATTATTAAGTGTAGAGGTATACATTTGCTGTAAGTTTAGAGTAGAAGAGTAATTGATTAATAAATGTAAAAAACCAATTCAATATAAAATGTTAAAACTATCTCAAGATAGCTTTAGTGTTTTTTTTTTTCATGAAACACTACCAGAAAAAAAAAAACACCTTTAGTTAAGTAATTTAAATGCTTTGTTTAAGGAGACAAAGTTCCACAAAGAAAGTAAACTACTAAATAATAGAATAAGGATCCTCAGAAACTCATGTTTCATAGTCAAAATTAAAAGTTTTGGGAGGAAAAATTAGAAATGATGTCATCCCTGAGTTTCGTTTCAGAGATATACAATAATATGGTCAAATCAAAACTGATATTTTTAATATAAATAGTAATATGACAATGATTTTATTTCAATTCAAATAGACATTTCAAACACCCAATGTTAAAGATTACCCATCTTGCAAAAGGAGGAACCACTATCTGGGAGGTTAAGAACTTTTTGATGAGCCGTAAAGTCACTTTTAACCCAACACGGTAATTTCAGAGCCCAGGCCTTTTTAACCCTTTGGTATTCGTCTGCAGATCCAGCTTGCTAAGTAAGACCTGGCCTTTCACAGAGGTTTCCTCCTCAAATAGCTCTCCCAGGCTGTCACTCACATAAGAAGGCTTTCACTTGTTTAAGAACAGAATTCTCCTCCTGCAGGTCAATGGTCATTGTGAGGTAAACTTCAGACTTAGATTTCTAAAATGGGAAAGTGTAGGAAAAGGGAGGGAGACAAACACAATCGCAGGATGTTATATTTGGCTACTAAAATAAGGTCAGAAGAAGGAGGCACTGGGACAGCATGAGTTTATCCCATAAAGGTATGTGTCCCTCACACAAACTGCCAGGTCCTATGCTGGATGTTGGTACCTGAGACAGAAAAAGATGCCATACCCTCTTCCTCAGACTAAGTTCCAAGTTTCTAGCATGCACATGGTTCAGAAAATTATCTTTAGAATAAATGAAAGAATTTTATTTAAAACATTTTCATTGCTATTTCTAAAGGCCTTAGAAATGCTACATATAAGGTACATTCATGTATTATGCATCAATCAGAGGCATCCAATTTTCTCTCATGTTTGTGGGAAATGAAGTGCCACTTGATTCACTAGCACTTCAGAGTCTCATAATCAAGCATGTTGAGATGCTAAGGGCGCCCTCCCTATATTGTATCCTCCTGCCCTCTAGGAGGTATTTCCAGCTAATGTGATACTCACTGGAATGGGCAGGCGCTCAACTAATTTATGAGCTTCAAAAACTTATTCATGTTGCTCTTTCCTCCAGTCTGCACTTCTTTCCTCTAGGTTCCTGTGGTCCTATTGCTACATGAGGTTCACCTAATCTGGAATAGACTTGATTGTGCTTCCTATTTTGCTGCCTGAGACCTTTTTTATTCTCTTTAACCTTTCTTTAAGCTAAAAGTAGAATACTCAATGGCAGAATTATATTTTAATAACTTCTTTTTAGTTATCTGTTATCTATAAATCAGTGGTTTTCAAATGAGGGTGAGTTTACCTTCCAGAGGATGTTTGGTCATGTCTAGAGACATATTTGCTTGTTAAAACTGGGAAGAGAAGAGATTCTGCTCCCGGTGTCTGATGGATTCTGCTAACATAAAGCATTGGAGAAACTCCACAAATTATTATCTAGTACAAAATATTAACAGTGTGAGGCTGAGAAACATTGTCTTGCTTTCTCTTATGCTCCTACCACCAGTCTCTGCAAACATCTGGCAGTAAAGTGGGGCTTATGATATAGAGATGGAACATGGGCCTCCAGAATGGATGTGCTAGACTATCTCTCAGGCAGAGAGAAAAAAATAAGTGAAAGAATGAATGACTTCCCTCCTATCTCAGGTTTACTATGGGAAAAGAAAGAAAATAGTACAAGAGAATATAGGCAGTCCAGCCGATTCCTTGGTTTCTCTGATTTTAGGCAGATATTAATAAAGTGGGAAATGCATTTAAACAGTTAAGGGAAACCATGGTGTCAGAGAAGCCCCTAGTTAAATTAGGATATCCTTCAGTGCTAATAAGGGCTTAGGTGGGCTGAGTTCAGAATACAAATGACTAAGAGAATAGAGGAGAAAATGGGGGAAAGAAGAGCAAAATAGGGAAGAAAGATGAATATGGTGGAGAGAGGGAGAGGAGAGGAATGAAGCAGAGGCATTGCAGGAGTTAGAGGGTTCAGCAGAATCTGGCATAGAAAAACCAGTTATGCAGCATAGTTAACTGCAAGCTACCCTCCTCTCCTATGTCATCAATTGGTATCACAGAAAGGACAGGGAGGGAAATAATTCTGAAAGACTGCAAGATACTGCAAATTTTTGCCTAAATAGAATGCTTGAATTACTGAATAATATTAAAACTATTCTACTGAATGAAAATAATTTAGTTATATAGGAAGATAGGAACAACTAAAAAAGTTACACATTTCTTCCATACATTTAAGGTACTATGCAAATTTTTGACTTTGCATGAGTTGGCACTAACTTCATTGGCTTTAAAAAGAATACACAAACAGCACATATCAAAGTGACTGGCATGGGGCAGAACTCATTAATCAGGAAGGAGAGAAAACTAATTTTCTGTTTAATATGTGTTGTAAACAGAACTTCTGGAATGATCCCACAAGATGGTCCTCCTAATCCCTAGAACCTGGGGATATAATGAGATATCTCAATTATTCTGTTACATGGTACAATAGACTTGAAGCCAGGGAGATTTTCTTAGTGTTACTGACCTAATCACACATGTACTTAAAAGCAGAGAGGTTTTCCTAGCTGATAGTAGGAAGGTCAGAAAGAAGTCAGAGTTATTTGAAGAATGAGAAGGATTCTACATACTATTGTTTTGAATTTGGAGAGGGTCACATATGAAAAGTAATGCAGGAAACTTCCAGGAGCAAAGCCAATGATTTCAGATCCCAGAATTAAGAGTTTAAGTGAACCAAGTGAACCAAGACCTCAGGCCTACAGTTGCAAGGGTCTGGACTCTTCCTTTAACCTCAATAAGCCTGGAAGCAGATTCTTGCCTAGACCTATCAGGTAAGAACCCAGTAGGGGAATGCATTGATTTCAACCTTTCGAGACACTAAGCACAAACTAGGTCCCTTTGACCTAGAGATCTGTAAAATAATAAGAATATGCTGTTTTAAGCTGCTAAATTTATGATAAATTATTATGTAACAATAAAAAATGGATGCATATATGTGGTTATCTAATTCTGAGGGATACTACAACAGAGGAAATTCATACTTTCTCTATTTAATATAAAATATTGAAAGAAAAACTTCAGACAAAGTTAGCTTAGTTTGAGCAAACAGTTCATGAATCGAGTAGTACTTAGAACCAGAAGCATCTCAGAGAGCTGTACCCAGCATTGAGAGCAGACAGCTTTATTACACCAAATATGGAGGCAAAGTAAGAAAATGTACTGGTTGGTTGCAACTAGGTTTTGGCCTTATTCGGGTATGGCATGATTAATTGGCTGCCTGTGATAGGCTGACACTCAGCAGCTTATGATCGGCTATAACCAGCTATTGGTTGCAACGGTGTATTTCTCAGGTTTGGTTTGCTTTCATGTCAAATTGGTTTGCCATCTGTTACTTAGGAACTCAAAGTGTGAAGAGAGCCTCAGGAAAAGGGCCTCCTGTTTGTTTAGTTTAATGAAATGCATACTTTGTCTCCATATTTTTGCAGTCTTAGTGCTTCCAAATCAGGGACTCTGAAGTTCCCTAATCAGTGGTAGATTTTCCATGAAATTAATGGAAAAATCAATGCCCCTAATTTGCATGAGCCTTTTCCAAGTTTCTGGGAGGGACCAAAGCAATACATTTATATAAGCATATGTTTCTTGAAACTTGGCAAAATATGATACTGCAACCTCAATTGCTTAAAACTGCTGGTACTTTCCACTTTTTCTTGTGCCCACTTGCAGATGGCACTGGTCTGACTATAGGCAATTGTAACATGTGGCCAAGATGACATGAAATTCAAGTATTCAGTTTGAGTGTACATGGCAAGTTTGTAATTTCAAGTTATTTCCCGATAGTTTATGCTAGCCACTATTGCATAGGGATATCTTTCAAAAAATATTCCAAATGCCTTATGTCACAACCCAGGGAAAAAAAGCAAGAGATCATATCATTATATGGACATATCTCACAGTGTCAGGCACCCAAAACTTGTAAGTGGCAGAGGAAATAAATGAAATATAAAGAACTAGAACTTTTGAGACTTATTCTAGTTACTAAGCAAATAAACTTTAATTTACACATGAGTAACCACTCACTGATACCTAGAAAAAAAATTGAAATCTTCTTTTATTCAAAAAATGCTTGATAGTGCTATATAGTAATTATTTCATATAATGATATACTCCTCTTATTCAGTAGAAATTATATGAACTAGAACATATCAGAATTTCTTGGTATGTGCAACATAAATGTGTTCTACCAAAAAGAAATTTTGTGTTTTGTGCATTCCCATATATTGGGTCACATCTTGGTACACATCATCCTGTCAAAGTCTTATGTTTACCAATGGAATGACACAAGAAATTGCCTAGCTTGAATAAATGAATGCTTCAGTGATAAAGTTTCTGCATATTTTCATGAATACAGTTATATAGTATAAGACTAATCTAGTCATTATGTATTATAGCTTAATTTAATATAAATAATATATAACCTAATTTCACATATTTACATGTTATGTATCTAAAAGTATAGTTTTATATGTATAAAACTAAAATTCATATCACTTAAATTTCATGACTATATTATTACTTTTCTGAGACTATCAAAATTAGAATAACAGGAAAAAAAACAGACTAGTGTAAGCCAGAAGAGTAAACTCAAAGAATGGATAAATCTGAAAAATTTGTAAATTCTTATATTAAAATCCAGAGATAAACTAATTGTTGAAAATTTATTTTTATCATCAATAATAAAAATGAATTCGCAATGTATTTAAAAGAAGAAAATTTGACTTTTATCATTTCCACAACTATTTGGAAATTATTGCATTTTTATATAAGGAAGTAAACAGAATTATCCATCAAAAAATGGGAAAAAAGTATTGAGATGTATCATAAAGTTAATCAATAAAAATGCAATGTTATTTTCTAGAGATTTTAAATTTTATAGCATTATTGGTCTTTATATATTCATCTTTATTCCTTTATTTATTCTGAATAAATATTCACATTTCACAATTTTGCAAGTCTTTAATATATTCTTTGCTTATAGACAGTTGCCTCAATGACAAAAAATATATCTCCTATTTCTATTTGCTATGGCCCCAACTTTGGACTCAGTACAAAGATCCTCAGTCTATCCTGGCAAGGACAGATGGTAAAATAAGGGCGAAGCTACTTCTTCATGTAACGTTTTAAATAAGGCCACTTCCCAATCTTCCTTCTTTAGACTAGCACTGGGACTAAGTGGGCCAAAAGTATTCCTTGCATGTCAGTGTAGATCCTTGAATTTAAAGCCCTGATACTTTCTGCAGGCCCATTTTTAGGACTTGGCTTAGTTTCTGATCAGTTAAACCACCCTACACATCAGGTGAGGAAGTCCTGACAGTGGGCTATTCTGAAGCATCTCTGCTTAGTAGCTCACTGAGATTTGTGATTAGGACCTACGGACTACATTCACATGAAATCCACATTTGCCCCTGATAAATTTTCCCCATCTTTCACTCTTCTCATAGAAGATGTGCTAGTCTTTTCTTGACTTCTTTCTCCTCTCCATGATCCTCTGTATTTACTAGTAAACTTTACACTTCACATCAACTATCATAATCCAAAGCATATAATCTGGAGGAGGCTTGGAGAGAAAATCTATTGGGATAGTGTTATGAGTCAGATATATGATATTTGGAAGGCAGTCACAGACTTCTCCTAATAAATGGATAACAATTTTATTTTCTTGCAATATTTGAAAAGTAGTGAAGTAAAAAGTGGTAGCAAAGTAGTAAATGGCATTGAAGTTTAAAATATGCCTATGAATTTTATAATTAGTTTCTTATATGTATAGTTAACCTAAAATTATTTCTTCTCTAATTTTTTAAATAGGCATTTATTGGATATCCAATATGGGTAATGAACTGGCTAGAATATTATAGTCCCATATTTATTTATTAAGATTCACTACTCTAATCTCCAGAATGCCAGGAGCTTGTTCCAAGACAAGTCATGCACAAATAAGCATACATTATTTTCTAGAGGCTTCCAGTGTTTGCACATAGACAACACTCAGAAGACCTGTGTTCACTGAATTGAACGCAATACATTTAGGCATACATCAACCTATTGACCTAACCTCTGTGTGGGAAGAGAACCAGAAGTGTGGTGGAATTGCAGAGGGGAGACTGATTGTTTTTACTTATACTTTATACTCCATGTGAAAACTTCCCTTTTGCTGGTGTTCTGAGAGCTGCCTCTTGTTCATTTCACCCGGGGCCCAGGGCTAGGAAGAAAGGACGAGATGGAAACTGCAGTCACTCCTGCCTGCCTAAAGTAAGCATCCCTAACAAAAGCTTTCTTAAGGAGTTGGAAGTAATCATTAAAATGAGTCTCAGGGATTACTCTTGGATTTTATTTATCCCTGCCCACTTCTTTCCCACAGGCAAAAAGAATGAGTTGCTTGCACTTTTATTTTCAGAAATTCAATAAGATTCTGAACTCTGAGAAGAGTTTATTCCTTCAGAATTAGAGGAATATATCAGATAAATTGTCCAAAGAAGAATCTACCCAAATTTGAATTTTTTGAGGCAAGTTTGATTTATCTTAACACTATGAAGATTATAGTTACCTAAAATATTGATATGATTAGGGAGAAAATTGTCTCAAACTTGAAGCTGTTTAGACTCTGAGAAGAAAGTCTGGAAAAATCACATTATGAAAATGTTTCTCTCTCAGGGATTTGAAATTCATATAAAATTTAAAAGGAGATACAGTTTTAAGCTTTTCAGAGGACATTTTCAATTACTCAGACATTTTTAAAATAAGTGATCTCAGGAGTTACAACTCAACCTATTTTCTATCAATAGCTAACAACCAACATTATAGCTACTATAATGCTTTACTATACCATTAATACAGAGAGGTTTTATATTTCTTATGCTGCTTCATGTTACTGTTCATGTAATAGCTGTTCTTTAAATATATGAACTTAAATTACAAGTATTTCCTTTGGAAATACACTGGGACAAGTACTGTACCATAAAGTATATGTGTTCTAAAGCAACTGGGACAAAGGTACATGTTCAGTGAACACTTATGAACCAAAGGACGGTTTCTGTTTGTTCCAAGCCATCTGTTTAAGGTCCTGGAATTTTTTAAAAGGATTTATATTTAAAGTTTTTAAAGTATACAGTTAGATAAGTTACTGAAAAGTAAATGATATTTATCATTCTCACATTGTGTCATATATTTAGCATATATTTAAATGTTCCTGATAATGATTCTCCAATCTTTTCTCTGAGATAAGATCATCTTCTAAGAGATTCATTCAGTGTTTCATTAATGGGATGGGTAGGAGTGCAAATTGGTGAAGTCACTGTGAAAAGCAGTATGGACATTCCTTAGAACCCTTGAAATGGAACCACTATTTGACCCAGCTATCCCACTCCTCAGTCAATACTCAAAGGACTTAAAAACAGCATACTATAGGAACCCAGCCACATCAAGGTTTATAGCAGCTCAATTCACAATAGCTAAATTGTGGAAGCAACCTAGATGCCCTTCAATAGATGAATAAAGAAACTACGGTGTGTATTTATGTGTGTGTGTGTGTGCATATATGTATATGCACACACACACACAATGGAATATTACTTGGCATTAAAAGAGAATAAAATTATGGCATGTGCAGGTAAATGGATAGAGTTAGCGAATATCATGCTAAGAGAAGTAAGCCAATCCCCCAAATCCAAAAGGCCAAATGTTCCCTCTGAAAAGTGAATGCTGAGCCATAAGTGGGGTTCCAAATTTAATCAGTCCAAAATGAAAGATTCTTCTTTAAGTTGGATGTTTCATTTTTCCTATTAAATTGATGTTAACCTTTAATACTATATGATGATGTCCAGTAACTGTAATTGTAAAAGCAAAGAAAAACAAAACATCAAGTGTCTCACTGAAATTGCCATGCTGATAGATCAAAAGGGAGGTGATTTCTGTGATGTTTACATGTGATGTCAATTAGAGGAGCAGATGCGCTCCTATCATAACCTACTGTACCCCACATCTCTCTGATCCTGGAAAAAAACTCAAATCTTTTTTAGTGTGGATGGGTAAGAGATAGATGAAAAGAAACTAAGAAAAATTCAGACTTTGTGGAGAAGTCAAATAGTTAATTGATGACAAATAGTCAAAATGTATGATACTTTCAGCAGTGATTCTGCCCCAAAGAGAAAGATACTTGTTAACTTTAAAAATAACAATATGGCAGTCATAAAAGTCTTAAAGCCCTGTTTCTCATTTCCATCAATGAGATATCAGTTGATAAAGATGTGACTTTGTTATTTGCCTCTCTAATTAGTAAATGAGTATTCAAGCTATGTGAATAATAGTTCAAACATACTTCAATATTATTCCTTTATCATCCTTTATTTTAGTAAATGAATTGAGTATGTAATAGGTACTCATAATTGTTTATTAATCTTTTGTACTTGTGCAGTAACACATAATACATAGGTACAGATGTATATACATTTATACACACATACATACAGGTGTGTGTTTATTTTATATGTGTGTGTAGTTTTTCATATATATATATATATATATACATGCTTTACTCACCTTTCCTCACATTTAGTACTTAGCATCTAATATGTACTTTAGAATATAAATTTGAATCTATATATAATAATATCTTGCATTTGTAGAGTACTTTGGAGTGAATTGCTACCAGAATTGAACAAGATGATGAGCTATTTATAATTCCTCCCTAGAAAAGCAAACAAATCCTCTTCAAAACTTCTAAAACCTAAATTACATTCTGGTTACTCACAAAGCCAATATAATAAATGTTCATTCCCTTCCCATTTCCTTGTCCTTCCCTTGGAGTTCTTTATTCCTCTGCTGGCAGGTGTACATATTCTTATTTTCAGTGATGCTTTGCTACATTTTTGGGTCAATTGAAAATACTCTTTGGAGACTTTCTTTGAACTCCCCTTTTTATTTCCCCCATTGACTTATTTGTGCTATTTCCTCTGAAATCAGATTCCACTATTCTCTCCTGGGTCATCTTATTGTGGATCTCCTGGAGCCCTCTATTCTGGGGCTGAGTGGCCCCTTCCCTTCCGTTCCGCCTTCTCTTACCCTGTTTTTCTGAAGGATCTCTCCCCTCACTTTCTCTCCTGTGGATTTCACAGTCCATTTCTAAACAATCCTTGCTGGTCTACCCCCTCCTCTGGAGCCAGTTTCTAGCCTCCCCTGCCTGAATTGCCTTGCTCTATGTATTGTCCACCCCAGTTACTTTATGTTGTGCATTCAGCAACCTCTTCCATCTACAACTTGAAATCCTCTTCTTTTATTTTCCTTTCCATGTCTCCTTGCCAATGCCTTTCATAGTCTTGCTCTTCCCCTACAGCTACATTCACTGGGGCAGGTGTGACCAGCTCAACTCTTTCACATCCCTTTTCATTCTCTGCTGGTTTAGCTGGCCCCACGGGGCTGCCTCCTTCCCCAGCTGACAGGCTTTCATGCATTTTGCATAGATACGACCTTTCTCATTACAAAAGTCACATACCATTCCATTTTTGCAGAAGACCCAGCAATGTCCTTGTTCTCCACACCTGAAACATGTTTTGACAATCTGATATATTCAGATGTTTTCTTGTACCCAGCTATAGTGGGTTTTTAGCTCTTTCCTAAAAAAAAAAAAAAAAAAAAAAAAAAAAAAAAAAAAAAATCCAACATCATTAATAACCTCTAAACAAAAAGATACCCACATGGAAAAAAGAGTATTGGAAGTAAAATTATTTTTAGTATACTTTTCCCATGTATTCCTTTCTTCTATATCAACTACTACAGAATTTATGGGAGGCAGCAAACCAGAAGGGGAAATTTCTCCCTTTCCTCATTTCAAATGTTTATACTCCATTGAAATTCTAAATCCACAGGTTGTTTTCAGAAGAATTAACAGATAGGGATCCCTGGTGGAAACATGGGTCCAGAAAAGCATGGTAATTTTCATGATTTAGAGGAAGGGATATCTTCTATCAATCTTAACTTTCTAAAATAAATGAAGTACAGTTTTACTTGGAAATGGAGGCATCTCTCAAATCTGCCCTAAACACATAGTTGACAGCCAGCCCTATCTTTATACATCATAACTTTCTATTTTCTGTCTGCTTGAAGATAAGCTTTTTTTAATCCCCTAGTACTAGGGATGAAATCCAAGGCCGCCCAAGTACTCTACCACTGAGCTTCATCTCTAGCCACCCCCCCACCTTTTTTTTTACAGTTACAAGTTCTTGCTGAATTGCCCAGACTGGTCTTGAACTTGCAATTCTCCTGCCTTTGCCTCTTGAATAACTGGGATTACAGGTAAGAGCCATTACTACATCCAGCCGTTCAGTCCCTTTTGTTAGTGGTCATACCCTCTTTTATCCACCAGACGGAGGAATGTTGCTACGTCGAGATTGCAATAAATCACAAGCCAATCTTGAAGCAGGAGATGATGGAACCACTTTATTCACCAGCTGGTAGGACACCAGCTGGTAGGACTTGGGCAGTCTGCAAGTCTGCAAGCCTCGACCCCTCCAGAGGTTAGAGCACACCTTTTATAGCTCAAAATGACAAGTAAAGCATGTCAGGATATTAATCATAAGTGGTGGTTGCTATGATTCAAAATCACAAACAAAAATCATGAGATCCAAAATCCTAAGCAGAAGGGGAAGTGGATCAAAACGGCTGTAGTTGAGTACATGTTAAAGAATGGTTACTAACATCAAGACAAACATTTTATGACATTCTATGCAGTTAGGGTACATTGCACAAGTACAGTATGTAAGAATTGTCATTTTGTGCTGCCAAACGTGCTATGCTAAGCACCTATTTTTGGGTACAGAGGCGGGGATTTTCCCATGGGAGAAGTGTTTCTTATATGACATGGTGTCTCAGAATAATATGGAGTCTGTTTGGTCATTGCCCATATAGCTTGGCACATAACAATATAGTGAAGAATTCAGCAAACTATGGCCCACAAGCCAAATCTGGCCCATCATCTGTTTATATAAATAAAGATTTATTGGAATAGAATCATGCTCATTTGTTTAATCATTGGCTATGACTGCTTTTGCACTGTAAGGGTAGAGTAGAGTAGGTTTGACAGAGACCATATGGCTTGCAAAGTTAAAATTAATTACTTTCTGCCCTTGTTAGAAAAGAGTTGCCAACCCTGAAGTAGTACCAAGCTTATGTTGCTTTACCAATCATTGCATTTTTCATCTCTCATTGCATTTTCTTCTTTTTGTTTTTGGTTAATCTCAACAATTCATACATTTTTATTCTTTTGACCTTGTACACCATGATGCATCTAATTACAATGCATTCACTGGAATCGCTAACATAAATTGCTTCTTACAGTCTTAGTACCTTTCCTTGATATCATCAACAAAATCATTATCATTTCTTTGCAAAATCTGAAGATTCAGCTCAAAATCCTTAAGACCTGAAGTTTTATCTATTCAAGATGATAACATTATTTGGGTATTCAGCATGTCTGTTCAGGATTCTTTCAATCCCATGCTGGGAGTTGATTTTTCTGTGCCACTTACTTAAATAATTTTACTGTAATTTTCCCATACTTCTTTCTTCTATATCAACCACTACAGTGCCGGGTTTCTGTTCTCACGACTAAAAGCTCAGGGATTACTCCAGTTGAACTGGGCTGACTGGGCTGCACAAAATAACCATACAAAGACACAAATACCTTTTTCTTTGGGGCCATTGTGAAGGCTCCTCTGACCTTAAGGGTTCACAGGAAGACAGAGAGAGAAAGAGCACAAGCTGACCCCTTTTATTAAGGAGAAGTTATTCAAATGAGGCAAGGGGTCAGGTTTCAAGGGGCTGGGTCTATCTTCATGATGTCCACTGTCAGCAGGTTGACTGACACCTGGGTAGGCCACACCCAAGGACACAGTAAGAGAAGGGGACACACACAAGGCACTTCCATGAAAGATTCTATCCTAAACAGGGAAAGGGGTTATATTACAAAGGAACAGGTGAGCATAGCTTCACCCATGGGGCTGTAGCAAGACACACCCATGCACAAGACACTGACCCTCGAACCCAAGAAGGGTGGGGAAAGCTCTGCCACATTTCTGTGACTGAGCGCCTCAGCACCCAGCTGGGGAATATGACTCAGTCACTTGCAAGGTTGGTCTCCCACACTACAGAATTTATGAAGGCAGCAAACCAGAAGCATCTTATTTCCTCTTTGCCCCTACTCTTCTATTTTTGTATGTCATTCCTTCATCTAACTAATCCACTGTCACACTTCTCCCTTTTTGGTCATCCTTGTCACTGATTAATCTTGGTTAACTATGGGAACAGCATTCCCCAAATGAGTTCCTGTCTCAATTATTTCTGTTATTTCTCTTCATTATCAGAGTCTATGAGACTTGTGCCTTCAAAACACTCTTTATTTTTCCTGCTCCTTGCCCTGTGTTCTGCTAAATCCTTCTCTTCTCCCATGGTTGCTGTCCATCTAGGCTTATGTATTGCCTCTTAAGAACCTTAGTTTTCCAAAAAGCAGAGGAACTAGTTTCCTCCCTGTTTGTAACACCAAAACACCAGAGTGTTTACTAATCAGCTATCACCAGAACAAAGATTGTATTTCCCTCATCTGTACTTTCTCAGGTACTGAGAAAGTTGATCCTGTTGATCCTACATTTCAATGATTTTAAATCAATTAACACTGATTAAATAAGTAATTTACATCTAGGTCCATTCTAGACACCTTGAGCTTACCAATGTGTTAAGAGGGAAGAACATCTTTTATATTTTTTAAGTTTTCAGAAATCTTAAGATATCCTGATTAAGAAATATTTCAGAGTAGTATTATTCACTAAGTGAGGACAAGTTCTGTTTTAATGGACATTTAAATATTTTGGCTTTTCAACATGAATGTATTGGAAATAACTTGTCCTGTCCTTAAAAATGAAGTTCACCAACAACTAGCAATGATGTGTGAATTGTATGAATTTTTATTAAAAATACAAGATATATCTTTATCCTTCTTTTTTAAACTTAGGAGCTATTTCTGGTGCGAATACTTTTTTCCTACCTCTCTATTTTTCTTTTGCAAATATAATGTAGGAGTTATGGGTCATAGAATTGATTAGAGATGAATAATCTGATGATTCATACTTGATGAGAACCTGTAAGCAGGGCCCATTTTTAGGCCCCATATGACAAAAAAAAAAATGGTTCCTAGAACCAGACTCAAATTCTAGCTTTTTTTCCTTATTAATGCTGAGATGTTACTCTTGCTATTTAATGTTTAAGCCTCCATTTTCCCTGCTAAAGAGAGGTAATTTTATTTCTAACCCAGAGGAGTGCAAAAGTGTTTTTTGAGCTAGAAGATTACACAAAGTTAGCTCTAGACATTAAAAACATTGAAAAGCATGGTCTGTTCAGCTCAAGGAAATTCAAATGCAGTGTATGTACCACATTTGGAGCTGGTTTGCTTTTGTTCTGACTTTGGTGGCCCTAGCAGAATAGATGGGAGAAGTTATCAAGCCCCATGCTTTTAAAACAGGCTCATGTAAAAAGTCCCTTGAATCAAGACACTTCACTGCTTGCCCATCACTGGAGACCTACCTGCATGGTAATGAGGGAACCTAACTGCCCTCAGAGTTAAATCAAAACCCCTCGCTCTTCCTCCATGAAAGATTGGGATGTGAACGCCTGACCCAAACTTTCCCTTGGGAAGTGAGCTCTGCATAGGTCACAAAAAAAAAAGGAAAAAAAAAACTATAAAAAGAATAAGGTATAAGTTAAAAAGACATTTTATCAGAAATAAATTATTTTTGAACTATCCTGGGTGAATGGATTATTGGAAACAACTGTTCATCTACAGTTTTATCTCCCAGGCTCCCGTCATTTCTTTCCTTCAAAGTCTAGATTTTTTTTTTTCATGTTCAACTATCATTAACCCAACAAAGTAACAGCTGCCACTCTGAGACCTCTGTTTAATGAGAAAATAAACCGAAGGCATTTGGGGAAAGCGTTTTAAATGGAATCTCATTAATGTGTTGCTTCAGAAAGCAGTCACCATTACCAATCATTCCATTGCCTCAAACAGCAAAGTTTGATGCTTTCCAATTTATTATTTTCCTCTCTCTGTGAAAAGGGACATGGGCTAACGTCATAACTTACCTTATCATTTTATTTTGCAACATTTCCTGGAAATTTGGGGGCATTTATATGCTTTCATTTTCTTATCTACCCAAGAATAACTTATATTTTAGTTGGAAAGTTGTCTGCGATCTAGACAAGAGCCTTATCTGCCTCACTTGAATCTTTACAGTGGTATTCTTGTGGTATTCGTGTTACCTTAGACCAAGAGATAAGCCCAGGTTTTAACACTTAAACCTATATTCTTAGTTTTGACTCACTGCTCCAAGGATCATCTAACCTCTATATCCCAAAGAGACATTACTTCATTTCCAGTCTCCCTGAGATAAGAATTTTCCTGTTGGTAGCTTGTTTGTGGATCTTAGGAAGTAGAAATAAAAGAAGAAAAAGAAAGACAAAAGAAAAGTCAAAAACGGGCTCATTGTTAATTTGATTTTCCTTGTTGAGGCCTGCAGCTCAAGACACCAGAGGATGCTGAGAAGATTACCACAGAAGCCAGGCAGGCTGAGGTCCTGCTTGGTGGAGAGGGTCATCCCTCACCCCTTGACTCTGCTTCATTGACTTGGCTGGATTGTTCTTTGCATGGTGTTGAGCTGCCTCCCCTGGTCTCAGAGCACATAACACAGCAGTGCACAGGGAACTGTCCAACTCAGTTGTGCTGAAATCAAAAGCCTAGAGGAATGGAAAAAGCAGGATATCCAAGCAATGCTGCCTAGGTAGAGAACAATTCATTCTAATTCTCTTGTATTTCTTTTTGCTTCTTTTTGGCTACCGCTGAATTTACATGTAACAAAATTCAAAGCTATAGTCTTAACAGCATGGTACTCTGCATTAGACAAACCAATGCCAAATTTTGATTCCATTTGTAAACACTTGTACAACATCAGTCATGGAGAAGCTTTTTTAAAACATTTTCTTTTGAAAAAGATGGTTTGGAAATTATAACACAAATGTCAAGTAGGAAAAAAAAATCATCTAGATGCCGCTAGTCACCCTCTCTCCTTCCCTCACCTTGTTATGTCTCTTTTTAATGCTCCTCAATGTTATTATCTTCCCATTTTAGAAGCCCCACTGTTATCATTTATTCTTTCTCTTTCTCCTCTCAACATCTTTTACTAGCAATGGATTTATTAGACTCATTTCAATTGAGATGTGGGGCTTTGGGGGAAATTATTTGCATTTAAGTAGAAAGTAAGAAGACAACATAATTATTTCAAACTCTGTTTGATATTTCAGAAGCTAGCCGACTCAAAGGACAGACAATAAAGAGGAAGCTATATTGTAAGTTGACCACTGATGGGAAACATAATTTCTTACTCTGGTGTCAGGTCAGCTCAAGGAAACTGCATATCCAACTGTTTTACACATTTAAAATATAGTTCAGTTGCTTACATTGTTTAAAATAGGCATCAATACACAGTATCTGAGAAATTACAGTTTTTTATCTGATGATTTTTGGAATACTGCCTTTGTTTTGTAGTATTTTATTTTTCTTTGAGAAATCCTAATGTCCTCATATTTCTAATTATAGCATTTGGTTTTAGTTTTGAATCTATAAAATTTGATTTTTATACTTATGAAAATTAATTTATTTGGAGATGCCCTAATTTTTTTCAGTCCTTATTTTTTTTTCTTAGTATACATATATTTTACTCTTTATATCAGTAAATTCAGGCCTTCGTCAGCTTTTAGAAAGCTTTCTTCTTGTACACACACACACACACACACACACACACAAAACACTAAACATCTGTTTCATTGTTTCATTCTGTTATTTATAATTGCAATTAGGCTTTTGCTGATGTCCTTGTTTGTTTCTTATTTCTACCACCGGCCCCCACTCTATAATTTTTTTGATGTTCACTTCATTTTGCTTAGTCTGACTTTTTGTTTTCTTTTTCACATTTCCTGGTGTTTCTGGAGAGTGTTGTATCTTCCTTGCCCCTTTGCCCAAGCTAAATCCAATTCACTCTTCTTCTTTTACCAACATTAATATTTCTTCTTTCATATGTTGCACTTCTTTTCATTCTTATTTTAAACAGGCTAATCTTTCTTACCTTATTTATTTGGTTAAAATATGTTTAGAATTTTACTTGATTATTGGCAAAATGAATTTAATCCAGGGCCAAGGATACAGTTCCGTGATGTTGCACTTGCCTAGCATATGCGAGGCACTGGATTTGCTCCCCAGTACTGTGGGTGAGGAACCTGAATCCAAATATTATAAAGTTCATCTTTTTTTGTATTAGGGTACATATCTTGTACATGTTCTGTATGTGCCTTTGACATGTGATAAGGCAGTTATTGCTGAACCCATTTACTACACAAGAGTCTAAAATTTTAACAGGTGATATCAGTACCTGAATGATAAGTCTGACAGCAGTCAGTTCATTGTGTATGAATCTGAACATGAGTTGTCATGAGTTTTAAGGTAACATAGGAATAATGTGTCATTTTTTCTATGATCGACCTGTATTTATCATAATGATGATAGTTACTGTTGTTACTCTATTATTAATTGATTGTCTCTTATGGACTAGGCCCTTAATATTACATGTGCTCTGCATCTGAAGTCAGTACATGAGATTAGAGTCATTATATCCCTGTTATAAGTGAGGAAACTGGTCCTCACATTCATTAAAATTTTCTGAAGCTGAGAAATGGCAGGGCAGAGCCAAAATTCACACCTGTTCATGTTGAACTATATAAAGCAGGATAATGAGGCTGTGGAATTTCAGCACTTAGATTTCATTGATCTCTTTGAATTTGATATATGACACCATGGAATAAAAATAAATAAAATTGTATTGTCAAAATGTCATACTATCAAAAGTGTTCTACAGATTTCATGCAATTCTAATTAAAATCTCAATGACATTCTTCATAGGACTAGAAAAAGCAATCATGAAATTCATTTGTAAAAAAAATAGCCAAAGTAATTCTTAGCAAGAAGAGCAAAGCAGGAGGCATCATAATACCAGACCTTAAACTATACTACAGAGCCATAATAAGAAAAACAGCATGGTACTGGCAACAAAACAAACAGGTAACCCAATGGTACAAAATAGAAGACACAGAGACAAATTTATCTCATACTAGAAAAAGGTGCCAAAATATTAAGTGGAGAAAAGATAGCCTATTCAATAAATGGTGCTAGGAAAATTGGAAATCCATGTGTAATAAAATGAAATTAAGCCCTTGTTTCTCACCCTGAACAAAAATCAACTCAAAGTAGATCAAAGAGTTAGGCACTAGAACAGAGACCCTGTGCCTAATAGAAGAAAAAGTAAGCTCAAATCCCCATTATGTCAGCTTAGGAACTGACTTCCTTAACAATATGCCTGAAGCACAAGAAGTAAAATCAATGATCAATAAATGGGACAGATTTAAACTAAACTTTTCTCAGCAAAGAAAACAATACTATGAAGAGAAAGCCTACAGAATGGGAGAATATACTTACCATGTGTACCTCAGGGCATTAATTTCCAGGATATGTAAAGAACCCAAAAAACTTAACAACAACAAAAAACAAATTACCCAATCAATAAATGGGCAAAGGAACTGAACAGATACTTCACAGAAGAAATACAATTGATCAGCAAATATATATTATATATCTGTTCAACATCTTTACAATTAGAGAAATGCAAATCAAAACTACTCTAAGATTTTATCTCACGCCAGTCAGAATATCAATCATCACGAATACAAGCAACAATAAATAAATGTTGGTGAGGATATGCAGAGAAAGGTACACTCATATATTGTTGATGGGAATGCAAACTGATGCAACCATAATGGAGAGTGGTATGGAGATTCCTCAGAAAACTTGGAATGGATGGGGCTGGGGCTGGGGCTGGGGCTGGGGCTGGGGCTGGGGCTGGGGCTCAGTGGTAGAGCATTGCCTGACTTGTATAAGGCACTGGGTTCTATCCTCAGCACCACATAAAAGTAAAATAAAGCTACTGTGTCCATGTATAACTGATTATATATATATATATATATATATATATATATATATATATTTTTTTTTTTTAATAAAACTTGGAATGGAACCACCATTTGACCCAGCTATCCCACTTTTCGGTTTATACCCAAAGAACATAAAATCAGCATATTACAGTGATGCAGCCACATCAATGTTTATAGCAACTCAATTCACAATAACTAAATTATGGAAGCAACCTAGGTACACTTCAACAGATGAATGAAAAAAATATATATATATATATGATGGAATATTACTCAACTTTAAAGAAGAATGAAGTTATGGCATTTGCAGGTAAAAGGTGAAACTGGAGAATATCATGCTTAGCAAAATAAGCCAATCCCAAAAAAAACAAATGCCAAGTGTTTTTTTTTTTTTTTTCTCTGATGAGGATGCTAATTCACAATGGGGGTGGGAGTGGTTAGGAAAGAACAGAGTTACTTTAGATTAGGTAGAGGAGAATGAAGGGAGGGGGAGGGGTACGGGGAAGAAAGAAAGTAAAATGAATTGGATATTATTGCCCTATGTACATTTGTAACTATATGACTGGTGTGATTCTACATCATGTACAACCAGAAGAATGAGAAATTATACTCCACTATATATAATGTATCAAAGTTCATTCTACTGTCATGTATAACTAATTAAAAGAAATTTAAGAATTTTTAAAAAGAATCTCATAAGAACACATTCAAACATTACTAATATTAGCAACACAAACAACATTTTTTTCCATTCATTTCCTTAAGAAGAGTTAGGATAAGTAGCTTCAGAAAATGAATGGAATTGTCTGCCTACTTAGCCAAATAGCAGATAGATCGCTATTCCTTTGATGTCATTTGTATTATTTGAGTCTATTTGGTTTGTCACATATGTTCTCAGAGTGCAAAATCATTCAAGTGCAAAGTAAAGACAGATTGCAGTAGCTCATTCATTAATTTTCACAGTAGTTGGTTCTCTGCTGGCATTTAAAATTAACGTAAAGGTGAAGTTCAAAAAATTTAGCTTCATTTCAAATCACATATAACACTATGATTTTCTAGAAATGCTGCAAACTGATTAAATTGCATTAATGCAAGATAATCACCCAGCAAAAAAGAGAAATATTAAATACTATATATCCCATTCTATTTCGAAGGGCCTGACTTTTATATTTAAATGTTCTATGGTATCAAAGATGACACTCCAGTTAATTCCACATAAAAAAAAAATCAGAGCAGCAAAAATAAATGAGATAATTCCTTGGACGGGTCTTGCTAATGAGAAGTTTAAACTACAATTGCAGTACTTTTTAAAAGACATGGAAAGTTTAAATATTGTACTGAAATTACCATCCTCAGAAAAATAGGGAATAAATAGTGAGAGAGAATGTATTTGCTTCCCAACCAGGTCAGGAGAGCATTATGGATAAAGGCACTGCTGAGACACTTTGCCTGTAGAGAAAATACTTTATTTGTGAACAAACCTATGGAGAGTTATTTTTTTTTAATTTTGTTTAGGTGATTTCATTAGAGCTGTTTTACCTTGTAGAATAAGTAAAATAATTTTTGGTGGTTAATTCAAACCCATGGACAGAATGGAAATTTGATAGAACATATGGACATCAAAAGAACCTTGAATTTATTCATGGCTCCAGATATATATATATATATATATATACCAATATATATTTTAAATAATGTCATTTCACAAATACATCCACATGAACCACCTCTTTACATTCTAGTAAATTCAAATGCTTACACCTTTCTCACTAGTGACAAATAATTGATAATTCCACAGTCTTTTTATATTTCTATGTAATTTACAATTTTAATAGTCAAACTCAATTTCAACTTTACATTTTAAATGTTTGGCTTTACTTTTCCTCTTATTTTTCATTTTCAAACAAGTTTCCCTAGATATGAAAATGTTATAGAGTAAAGAATGAGATTGAAATTTAGCATGATTCTGCATTCAATATCACCGTGCATTTATGTTAAGGACTATATAACACTTTTTATAAGGTCAGGTGTTCATAGTTAGATGACATATTAATAGCCCTAAAATATAACCACAGAGTGACTATTCAAACGGTATCTTTGAAGGCCCATGGAATCAACAACAATAATTATCTGAATAATTTGAAACTAGATTCCTTAGGATAAAAACATTGTGAGGACTTCCAAATAAAGATACATTTATATTATGCTAACTAGGGACAAAAGTCTAATTGCCCATTTATTGGCTAACAGTGATTCCTATTTATTTATTTATTTTATCTTTATTTTATTTATTTTTGTATGTGGTGCTAAGGATTGAACCCAGTGCCTCACACATGCTAGGCAAATGCTCTACCACTGAGCCCTAGCCCCAGCCCTAACAGAGATTCTTAAAATTCATTAATCAAATTTCTGGATTCATTGCTGAGCCATAACCACTGTGTGGAAACTAAGGATATGGAATGGAGTGACCATCACCTCAGTATTCACTACCCCACACCCAGAAGAGAACCAATTGTGGGAATTTTGATTCCTAGTTCCCACGAAATGCAAATGCCTATGAAATCTATGGCCCAGCATGCACCACAAGCCTGCCTGAAGGACGTTCTTGGCCCCTATATCAGAAAGTGATAACTTATATAAATTGATTTACTAAGATTTTTGTGTCTAGTTGTTTGGTCAAATATTAATCTCCATGTTGCTGTGGACGTGGATTTTATATGTGAGTAACATCTTAGTAGACTGAGTCAACCAGGGTTACTCTTCATAATTTGAATGGATTTAATCCAATCAGTTGAGAGAAAAAGTCTGAGATCTCTGAATAAAAAGGAAAGTTTGCCCTGGGTGGAGCTGAAATACCATTTATTCACTGAATGTCCTCTCTGGCAGCCTGCCTTGTGGATTTCAGACTTGACAGCTCCTACAAACAGTTGAGCAAATCTAGATAGATAGATAAATAGATAGATAGATAGACAGACAGAATTGTGTTTTTTTCTTTTGTTTTTTTCCTCTGATGACCACCAGCTAACATAGAAATTTCACCTTCTTTTGGCCTGGAATCATGTAGATGATTCACACTTTCTTCAGGAAACTCTTGAGGCTTTTGTAGCGTTGCTGATCCCTGATTTCATGTAGCTATGGGGTCCTCTATTAATATAGAATAAATAGTTCTATATTCCTCAACCACCCATATCCAGAGGCTCCTCTTTCTGTACAAAGTTCTCAGTTCTTGGCCAATCTGTATATTTTACTTTATTGGTCAAAAAATAGTTTGTATAATAAGCTTTTCCCACTAGATACCAGGAGATTCACTAGACAATCAAGTTCCCTCCTTCAAAGTCAAAGCCCCTCACAATGACCATTTCAATAGGACTTTGAAGATGTTAGCCTCTAGATGTAGCTAGGATAGTATGAAAATTCATAATCTAGTATGTACTTTAAAACCAGAGTGACCTTGGCTTATAATTTTATGATTACATTTCTTTGGAAGAGTGGTAATGGAACATTTATGCTAATTGGATATATTTCTGTAGACATAGTGGTATAAATAGTACTTAAGCACATAAAATCCAAATTTTTTAAAAAAAAGCTGTTAACACCTAAATTTGAATTTTCTAGAGAGGTTAGTTTTATAAATGCTACAAATTAAAACTTTTCATCTTTGGTGTATAATGTATTTGAAAAACAAAAGTTTTAGATCAAGAAGCTATAATAAACATGTAGGTGTGATTTAAAGGACTCAATCCATCTAAAATAATTAAATTTTCACATTACTTTTCAAGCATGAATTTTCATGTTTGAACATGCTATAATGTAAAAAACACTTCAGAAACTTTCATCTTTATTTTGTATAACATGAAAGCTAATGATATTAAGTCTATTTATGTTTTAATTTGCTTAAGAAATTAATGTGGAAAGAAAGGATGTGAAAGAAAGGGAAACTAGTAAATAGACAAGAAGATTGTTTAAGTCCTGGAAATAGGTAACAATATCAGCAAAGACACACCTAACCAGACTTCAATCTCTAAACCACTAAAATTAATCTCTGCTAGAGGGACTGAGAAAGGCATCAGCACATTAAAAGATCCTTTCAGACAATCTCCCCTCACCTCTTGGATACTGTTTTAGTCAATTTTTTGGCACATTATGAACTAAGAAGATCAATTTTAGAGGAGGAAAAGTGTATTTGGTGCTCGTGGTTTCAGAGGTCTCAGTCCAAAAACCACTAACTCCATAGCTCTGGGCTTAAGGTGAGGCAGAGGTGGAAGGTTGTAGAGGAGGAAAGCAGCCCGGGATATGGTTATTGAGAAACAGAGAGAGAGAGCACTGCTCACCAAGGACTAAGTATAAATCCAAAGGCAAGCCCCTAGTGACTCACCTC